>NC_090982.1:85003462-85619399 GCF_040807025.1 Struthio camelus
CGGGGAAGGGGCCGGCGGTGGCCGGACGGTCGCGGGCGCCCGCGGCGCGGCCCGGCGGGAAGCGGCCGCCGGCCGTCAGGGGGTCACCGGCGGGCGGGTGCTGCCCGCCTTCCTCCTCCTCGTCGTCGTCCTCCTCCTCTTCCTCCTCCTCCTCGGCGGGCTTGTGCCCTTCGACGTCCACCTCCGCCTCGTCGTCGTCGTCGTCCTCCTCCTCCTCCTCCTCGCTGCTGTCCTCGCTGGCGAAGCTGCCGGCGGGCGAGAGGAGGCGGTGCGCGGGCAGCGGGTGGCGAGGGCAGCCCGCCGCCGCCGTCGCCGTCGCTCCTTCCTCCTCCTCCTCCTCCTCCTCCTCGGCGGCGGGCGGCGGCGGCAGCAGCAGCAGCGGCGAGGCCGGGCGCGGCGGGCCGTGCAGCTTGGCCAGGCTCTCCGAGTCCTCCTTGCCGCCCACGGGCCGGAAAGCGCTGGAGTGGTGATAACCGCCCGCCTTGCGCCCCGCCGCCGCCGCCGCCTCCAGCAGGTGCGCGTGGTGCGCGGGCACCCGCCCGCCGGCCGCCTCCGAGGCGGGGGGCGAAGCCGCCTCGCCGCCGCCGCCAGGGGGCGCCTCGAAGAGCGGGTCCCGCGCGGCGGCGACAGCGGCGGGGGCGGGCGGCGAGGAGCCCATCGCCGTGGCACCCGCCGCCGCCTCGCCGCCGCCGGGCTCGGGCAGCTCCAGGAAGGCTTGGCGCAGCAGCCCGCCCGCGCCGTCGCCCAGCGAGCAGCCCAGAGCGCCCGGCGGCGGCGGCGGCGGCGGCGGCGGCGGCGGTGGCGGCTGCGGCGGCGGCTGCAGGTAGGTGGGTACGGGCAGCCCGGCCGGCGTGCGCGGCGGCCAGAACATGCAGAAGGGCGGGTAGAAGGCGGCGTCCTTCCTACCGGGCCAAAAGAGCCCCGACAGCCCCCCGCCGCCGCCGCCGCCGCCGCCCGCCGCGCCGCCGCCCGCCTTGTGCGCTCCGCCGAGCCCGTCGCCTGCCTCCTCCTTCTTGTGGCACAGGCCGAAAGCGGCGGCCGGGAAGCCGTAGGGATGCGGGAAGAGGCCGCCGCAGGCGGGGAACTTCTGCAACACGCCGCCGAAGGAGCCCTTGCTGGGCACCGGGATCACCGGGTAGCTGCGCGGGCTCTTGCCGCCGTGCCCGGCCGCCGCCGCCGCCGCCGCTGCCGCCGCCGCCGCCGCCGCCGCCACCGCCTCCTGCAGCTCGTCGTCCTCCTCGAAGCGCGGCCGCTTCTGGTGCAGCTCGGGCGGGGCGGCCAGCAAGTGCGGGCTCAGCAGCCCGCCGCCCACCACGGCCGCCGCCGCCGCCGCCTTGACGGCGCCCAGCGGGTGGCAGGACGGGGCGGCGGCGGCGGCGGCGGGCGGCGGCGGCGGAGGCGGAGGCGGCGGCGGCGGCAGGGCCCGCTTGCGGCTGCCGCCGTTGAACATGGCCTTGACGTCCTCCCAGGCGAAGACCAGCTCGTCCTGGGGGCTCTTGTCGGTGAGCTTGAGGTGGCGGCGCCACGAGTTGAAGTTGGCGGCGTCGGGCTGCGTGTACTTGGCGTCGGGGGTGCGGTGCGAGTGGAAGATGAACTTGTTGGGCGAGAAGTACATGCTGCAGTAGCTGCACTTGATGCACTTGGCGCGGGAGCTGTTGTAGCGCGCCGGGATGAAGCTGCCGCGGCAGCCCCAGGCGCACTCGTGCGACACGTCGAAAGCGAAGTTATCCGGCAGCTTGGGCGGCCGGTTCTCGCCCAGGAAGGACTTGCAAAGCCGCTCGGCCTCCCGCTTGGTGATCATGCCGCAGCGGCGGGAGGAGATGGGCATGGCCCCGGCCCGCCGCAGGATCTCCAGCTGCACCGGCGTGCACTGCACGCAGGTGATGCCCAGGGCCACCCGTCGGTTGTGGATCTCGTTGTAGCTGAAGTTTTTCAGCAGCGTGTTGGAGATCTGCGCCAGGCACAGCCGCTCCTGCCCGTCGATGACCAGCGAGACGATGGGGATGCCGTAGAGGATCACCTGCCCCACCTGGTTGGGCTTCATGGCGCCGTGGCCGGCCCGCGGCTGGCTCATGGGCTCCGGCGGGTACGTGCTGGACGGCGACGGCAGCAGGATGTCCGTGGGGGCGGGCAGCGGGCTCGTCGCCATCGCCTCAGCGCCGGGGGGGCACCTCTGCGCCAGCTGCGGAGGGAGGGCAGGAAGAGAGACACCGTCAGCCCGGCCCCCTCCGTCTCCAGCCACCCCCCCGCCACGACGCGGCGGGGTCCCCTAGCCCCGACGCTGCCCCGAGCCTCCGCCGGCAAACCGGGGGCCGCCGTCGAAGTGCCGGAGGCGGGGGGGGGGGGGGGGAGGGAGGGAAAGAGCTCAGGCTCCCGGGATTTAAGAATAAAACGAGATCCTGAAGGATCGGGGCGGCACCTGCCTGCCCCCCGCACGAAACGTTTTCCCCGACGTTATCCCCGGCTTTCGCGGCCCGGATTGCCCGCCGCCACCTCCCCAGGCGCCGACGGCCCCCTCGTTACCGCTAAAGCTGCCGCCGGGCGCATCTCGGCTCAGGTGCGGAGATTAAGGCAAATCACCACATCCCGCCCCCCCCCCCCCCCCCCCCATTCCGGAGCACCCCCGAGTGCATCCTACGGACGGCGAATGCCGAAACCCCTATCCCCTCCCGTCTGGGGAAAGCCGCCGCGGCAGCGGAGGCAACGAAAGCGCGGCGCCCCGCGGGCCCTCCGCGAAGCCCGGCCTCGCCGGGTGCCCTCGCCGTCCCTTGCTCCGCGGGGGCGGCCCCGGGGCCGCTCTACCTGCCCCTCCGCACCGGCCCCGGGCGCCTTCCGACGGCTCCCGGTGCAATACGCGGGGCAGGTCCGGCCCCGGCGCTCCGGCATCCCCGCCTCCGCCGGGCCGCGCCGAGAGCCGGAAAAGTAGTATTTCTATATATATATATTTTTAAAAATATATATATATGTATGTATGTTTTAAATCTCGGCGAGCCCTGTCCGCGGACACCCGCGCACCGCTCCCCGCCGCCGCTTACCTGCGCCGCTCCCGGGGCGCTCTAGCACCGCCGCCGCGGGGAGGCAGGCGCATCCCCGCCGCCCCCGGCGCAGCGCAGCGCAGCGCGGCCGCGCGCAGCCTCCGCGCGTGTCTGGGCGCGGGGCGGCCGCGCGCCGCGGCCCCCCGTGGGCGCGGTGACGTCAGCGGCCCGGCCTCGCTTCCCCGCCCCGCGTGGGGGGGGGGGAAAGTCAGACCGCTCCGTCCCGTTTCCCCCCTACCCCCCCGTCGGTGCGGCGCTGCGCGGAGTCTCCTCCGCGGCGGCGCAATTAGCGCTGGAGCGGGGCTTAATCCGCCGTCGGGTCCGCGCCGGCTTCGCCCACGAGTTACTCGAGAGGGGAAGGTGCTGGGCGCCGCCAGGACGCTGAACTCCTCCGCGAAGCGGGTTAAACTGAATTGTGCTTTTTTTTTTTTTGTGCCTTTTTTTTTTTAATTCCCCCCGCCCCGGGCGGTCTGAGCACGATCACTTCCAAGAAATTGAACATGCTCAAATCGAGTATCGAAGCCACGTCCTTTCGGAAATACTATTTTTAAAGGAACTGTCAGAAATTACGGGCGGTGGGAAGAGAGGGGAGGAAAAAAAAGTTGGGTTTCGGCCGCAGCGAGCCGTCCGCACGGGCGCGAATAGGTGCCGAGAGCTGGGAGAGCCCCCCCTGCCCTTCCCCAAACAGCTAAACTCGAGCGATTCATTAAAACCAGGTTCAAAAGGACCGAGATGCTTTCTTAAGCGCTCGCAGCGTTAACACGGCTTAAACGTTATTTTTTTTTTCTCATTGCATTATACCTCGACCTAGCAAAAAGAAACGCAAATAACACACGTCGCCGCGCCTGCCTCCCTCGTTTTTCCCAAGGCAGGTGAATACGGTGCAGCAGCAAAGTAGGTATTTCAAGATCTCCCCGAAAAAATAAATGCAACATCGCAGGGAAAAACATCCGTTTTCTTGCCGTTTGCTCTCCTGCCCCGCTTGCTGTGATGCAGACCCTCCCCGCTCCAAGGCCACCTGGGTTTTGTCCCCTTTTCGGGCGTCTGTGCAGCCCTACAAACCCTTTCCCTCGCTGTACGCTCGCCGGCAGATCTGGCTGAAGACGCGCACCCGGCTACTCGGCCTTGAGCACATCCGCGGAGCGAGGGCACAAAAACTATACCCAAACCCCCCAAACCAACCAAACAAAAAAAAAAAATCATCACCACCACCACCCCCCACCGCCCAAACCTCCCTTCTAGCTGAACCAGGAACAAAATCTGAAGCAGCCAGATATTTTCTAGTACCGCTCTGGTTTTTCTTTTAACACAAACGATGCTCCTATCTCTCTGTTTTTCCATCCAGGCACATGAGCAGTGTCAAACCTTCCGGCGCCCTTCTAAGCCACGAAAACGTGGGGTTTGCAGCGAGTTTTTCTGCAAGGCGCCGCGAAGCCAGGCGAAACTCGACCTTTCCCAGGACGGCCACCCCAAAGATTAAAGAAACAAACAGACCAAAAACCCACCCATCTTTCCGCACTTTCCCGCGGGCAGCGAAACCGCGAAGCCCCTCGATCGCTTGGGTCCTGGCTAACTTTGAAAAAAATCACCCCTCTCTTTAGTACTTCTGTCACTTCTTGTTAAAGGCTGGTGGCCGCCGTGCAGCGGCTGTCACCCGGCGCCACCCCCCTCCCGCGGGCTTCCCCCCGCCGCTCCGGCACGGAGCCCGCCGCTTTCGCCTGAGCAAGCGCTACCAGCCTCACATGGGTGACATTTTAATCAATGCTTCCTAGCCAGGCTGACATGAATTTTACACTTCGAAAGTCTCCTCCGCCAGCTAATTGATTCAAATTGTTTTATTGGTTAAACCCGTGTCACGCATTGTGTGATCTATGGCCACGCCACGGAGGAAATCTCCCCTCCTGTTTTCGCTCCCTCGGTGCTTCGCCGAGGTAAGGGGGTGTTTTAGGGGGAGAAATCGCCCGCTGTGGTGGGTGCTCAGGGGTGCCGGCCTCGCCGTCGGGGACATCAGCCCGGTCCCCGGGGAGCGGCGGGGCCCGCTCGATCACCGGGTGGTTTTTCCCGTGTCCATTCCCAGGCGAAGCGGTGCTCAAGAGCCTCCTCCCGGGCTCTGATCTTGGCGTGGGGAGACAGGGAAAAGCGGGTCACGCCACCTGGTTGCAGGCGGCGGCAGGGTTTCGCAAGTCCCCTTCAACGAAGCTGCCCCAGGAGCTGCATCCTTGCAACCCGAGAGAGGTTAAAAACGCAAGCTCGATCCAGAAGAGTTACTAGCCAGCGCCTGCTGTTTATTTTGAGGGGAAAAAGAAAAAGAAAAAGAAAAAGAAAAAGAAAAAGAAAAAGAAAAAGAAAAAGAAAAAGAAAGCTTGTTCACCTGGCAGGTGCTAATGGCCTTCCTGCAATCAGCACGTTTGAGGGGTCCCCTCAATTTTCTCTGCAGAGAAAGCCAAAACCCGGGGGACTTGTGCTCTTTAGCAGAGGGTGCAGGACACCGCGTGTCACGGGGGTGCACCCGCAGGTGCACCTGCAGGGGCAGGGGGGAAGACACTGCCCCGCACCAGCACCCTGGAGAAGGGGGACATACCCGGGTGCTTTTCTACTCGAGTTTGTCGGGAAACCTCGTGGAGGAAGCACGGCCCCCAGCAGCTGCGCGGGGGCCAGCTCGGCTTGCCGGAGAAAGGCCCGTCCCCCCAGCGGCCGGGCCGCTGCCGCAGGTGGCCCCCGGGCGGGCGAGGCCCTCGGGGCGGCTCCGGCCGCGGCCAACGCGATCGCCGCCTCCGCGGAGCAGCGCCGGAGCGCAGCCCGCGCCCCGGCGGGGACAAGCCCGGCGGCAAGGGGGTCCCTGCGTCCCCCACCCGACGAGCTGCAGACTGGGCTCGTGCCCTGCTGCCTCCTCGAGGTGCTTCCGTCCATTTCGTTATTTGCTCTTGCCATCCGCCCTGGTTCCGCTGGAGTCACCTCCCTCGAGAGGAGAGGGGAAGGCGGACAAACTTCTCCCGGGAGCCTGGAAGGGGTAAAATGAGTCCTGGCTCCTCTTCCCTTCTCTACCACAATTCTGCCTCGGAGTGGCTCAAGCAAGGAGAAAGCAGAAACAAATCCTCTCTGCGGCTTGCTTCATACCGAAAGGAGTAGCTGAGAAAAAGGTCCAGCGATCCCCAAGTTTAAGCCACCCCAGCCCAACCTCACAGCCTTTATTTACTCCCACAGCTCTTAAATAGCGTAGCAGACCGGCCACGAGGAGCAAGATAACCTTACTGCGTTTAAAAACCACAAAGAAAACCACCCCCCGCGCGGATCCCTTCCCTCCTCCCACCACCCCTCCACAGCCCATTGAAACTTACGGCCATGCAAGTAAACGGACACACAAGGTACCGTTATAAACCCGCTTTTCCTAATAAATTTAGGCAATAAAGGAGGATTTTAAAATACTATTGGACAGATTGAGCCGCGCTGTTTGGTCCACTGCAAAGCCCTTTTAAAATAGACGTCTATTTTTTAATCGTATTTTCTTATATTAAGCTGAAAGCAGAGGGGGCATTTGAAATAGAGGTGGTCCCATCTGGAAAACCCCGGAGCTCATTTAGATCACATCACTTCGGGCTTTTGTCTCTGCTCTTGAATAACCTAGCTAGACACAACAAAAGGGCAGGGATCTACGTGGAGTTCCTCGCTGGCAAGAGGACGCCTCTAAAAGATGCATCTACAACCATAATAATGGGGAGGGGGGAAAAAAAAAAAAGGCTCCGCGTGGTCTTCCCCTGGCACTTTGAGGGCACCGGGAGAGTTTAGCGATCAGATCATTTCTGGGCAGTTTGATAGCCCTCCCACGGCTGAAAACCACCGCTGCCAGCATCTTTTGTCTGCGGCAGCTCCGTTAACTTCGCCGTGCGACGTGCTGCGAGGGCTCAGGAGCGAGGTGCCGTGTGCCAGCCTTTGCCGGATTGCGGGCGCACGGAGGGGGTAAGCGCCCCGCCAGCCAGCGCTGGACCTGCCCAAATGAAACGGCTCTAAAAATATAGTCCGATCTTAATTCCTCGCAAGAGAGCGGACTTGCAGCCCTGGGGAAGACCCTGGCTGCAGAGCCCTCATTCGTGCTCATTAGCGCCCAAAAACGCGAGTGGCTTTATTTCATCAGCCCAGTCTGTGGAAGGGGTAGAGGTGAAAGCAGCTGCAAATTTAGATGTGGGTGAATTAACTCCCCGGGGGGGGGAGGGGGGGAAGGAGGAAGAAAAAAAAAAAAACCCGAAAAACACCTCACCTATTGATTCTTCTTTCAAATGCATAAATTAAAGCACTGTGAACATCTTCAATGAGAGGCGTGCCTATCTCGAAGTATTTACATGCAGAACGAAGTTCCACGACAGAAAATCTAATCAGATTGGGATGGGGACAAGAGAGTCCAAACTTCCGAAGGAAACATGACGTTATCACGCGAAGACGCATCGCGTTAGTAAATAATTCAATTTTGCGTCTTTCCAGAATCCAGTAACCTTGGGTGTCTTAGAAAGCAGATTGTACAAACAGGCAATTAAGATGAGCGCTGAGAGTTTCAGAGGAGATATAATGAAGCAGCTTTAATTACTATCTTGAAATTAAAAATGTAATATACAGATTTAAATTTATTTTCACCTAAATTGTGTATAAAATTATATGGCTTTTTTTTTTCCAGGCTAAGAAACGAATTGCCACCAAGCTTGCCACTAAAAAGTCTGAAGTACTTTCCAAACCCAGTTCCCAAACACACAGTAATAATGATACATTTATCATTACTGATGACCACCCACTGGTTTATTATTGCTTTGCTACTACTATTACAATCAAGAGATTTCTTTATTTACTGTTAACATTCACTTAAAGCTGAATGTTAATGACTCTTCTGAATTCACCAAAGAGTTTTCTGTTATATTTCAGGAGTAGTTACGTTTTGGGTTTCAGAAGAGGCATAAAAGGAGGAGAAAGGCTGGGTGATGGCTTGTTCCTATTTCCCCCCCCCCTCTTAAAAGGGTATTTCGGAGAATTTATCAAGTCAGATTTTCAACAAAGAGTTGCAAAAGGCTTGGCATAATGCACATACTCGCCTGTAGCTAATTATGTAAGTATTTTATTACAGGAGATTCATTCATTATTGATAAATGTTTGCAGTAACTTCCTGCTATGTAGAGTTATATTTTACGAGGAATAACCAACCTATGGGGATTGTGATTGTTCGGCTTTTACGCTCCTGCACTCTTTTGACAGTTCACATTAGCCACTCACGGGTCTGGCTAGTCACCTTCTGCCTCTACTACCAAAAGCAACTTCTTCCCGATTCCGCTACCACATGTCTCCCCACCCCCGGCCGTGATTTCATTATTATGTTAAAAGCGGTTTGTCAGGGAGGGTGCACTATGCTATAGGGAGGCTCTGCGTCAAGCCAGCTGTATGCATAGGTGTATCGAGTGGGTTATGGATCGCTATGGGGTTGCCCCTGCTGGCGCCGTCGGTGGGCAGGTAGAGCGCCCGCCGTGCAACAAGCGGCCGGCCCGCCCAGCAGAGACCCGACCCACGCGAGGAGGCACAGGGCTTTCCTCCAGGCAAGGCGGCCACCGGCTCCCAAAGCACTACAAGTGTTTCCCACTGCCCTTAGACCTCCAAAACGGCTGCAAAGCCTTGGGATGCAACTGGGGGAAAAAGAAAAAAATAAAATCTGTCCCACCCGGTATTAAACCTCCGAGGCATTGACAAAGCAGAGGAGACGCCTCTCCGCAGAGCTTCGCGGCTGGGGGTCCGGCTCTTTTATCCCCCTCCTCGTCTTCCTTTCGGGTTTCTCAGCTCTGCTTCCCCCTCTCCATCCAAGCCAGCCCTCTTCCAGGCCAGGAGGGTCCTTTCGGGTGGCAAAGGGCGAGCATGCTCGGCGCTGGGGAAAAACTGCCCCTTCTCCAGCAGCCCGGCGAAGCCGAGACCCGCTGCGCTCTCCGGCAGGACGCGGGAGGCCGGCGGCGGGCGGAGCGGAGCGGGGGCTGCGCGGGCGCGGTGCTGAGCCCCGGGGCGCATCCGCCGGCCCGCACCCGCCACGTCCCCTCGCCTTGGCGACGAGCTAGCCCTGCTCCCAAGTTCACGAGTGCAAAGGGAAATTTTAGGAAAAAAAACCAACCAAACAAAACAAAAAACAACAAAACCCCCCTCAAAAAACATATAGATGAAATAGGAACGAACCGACGCGCAGCTCCTCCAAGCGCGTCTGCGAAGCGAGCCGCGGGCTCAAGCGTCTCCGCGTCGCTCCGCCGCCGCCCCAACTTGCGGGACGGGGCCGCAAGGCCGGGGGACCGGACCGACCCCCCCCCCCGCCTCCGCACACGCGCAACCCGGCCCCGGTGCCTACCAGGGGCCCTTCCCCTGCGAGCGGCAGCACCGCCCCGTGAGCGCAGATTAATCGCCTCCACCAGCCACCTCCACCTCTCCGCCGTTTTTAGCAACAAATTACAGATCTTTTGCTCCAGGAGGAGGTGGAAGCGCGGGGGGGGGGGGGGGGGGAGTAGGAAATGAAACCAAATCAAGACAGCCCGCTTTGCCCCATCCCGGCTTACCTAGCCGCCCCAGCTCCATGGGGCCGGTGGGATGGGTGGGTGGATGGGGGCGGCCGGTCCGCGCTCCGCGGGCTGCGCAGCGTAGCGCAGCGCGGGGGAAGTTTGGCTGCCGCCTGCGCCGCGGCGGCTCTGCCGCGGGTGGGTCGCGTCTCGGACGCCTTCTAGCAGCCAGGCAGCGCCCTGCAAGCGGCACCGGGAAGCCGCCCCCTTCCCCGGCCCCCTCCCCTCGCCGCGGGCTGGGGCTGGGGGGGGGGGCTGCCCCCGCCCCACCGGCACCCCCGGGGCAGGTCCGCCCCGACGGCCGCAGGGGAAGGGCACCCCCCCCCCACCGCCTTATAAACGGGGCTGGGGAGGCTAAACAGGACCCTGTTGCGGGGGGGAGGCTCTGCTTCCCCCCCCCCCAAAAAAAAAAGCAGCAAAAAACCCCCCCAACCCCTAAAACTTTCCTTTGCTCCCTTCTCTGCTTTTCCTCTCAAAAAAGAAAAAGGCACCGCGCAACCCCTGCGGCCTGCGGTGCTGCTCAGGGCGGCTCCGCGCACCCAGCGCGCGTCCCCGCGGGAGGGGAGGGCGGGGGACGGGGCACGGCCGCCCCCCACCCCGGACCCCCTGCGCGGCCCGGCCCGGCCCCGACGAGCGCTTCCCACGGATCACTCGACGCGCGGAGCAAAGGCGGCTGCTTAAAAAACACAAAGCCGGAGCCCTAATGAGTTCAATTACAATGTGGTAAACACATTGCCTCTACGCTTTAATTAAGCCGGCTGTCCAATTTTAACTCATTAGTAATTCATTAAGAGAACAGCCTTTAGCTGACTGCAAGGAGAGGAGCACCGCAGTCTGTGCAGTTCCGCTAGGCGCATACCCCGAGGTCTTTTGGGGGGGGGGGTCCCCGGCAAAGGCCCCCCCCCCCCCCGACAGCTCACCCACCGTCCGGGCCTCCCGTCGGGGAGCGGCACCCAAAGGAGAGGAGATGGAGCCTGCGGAGGAGGAAGAGAGGGGTCCTGGCGATGCCTCCGCTACCCGCGGACCTCTCCGACCCTCTTGGCCAAATTTAGGGGCACGGCCCAGGCTGCCCGGCGGAGCGCGGAGCCTCCGCGCCCCATCTGCGGCCGGGGCCACCCTGCCGCCGCGGGGTTCCCCCCCTCCCCCGATTTTTCCCCGCGGGCCCATTTCTCTCCCCACCCTCCTGTTTTTAATTTTTTTTTTTTTTTAACGGAGAAGGTATTTGCAACGTATCTGGGACAAGAAACAGGTCATATTCGCCCGAGCAGCAAAATTTGCTTTGCCAGGGGTCCGCAGGGCCCGATCCTGCCTCTCTACCCGCCGGAGCTGGAGTGTGTGTGTGTGGGGGGGTTGTATGGGGGCACCAGGGCGCTGCCAGGCGCCGGGGGTGGGGGTGTCCCCGAAAAACACCCATGTGGGCAGCTCTCCCCGCCGCGCCGGGAGCGAGCGGCTGCGCCGCCCCGTGCGCATCTCTGCGCGCCTCTGCGCAGGCGACGCAAACCTGGCGGCGCCCGCGGGGGCCTGATCCTGCTGCCCGGCTCCGCACCGCCGGGGGAGGCGACAGGGACACTTTCACCCGCGGCGACCGCGCTGCGAGCGACGTGCGCCGGCTCCTCGCCAGGCTGCGCGGGGCCGCCGCCGCCGCAGCAAAACGGTTTTGGGGAGGGCTCCCGAATTTCCCTTTGCCTTTCCCAGCCCAAATCCCGTCCCACTCGTCCTGCAGCCTTTGCTATTTGCGTTATGCTCGTAGCTAGTGTTTTATCGCAGCGCTGGAGGTTGCATTTATTGGGTTGGACTGAGGGAAAGTTTCTTCCCATTTTTGCAGCAATGTTTGACATTGAAAATACGAACAGGGGCAAAGAGGATTTAGCAGACTACAGCCCGTTCAGCCCGATCCTCCCCACTCTCTTGCAGCGTCCAGCGCCAGATGCTTCAGGGGAAGACACAGAAAACTGTCAAAAGCCTTTTTGGAATATGTTTTTTTTTTTTTTTTTCTGACCACATCGGTGTTTGGCTTATTGCAGGAGGATTCAGAAGCTCTGATTTCTTTCCTCCCTTGCTTCTGCTTGGCTGTGGTTTTTGCTGTGCAGGACCTACAAGCTAGTGGGGGGCATAACAGGGGCCTCAGACTCCGGAATTGAGTTATATAAATGACCAAATCCCTTCTGAAGAAGTCTCCAGGCAGACATCTCGAGAAGAAGCCCTTAATAAGAACTCCTTCTCTGGGGATGAGATTTTGAGCAGTTATTTCTTTTAAACGTTTTTTTCCTTCCCCAAATAGTAGGCCCTTTCCTGTAGTCTTGGTTTTCATTTAGCTCCAGGCTTGCAAAATTGGATTGTCTGGAATTAGGAGATCTGGATATTGTTCCTCTTGATGGCAAAAGGAATTTTTTTCTAAGAGAGCGTCATAAGGTCAGGATCAGGTCTTGGGGGAAGGCAAGTCTGTGGTCTTCTTCCTCAGGGATAAACAGCAGTAGTATTTAACCTGTTGCAGTACTGTCACTATCACCTCCTTTGTATTGGTAGCAATTATTAAAAATTTGTCAAAAAAGCTGCAAGAGTTTTGCTATCTATTTCCAGAAACATCCCCCAGTCCTTTGTCTTGATTAGCAAAACACTGGCTTCCAGAATAGGACGGACACATAGGGGACAGTTTTTCTCCAGAGCCTTCTGATATAAATCTAAAAATCATCTTGAAGCCAGTGGGCTACAATTCATTTTATTACCCCAGCGTTAATCTAGAATAGGTACAGAAAGACTGTTAGGACAATTAATCTGAATTAATTTCCAAAGTGAATTAAATTAAATTGACGGAAGACCACCTGAATTCTGAGCAAGAGCAACCTTCACAGGGGTTTCATGCAGTTTAATTAATCCACTTCTAAATTCTCACCTTCAACCAATTTAGGTTATTTTTCTGAGTTTCCCTGCATAGGCAAAATCTTCGAGGTAAACTGAGCTCGCGGGAATTCCTCTAGATTTACACAGATGTAATTTAGAACAGAATAATACCTTTTGACCACGGCACAGAAATGATGCAGCACTAAAGGATCTATCTGCTGTGCTGCTGAGTGAAGCTAAAATCCAGAGGAAACCTTTTCCAAAAATGTATCTGGCTGTTTTCCTTGCCCTGTGCCTCTATGTGTATAAATGTGTGTATATACACTTGCAGAACATGCACACATGCACTGTAGATATACATGCTATATGACTTTTTTTTTTCATCCTATTTGTTTAATCCTTTAAAGGCTCTGCGTTGCGCACCTGAGACTCCCACTGAAGTTAAAGTGAGGCTGGGAGCCCGAGGAACGGCTGGATCAGTCGGGCACAAGGCAGTTCAGCACTGCACAATCAAAGCCAAAATAGAAAGGATGACAAATCCCAAATTTGCAACCACTCAGGACCCAGAAATCTAGGACAACTTTAGAGAGGAAAGACTGCCTTTCAGAGAGCAAAGCCCCTTCTTTTGGCGGAGGAAGTTTCACCTGTTTTGGAAAGGTTGTAGGGGTGATTTTCAAGTGATGTTGGACTATTGCCTCAATACTGATGCTTTCCTTTTAATGGTACCCCGTGAGCTAGGCAGAGGGACTGGAGTGGACATGGGAAGGTTTCATTTCTGTCCCCCTAAGAAGTCATTTCAAGCATTTCAGTGCTTAAAGTAGTTACACCATGCACCTAGTCTTTTTAAGCAGTTATTTTAAAGAGAGAGGGAATTATTTTTCCTTCTGAAATCAGCAGCATTAGGATGAGACTCACGGGTTAAGGATCCCTATAATGCTTTGCTTAACCAATATCACAAGCAGCTTTTGGTGTTTCAGAAGTCAGATTCCCTAGCTCAGCCATGACCGGACCGGTCTGCTCTATGCAGGTGCTTGTGCTCCCAGTCCCAGGCTATTAGGGCCAATGGACTGAAGCAAGTGGAAAAAATTTGGGGCACTAGATCAAGTTACAGTGGAGGGATCATCCAATTTTTCAAGCCTGGAACTCTCTCTGTTTCAGTGTAACAGAATAACTGAAATAACTCCACAAGTAATGGTATTTATGAGGTAAAGGTCTAGTGGTATGAACATGCCAGAGGACATCCAAGATCCTGGAATCTTAGTCTTTAGATCAATGAATTACTACTACGCGACCTTGCAGAAAGCCATTTGGAGACCAACATTTTAAAGATAAGCTCTCAAACAAGAATGCCCTGTGAGTAATCTGTCTTGCTGCCCATCTGTACAAACTGGGCATTTCTGAAAATCAATCTCCTTTGGATGAGCTTTCTCAGCTGAGATACCTAAGGTTGAAAAATATGACTTCTTCTTCAAGTCTCGGTTTATGCATCTGGAAAGGGAGCGTGTGTGTGGATGTTACTAGGGTCTACCATTTATCTACCAGCATCTCAGAGCCATCTTGTAAAATTTAGTTGAACTGAAAATCTCTCATATCTGAGCTTTCTTGCTCCCTTCCTTATAGTGCAGTTGAAAAAAAGAGAAAGATCAATCATATCTAAAAGCATCATTGAAAACATACAGCAAATGAAATCCTCAAGAGCTTACAAACAGTGTAGTGCCTCCAGATTTGACTCAGTGGTTTCCAAACTCTTTGGGACAGCGGACCACTGCCAACCTGTCTTTCTTGTCGTCAAACCTTTTGTTGAACACGCTGCAAAAATACTGTAAACGAGGTGCAGATTCTTTGGCTGCAGTACCAGAAGCTACGATGTTGTGACGCTCCCCCATCACATACACACCTACAGTATGCTGAGCACAGACCATTTCACCAGATCAGCTGCGGATTAGTCAAAACCCAAGCTGAAAACCCCTGTGGCACTGAAAGCAAGTCGGTAATAACTGTCTCCTGTTTCTACTTTTAACTCAGCCACAGGAGTGGATCTTATGCACTTGCCTCTTGGAGCAATCCAATTTCAAAGTCATGGCTGTAAGATCAATCCACCTTCCGAACGGCTCCTTTTGTAACTTTGAAAGCATTTGAGGGAAAGCTCTCCTTCCGATTTGTTTGCCAAATTCAGGCACACTGTTAGGGCAAAAATGATAAAAGTTCTAGCATGTCCTCATTATCGGAGAGTCAATGTTCGTAATGGATTTTCAAAGCCGGTTACATCATACTTATGATGCCTACATGTACTGTAAAATTTCTCCTATTCATCTTGAATTTTCGGTAAAAAGAGAATCATTTTGTCTCAAACAGGCCAGTCTTCACTTTGGGCAGGTCAGCAATATCCTATCAGTGATAAAACGTGTGTTTGGATTATATATGGAATAATTAACACATGTAGTTTTAACACCACGTAGTTCACTGTAACCCAAGCACTTATCTGCATTGACATTTGAATGACACACGAACAGAATTTATTCAGCTAGTCCAGCAGCCAACCTTCATTTAATATGGCGAGAAAGGTTCTCTGAGAGCACTTGGAATTACTGGATATGTATGAATGAAGATTTCTTCAAAGTCCTGATACTCCTCTGTGTCCAGTTACTACAGCTACATCCTTTTGTTATTACTGCTATTACTATTCAACTTATTGCTATCATTTAGTTTACTATTAGTATTACCAGTCCCCAGCCTTTGCAGGTACAGTCCTGCCACATTCACCAATATACTACACTAGGATAATCACCCCCAAGCTGACCCTATTTCAGTGACTCCTTGGATGACATGCCACTACTGAAGTCATTTCTGTGGCAAAGAGCCGGTAGGTGAAAACTGTGCAGCTTTGCTCTCTGAGCCGAGGAGCCAGCTGGATGTCAATGTGACTTTTACACCCTGCAGTCAACGGGAGAAGGATGTCCCTTTGCCTCCTCGCTACAGAGAAAGTTATGTTCTTCAGCGTGTGCCTCTTCCTCTTCCTCTGTGTGATCCCAGGGCTCACCCCTTCCTGTAGTCTCAATATATATATATTTTTTCATAATGGCCACTCTTGAGGAGCCTGGAGTAAGGTAGGATGGTTGATCATGACATATCAGACATGGTGCTCTCATCTCTTTTAGTACTGCTGTGATTGCTGGGAAAAAAGCAGAACAAAGCCCCGAGCTCTGCTGTCCTCGGCCTTGCTCGATGTATTGGCATTTCTGACTGCACAGGGATCCCACTGAATTTATGGCATTTGCCTAGGCTGTGCATCACTGTGTCATCTTCAGTGCCTGCACTCTTCGTGGAGCCATGGGGCCATCTCCTACCTGGAGATGGAGCTGCTCAGAGGCTCCAGGCTGTTCAGGACACCCAGGGCAGGTACTTGCTGCCAGGCCCTGCTGTGGTGTTGCTGCTTTTCCATGGATTGCGATTCCGTGGCTGGGAATTTCTCAGCTGGATGTATTGCTCACAAAATGGAGTACCAAATTCAGCTGCTCTGAGAGGCTGGGAGCAGGGAGCAACCTCCAAACAAGTATGCCAGGAGAAGCACTGATTACCTTGTGAAGGGGCAGAGCACTTCAGCCACGACCCAGTGATGGGATTGGTGGGAAGGCTAGGACATGTCTCTGTGGGGCATTTTGCTGAGCAATGTGATGTTTCCTGAGGGTTCAAAATCATCCCAAACACTTTCTGTTGTACCTCCCCAAACGTTGACAAGGACTGAGCTTGGTTTCTTCTCACCCCTTGCAACGGGGCCTGAATCCCACATCAAGGGTAACTGCAGGTTCCTCACTACCACCAACTCTGCACAAACATGTGGACACCTTGCAAAATGCCTCTCTTTTTGGAAGAACACAAAACTGACCATCCAGGCAGCTACTTTAGGAAGGGAATCAGGAAATGAGAGGTTGTTTGGCCCTGGGGCTTGGGTGGGTAGAATTCCCCAGTGCGTTGACAGTCCCTGCTGCTGGAGTCCTCCCGAGTCTGTCAGTTCATCCTAGGTCTATCCTACTAGTGGTAAAAATTTATCTTCAGACCGTCTGAGAAAAGCCAACTGGGTCAGCTCTTAGCAGATGACAGCAATTTTAGGTGTGGAAGTGGCAGGAGGAAATTTTTTCTCCTATTAATTCAGATATACTTTCATGGACTTCCTCACACATACGTGTTACAGATCCACTACAACCCTTGCCTCGCAGCTCTCTAAACTACGGTTAGAGATGATGTCTTTCAAGGAGCAAAACAGGGGTTGTGGTGGGGCAGGAGGTGCAGTGATTCTCCACTTGAGCTCCCCCAAATTATGGTCCTGGTTAAAATTGCTGGGGTGAATGCCCAGTGGGGAAGCATGTCACCTCCGACTTTGATCCTCTTGCACCTGTCTTTCTTTCCTCCCCTAAAACCTCAAACTTCTGTTCAAACTCCACTTCTGAGAGCCTGGAGACTTTAACCATTCCTCTGGGCCACCTATGTCCTTGCTTTTGCCACCCCTCCTTGCTATCCCCCAAACAGCCTCTGTGCTTCCATGTCAAAGCCTTTTCCAGCCCCAAAGCCCTTCCTTCTGCCTGATGCTCCCCACATCTCACGTCTGGGGTCAGGACCACTCACAGAAGCCTTGTCATTGCCTTGCCTAACCACCTCTCTTTCTACTCTGCTGTTTCTTTGGTTGCTACCATAATTGTCATTTAGGTATTTCCAGAATCACGGACTTCAGCAGTGTAACAGCAAATTTGGAGGGGTTATGTGTTGTCACCGGTATCAGAGTGTGCTTGATTCCCATCTTCCCTTTCCTCATGCCTTGCCTCTTATTCCAGCTCCACCACGGTTTAGCCTCCTCTTTATCTGTGATGTGAGACCTGTCTGCATGGTCACCCTCCCACCCAGAAGAGGGAAGGCTCCAGTGCAAACAAAATTCTCTACTTCCACAGTACAAATGTTCTTCATCACAACAGAAAATACGATAAAATGCAGAGAAGGGGGTGTAAAAACATCTTTAGCTGTTTTTGACACCAGAAGAATTCTACTGTGTATCCATACCCCTAATTTATCCCAATGAGAAAACTTGTTGCTATATCATGTGTCTTAAGTAAGGCCTCTTATTTTGCAACAAAGTTAAAATTAAACTGGAGAACGAGAACTGATGCTTAGAAATAAAGTAAGCCCATAACTAATTTCCAAGGAGTACCATTACAGACGAGTTTGGCCCAGAAATTAGTGTTTCCCATCTGCTTTCATTCATGACTGTTAATTAATCGGTAGGTAATAAACACGGACAGTGGCTTTGACAGCTCTGCTGCAGTAGAAAAACAAAGAGACTGGCTTTCCTGGTGTTATTTAGTAAAGCCTCAGTCCATTTCCCAGGAAAAAGCCATGGCAGCCACCGCAGAGGCTGAGAAGCCAGTGAGAGGGGTTGTGAGCACATGGCTTCAAGCCAAGCCCAGTCTCGCTGCTTTTTGCATCGCAGGACACTGTCCTTCGACCCTAACCTTGCTGGGTTATGGTGGAGCTGTCTCGTTGCACATGCAGGCAACCTCAGAGAAGATCACCTGGACATCTGTTTGCTTGATGAGGAGACACTTTCCCAAACCTGGTTATCTAGAGGAAAGAATCACTATAAAGGTGTTCATTTTGCCAAGTTTTAGGAGGAAACGTGTTCGAGCATCTACTTTGCTTATTTATATTTGCTGCTGCAGCTGAGAGGACAGAAAGATCTTTAGCAGCAACACTGGGTCTAAACACCCCTACCCCAGTGGGCTTCACAGCAGCAAGAAAAACCTCCTGCTTGTAAGGTCTCCAGCCATTTATTACTTTTTTCCATTATGATTACCTTGGCTCCAGAAAGTTTTAATACCATTCAAAATTCAATCCAGTTTTATTGACAACTTTAGTTTTGCCAAACAGTTAAACTGAAGCAGACGGCATGAATTTCAGTCAATCAATATTCATTTAAAACTGGACACCCATATGTAAGCATACTCTCTCCTTGGCAATGAGTAAGGAGGCTGAACAATCAATCCACACTTGTATTTAAACTTGGCGACTGTATTTTCAAAAACCCCCGCATAAGGGAGAATTGAATGGTTGAATAAGGCAACATGTGATTTCTGTTATGTTATTATTAATAATTAATAATTCACTTAATAACACAGCAGGAGCCTAGTCCAAAGCCTACTGATGTCAATAGATTTTTTTTTTTTCCAGTGCACTTGGTAGCACCAGAACGGACACAAATGCCCAGGTTTTTCATGATATTTAATCACTTGCCTCCCGTGTTGAGCACAAATACCTTTATGAAGCCACCTCATAACTTCATGACCCCTTAACTCAAAACAACGGCAACGAAGAGATTGAGAGGTCTATAATGCACGGTAAGTAGTAGGCAACAGGCCAAGAGTACTCTTGGTGTAAGGGTGTACAGCACTGTAACTGTAGCCTGGACTTAAAGTAGTGATTGAATGTGCCCACCTGTTCTATTAAGCATGCACATGCTATGTACACAGGATCTGTGTTAATTCAACCTTATTTCTATATGGGATGCAGGTTGTATGAATTATTAATAACTATCATTTGATGTCTGCATCCCTGTTGTAGGAGCTGGCTGTGTGCTGTCAGCAGCTGATGTGTAAACGATAAGAAGATCCAGGAAATGCCAAGCTGTTAAGTTTGTTTAAAACTTTCCATGCCCTTTTCCTGGCTGCTGTTAACGTCTTCAAGGCAGCTTCTGAGAAGTCCTGCGGCAGCCGGACACCCAGGACCAGGACAGCTGGACCTTCAAGCAAACATTATTGTTGTTATTATTACTGCTTTGCTTTCCTAATTAACCAGTTGGGCACTTGCCAGCTCTTTATATCTATATTATAAGGGTTGTTTCCATTGGGTTTAGGCAGACAGTCTTACTTTAAAATCCCTATTGATCAGCTGCCATTCTCACGTGGTTAAAGCACTCCTCTAGGGGAACTCTCTCGCGTTTTAAGTGCACACAGTTACTCTCATGACTGGCTTGTAAACAGGTTTTAATGGGGCTATTAGTGTAAAAGGACAGGAAACTTTCAAAAACAGCCTTTTAAATATTCATGAAGATGTTTAAACTGGTGCTTAATCACCACTGTTTGCATATCGCTAAAGGAGGGGGGGGGACAGCAGTGCTTCACTGTTAGCTATCAACAGGGCATTAATAAACGCTCCTAGAGCCATGATTAATGCTGAAATGACAGCCAATTTTTAACAAAGCAAGTCCCATTTTTTTGTGGAAGAAGAGCTCCCTGAAGCGGGTGCCCAAGGGGAGCACTAGGTCTGCACCGGTGGGCTGCGTCCACGGCTCCTGCTCCGACACCCTGCTGAGGAGTCCCAGCTATATAGCAAGACCTGGGGGAACACCTGGCCCTGTCCGGCCACGCGTGGACATCGAGGTAGCCATTGCCACCTCAGTAAGGGATGCAGGGGCCCAGTAGGACCCTAGGAGGAGGCTTTACTCGTCAGGATGCACCAGATCCTGCGGCGATCGCCCACCAAGACCAGCTGGACCTCCCTGAGGAGAGCCATTTTCTCCCCGCTCATAGTTACGGGTTCATTCTCCCATTTTTCTTTCCAGCAAAAGCCCAGACCTTCAGCTGGTGTACAACAGCTGAAATGGTGTAAGAGCACCAAAGACCCTACCTTCACCCGATTTCACGGGGCTCTCGTCCCATCTTCCCACTCTTTTTAACTCTTTCTGGCCATTCTTGGCAGTGCATGTGGCTATACGATGTCCCCTCTCTGCTCTTACCTGCCACCTGAGCCTTAGGACTTGGGTGAAAGAGGAGGGAGCTAAACAGAGAATTTCAGCTCAGCTTCTGTGTTTCTTCGGAGGTGGATTTTAGTCACTTCTCCGGTAATTTTTCTAACACATGCTTTATTTTAGCTTAAAAGATAAAGGCAGAAAATATAGCATTTCCCACCGGGAAAGACTTCATGCAATTAAAAAAAAAACCATAATAATTGAATAATTTGTTTAATCCAATAGGTATTGAGATGCTTTGAGCTGTTAACACCTGTTGTGGAAATCCATAATACACAGGCTTAAAAAAAACAACAACCCTGAGAGATGCATAAAGGTTCCTTCAGAGCTGTTGTCACCTCTGAATGTTGTGTCAATGAGTACTTAAGGACCCTGAAATCTGCTGCTGAATTCACTTATTGAGCGTGGGCTTTCTCTTCAGCTACAAAAAAATTCCTTAGGACAATTTCACTGAAAAAAAAAAAAAACCCTGCATATGAAACACAAGTGAACTGCATTTCTGAGAGAAATCTCCCATATATTCCTTATACATTTTCCCATCCAGACACTTCAATGCCCCAGCTTACAGTCTATGTTACTACCTTGTAAAACCTCACTTAAAACCTCAGCCAATGTCTTATTTCCTCTCTGACACCCTGTGGGCACAAACAACATTTGATAGCATTTGTCAAATGCGGGCAGCCTGCCCTTAGTTTGGGAGGCCACCTTTGTCTTCCCCAAAAGTAGACCCAAAAATGAGATTCCGTATAGCTGATGTATAGGGAAAGTAAAATTTACGAGGGAAGGTGTGGAAGAAACTCTCCTCATTGGTCTTACTTCAGCAAGACCTGCGCCTACTTTCTGTGCAATCAATAGGAACGAGTTATGGTGTGACATGCGGGCGGGGATGAAGTCGATGGAAGTTTTGCTGATGGGATCAGCAGCAAAACTTCAGCAGCAAAGCAGCAGTTTTGCTAATGATAGACTCTGTCTAATGCAGCTGTCTAACAGCCAGACAGCTGCCTCCAAAGAGGGGCTTTGCTGAGGGTCTACGGCATTTGGACCTCCTCGGGTTGTGCTCCTTGGCCTCTCAGCTACACATCAGAACAGTGTGGCTCTGCAGCTGGCCCTTGTCAGCCCTGCATGGATGTCTGCCCCATCCGGAGTGTCTCTGCTAGCGCGAGGTGCCCCTTTTCGGCAGCTTAATCAAGCCCCATATGTCTACCCATAGACCCGAATCCATCCCAGGCTCTGACCTCCACGCAGCCAAAGCTAGAGGAGATGCGTCGCACCTTGCTGCAAGGTAAAACGAATCCCACAGCTGCACATTGGAAAGACGGGAGAGTTTTATCACAGGAATAATCAGAAACTTTCCTACCTACCTTTATTAACGAAATAATTTTATAATTAGTTTGCTGCACTCAAGGCATCTGAGCAGCCGACGTGGAGATCTCAGAGGAACGCAGAGAATAAAACCAGATTGTTTATTCATGGATCCTTGTAACTTTTTCACAGCTGCTATCTCCCTTAGTGAATTCCTTGGGGACAAGCAAGAAATTCAGCAGTGTTTGAAATCTTACTTAATGATCTGCTGGGGAACACAGTAAGAAGGAGGGCACAGAATGCTGGCCAAAGGAAAGGCAAAGGCGAAACTGTCACTGATATTAGGAAAGCCCTGATCAGACTGGGAGCTTTTGGTGGCAGTACATGCCTGGCACACAACCTGGGGAGACTGCACTCCCGTTCAAGTTTTCACGTCTGTTGAAATGGATGTTTTACATCAGACCGTAAATTATATGGTTTTTAACATTTTTCTTGATTTCTAGACAACTATGCCTCAGTAATGCACAGATTAAGTACCATGCAGCTTTTGCCTGAGTTTTACAAATTTGCGCTTAGGTGATTATGCCTTTCTTCGAACGGTCTCATAACATTTACAGCAGCAGGGATTGAGTCTGGTACAATTAGACAGGACCTTTCCTCCCAGACTTGCCTTTAACTAAAGCGGGTTAAAATTATTCAGACAAAGCATTTGAGGTTGAAGACATAGCTTTTACTATTTGTTTTGTAAACTAAATGAATTTTATTTTTTAATCAAAATTATCTCAGTGGAGAAAGGTACCATTTTTCTTCTGATGAAAACACTTCCTCTTCCTCTCTGATTTTTATAAATTTTTAATTTCAACAAATACTTTGGGAAATTTTTCAGTAACGTGCTAGAAAAAGTGCACAGAGAACTATGTCTATTTCAAAACCTGCGACATTAGAGAAAAATGAAATGTTGATAGTTTTAAACAAAAAATACTAGAAGAGCTGTATACAGAATCACACAGAATCACAGAATCGTTTAGGTTGGAAGGGACCTCTGGAGATCATCTAGTCCAACCTCCCTGCTCAAGCAGGGTCACCTAGAGCATATTGCCCAGGATTGTGTCCAGACGGCTTTTGAATATCTCCAGCGAAGGAGACTCCACTACCTCTCTGGGCAACCTGTTCCAATGCTCTGTCACCCTCACAGTGAAGAAGTTTTTCCTCAGGTTCAGACGGAACTTCCTGGGTTTCAGTTTCTGCCCATTGCCTCTTGTCCTGTTGCTGGGCACCACGGAGAAGAGGCTGGCCTCATCCTCTTGACACTCCCCCTTCAGATACTTGTACACGTTGATGAGATCTCCTCTCAATCTTCTCTTCTCCAGGCTGAACAGGCCCAGCTCTTGCAGTCTTTCTTCATAGGAGAGATGCTCCAGCCCTCTAATCATCTTGGTAGCCCTCCGCTGGACTCTCTCCAGGAGTGCCATGTCTCTCTTGTCCTGGGGAGCCCAGAACTGGACACAGTACTCCAGGTGAGGCCTCACCAGAGCTGAATAGAGGGGCAGGATCACCTCCCTCGACCTGCTGGCAACACTCTGCCTAATGCACCCTAGGATCCCATTGGCCTTCTTGGCCACAAGGGCACACTGCTGGCTCATGTTTAACATGTTTACAAAGACAAACATTTTCCAAGGGATGTTAGGGACGCACAAAACCGTCTTACTCAGCCAGAAGGGTGATTCTTTTTACTCGCTTTTGAGATCCACCATGAAAATACACTGATATTGGAATAAAGAAAAGAAGGAAATTCTCAAAGCTGTTTTTACCCTGTGAAATTGATCTCCCAAGATTTTCCTCTCAGTTATGTGCTTTACATCGGTATCGTTCCATCAACTTCTGTGGTCATTCCCGCTTGATAACCATGGGGTGGAGAACGGATTCAATTTTGGTTGACCAACATTGTTTTCTCCATCCCATGTGCTTTGGGGTAAAGCCACGGCTTGCTGCCCAAACTCTTCCCGGGATTAACGAGGCCAGCAATTCATCATATAGGCTTCACAAGCAAGTAACTGTTCTAAGTATTTTGGGGGGGAACAAAATAATCCAGGCGGAAGGACATCCTCAGGGCCTGCCCTTGCATTCGCAGCGGCCAAGGGCATAACTGAATGGAAAAGATCCAAAGAATAGAGCAGTTCTGGAAAGATCGCTAAATAGTTTTTTATTTTTAACCCTCACCCACAAGCCTGCAAGATCCTGCTCTTTCTGTAGGACTTGTGTATTAACGGTCCAGCCGAGGAACGTGCATTAACAACTCTTAGGCTCTTGTGTTGAGCATTATGTCTCATCTTTGAAGTCAGATTAACGGAGATTAGCGGTACCACTTAAGAGTTTAAACATCATACTGACCCAAATTGGTTGTGCAGGCCCAACGTATAATGTTGCACATAGAGGGCTCTTAACGTCCAGGAAGCGATTTCACTAATTGTTTGAGAGAAGAAAGCTTGTGTTACTTTCTGCTTTAATCCTGAGGTATTCCCCCCGCTGCCACGCTTTTCACATCCACTGTCAAACACATCTGATTATCCGTCTACATAAGTATCCATTTAATAATCAAAGATCATTTTGTTTTATATCTGCTTGGCCTGTCTGCTCACTTTCCACTAAGAGAAGGTGGTGGGATTTCATTCATGCCTCTTATCTGTCAGATGTCTGCTCCAGTTCCCACTGGGAGCGACGCTGGACTTGAGGAAAATACAAATAAATGCACTGCCAAAGCAGTGCAGGAACTGCTGTGCTGTATTAAAACAAACGGTTTTAATTATTTTAAAAGAGATGTCTTGGCACAAGCCATGCAGAAACTAAAAACAAAGGAAGCAAAAATATTCTTGTTTAAGACTACAGAAATGGAATTGATCCTAATAATTCAAGTTTATTTTTGTGAAATAATTGAGGATAACCTCTTGCATTTCTTTGGCTGTGTGACCAAAACCAATTTGGAAATGCGCTGAACTTTTCAAGAAATCATTCATTTAGTTGGATTCGGTCCTGACGCAATAAAGCAGTATAAAGAATAAAAGAAAAGCACTCTCCTGGAGTTGCATTTAGCAGATCCCATGGGACTTCTACGGATGTCAGCTAGTTTTGGATAGAGCACTAGGAACAAACTCTTTTCGTTTCCTGGTTCTTGGTACCGGTAGGCCTTGACTGGCTCGCAGTCTTTGCTCCTTCTCAATGTTCTGTGTTGCAGAAACAACTGGGACCACGATCTGATTTAAGCCCACGCTCTAATGAAGCAGCGGTCCTAATGTACGTGACTGACTTCTCCATGCAGTCAAAGGAGGAACATACATATCTTTGCAGGAGATCTGCCACCTGAGTTAGGCAGACAGGTTCTCCCTTCGTTGCCTTTCAGAAGTACCTGCCCCTCACTGCTGAGCAGAAGAGGAGTTTATGTCCTTATTTTAAGAGGAAGCTTTCTCCCTAACTAAGTGAGGTGGAGATATCTGAATTGGGCAGGCTGAATCACCAAAGCCATGTCTCCTGGCTCTGATGAAGAGCAGCAAGCATTGAGGTACCATGGTTTACTGTCTCCTCCCAGTGACTGGCCAGGTGTGTGCTCTATGTGAAATTAAATTAGCCCAAGTCCAGGAGACAAATTCCCACCTCTCTCAAGAACTGCTCAGGCAGCCTCTGTCCATCCCTCTTGTAACATGTTAGAGATACTTTGCTTCCAACACAGTCTCAGCAAGGAGGGCGCTACCTCTTAGCTGTCACCACTTCCTGCAACACCTGACTTTCTCCCTCGAGGTTTCTCGTCGAAGCACTGACCCATCCTGACCCTGCTTAGCTGCTGAGATCTGACAAGATCACAGCCTGAGGTGGTATGGCTGAATTTACATGTGCTTAACAAATTGCCTGTTCACTCAATTACATTTTATTTAATCATCTGTAATCATATAAATTATGCCTGATGGTAGTAAATGTTCATGTCAGTTCCTAATTACAGATTGATTAATTGTCTGTGGTGATTTGTATTACTTATATAAGAATATAGGAAGATGATGATAAATTATGATTAGTATGCAACCTTTCATATGAAACACAGCCAGAACTAAGGGCTCTCTTTGACACTCACATTCAGTGTATCAAAGACATTTTGCATTACTCCATGCCCTAACCAGGGACAGTTTCACCAAAAAAAAAAAAAAAAAGGGGGACGGAAAATGTTGCATGTTGCCTCATGACTCAGATGAAACTTCAAGCAAATAAGAGACTCTTGAAAGATATCCAGTCATCAAGAATCCGCCTGTGGTTTTCTACTCACTTCAGGATTGATTTAGATTGCTTACCAACTGCAGTTTCAGTAGTAGAGTTGAGTAAGTGGGAAAAACAGTGTGTTGATTCAATTTTGATGGGAAAAAAACCTTCTGATTTGTAGTAGCTTCTTGTGGTATGGTTCATTCTTGTCATGTTGATGTTCTTACAGTTGCTTCAGGTTTGGAGGGCTGCTGGTGTGAGCCAGATTTGCCTATGTGAAGGAAAATTTTTCTTTGCTGAACAACGTCTACTTGCCCAGTGAAATGCTGGCTGTATGAATGATTTGGTAGCAGCTCTAACCTTGGGGGATCTCCTACATGGTCTTAACCCTACCAGATTCATTTATTTGAATGGAAAGGATAGGATCTGACCAGTGCCATTTGTTTTTTTCAGATGTCAACACACCTGAAGTCTAAGTCAGATGAAGACTTGAATTTTGCAAACATTCCTCATCTTTGTGATGCATCTGAGCACATCCTGTGCTGTGGCTGTTTGCAATCTAGCTTCAGAGAGTGTAGACTAGCCACCTCCATTGAAAATAGTCCTGTCTTTTTTTTTTTCTTTGTTTTTTGTTTACCATAAAGGGAGCAATTCACACAGAATCACAGAATGGTTGAGGTTGGAAGGGACCTCTGGAGATCATCTAGTCCAACCTCCCTGCCCAAGCAGGGTCCTCTAGAGCATATTGCCCAGGATTGTGTCCAGGCGGATTTTGAATATCTCCAGGGAAGGAGACTCCACCACCTCTCTGGGCAACCCGTGCCAGTGCTCCCTCACCCTCACAGGAAAGAAGTTTTTCCTCATGTTCAGACAGAACTTCCCGGGTTTCAGTTTGTGCCCGTTGCCTCTTGTCCTGTTGCTGGGCACCACGGAGAAGAGCCTGGCCCCATCCTCTTGATACCCTTCCTTCAGATACTTGTACACATTGATGAGATTGACTCTCAGTCTTCTCTTCTCCAGGCTAAACAGGCCCAGCTCTCTCAGCCTTTCTTCAAGGGAGGGAGAATTTTTTGAATATTTTTGAATATTTGAATAATAATTCAAATATCTCTGAGTTTGCAAAGAGTTGGGTGAGTGGAACCTGCTCTAGTTTCTCATATATTCATCCATGGGGTTCACTGACCCAGTGTTTCACTGGCAAAAAAACTGTAAGAGCCTCTCAACAGTAGAAGCTGGCCCTCTTCCTCATTATTGCAGAGGACAATATGACATCAAGTTATGTTTGAAAACAGCTCATGAGTTCTACTTTTGACAGATAATGTGGCCATATGCCCTGGAGATGCAGTAAACCTCTTGTCCATGAAGCACTCTAAACTTAATGTTGAATATTTACAGGAACTGGATCTGTTTACATTACTTGTTAGGAAATCCCAATTTCATTCAACCAGATTTTAGGAAGATAGGCCCAGGAAGAGCTCCATGGGTTACTGAGTAAAGTCTCCCGCCATGGTTGGCAACTTGAGTGCACAGCCAGTGCACTTTCAGTAGGTGATGATGTCTCTTCTGTATCAGGTTTTATGTGCTGAAAAGAAAGGCTCTAATTTCCCCATTTTGTGTAAGGAGTCCTTCTGCAGCGTCAGTTCTAGTTTTAATAAGCTTTAGTAATACCATTGGTGTTCAAAACAGCACAGAATCTTTTAGATGAGGCCTGACCTGGTCCATATATGAAGTATTACCACTTTTTCTGTTGCTCTATAGAAAACCTCTTACTTATATCTTAGATCTCACTGGCATTTTTCATGACCGTATCAGTCATGATCTGCTAATGCCCTCCGATATTTTGTCTGCCACTCCCAGAACACGGCAGAAATTTTTAAACTTGTGCCTTAGTCACTCTGTTTCTGTTAATCCAGTTCCCAAGGTCACCCACTTCTTCCCGCACAGTATACCAGCCCTCCTCAAACCAAGGTGTTTTGCATTTTCAGCAAACACCATTAGAATATGTCTACTTTTTGTAGCAAGGTCGCTTGCAAACATTTTAAATATGACCACTCAAAACCTGATGCTTGAGGAACTCCATTAATATACTGTCCCCAGTTCAGTACTTCTACTGTTGCTCTTATTTTCCCTGCAGGTAAACACCTTATAGTTTTTATTCTAATCCCCAGTTTCTCCAGCTTTACTAATCCAGCTAATCCCTCTCCGAAACCCAGATAAGTGAGACCTATTTCATTTTCTTTTCTAAGCATGTGGCCTCTTATCAGAGGAATATGCTAAACACAAGTGACACAGTCTATCTTTGGAAAACCTAAGTTACATTTAAGATCTTAGCACTACATCTGTAGCCATTCTTTCCTCCAAATTTGCTTCCAATTTTGTCACCTTACTGAGGCCAAAGCACTTTTAATCTTTAAAATTTAAGCTATGTAGCTACTCTTCCACCATCTTATATACCATCCCCATAAGATAGATTTATTGGAAACCTCATCTTGCCTTTTTCAGGAGGATTCTGGGATGGAGATCCTCCAGTGCCTTCACTTGCATTAATTTCTTCATGACTTTTTATAACTCGGAGGTGGTGATTTCCATTTTTCTGCCTTCTTCCTCATAACCCAGTCTGCTGGTGCTGCCACACTCAGCAGTAAGCCCCTCAGTGAACTCTAAACCAAAGTATGTGGTTAGATGTTGAGAAGCAAGATCAGCTTTCATCTAACAGTCAGCTGATAAGTAGCCTATCTTTTAATTACCTCCTAACTTGAAACATCTCTCCCCTTCTGTCTCCTTAAGGAACCTGTGGGCACTGACTTACAATGGTCTTTCCCAATGCTTTGCCAAAGTTGGTGTCTATCCTTAGGTCCACAAGGTGGGAAAGGACCAGCACGCCAGAACACGTTGCCCTTCTGTTCAAGCAAGCCTTCTCTGACCTATTGCCATGAAGATTTGGGAGCAAAATCCAGATAAATCCTCTTCCACAGTCCAAGGCTCTGACCTAAGCTTGAAGGTAAGAGAATGAACCTCAAATTCCTGAGAGCCAAATATTTTCCACAGTTTCTTGTTCTCCTTATATTTAACAAATCTACCAGTTTTGGTTAACTTTAATAGGTGTGACCAAGGAGGCAACCTATGTCTTACACCACAATTTTGTCCTCTGAAACGAACTTGTTATCGGTGCAGAGGGGTAGGTAACAGCAATGGGTTAGCTGGAGGGTAAGCCTTTAAGGCAGACCTGTTTGTCTTCCTCTCCCTCCGTCTGTCTGCTGCTAGGGTAAGCCTTTAAGGCAGACCTGTTTGTCTTCCTCTCCCTCCGT
This sequence comes from Struthio camelus, assembly GCF_040807025.1. Taxonomy (NCBI): domain Eukaryota; kingdom Metazoa; phylum Chordata; class Aves; order Struthioniformes; family Struthionidae; genus Struthio; species Struthio camelus. The sequence goes on from NC_090982.1 coordinate 85,032,546, forward strand.
CTGTCTGCTGCTAGCGTTAAACCATCTTGTGTGGGTGTGTGAGAGCATTGCTTTTACCTGGGATGCGTCGTGGCACCCCCTGCTTGAGCGGGAGGAGAGGACCTCCCTGCAAGGACAGGTGGAGGTGTTACTCTTCCTCTTCGCTCTGAAATGCTGGTGCTCCATTCAAGAAGAAATCCTGTGAGGAAAATCTTGTAATTTTGCTGCAGCTCCGACATACATCTTTTTCATGTTTTACGGCTTTCCCACGAAGTACCCAAGTCCTTCATATGCTTTACAATACTAGTCAGCTTTGTCTCAGGTGCCTTTGCAGCCCCCTCTGGGGAAAGTGTTTTGGTGGGTGCATGCATCTTCCTGGGACCTTCCACCCAGTGCAGAAAACCTGCACTTACTTCCTCATTCAGCTGCCTACGTGTGTGTGACCTTGGAGAAATGCTCACTTTCCTGTGCTTTGACTTCCCGACCAGTAACAGCAGTACAAAGCCTATTACACCGTGTTGTCTATTCAGCTAATGCTCATAAAGAGCCCAGGGACCTAGGCACCGAACATGCAATAGAAACATCTAACATGTTGTTGCTGATAACGTGATCACTCACATTCCTGTGTGTTTAAATAAATCTTGAAGGGGAAAAGCCTTTGGGATGGTCAGGGAACACACTAACGCTGGAAATGTCTAATCCGTTTATGGTGATCTGAGTTTCTAAGCTGCAGCGTGAGCGAAGTTGTTCTGGTTTGTTTTCACTTAGGTCTTTAGGCCTACAGTTTTATTTTCAGGCTTGACTGTGTGCCTGCAGGGACTGAGACCAGCTCTGTGCTCTGTGTTTCTACCCTGGTGGCTGCCTCAGACCACAGCTCCATGCCTGGATGTTCCAGGTGCTGCTGGAGGAGAAAAGGGTGACCTTGAGCAGAGGAAAAGACTCTTCTGTTCACCACCCATCTGTCCAACCTTTCTAGCTATCTAGCTACTCACATAAAACAAAGTGAACCAAAATAAGAAAATCCCTGAATTGCCCTCTGGCTTTGAGTCTCCTCCGTTCAGGATTTACCAATGGACTTGCTAAAATTAGCTCCTTTTACAGGTTTACCAGGATGAGACCATCCTTTTTTGGCGACGCTCTGATGCTTTCCATGAACAGAGCAGAAAATTCTACCCGGCAGCTCAACAGCCGTTTCCATAACCAGCCATTTAAATCACCGTAATTGTTTTTACAAAACTAATCTGTGCGGGCAAACAAGTAGCTGAACTATGCCAGTGCTTTTTAAAAATGCAGTAGACGTGGAGCTGATGCGTTAGTATCAGTTAATTCTCATAAAAGGTCATTAATGGTGTGTACAGTGAACGGGAGACCTACCCGGGCTGGATGGGAGGGAGATGGTATCCACATGACTGATGGGCAATGCTCAGGGGTCAGTGCATTACAAAATGATTCTCTTTAATTATTTACGGCCCTCCATCTATTGTACGGCAGGCTCAGGCAAGGAGTTTCTACCTCCCTCATGCTACTCGGCAGGCTTTTTTTTTTTTTTTTTTGCTTTCCCAGGAGTTGCATTCATTTAGGTAAGAACTGTCTTGCGCAATCCTTTCCTCTTCCATGGGATTGACAAAAGGCCAGAGGTGAGGGCGGTGGTGCCGTCGCTGTCGTTCGTTGGTAGGGGAGCCCTGTGCTCTCTTGAGCCGTAACCTCTGTGTGTAAATCCTGCGAGTCCATCCTGGACGAGTCCCTCGAGTCGAGATCCCATGGCACGGTATAAAAATGGAGCTGGGAGGAAAGACTAAGGCTGCCAATTTCGTAATCGATGATGTACCCTTGTTTTCAAGAGTGACAACAGTGAAGAAGTCCTGACATTTCTCTCTCCCTCTCCCCGCCTCCAAACCTTTAGCAAAAAATCCAAGCTATTTTATTTATTTATTTTTGTTGTTGATGGCAACATAACACCAGCCACGATATATGGCCTTACAAGCTGACTATCAACAAATTACAGCTCTTTTGTCTGTGTTTGCCTACTTGTTTAATTATGTGAAATGCCTGTTGTCTGCACTACATTCATGTGAGCGCCTGCTGGAATTCATGGGCGATGCTGCGTTTACATCGGCTGCCAAATGATATTCAAACACATTAGCATGACCACAGTGCAAAAACACATGGTAGGTGGAGTTGCTATTGCAGTACTTCGGTTCGTCTACAACATGAGCTAAATTAGCCAGAAGAATGTTTCTCAGAATAAAACATTTCTCTTCATGGTTGCAGCGCTTCCCTGTCCAGCGATAGAATCTTTTTTTTTTCTTGTATGTTGACGGAATTTAAATTGTGGACGATAACAATTTTATTTTTGATGTGAATAGCAATTAATAGAGAGGATATTAGAGAGAAGAGTGCTGAGACTTTATGAGTATAGATTAATGTAAGGCTACAGAATAAAATGAACATAATAAATATCCATAGAGGTCATTATAGCTATAGCAGTACTGTCCCAAAGTTTCTCTTTCTTTCCAGGGGATGGAAACTCTTGGAAAAATCTAAATGAAATGCAAAGGAGTACATCTCAAATTCTGTTACTGTGACATTATAAAGCTGAAACCAAAACTCTGGGAACCCTTTTTGTTAACAAACTATACGCAGCAATAGCTACAGTCCCTAGGTAAAATCAGTGTCCCTTGCTACCTAAAATAATAAAAAAGAGCCGAGGCCATGAGATATATTCAATGTTTCCACTTTTTTAAATCTATGCACAGCACTTATGAAATTATAACACCTGAGTTGACATCTTATCTGCCGAAAAATTGAATAAAAAATTGCCTTAGGTTTACCCAAATTATCCTATCTCCATTTTTTCTGCTTTTGAATGAAAAAAAAGTCTCCGCTTTTGTTTTAGGTCTTCATATACTCTTTTAATACAAAAGGCAGGAAATAAAAAAAAACAAAAAATGGAAAAAAAATCTTCTGAAGACAATTAATTCCCCTCAAAAAATGGAAAATGCAGTTTTGTCCAGAAACATTGGCCTGATTCTTTCTTACATCTGAAGCAATCACTTGAATTCAGCATGAGTGTGTCAATAGGACTGGTTGCCTCCCAATGGTGCTATTTTGATATCAGACCTTAAACGAAATTCTTACTTCTCCAGTTGGACCCAAATCTGTCCCATTTCTCTTCTCATTTCAGATTTCCTCTGGTTCCCACGAGCTGTTACAACTCGAACTTCTCAGTTTAGCAAACGGCGCTGGCCTTTTAGTGACCACCGCACCGGCGGTGGTGGCACCGAGTGACCTTCTGGTAAGGGCTGAAGGTGACCCACGACTTTGGGACATCCCTGTATCACCCACACTTTAGCTCATTTAGAAGGATGGTTCCTATTAGTCCATAATAGGATTTCAGCCTTTACATCACTTAATTCTATAAGGATTTAGGAGCACATCTGTTGAACATTACAAAACTCAAGCGATTTTCACTTTCCAAAGTCAGGTAGCTGCACATGGGCTTGTCTTGGGGAAAAACAAATGGGAGGTAGGCTCTGAACAGCCTCACTCATCTTCAGGAATGGAACTTGGTTTAGGCCTTGCAACGCTAAACAAAGTAGTGCCAAACACCTTAGACTGTCAGAAAAATCCCACCTCGCACTCTCGTCTATGTAGCTGCAAATGATCATTTCCCATTTTAATCTCTGTCCTGAGGATGAGCAGGCATAAGGCATATAATTTCAATTAATCTGAGATCTGCCAGTATATGAAGCCATAAAAGAGCTTATTATTATTTATTTCTCCAGGCGTTTTACTCATATACCATTAGTGCTATATAGCAAAATGTACTGCCTATGTCAATGGTAGCACTATGTGAAATAGCAAACATTAAAAACCCATAGGAGAGGTTATTGTGTTAACATCTGATGGAGGTCTAAGTAAAATGATCTGGCGATGTTCAGTTGGGATGCTGGAGAGCAGGGTGCAGGCACTAGGCACTCAGTCATGCAGAGTGTGCTTCATCACACTGGACACGATTTGGTTTCTGAGACTGTGCATAACTCTGCGCACTGAGGCATCAGGCATCTGTTGGACGTGTCACCCTGCTAGACCTAGCATGGCATGAAGATGCTCTATTTGCTTGCGAGAGGGGGTGGAAAGCTGTCAGAAGCACTGTTATTTTTAAAGCCATGTTTGAGAGTAAATGTTTCACCCTTTTGAGCCTTTAGTTGCAGTAGGACTTTCATGGAATAAATCTATTTTTTACCTGAGCTTGGCCTGGGTTGAGCTGAGCTTTGTGAAAATTGTTTGCCTGTCCCTCTCCATAAATCACAGTAAATTCTGAACACAGACTTGCTTGGGTGGGCTGGGTTAAAGCCCAGGTTTAAGGCAGGTAGGGTCTCATCCCTCTTTGGATTGAAAGTGCATTTAATACCTAGGCTAAAAAACTATATATACTACTACTTCTTTGAAGCCACCCCACGGTTTCCCAGACTTATATGTTTTGCATAAGGCCTTTCTGTTTGCTTGCTTTCTATGCATGAAAAGCCATATGCTGCATTATAGGCTGGTGTTAAAGCTTCGTGTGTGCTCAGCGGGGGACTGAGAAACGAGGAGACTTGCACGGTATGCGAGGGAGGGCAGAGAAACTACATCTGGCACAGGATGTCCCTGAAGATCGCTGGGGAGCCGGGCAGTAGCTGATGGAAAAGGGTATATATGCTTGCTCTGTTCTTACTTTTCTCTTGGCATCTCCTTATGGCCACTGTTTGAGATGGGAATTGGGGCAAAGCTTTCGGTCTGACTCAGTAATGCCTCTTCTTGTGCCCTTAGATATGCATTTAATCCTTCATGCTGTCGGGTCTGCTCACCCTCAGCAGGCACTGGCTGTCCCAGGTACCAGAAGGTGCTCACGGTTTTCCCCTCCTCCCCTTTCCTCTTCTTAATGATTAAACATCTGCATTTGGTGAAGGTGCAATAGGAAAAAAAGAAAAAAATTAATAGCAGCTCCTCGCTTCCCTCCTGAGCGGGGCAACGGCACAAAGGCATCTGCGCGCGTGTTTAATGGGCTCAATTTCCTCTCCCTGCCGCGGTTTGGCGGCTGGCAAGGGAATGCCGCAGGATGGTGGTTGCTGCTGCTTTATGGAGGGGGACCCTGCGCGCAGTCACCTGGGGATGGCGTGAGCAGGGTGCCGGCTGCTCGCCTCCCAGCGCCAGCACGCGTGGCCAAGGGCATCGGCTTCTTTGGGAAGGGTCTGCCCCCTTTCCCTCTCTTCTCCCCGCTCCGAGCGACTGAAACGGCCCAAATTGCAGGCGCGTGGGATGCTCAGGGCTGGAAAAGCAGCGCGCCTGGACCACTCCTTGGAGCCCCATCAACGGGCGCCGGAGGAAATTAATTGAATGCCGTGTATCAAAGGAAATAACAATAACAATAATCATGCACATCCATGGCAACTGGAGGAGAAGATCTATGCGGGTCTCTCATCTGCTCTCTGCCGAGGAGTGATTATTCTCCTCGCCAGTTAAACCCACAACCGGCAGACGGAGATTTTGAAGAGGGAGGTGTTTTTCCAAGGGTGGAGAGAGGCCTAACTTTCCGCTGCTTTTGCTTTTTTCCCTGTGCTTGGCATCCGCATCCAGTCGCTGGAGCCCGTGGCCTGGGCCCACGGTGGCAGTCGGGATCCTAAATCAGCACCCTAAACCCAGCACTTCCCGTGAAACCGCTGACGGCCGCTTTGCCTCTCCGCCCCTTTGCTCCCGTTTATAAGGAGTGGATGAGAACATGCTCCCCCACGCTGAGGCTTCGTTCATTAGTACTTACCAAAGGTCTGGAGATCCTCAGATCCTCAGACGGCCAGTGCAAGAGAAGTAATTATTTATTAACAGCCTCCGTGAAGGTGTGGGCAGCCGTATTACACCTCTCCTGGGTATTTAATTTAGGTACTGAGCATTTATTGTGGGGCTGAGAAAGTAATTGCTGAGCTGGGCTGCTGGGGGTGGTAAGATTTTTTATTTATTTTTTGGTACTTGAATGAAATGCCTATAAATGCAGATAATATTTCTTTCAAAGGAGGTAAGAGTTGACACCGAGGGACTTCACCTCCCAGTGCTGGAGACCTCTGCTGAGGCTCAGAGGTGTCTCTGTGAAATCCCGTTGTTTTTTCCCTGAGGTGCTCAGGGGCCATCGGGATCACGGGAGCAGCAGTACAGGGTTATTCCCATCCCCGGGAAGTGGAGCCAGGATTTACCCCGACAAAGTCGGTCCTTAATATCTGCACGCTGGCTCTCCCCAGAGGTACTAGGGGAGTTAATAAGACACGAGCTGGCTCACTCCCGGCAGCGCCTACGACTCCTATTTCTGGCCCTGTTTCATCGGGAGGCATCAATCCAGCCCTCGAGGCTGCGAGCGCCGAGGTTGGCGGTGGCTCCCTCGGAGCCGGTGAAGGACGAGCCCGGCGAGCGCCTTTTCCCGAATTTCCCGGGCTGCTCCGACACGCGGTGGCGGTGGCGGTGGCGCGGGAGCCCCCGGGCGCTGCGTTCCCGCGCCGGCCCCTCGGCGGGTGTGCGGGGATGGGGCTCGCGTCGGCGCCGTCGCGCTCGCCCGCGAGGAGCCGCCTAATGCCGGGCCTCTGCCATTAAGCGTCTTCCGTCTCCTTTTCTTTTGTTAAAGCCAAATGAAACAATGTAATTAGCTTGTTACAATTAAAGTGACTCGACTGGATAAATTGTAATCACCCAGACTGAAGTTAGGCATCCCTGCAGGTCCCGGCCAGAGCAGCTGAGCTGCCTCATTTGCATAATTAAAATATACAAATGATAATGGATTTTGTACTCAATTTCCAGCGGCTGTAAATTCGAGAAACTATGAAATTAGAATAACTGAGATGGAGCCCGCCTTGAGGTAATGAGGATGACAAGTTTTGACAGTAGGGGTGTTTATAACAGTAGTTTCTCGCTGCAAAATAAATAAGTACAAAAAAGATTAGACAGTGATATTAGTTAATAGTTCCACGGGCAGTGGGAAAAGAAGATAGACTGGTGATTACCTCTGCGAATTTACGCTGCCTTTTTGACAAGCTCTCTCCTAACCTTAGGGGACACCTTTCGCCTGATTATGTGAAATTGAGAATGAATTAAATGCATAAAAAGGGTTGTCACAGATAGACAAACTAAAGCAAAAGAAATGAAATTAGTCTTGCCATTTTAGCTTGCAGCAGGAGGAGAGGAGAGAGGGAAGGGGAAAAGGGTGTAAGGGTGTGAGAGAGGTTTTAATAACCCTGCAAGGAGGAAATGAAGAGACTGAGGTGTCCTGAATCAAGGCTGATTAAAAAAAAAAAAGGAATGTCCTTAGGATCCTGGGTGAAAACGGGAGACATTTGTGGTGACAAATAACATCTTGGCCGGGTCAGCTCTGGGTTCTGCCTGGGAACAAATTGTGCTTTTCCATGAATGTGTGTGTGTGTGTGTGTGTGTGTGTGTGTGTGTGTGTGTGTTTTGTTTTTTTTTTAATTTCTCAGCAAATATATCCTGCCTCCATTTTCCATCATACAAGAAGTCCTCAGAGCTGGAAATGTGGTTGCTCTGAAGGGCTAGGTAGGATGCGTGGCCCTTCTCCAACCTCTTTTTGGCTGTGCAAACCTTGGGAACCAGAGCTGTGGTCCAAACACACACAAATTAACGTTGCTCACAAATATTTGGCCAAACCTAAAAAGGAAGCGCTTCTCTTGCAAGAGCACGGACCCATGGGAGTGGAGGGCCTGACCTGGGAGCTTGTCGCGGGCAGGATTTGCCTCCCCAGGCACCTGGGAGCCGGCCCTTGGATGTCCTGATCTCCGGCCATTGTTTTGATGGCAACCAGGGCAGCTGGCTCAGATGGACAAACCTGTCTGACAGATGGCTGGATTCTCCTACTGTTAAAAATTTGACATTTCCATGCTCCAGAGTGAGAGAAAAGGCAGTTAAGAAGAAAACTGGCACGTGCCCACTGTTTTTGTGGCTGGGTTTGGGTTACACTTGCCTAGTTAGGAGTCATTTTCTGAAAGGTAAACACAGGTAGGCATAATCTTTCTATAACCCTTTTATGAAGCTTGATGAAATTGGCTGGAGGCACTGAAGATGGAGTCAAGACCTTGCCTGGCACCCTCAATAACAGGGCTGTGTTAGGCAAGAGAGGGAAGATAAATATATATAGAGAGACGCACGCGGTGTGGCAGGGCAAAAGCCCTTGCTGGGGTGTGTTGTTGGACTTAGTCCTTGCCAGACCATTTCTTTCCCACTGGACAGGGGTGAGAAAATATCATTGACAAGCCATAAAGATGAAGGACAAGGTACAGAAAAGTGAGAGTGAGGGAAAAAGGGGGAGAGGAGGAGGAAGAGAGCACAGAGGCAGAGGGAAGAATGGGACACTGGAAAGCATCAGGTGCAGATGCACCTGAAGGAGATCCTGAGGGATCCACTACCACCTGCAAGTAGCCCAAGGAGCCCTTTTGCACTATGCTTGGAAATATTTTTTTGGTGACCACTTTCCCTTCTGCTCATCCATAGCCACAGGCTGAAACAGGCCAGTGCTCTGCATTTATCCCTTTAAACCCATTTATCCCATTTTATTGAATCCTCTGCTCCCATTTTATTGAATCCTCTGCTCCACCAAAAGGCAATAGTTCTCAGTCATGATAGAAACGGCTCCCTCTTCTCTCTCTCTTCCCTGTTCCTGGCCTCCGGTGTGTTTTCAAACCAGGTACAACTGCCATTTACATTTTGTCATTTGCTTTACCGCACCTTGTTATGGTGTGATCTGTTAAAGAATGTATTTTTAATTTGTTTTATAGCATGCTTTATAAATAAGTTAATAAAGAATGTACCTGCAGCTAGTGATCACTTAATAAATATTAATAAAGCAATTCCAAATGAGGCCATCATTAAGACTGCTGGAGCACACCCATACTGGTTACCTAGAAAGTTTCTGTGCTGGTTTCCAAAAAGTTCTTGAGAACTGCGATGGGAAGAGTCGGTAGGCGGAGGTGGGAAAATCCAATTTTGCAAACTTCTTTTGGCTGAAATTCCAAATGGAGTCTTTTTGTGAAATAGGTGGGGAATGGGAGTAAAAGAAGGGAGAGATATCGTGGTTGGTGTCTATGCCAAGGGGAAACCCAACGGGGGCTTTACAGAAGTGCAATGGTTAGCAAGCTTCACTTACTCTAGCCTGGCTTTTGCTCTCCTCCCTGAAGTGTCAGCTTGGGGGAGAAACATGAAAATTAAACCAAAATAATTCTTATTTCCATATGACATTGCTCTCAGGGTAAACACATTTTGCATCTCTCTAGAGGTGGCTCCAAAGCACCCACAGGTGTGAGATCGACCAAGGCATAATACTGCAGCGAGACATGTGTCTTTTTCTGCTCCTATGCAAAAAGCCACCCAAACCCAGGCAATTTACGAGTATCCAGAAATCTGATTTTGCACATGCTCTGTAGGATCCTGGGTGGCGACTGAATTTTCCACATTGCCACTGGACATTGAGCAGGGGCAGTGAGCAAGCCCTGCCTTAGCACCTGAGACTAGAGCAGCTAGCCTCTAGCAGACTCCTTTGCCAGACATTAATATTGTTTAATTAGATGCTGTCAGAGTTAATTATGACCATTTGCGATATGTCTTTGCATCTATGAGCACCCAGCTCCTTTCTGAACCCTATGTCATGCTCCCCCTGTGGCGAGGTCTCTTCCACCTGAGTCTTCCTGCCTTGCTCCGTGGCACTTTTTCAGACTTGGGTTTCCAACAGGGCTGAGAAATGCTCTAAGGGGAGAAAGTTCTTCTTGGAGGAAGAGGCAACAGAGATGGTTTCCTTCCTCTACCTCCTCTTCTCTGCTCTCCTTATGGGCCTTATGGGCCTTCCACAGCGTGGAAAGAAAAGGCCAGATTTCAGAGGTTCCTCCTCTCTCTGCAGCTCCCGCAATTGCCTTTGACACTGTTTATCATCTGTGATAATACAGCCGTGCCCCGTTACCTCCAGCTGCCCTAATTCGCCTTATTGGTCTGGCACTGGGGAGAGGGAGGTGAGAGGTACGGAGGAGAGGTGAAGCCATTATGGAGCTGACAGGGCAGTGAGAACAGAGCGTGGTGATGGACTAGCCATCACTTGACCTGAATGCAAACATACATCCTATTGGATTGACCTTTCCCTGAGAGTAATGGATCTCCTCGTGTAGCATTTTTGCTACATTGCTGGCCATTCCAAGAAGATAGTTTCTGGTAATTAAGACAGATTCCTCATATAATCCCTCCACAGCAGCAATCAATAGGCTCCTCCAAGGGGATATTTCCAGATTATTCCTATGTCAGCACAAGTTTTGGAAGTTTTGTAGATCTTATCATGAGGGGTATAATCAGCAAAGTTATGTGGGGACAGTTTCTGGAGAGGCAGAGCGTTTGCATGAGCCGTGCCCGTGTTTGTATGGGTGAATATATGAGAACCACAAACTCTAATACTGCTGTAATGAAATATCATGAGAGTAACTCTACATTCCTGCATGATCTTAAGGCTATGGCAGCAGCAAAGAAGATTCAGGACTATTTTGCGAAAGGAATTACTGCCATTAAGTCAAACATTTTCTTCTATTCTTCTCAGTGCAGAAGGCATTTACTTACTCATGCTTCATCCTTTTCATTGTCATTTTTGAGCTGCCTGGCATTTTTTATGCCAGGCAGCACTGTATATAGATATAAGACTGTACTTGCAAAGGAACTGGGAGAAGAATTTTTGTCTTCATTTGCAAACTGAGCATGTTGAACCACAAAGTTCCCCCAGGAGGCTGTATGTGGAAGATACAAGGGCCTCTTTCTTCTCTTTGTTCGGTTACTTTGACTGTTAGCCAATGCTAATGTTATAGTATCTCCAAAATCCAAGCCTGAATGTGGGAATTGCAGCTCCTGTCCGTTACAGCTGCACAAAGCAGGGAGCTACCTGGTTTGTCTGCACAGCCCTCTTTAGAGGTATATACTCTATCACTGAAGTGAGAAAATTCAGGGTTTTCAGTGGAGTTCATTTCCCTGTTCAGGAGTGTTTGAAGTGGCTAAGCAAAGACATTTCCTTTGAGTTCAAGTCTATCGTAGTAATTTAAAGGAAGACCTAAGAGTCATGGAGTTTGCACCTCAGCCTTGCCTCTTCCACCAGCTCTTGGCTTTCTTAAGAACCTCCCTTGGCTTCTCTGATAGTCAGTTAACAGAAGATTTAGGAATATAATGCTTATTCATGCCCCACCGTGGAGTTTGGAAACAGAATAAGAGTCCTAAAAAAACACTCTGAGACCCCAAAGTACCAGGGAAGACAATGTATTTTACAGCCTCCTGCTCTATTTCCAGTTTGCTATAGGCAACTAGAGTAAAAGATGTGCTTTTGAATAGCTGGGGTTGTCCCAGCGCATACTTAAGGAGTTTAGTAGCCCATCCACTCGATGGGACAGACCTGCAGAGTTGGTATTTTGGAGCTCCAGAGCGAGGGTTGGCTTTGCAGCTCCTGAAGTGGGTGGTAAAACCAGTGCTGATGTCAAGCAGACCTGAAACTTGTTCCCCTAGTCATATTGATCTGTGAAAGGCAGCCAAATGTGAGCTGGGATACGTGCTTTAAAAAGGTCAAAGGGAAATTGTTTCAAGCTCTGAATATACATAAAGTTGATAACTTGGCTCTTCCCATTTCTCCTTTAAGCTTTTACTCTGGATCAGTGACCTGATTTTCCAGAAAGGGAAATTTGGTGGGTGGATGGTGGGGAGGGATGCCAGTGATTCCCTGCAGGGTTTAGGCCTCTTTTCTGCAGCCACATTCCAGGTCTTCTGGTAACGGTCCTCTGAGGTGCTGGATGCCAAATATTTCTTTATTTTAGAGAAAATCTCCCAGCGTGACATTTGTTTTCTTTCTGAGCATTTCACACTTACCTGACGTATACTTTTCATCTAAGTCATCTTTTAGTCTGTCTCTTCTCTGGAAGTGGCATCTCTGGATTTCCTGGTAAAATGTGGAAGTGGAGATGTAGACAAACCCTCTTTCAAGGAAAAATCTCGCATGGGGCTCCCTGATCTTTGAACTGCTCTTCTAACATTGAGACGTCGAATTCACCCCTTTGGTCTCCAGAGCTTATTGTTAGTGTTTCCATGAATTTCTGGAATGTTTCTGTTTCATGTCCCTCCTAATCTTTTAAAACAGCTTTAGAGCTCTTCTATGCCCACCCTGATTTTCACGCCTTTTCATTTTGTTTTTTCACTATAGCACCCTGTTTCACATTAGTGAATAAAGAAAAATGTATTTTATTGGAGTAGCTATGTTACAGCAAGGTTTGTTCTTCTCCCTGTGGGTGAAACCAGACAGCGCTGTACCATGTGGCTAATGTTATAACAATCTCATTCTGGGCGAATGACCAAAACCTAATCATAGTATTTCGAGAGGAAATTCTTATTATTTAAATACAGTTTCACCCACGGTACATTTTAGAGCTGCAGAAGTACATTAATTGTTTTTTCTTTTTTTTTTATAATAGTAAGATTTTCTATGAATTGATCAAGATCTTAAAAAGCTAACTATATTTGTACTTCTCCTCACTACTGCATGTAGCATGTGAAGCCATCCCGCACTTCTGCTTTCTACCAGGTGCTGGATGGGGCTGGGGATGCTCGGAAGGTTCCCCAGTGCTGAGGAAAAACTGTGTATTTGGGGAAAGCTTGCAACTGAAGTTTTTGCTGAGTAACACAAGAGTTGAGAAGAGTTCCTAAATTTCCTGATGATTTTTTTAAAACCTTATTAGTTTAATAAGAGTGCCATGAGAAACCACAGCCCAGTGTAAGTTACCAAGTTAGCGACGTGCCATCACGAATCCTTGCCAGGAGGCAAAAGCTCATCAGAACAACTGCTGGATGGGAATCAGGAGGAGCTCTGGAAAAAAATGCACAAGTTTTTCCACGGTGCACTTGTTTAATCTGATCTTGAAAATAATTCCTAGCAAACAAACCATCAAAAGAATGCAAGTATCTCCTGATCCCAAGAAACAATCCTTTTTTTGTGCGTGTGATCATGGATTAATATCTTTCCGAGCTCCAGTGAAAGGGGCCATTATAAAAATGAGGTTGGCTAAGATGATTAAATGTTATTTACAGAAAGGACATGGGTCTGATTAAATCACCAGGAGGGAGGTCTCTTTTATGGTGACAGGAAAAAATATACCTCATTCGACGGAGCTGCTTGCTTCATTTCAGTAATTAGGGACTAAAGTAACTTGGACAGTCTGTCAGCTTCAATATGGTGGAACTAACTAGTAGATCGTGTAAATAAAAGCTGTTTGATTAGATCAAAAATTAAAGGGCTATCATTTTTCTTGTTATCTTCCAATTTACTGTAGAGGTCTTTGAAATACCATCACCAAACAGACACTCCCAAGAGTAATTAATTACTGGGCTAGATTTTTCAAAACCCATTTAATAGTTTCCTTCTAGAATCTGATTAAATGGATAGATTTTGCAAAGATCCAGTTAGGCACCTCCATGAGGAGGCCAGACACTAGTAGAGCTCAGCATCTGAAGCTCCTGTTATCTGCTCTTTCCAAAATTGGGCCCTAAAAAAATTTTACTACAAACATTTTTTACCTAGTCACGGACCCGAGTTTATGTTATTAGTGCGAGTAAGAGAGACAGGGATTTCAGTGCTTTTTCAGTAATCTCCCTGGTATGACAGAGATATAATACGCAACCATTTGGTCCCCTACACATCCTGCCCAAGTTTTGGGCTTCATTTAAAACATGCTGGAACTCAGAACTGGGGTAAGTGGGATTGGAAGCCTTTGGCAATGCCTTGTTAAAGGTAAACATTGACAAATTACGTGAGCTGCAGAGATAGGAACCTTTAAATCACTAAGCATTGCTAAACATCTGCATCTTCCACCCTCAAGAGTAACTTCTTCCTGGGGAACACCGGACTTCTTTGACTTTTTCTTTGGGCACCCCAGGTCTACATGACCTTTTGCGTGAGGATAACCCCGTGGGACAGGAAATGTGCGGATATGAGGAAGGGAGTGCACTACCATAGATCAGAAGAAGAGGAGCATACCTAGATGTGCCAATGAATTCAGTGGGCCCAGTCTATTGATGAAAATCACCACAGCAGCAGTGACATCTTCACGCTGGGGCTTTCTTCCACACCCACCCAACTCGTTGGCCAGATATTGGTGCCTCAGGTGAAGGAGAGGCTAGTTTGGGTGTGTATGGGGGATGCTCTGAATGAGCACTACCGCTGACATGCTCTGCACATAGGAGGGGGTAGCAAGGTTGGTGCTCCCTTGCGTCGTGGGCAAGGGAGACAGCTCTCTCTAGGGAGAAATCACTGAACTTGTGAACTGCCTGCTTGCTATAAAAGCAACATATCACACATGGAAACACATCCCTACAACTATTGCACCCTTCTGAATTTGTCATGTGAAGTGAGTGGGAAAAGTACAAAGATTTATATTGTTCCAAAGGAAAGGGAAGCGTATCTCCTCCTGGAAGCTTCATTTCAGGGCAAGACCAAGCCAAAGATAGCATCTAGTTCTCATTTTCTTTGTGAGAAAACACATGAGTGCTAAAATGCAACTGAACGTGCATCTACTGGCTGCAAAGTGAGGTCCTCTCCAGCTCACAAAGTCCTAAGTTAGTCACTTGAGCTTCATTTTGGTCTGTGGAGAGAAACGGGCAGTTTTAGGAAGTGAATTGTTTGGTCCTGGAGTAGATGCCAAGAGCAGGTCAGATACATTGCACACTCACAGCACTCATTTCTCCCTCACAGCTAGTGGGGCCATGGTCGCTTGTGGCTGAGGAATCCACTCCATTTCCAGGCATGTGGTGAGGGTATCACTTGATGAAGCTAGTATTCTGGAGTCACCCGTTTTTTGAAACCCATCTGGTCTCTCCCACTGACAGTGATGATCTTGCCACCTCTGTTAATCTTCTGATCTAGGCAACCGCCTGCTTTGTGTGTGACGCTAGCATCAGCAGCATCAGACCAGGAAAGATGCCTTTCCAGAAGATGCACTCTAGACAAATACAAGTTCTTACAGCTTATGCAGCCTGAGGTGCACGGTCTTGCAGGTCTTTCTGGCTTTTAAAATACAAAACCAATCTGACAGCTGGGCTCTCTTTCTCTCCGTGGGAGGTCCACTGGGATACCACCTCTGAATGTTTCCAAAGTCACAAAATCATTTCCAAAGCTTTCCCAGCAGTTCCATGCTTATGCTCTCCCCTGTCAAAATGATTGGCTGTTTGTGTTCCATTTTGGACACATTTTTAATGTTTGTTTAATCAATACCTGAAGCATCATTTTTTCCTAGATTCTGCTTCCAAAACGAGCATGGATATTGGTGATGGGGGAACGAAAGGCAGGTGTGCGCCTCTATCAGAAGGGAATCCATACCAGTTACTTGTCTTCTTGGGTTTTTTTTCCTTTTGTTGAACATAAAAGAATTTTGAATAAGTCGATGAGGTTTAGTTGTCCCCGGTGAGGCAAGAAGGTACATTTCCAGACCCATAAAAACCAGAAGAGGATTAAAAACAGCATTTGGGCAATGCTGTTCTTGGCAATGGCACAAGTTCATTGCTTTCCAGGTCTCTTCTGTTATTTTTATTTATTATGCATCTTGTTGTTGCACCTAAAAGCACCATTTGGAGACCACTGTACAAAGCACTGTGAATAAATAGAATACATATCTAAATAACCGTTTTTGGCAAATAAGCCTTAAAGAGCTTTTCCACTCATAGATTTCATTGCCATTCCCACCACTGCTTCCACTGGATATGGCATTGACACAAAATGCCTTTTATTATATGCAAATTGCCATTTTTATTCCTTGTTCACATGAAGGGCCTCCTACTTCTGCCCTCCTGCTTCCCTGGGAGCGGAGAGTCGCAGATGCCGTGAAACCGGGGCAGGTCTCTTGTGTGAGAGGTGCAACGCGCAGCGTTTCCCCGCAGGAAACACAGACCTGCTGGCACTCTTCATGCAGCCATCCTCAGCACATCCCCAGGGATGGAGGCAGCGGTGAGACCCATCTGGTCTTCCTCCCTGAGGCTGTTGATGCGGAGCACAAGATATGAGCTGAGGAAAGATTTTGCTTATTTTTGCCCCAGCAGATAGACCCAATGACCAGGCTGGGCTAGAGCAGTACAGCAAGATGCTGAAAGCCAACAAAAGTTTTGACAGAATAAAGATCACTGCAATGGACCTGGGTGTAATTATCCCCAATTCATCCATTGGTTATATTCTAATTACACTAACTCTTCCTCCTTCTTCATGCACATCCACTAATCAGGCCTTTGATTTTTGCTTTATTCTGCCTGACTCATCACTAAATACATGGGTTAAAAACCCATGAAAAACATTGAAGCACAAGCAGTTAGGAAAAGTTCTCCCTATTTTCATATCAATGCCAGCTCATCTCCAAATGGTTAGAGTCCCCATCACCACCTGGAAACCTGTTTTCTGGTGCTCCTACATTTTTTGGGGTATAAAAACAGAAAGGCAAGGGAAAACATCAGATTCTGCTGAGTGACGAACTTGCTTTGCTGACTCTTATCTGAGCCTAATTCAGTCAGTGCTTCCAAAGCTTGGTAGTTAAGTGTTTTGGTTGTGTTTGCTACACTTAGCGCAAGATTAGTCGAACCACACGTTTGGAGGCTGGCGTTTGTTTCTGTATTAGGTGAAGTGGTGCAGCCCATGGTGTTATGAGCAGGGCTGGGCGCTTCCTTAAACTAAACAGGCCAGCTGCGTGGCTGTGCATCCTCTTCGTTGCTCCAGCAGATCGATGTCTGTGCAAAGTAACTGGGATTTCTACCTGCAGCTCTGGTCCTGGCTCCCATGGGCTCCCTGTTGCTATCTACTTCCCCGTAAAATTGCTACTGAATCCTGTGCTGCTGTTTCCCCACTGGCGAGAGGAGAACGGGGCCGATGATCTGTTAGCGTTTCTAAAGCTAACAGGGAGAAAAGTGCTAGGTGTAATCTTAATAAATGGCGGTGTGAAAGTTTGCTTTGCTCTGCTGCTTTCTCTCCCAGATGATACAAACCGCACAAGCTATCTTCTCTCCTTGTAACATTCCCCTCATCCCCGCTGAGTTATTTTGCTATAATACACTTGCTGTCCTAACAGTCACATTTTAAGTGGTGCACTCTCAATCGCAAAAGGTAACTTTTTAATGCTATCTTCCTCCACTTGCAGTTGGCTGCAGCTCCTTCAGCAAGCATCTCTCTCCTTCAACGAGAGGGGGAGCCCAGGGTAAATCTGCTCCTGCCTTCTGCACTTTTGTGCGGCTTCAGATGAGTTGAGCCCTGTGACTCTAACCAGTCCTGGTGTGAGAAGATGCACATCTCTTTGCACTGGGCTTTTCCTACATCAGAGGCTAGACTTGAATCCCAGCACTAGATTTGCAGCCCAGGGATTAGAGGTCTGGGAAGGGAGTCGGCAGTCTTCGGAGCTACCTGCCAGAAGACAATTTTCCGCATTAACATGCTCTACACTGTGTGCGCTGGGCTTTTATCCTTCTGCTATGACATACCCAGAGTTACAGTTGGCACCATTAAACTCTCGGTGTTCACTGCCTGGGGATGTGCAATTATTGTAGAGCCTTCTACTAGTTACAGTAGGAGATACCACGTTACTGCAGTCACTCTGGAGTGACAAATGAGGTTTTAATGATGCCTACTCTACCTGGAATTATCTGTAAACTACAATTAAGGAAGTAGCTACTCAAGGAATTAAAGATCAGAGAAAAATGGCATGCTTTTATGGTGACTTATGGGAAGATCTACAAATTCATGATAGTTTTCTGTGGAACGGGTTAGTAGGATACAGCCGAATGTGATATCTTTAAACGATCTTTTCTCCATCATCATTGCAGCGTGTTGAAACTGCAGTAGTGTTTATGGGACAACTTTTCAGCTGGTGTAAATCTGTATGGGCTCTATTGGACTCAGTGGTGTAGGACAGAGTTTAAGAGCTCATGTATGTGGTGAGTTTGGAAAGGTCATTATGAATTTTGGTGGAATTTAGATCTGATGAGCTATTTGCGTGAGCCAATGTTTGCATGGATCCTGAGCCTTTTGCAAAGCACTCTGAAGGGAAGCACGGTCAGTTTGCAGGGGAAAAACTAAATTAGCTAGTCAGTCGGCAGGAGAGCCACAGGGGCTGGTGCAACCTCCTTGCTGAGAGGTCCTGAACTTCAGGGGTGTTCAACGCTAAGAGCATTTGTGACGTGAGCAGGTACTCAGCCTGCTCTTGTGGAGGTGGTGTCCTCAGGGAGGATGCCTGCCATCTTTTCTTGCAAAGAGGTCTTTGTGGAGGACCACAAGGTCCTCCTCTCCAACTGTTCTGCAAGAGAATGAAAGAACCAAAGAAGAGCAAATCAGAATTAAAAAAACCCACTCACTGGGGCCAAAATGTGAAACCAGAGGCATTTACCAAGTCCCTTGAGAGTCTAATCTTCTATAGGAGTCACGGTTGAGGCTAAATGAGCTCCCTAGGATTTGACCCTACAAAAACATCAAGCTGTGGATGCACATTCAAAAATATTGACTGTCTCTACATTTTATCATGGGAATCACTCCCATAGCAAATCTTCCGAGCATCACTCAGGCAGAAGTTGCCAGGTATTAAAAATAGAATTCACTAAGCAAGGCATTTTTGCTTAGTCATCTTTCCTTTTCTGTGGTATTTTATTATTACTATTCCAATGTGCTGGTTATTGAGTATATGATCATTCTTTCAAATGAGTTTGGACAGCATCTATAGCTTTGTAGCAATTAAGAGGCCACAGACTTTAGCAACTCAGGAGGAATGCAGCAGGTTTTAATAGCTTTATTTATCTTTAGCTTCTGCCAAGCTGTTTGGACTTCCTCAATGGTGGGCAATTTTGTATCAATAAAAGGATGCTGGAACTTATTTCTTGTAAATGCAAGTAGGTCATTATCAATGGTGTGGGGAGCCTTGCGCAGTGCTTGAGAGAGATGTTTTTTCTCTTAGCTCTCTCATCAATTACAAGATTGCCAATGAATCTTGGAAAATGTGAACAAAAGCATTTTATGACCTGCCTCAATAAAACTCTGGCAGGCTGCGATGCTTCCTTGCTACTGCTAATTGTCTGCCTCACCGTGCCTCCTGCCAACTTTTAATGTCCAACACCTACGCTTACCTGAGGGCGACGGAGTGAAATCTTGCCAGGTACGTTAGCTAGCTGGTGCTGATTAATTAACTCTTTCTGCTTGCTGATAGATGTTTTACAGGTAACATAGAAGTGTGGTCTGAGATTGTTTACAGCACTGGCAGGAGGTGGGTGCTGGTCCAGGCTGCACCATTAACCAAGGAAAGGGATTGGTGTTGCTCTGAGATGCTCTGCCACTCATATTAGGCTGCCAGAGCCCTTCGAGTGTGCTAATCACAGGTCAGGCTTTGAAGAGGTGCGAGGGGTGAGCATAGGTGTCAACTCCCCAGCTTGGTTTGCTCTTTTAAATGAGGAGAAATCAGCCCTTTGGCACAATCATGCAGTCAGTCATCTTCATCATCCTGCTGCTGTTGGTAGATTTTGTGCCTGTGCCTGGTGTCTTGGTTTGAAAGATTGGTTGCAACCTGACAGGCAACCGGGAAACAAAGCCTCTTTTTATTTTGAGGGACACACACTATTGACTGAAGCTCAACTCTGTGATTAATTTGCCTCTGAATGCTGAAATTGTATGGGAAGAACGGGAGTTGGAAAGGCCCATTAGGAGAAAGTCATACTCAGCTCTGTTCATTAGCTTCTTCTCATGTCAGGTGATTAAGAACCTTATTCTTCTGGTCCTCTCTGCTCTGTGATAACCTCAGCGCTGTACACATAAGTTTTTGACCTGAGTTCTTGTTCAGTATTTGCTCAAGACAGTTCACACGGCATATATCAACCAGCTATTCTCTAATGGCCCACAGAAATCAAAGCTACGCTGTTTTGTTTTTTAGCCATCTTAGACTTAAGACGAAGTCTTAAGACTTAGGTACGTAACTGACTCTTCAGAAGCACCCAGGCATTTAATGCCCTTTGGCTTCAAAGAGAGAAGTACATCAGTGCTTTTGAAGAATGCATTGCACGAATATCAGCAAATACAAGCGCAGAAGTAGTTTGAAGCTCTGGTCCCCGTGACTGAGATTCCTCCCCCGAGAAAGGTTGGTGCTGGGATACCACATCCAGTTCTTGCATCCACAGCCAGAGAGCAGCCAAGAAACTAGAGCCTATACAGTAAAGAGCCACAAAAGTGATTCCACAAAAAAAAGCGCTCGAGTGAGAAGCTTAGACAGCATAGGAGAGCTCTCTTGCAAATCTTTTGATTTATCGTAATGAATGAGCCCCAGAAATTTCAACATCTTCATGTGTTTTCTGACTCAGTTCAGCATGCCCAAGCGATCAGATAACCAGAATATGGTTAAACAGTGATGCACAATTAGGGAACTTTTTCCAGTCTTGCCAACTGACTCACGGCCTGATGTCTGACAAGTCTCTTAACCAGCGATATGCCTTGCCTGAAATGAGGACAGTGCTGTCCCATGCTTCTAACGTGCTCTGAAAACTAATAAACTTCTTCCTCAATGGCATCCTGAGGATTATAGCTCACACCAAAGCAAAGTCCACAAACACTTGTGGGTCAATTAGCACCAGCAAATCTATGTGTTCATAAGAAACACTTGAGTCACTACAGATGCAAGGGACACTTTAGAATCTATCCCAAATGTCATTTTTCTTTGCTTAGCTGTCATTTTTCAATTATCTGTTCTTTTTTAAAGGAACTCTCACTGCTTTCAAATCCATACTCGCTGGATGCCCTTCTTGCAGTGCAACAGCAAGGCCACTTCATGCGCTGGTAATATATATACACTTGTATTTATAAATCAGCCATATTTATATACCTATATATTTATATACATTTGGGGAGCATAAAGTCCATGTTTGAGGAAAAAATTGTATTTTTGCTTAAAGTGAAACACTCTCCTGTTTTGCAAAGACAGAGATAGGGAGCGAAAGTTCAGCATGAAGTTGTCAAGCCCGTCTGGCAAGACACAAACCCAAATTTCTCACCTGATTGCTCTTCACTGCCTACAGGGTAAATGTTCCAAATGATGAGCAGGAGGTGTGTGGACAAAACCTATTAACAAATAATTGGTTTTGTACCCGTGCCTCCTGCACATTTCTTCAAAAATTTCCTTCTCTTCCTTGCCTCCAAGTGTCATTCATGTGAGTCTAAAATAAGACTGAAGAGTAAATGCAGGATAGAAAGCAGTGCTTAAGGAAAGAGCTCTCAGCTATATTCCCCTGGATCTGAGGTTATGAAGGGAGGAAGGATATTTCCTCTTGCTGAAGGACATTTTTATCGGAAGCTTATTGGAAAGAAAAACACCACGTGGAATTTTTCCTGTCATCCTGCAGTAACAATCCCTAGAAAGAGCAATATGGCCCTCAGGCCTCATAATATCATCCTTTATTAGACATAAGAACAAAGGATGCAATTAAAATACAAATATTTCACATCCCAATGGACTGGATGCTGCTTGGCAGTTCCCTGGTGGTTCCCCTTTGAAGAAACGTCGTGGATACGGAGGCTTTGGAGGGGTAATGGGAATGGAAATGTGGCTAAAGAGGTACAGAGATGCTGCTCAGGAAAAGAAGGAAAGCTTGTTGTAAAGAAATTCTCTCTAGACTGTCAGGAAATCTTCTGGAGGCAGTACCAGAAGCTCCAAATCTTGGGATTTCTTCGAAGTATTAGTCAAAAAAAGCTCCGGTGCCCAAAGAAATGAAGTGCATTTCTAGAGTCTGTTATCACAACAGATCCCCAGATACTTCTGTCCAAGTCAGTCCTGTTGGAGAAAGACTCAACCTGGACCTCTCTTCCACTGCCCTCTGCAACAGCCACACAAGCCGATTTTGCTCAGTGAATGTAAAAAAACTTGCCTGAGCTGCACTCGAAAGGGAGAAGTTGTGGGTTCTGGGAGGATTCCCTTTGGGGAAAGGAAGGGAGGATTTGTCTTCCTTCCCACCCTGTAAATTCTGGGCTACTCTGCCCATGGCTTCTTGTTTCTATCAACTTCAAGATTTATCACCCCTCAGCAATCGATTGGCTGTTCCTGGATCAATATTTACCACTTGGGTCAATTAATCTTGATATTCACTTTAAGAGTAGTCAGTATCTACTTATTGATTTTAAGAATAATGAGAAGTAAGTACATAGGACCCAAAGCCTGGACTCCTGATTGGGGCAAACCTCCCACCACATGCGAGGCATTGCCGGACGTTTGAGCAGACTCCCCAGAGGGTTACAATTCCCATTTTGCCTTTTAAATCCTTCATTGTTTCTTTCTCCCTTCCTGAACATGTCACATCACCCGCAGATATGGAGTGATTTTGCGACGTTTCCAAATCGTATGATGAATGAGACAGCTTCTTTGATGCTCGTATGAGCTTTCTTCTTTTATAGGTAACTAACATCTGGTAGAAGGTATTCTCGGTATGAAAGATTAAAGAACATCATTGCCAAATTAACTGGAGGTGTAATTGGTGTTTGCTTTACAGTTCAGGTCTCCCACAATTTCTGCCTTACATGTTAAAAAGTGAATTCATTGGTAGTGCTTAGCTAACAAAATTAAATGAAACAACTCACAAAGATAAACATATTTCCACTCCTTTTAGGCAGTTCCTGATCAGCCACGAGAATTTTGCCTAACAGAGGTCCACAAAATTTGGTCTTATATTTTTATTATTACTCTCTATTATTAATTGATATGTTTGCCACAGAGCAGTGCATACAATTTTACGCATGAAATGTAAGAGTATATTTCTTTGACTCGAAAACAAAACAATGATGTATCTGTAAATTCTTCCATGACTCCAAATTTATATCCTGGAAAGCGTTCGTGAAACGTGTAGCCATTTGTATTCTCTGTAGTATTATTTCTGTATCTTTAGAATGCTCTGAGAATAACAAACGAGCTGCCAGTTTAGAGTGACAATATGTTCAATAAGATGGAAATGGCCTATCTAATATTTGCAAAAATAAAATAAAAAATTACTCCCTGGAGGTAATTTTTAATTTTGGAGTTTTGTGCAAAATTGTACAGCAGACCAAACCATCATTGTAACCAAAATGCATCTCTCCTCAATTAGTTATCAAAATGAGATTTTCGTTCTGCTACAGTGCAGCTTTCTCTTCCTTTCTTTCCTTTCTTCTTTCTTTCTTTCTTTCTTTTTCTCTTTTCCTTTCTTTCATTCCTTTCCTTCTTTCCTTCTTTTCTTTCTTTCTCTCTTTCTCTTTCTCTTTCTCTTTCTCTTTCTCTTTCTCTTTCTCTTTCTCTTTCTCTTTCTCTTTCTCTCTTTCTCTTTCTCTTTCTTTCTCTTTCTCTCTTTCTCTTTCTCTCTTTTTTCTCTTTCTCTTGTTCTCTTTTTCTCTCTCTCTTTCTTTTCTCTTTTATCTTTCTCTTTCCCTCCCCTTCTTTCCTTCCTTCCTTCCTTCCTTCCCACTATATTAGCTATGACAAAAAGCTGTTCACCTATGCGGTTTATCAAAGAAAAGAATATACTCATATTCAGATAAAGAAACATTATCCCTTAAAAAGTGGCAAACAGTCAATGACAAAGATTAGACATTGGTCCACAACTAACGGTAGAGGAAGCTGAGCGCAGTATGGCAATGGTTTGTTTAGTCCCAGGGATTAATTATTCAGCGGTTGCAATCCTGACGAGAGTATATACACCAGACTTAGACTGGCACAAAGGTTAATTGGTATCTAAGGGCCGTCTCTAGTCATCGGATACTATTAAGTAGCATGGTTGCTATTTTAGTCCATTTTTCAACTTTAAAAAGAGCCCACAAAAGAACCTGGAGTCACACATGAGGAGGTAGAGCCATCACCTCCTGGCACGAGGAGTTCGTGACACTGGCACCCAGCAACAGCCTAGCCAGCAAGGAAAGCTCTGTGTGCTCGCAGGGACTGAAAAATGGATTCCCCGTTGCTGCTGCTTTAAGCCTTATGGGTGCTATTTAAAGTTGACATGCCGTAAATCCAGTATCTACCATAGCATTTGTTCTCCATCTCTTTTTATCTGTGAGTGTGTGCAGAGAATTGCAGGGGCACAAAGAAAGGTATGTCACCAAGGCCAAGACCAAGCAAACCTCAAACTTTGCCAGTGGGCTTTTTCAGTAAAAAAATGTTCATTTTGGAGGTTGATGCACCCAAACCCTTCCGGACATTGCTTTCTGGGGACTCTGTGCTGAATTAACTGCTCTACAGCACTTGTGTCCCAGGCACACCAGAAAGGCAAAGACAGGGAGAGGAAGCAAAGCTGAAGATCAGTGGTGGACAAATATTGAACCTGGGTCTCTGCCTTGGGATGTGCTCTATCTGGTTGGCCATATAATCTTCCATACACAAACCTGCAGACACGCACACACATCCACAATGCACCCATCCAACATACACACACTCTTCATCTCCTTTTCCTGTAAACCTGTGCATGTAGAAATATCTGTAATCATGTATCTGTTTATCTACGTTTACCTACTCTGGTTAGGTTTAAGACACCTATGACGTTCCTATAGCAATATACTGGGTGTCACGTATCTCCGAGAAAAAGGAATGAGAGTAAAGTTTCAACCCGCTGGTAACAGGTCAGAATATCTTCTTGTGAATGGTCCCAGAGCTCTTAAAAAGCACCAAAAATGTGCTGGCTAACAAAATATGGAACATGTGAAAACACTGCGCAGGCATCAGAGGCTTTGAGGTTGCCCTAATGGACTACCAGTGATTATCAGCACAGCAGGACAAGCCAGCATGCTGTACTATGCTTGGAAATGACCCATCCGTGGCTGTCTACTAGAAGATTTTGGTTATAGCTCAGAAGAGCACCCTAGCCTACGTTGTCTCAGGAATGCCGTCTTCTCTCTGCTCACTGCTTTATAAACTGGGGTACTACCCCTTGGCTTTGGCCTCCTGAGTGCAGGGGGATACTGGAGAAGTCCCTAACAGTGAAGAAGACAACCGCCTCAATTCTCATTGCAAATCACGTGTAAACATCTGGCTCTGCCACAGCCAGCCTTGGCCGTAACGTCTGGGCACTTGCATAGCTTATCTGTGGCAACCTCAAAATGCCTGACGGGCTGTGAGACTTCGATCCTCTTTGGGGATAGAACCACAGTTATTGTGAGTGTCATTCTTACTATACAAAGACGTATGGAAAAGGAAACTTCTGCTCATATCCTGACTGTGTTTTTCCCTGAATAATGGAAAACAGGAAAGATGATTGACAACTCTTGTGACTGAGACCATAGGCAGAGCAGGCTAAAGGAGGGACTGCTTTAACTTCTTTGGGGCAGAAGGAGCGAGTGCCAGTTACGTAAGGAAGCTTAGTTACTCTGGCAACACATGCCTGAGAAATTCAGGAGAAGCTGAGAAAAATGAAATGTAAAAGCAGTAACTCAGACCTGGGGAAAAGCTCTGAGATGGCAGCAACATCCAAAAGCTGCCAAGGACTCAAGGGAAAGAAAGAAGTTGTTTCTTCTTCTCGACGCCTGGCAAGACTTGATAGCAGCATTGCCCGGCCAGAGCGAGCGCACGGAGGTGCCCGGCTTCCATCCACAACCCTTCCCACCGGGTTTACAAATCAGGAGCCGGCTCCCGGCTCCCGGCTCAAATCTGACATTCAAGGTCTCAACCTCAGAGCATTTGCTGACTTTATTTTTCTCCTCACAGAGGCAGACACTGCTCTCCTGTGCCAGAGCACCGCAGAACTGACGTTGGGTGTGTTTGTGCACGAGAAACCCGAAACGGCAGCGTCTGTAAACTTTGGTGGAGTGTGCGAGGGAAGAAGATCCAGGCTCTTCAGGAATTTAAAGAGATGCTGCTTGCTATTGTCTCAGTTCTGACGGTGCAAAAATGATAGCGTCCTCAGTAAGGGAAATGGGGAAGTAAAACAGTGAGTGTAAAGCAAGAAAAAGAAATCATATTTAATGAAATTAGATTTGGGAATGTTTTTATTCCAACTGCTCTGAAACACCGCTGGCATCGTAACTGAGGAACTGCCAAGAAGATAATCTTTTCTTCTGCTGTGGTGGCTTTCCTCCCCCCTTCCCCGGCTTTTTGTTTTTTTCTCGAGTACCTTTTGGCAAGTGATAAATCATGCAACGGAAGAGTGCCTGTCTCTTCTATTCGTCTTTAACATTGACCTCAGCCCTATGGAGCCTCAAACAGCAAAACCTTTCTTGGTCCGGACTGTCTTCTGGGTTGCCACGGAGCTTCTGTGAGGAAAAAGGGGGAAACCCTTTTGTTTTGCATGAACTCCCAGGTCTTGGTACTGGAAAACTCTTCAGCACGCTTAAATTCAACGAGCGGGACTGGAATGTATGCTCACATAGAGATCTGTGCTTGGATGTGTTACTGAATCAATGCAAAGGTACAAAGCTGGAAGGCTTATTTCTAAAATTCAGGCTGATATTTTCAGCTATGGGCATCAAATATTGCCATGGTTTGAGAGAAAAACAACAGCAGTAGTTTCAAATACTCCTCCTGTACCCACTCCGTACAGATTCTGAGTTATTAAAAAACAAATGAAAAGTCCTAAAGAAATGAAACAGAACAGCTAGGGGTAAAAAGGGAGGTTATTTTCAGCACCTTTGGCATTAGTAGAGACAGACTGGCACTTCCAAAACCTGAAAGATTTTGCAAAAACAAGAGCAAGTCTTTCCGTGCACTCTTCTCCAACCACTGAGGAAATGCCGGGCCACCTCCCACGGTGAATGTCACCTTACCGGCGTGTTTCCCACGATTATTTTACCCTGTTAGATGACTGGGCTGGATCCACAGCTCCGGCAACACATCTGGAGGGGATGCAGATCCCCTGCCGGTCTCTGGACCAAGCTCCCATGTCGCGGCGGGAGCGTCGCTGTGCAAATTCCTCAGTGAAGCTGTTGGGAATGGATCCCCTTCTTCAGTACCTGGGGGGGGAAAAATATATATATATATGTATATATATTTATTTATATTTATACTTATACAAATTTAGATGCACCACCGTCAAGGAAGAAATTGAAAAAAATCTTTTGTTGATCAACGTACCTCACACTTAAAAAACCGAGGCAAGATAAAATGACACGTGCGCTAATGATGTATTTTATGAACCACCATCTGTCTCGGGAAAGGTCAGAGAAAAATGGCAGCGGCTGCTCAGGTGATTGGTGGCGGCGGGGGGAAAATGGCCTGCGTCGAAACATGACAAGACGCTCCCGTGACATCATATAAATGCCATAATTGGGAAGTGGTAAATTGAGCAGGGCTGCCTTTGGAATTTGATGTGTCAATAAACAAGTTCAAGGTGACACGCTGGATCAATACCGCCCGACAAGAATCATCCGACAAATTTACTGCAAAGTAATTGGGTGCAAAATGACTCAACTCAACCTTCACACTGCAGAAAATCAAACAAACAGGCAACCTACAGGCAACAGTTTGTACATGTCAGATGCTGCTTAAGGTAGCTTGCGCAGGACTAATAGAGTTGTTTTAAGGGGAGACGTGGAAAAAAAAAGAATGATAAAAGTGAGGTTCCCATTATTACGAAAGTGCCCTAAGGCATTGCTATCACCCTATATGCACCTTAAGGGTTTATAAATAGAAAAACAAAGCACACAATTGCTAGAGGTAGTCTTAATTTTTAATATTTTTCTTCCTGTCTACATTGAGATGACCAAAAAAATAAGACGGGGAACTTTTTTTTTTTTTCAGTTTACACAAATAAGAGGCTTTTAATCTGCATAGGGTTCTTACCTGCCATTCTCCTTTTTCCCCTCATATAATAAGACGCTTTTTTATTAAATAATAGCATTTACCCGAATTACACAGGGCTATTGAATGCAAATCACGGGCAAACATTAGAATTAACCATCCACACTCGCTGCTAAACCTGAAAAGAGTCACTCGGAGAAGTCTCTTCAGCGCATTAATTTGTTGACAAGACATTTGATGCTTGATTTGTCCCCACTTGACAACCTTTAATCTTGAGTTTCTCTGAGGGGAGAGAAGAGAGCTTATTTTCCTGAGAAATTTGGGCTCTCGCCAAGGCTAAAAGAGAAGCCGAGGCACTGACTGCGCACTTTGGAAATGTCACGGAGATTGATTGTGTTTTAATTGTACATTCATTTTGGAGCAAGAAAGGAGAGAGAAGATGAGTGGAAAGCCACAGCCAAGGAGAAAAATGCTGTTCACGTTTGCATCCTGAGCGAACCGTAACGGAGACCAGTATTTTACCGCGCTGGCTTCCTAGGTCACTAGAAATGATGGGAGAGCATCTCTGGTGCAGCGGGAGCGGAGGGAGTCCGGCCACGGACCCGGGAGCTCAGCACGGCTCTCGCCCGCCGCGGCGTGCGCATAACTTACGGCAAGCCGAAAAGCGCTCGGAAGCGGACCAAGTCAGCAGCTCAGCTTTATTGATGGACTGACGCCACTGGATAAAGTAACGTGCCGTATTGGTAAGCTTTGGGCACACGGAGAATTTAATGGATGTCAAGATTTGGACAGGGGGAAAAAAAAATAGCAAGACTGAGACGGAAGATTTGTGCCAGGAATGAGATTAGGGTGAAGAATTACGAGCGCAATAGCGATCTTTAAAAAAAAAACCCAAAAAACGTATAGATGTTATAGAGAGATTTGCCCCTGGCTACTGTTCTGGGCCTTTTTCTGTGCAGATAGGGTGCTCGCCCAGGCGCAGACGCGGTGACGTCCCTGGGAGCGCTGCCGAGGGTGGGGGCACCGTGCTGTGTCTCTAGCAGACCATCTCAGCGAAGCCTCCTGGCCGACTGTGTCCCATGCTGCAGATGATGCCCGGGTGAACAAACCCATAGCAGTCCCTTCTTTTGGGTAAAATAATCCCAAATCCAGTGAGTGAACTAATGCGGAGAAGGGGAGCAGACAGTGTAAAATCAGCAGGGGCTGCTGCCAGTCTCAAATTTATCACTCTATGTAATACAAGGGTAAAAACACCCCTTTTCGCCCAGCAGTGGTCTCAGACCCGTTGCAGTGAAGATACAGCATTTGCAGCCAGCTGGCTACCCCAGACTCGGGTTAAGGATGAGGCATTCTGCAAATCTGGTATTTCTAATGGGATTTTTTTTCTCCCTTTGCTCTAGCTGAACCACAGAGATGAGCATCATAGCAAAATGCTATCACCATACAGCCGAGGTTGGAGAAAGATGAGAAGCAAACCAGCTTTAAGATGGCCAAAATGATGTTTAAAAAAGCTCTTGTGTCACTTCTTCTTTATAAAAGGTATCTTCAAGTGGTTTTTCTGTTTGAGTGGTTTTTTTGCTGGGTTTACCTGTTTTTCGCTTATTTGCTTATACAGGAATTCAGGCCAAGCCAGCTTCGGCAGTGCAGGGAATCCCAAGAGAGATAGCCTGAAAGTTTGGAAAGTAAAAATGAGGAATTTTCAGTTAACATCTTTTGGAAATCTTTTGATTACTAAATCCTTGTTAGCACAACCCCAGTGCTTTGCGTAGGCTTGGCAGAGAACTTCCTCTCGGAAAGGCTGAAAAAAATGTATTGCTGAGTACCAACAATACCATGTGAGAGACCCTGCTATGTCCGAAGCACAAAGCAGGCAAACAAATTCCACCAGGGTTTCCCAACATTTCAGACTTGTGCAGCGGTATGTCTGCGGCTGGATCCTTCTTTCCTTTGGAGCACGACGTACATCTGAAGAAGCACTTTTACACCCTAGAGAGGAGTCTGGGGTGCTGGTTTCCCATTAAAAAAACCCGAAGCATCATTTCTTGGCACTGATTTTGCTCAATCTGTTATCCCCAAACCTAACCCACCTGGTTTTCTGTCCTTGAATAATATCGATTTCCAGTGTCACTCTAATTTGTTCCTTATCTTCTTTGTTTACCTCTAACGATTATTCTATTGTTAATTGATGTTTCTGTTGTGTTCTTTAGAGGCCTGAGTGAAAACCAATCCAAATCAATGGCAAAGCTGCCATTGACTGCAGTATATTTTCAGGTTATAATTATTATTTTCCTCCTTCTTTTTGTATACCAAAGGAAAGGGAAAAAAATCAATCCTTTAAGCTGTGTAGTTCTTTCTGGAAATATTCCTTGTGTATGGTACCTTCCCTAAATCCTGACCACTTTGATCGTCTTCGGGTTATCAATCACCCTGGTTATTTTCTGTTCTGACTTAAGAGGATTATTCGGACTGGATTTTGTACTTTGTCAGTATTACACACTGACATCTCCACGCTCAGGGCTGGCTGCAGCCTGCTGGTGAGGCTCCGTGGTGTCCCCCTCGTGGACACCATCCGGGGCTGGTGACAGCGTCCAAAAACCTGTCCACCTCAAGCTGAAAAGCTGAATTAAAACCCCTAGGAGGAAGGGAACAGGTGAGAAGGGCAGGTTCCCCTGAAGAGCAGCCGATAAGCGTGTTTTTCTCCTTTCGGGGTCCTGGCAAAAATCGCCACCTATTGCAAGGCAGCTTTGAGGTCACTTCGACTCATGCAAGTAGGATGAGAGCAAAAAAGTATTTCACTGTTCAAATGAGGAGCGAGTTTGACCCCATTAGTCCTCTGCAGGAGAGCTTGCGGTGCTCATTTCAAGGAAACATTATTTTAAGGTTATTTCTCTGCTGTACAGGTAAACCCACACTTCACTCATCTCTCATCTTCTTTTACTTTCTGTCCCAATATTTATGACCATCAGAAGAAAATTCCCACTTTCCATCGAAGCCCAGCTCCTCAGGTTTCTCTTTTACAGTGACAGGCAGCAGGAAATAGCCTGTGACCGTTCCCGTCTCCAAGGCCTCTGGGCTGGGAGCTCCAGGGTCTCCATCGTCGCTGCAAAAATGTCTCTGCAGGGCATCTTATGGCCCTTGAAGTGTTCCCTGCGTGGTGGGGAGGGAGCTGCAGGTCCCAGGGACGTGGGGAAATCATGTCCACCATGTCCTTTGACTAAGAGTAGGTGGCGCCGAGGACTTCTGCAGGACTGGCTGTGTCAGTCCAGCAGCTCCACTTACCTGGAACAGATACTGCAGCTTTTGCCATTTAAGAATATCCTGCCATGCCTGACGCTGCCGTGTTAATAGAGCTGCGATTGCCAGGCCCTGAAAGGCAGCCGGATATGGATACATTTTGTTTAGGGCTGCTATTAGTTTTTCTGGGCTGCAGAGAAGCCTTGCATGAAAATTGAGCCCATTAAGTATTTGGGTCTTGCTTAACGAGATGCAGTGCAAAAGGCAGTCCATTACTTTGGAACTAGAGGCTTTGCCTCCTTTCCAAGATTGATTTTTGTTTCACAAATTATTACTGCATGGATTAATGATCTCTCTGCATGCAAACGCTCTCGGCTGCTACCCAGGTGCATTAACCTTTCATAGAACAAAGAATTCCTCCTCCTCGATGCTGCTTTGACCAAAGCATTTCTCTTCTAGGTGCTGAATATTAGACATATTGGCATCACCACATTGCTGTTACCAATAGAAGAGGAAGTGAATTCAGAAAACGTCAACTGATGTGTGAACCTATGACCTCCTCCATGTATTTTCTTCTCCACTGAAGCGCTCCAGGTTCATAATGCTCAAAGGCAAAGTTGCAGCCCGTAATTAATACCATAATTCTTTGCACTTACAAAGGATCCTTGGTGTGGGCTTGCAAGAGTGCAGCAAGGAAGCGTCCCAAAACAGGCCAACATTCCTTTTCCTGATTTATAGGCAAGTGGGGCATAGAAGGGGAACAAAATGTGGCCATACAGGTCCCAGAGTGAAGACTCCAAATCCCTGAAGCTCTTCATTCTTGCATGAGAAGTAATGCAGATTCGTTAACACCAAGTGCCCCACTGACCCCCATTGTCCTGATCTGTGCAAGGATGTTCTCAAAAAGTAAGTTCATAACAGAGGGGGTCAGTCCTGCAACGGCTTCTTTTGTGAAGGCGGTCACACGTGCCAAGAGCATGTTTAAACTGTTGCAGGACTGAGGCCTCTGTTATAACTTAGGTTGACCGGTGCCTTAATCCTGTCCCCTCCTGGTCGTTCTTTCCTGACAATCTGCTAATTTAGACGTGAAAAGTCTGCTCTGCTGGCAGGCTCCTTCCTACATGCAATAAATAGTGTGAAATGTAGCTAGCTTTGCTGTATTTGTGAAACTTTCCCCACAGCTCTAATTATGCCTGGGTAGTACTAACATTTAGTCAGCTTAAATTATTAAACTCTTGCAGCCCCCGCAGGTAAAAACCTGTTTAATTAATGACTGATTAGTTAAATCATTACGTGTCTTGATATGAATCACAATAATTTTTATAGTCCATATTGTCATTTTAAAGGCACGTTAATTTATTGAAGGATTCTTTTTCCTAAAAGGGGCAGAAATGGGCGTAGCTTAGAAGAAACCATCTCCTTTACAAGAAAGGAACGCACCCACACAAATCTAACGTAGAAAGATCCTCCCTAGACAGTCTCAAATGCTCTTTAATCCTTCTGGAGGCTGAATGTGCTCAGACCCTAGAGAAAGAGCCTTTCAGATTTGGACCTTCATGCAGTTAAACCTGCAGTTTAGTTACTTTACACGGTTATGGCAAATGCTGGCACAACTGCTCCATCTTGAGTAGATGTTTTCAGTGTTGCAACCAAACGTAGAGCCCGTGCCCCTGTACCTCACTGTCTTTTGGCACCATTGGTACTTTCTGGCCACCGGGACCATCTCTCTTGGGCAATGAAGTCCCAAGTACAGCAGTAGTGACTTTTTTTGTTGGTTTGAATTAAAATGGGGCATCACTGTTTGGATGGATTCAGCCAGGTTGTTTTTAGCTCTTGCTAAAAGAGTAAATATTTTGGAGCCGTGCTGGATGTTGTCATCAACCAGTCAACACTCTTAGTCCGTGGCACCACGATATCTAGGATCGTGTTGACTGACACGTCCTGACACTACTGTTTTCTAGCGTATGACCCAGCATGCCAAATGGTTCACTAATGTGACTTTTGGCTGTGGCCCCAAGGCTGATATCTGGTCTTAGGCCAAATGCTAGTGGTTACAGCTGTGCCAGAAGAATAAATAAATGAGAAAAAAAAACAAATAAAAAACCTTTTCCTCAGGTACCTACATAATCAAATAGCTCCTGTTGGTTCTGATTCACCGTTGCCCCCAGAACCATCTGCAGGTGCTCAGACACCTTAAGACCCTGCCCGATTGCTAAAAGTAGTATCAGATACCAGAAAGTTCTACATATCGTCTATGACAATTATAAATTCTTTAAGAACTACAAATTTGTTAAACTACTTGTTTCAACTCAGCTTTGCCATTTCACAGCAAAATAGTAGAGGGAGTAGCTGGAATACCAAGGCCTCTGAGCCAAACGTGCTGTGATGGAGACAAACTCCTTCTCCAGGAAACAAAGATATTTGACTGTTGGGATGCAAACATGCACAGGAAAGCCACATTTGGATTGTGTTCTCCAGATAAGAACAGCTTTGGTTAGACTCTTTTCCGGGAGCTGAGAAAAATGTCCATTTCCTTTTTGAATGGAAACAGCGGGCATAAATTGCAAACTTCCCATTGCATCTCCAAAACCCCATGCCACCCACCAAGCCCCTTGGTAGGTCACCTTCCCAAAGACTCCTCCAAGCCCAGCTCCGTGGGGTCCTGCAGGCCCATGTGGATAGCCAACTTGCTCAGGTTTTACCTCAGTAGCGTGTTTCAGGAGCTGCTGATTTCAACAGGAGTCGGCCACATCCCTACCTTTGAGGAGTACCCGAAAGCGCCCAGTGTCAGGCCTGATCCTTGGAGACACAACTACATTCAGGCTTTTGGGAATTGCAACAATCTGAATTGAAAGATCTGATTAAATCGTGGTGTTTCCAGGATGTCGAAGAAGCTGGTTTCAACCTCTCTTGAAGCTGAGTAGGTCAAGTTATCTTCAACATGGCAGAGCAACGGTTCTCCAGTGTGGTGGCCTGGGCCTCCAGCAAGGTTACGCTCCAGTCTGGGCACGCACTTCGACTGAGGCTGCTGCAGGGCTGGCAGTAGAGCAATGACAGGCAATTTGGAGGGGCTGCCTTTTTTCAGCTTTTTGCCCAGCTAAAGGCACCTGTGCTCTCGCAGCAAAGAGCATGGCACTCCCTGGGGAGGCAGCATGAAGAGTCAGCCCTCGTTGCCGCCCAGCGTGACGGGGATATGGGTGTTATTTATATATAACAATATATATAATGAAGTGTTGCCTCACTGCAGAAATCTGGGACAACACTTGGAAAAAGGAAAGGAAAAAAAAAAAAGAAGGTTATTTTAAGCTAAATACTCAGGAGCATAATTCATTGCAAAGCGTTGCTCACTTTCCTCTGGTTTACCTAAGCACTGCAGTCATGGTTTGCAACAAATACACTGAAAAGAGAAGAGACTGTATTTTTTTTTTATAACTCTCCCTCTTGCTCTCCCTCTTTCCTATCATATTGAATCATCAGGGTGTGAAATATAATAAAGCACTGTACCATTCAATCTGTCGGCTGTACCTTACAGGTGTACTCCAGGTAAATATCCCCTTGGCTTGTGAAAAATGAGCTTACCTGAAACAGATGACTTTGATGAACTTCGGCAGCTGGGCCTCTATCACTCTTTTCCAATTGGCTTCCCCAGCAAAGCATGGTTACCCAACACAAATTTGTCTTGCTGAAGGAGAGATATTCTCTAATTCACTTTGTTCCCGGTGCCTTGCCCCCTCACTGATGCCTTCACTTCATCTGGCGCTCCATAAAACGGGAAATGGCAGGGCCTGTCATCTCTTCCACCGGGCTTCTTTGGGAAACAAATTAATTATTTACCAGCATATTGCATGCCCCATTGCTTTGGTAAAAACTGGAATATAAGTAAAAATGGCCATGTATTAGAAAGTGCCATTTCCCGGATGCGGCAGTGGCAGGTATTGTATTACAGAAAGAGCAACTGCCCCCCCCCTCACCCCTTCCTCCGCAAGCGGTCCTGCTCATTGCCGAGCAAGCAGGAGGTGCTAACAGCAGAAACAGAGCAGACACGTTTGTAAATGAGATCCCTGCACCTGCAAGGGCTTTCACTTTTCACCATTTTAATTTTAGATAAGTGCTGAATGCACTCTCAAACGTGAAAACATCTAGAAGATTAAGTCCTGCCTGCCTAACGATAATCCAAGGAAGCCAGTCCAGAGGGTTTGGAGGTTTGTTTTCTTGCCTGGTTGTTTGCTTGTTTCTAATTTTATTCTTTTTATTTTTATTTTTATTCCTCTCTCAGGACACCTCCCAAGCAGGGCAGAGAAAGGCCAGGAGATGTTTCTGAGGGATCTTGGGTCGGTCAGATGCTATGGTGTACGGTAGCACCGGCTGGATCCTTGGTGGAAAGGCTGGATCCTGCTCCTTCTGCCAGCTCAATGAGTGAAGACCAGGGTGTAAAATAAGGTGTTTCTCCCCCTCTTTCTGCCGACAGCTCTTTTAGGTGAAAGTTATGCTGTGAGTGCCAGTGCAAGGCTGTGATTTTGGGAACACAGGAGGTTGTTTCCCTTTTTTTGTCCCAGATTTTTAAAATTGTATCCAAATAGTTCAAAAAACACACTTTACAAGAGGGATTTGCTTGTCAGATAGGAAATGACCCTTCCATTTTGTGCACCATTAATTGTCATTTTCAATAGCACATACTACTTCTCCTCTCTAAATGACTTGCAAACATTAACTGCGTCATCCTAAGAGGCCTTTAGTGGGGATATGTAGTATTCCTCTTGGACAGCTAGAGAAGGTGACGTGCAAGGGAGGAAGACACTGGTTCATGATTGTGAAAACAAGCATCTTAAACCTCTGGGAAATCGCATGAATCGTAACGCCTGCCTGGATGCTGTGACTGCACTTTCTTCTGTGCTAATGGTATGGGGGTCTCATCCCCTACAGAATAAATAGCCTTTATGGATTTTACCCATGCATCTCCCTTTCCCGCACAGATATGAGGAGAAACTTGGAGTTGTGAGTGCCTGAATTTGCTTCTCTCCCACACTGGGACCTTTGGGACACTGGGGTGAGTTTTCCCTGGCGATGCTGAGACATTGAAAGAATGAGGCAGGCTAGGTCAAAAGAAGAGTCAGACTGGGGTGGGAGACCCTTTCTATTGTGTGTGTGTTTTTTTTAATTTTCTGAATTTGCAGTTCTCCAAAGCTGTGTTTCACTGAGTGCTTGAAAAGGTAGAACAATGAGGTTGTCAGTGGGGGTCCCTGTGAGTTTGTGTGCAAGGAGAGCGAGTCACTTTAGAAGATACTGTAAAGGCAAGATACCAAAGGATGCCCACAGAAGAACTTAAAATCTTCAGAGCATAAGCAAGGTTATTACATCTACTTAAAAGTAAAGTGATCTGTAAGGTGGTCAGAGACCATATATCCCATCCTGTTGCATGGAGCCCCAATAGACTCAAGCCATTAAACTGTGCTTCCCTAGGGCCAGCAATAGCCTTGCTAGTCACAGAAATCCTCCTCCTCGCTGAATCCATACCTCAACGTCTCCTTTCATTTCCATTTATTTTTCATTCTGCAAAACAATAGGCTGGGAGAAGAAGCCCTTCACTCACCACAAACTCTATTCAAACTCGAATGATTACAGCAAAACGGTGTTCTAATCTTTTTTTTTTTTCTTCCAGCCATCAGGGAATGTATTAATCTGAAACCACAGCCCAACCTAAGACGCATTTTAAAAGTCTTCAGAGCTGAGTTGCACTCATGCTCAGCGGCTTAGCTTTTGTTTCAGCTTTTATTTGTGTCTTCCTTCATCTTTTTTTCTAAATGCTACCACCAAGTAGTAAAAGCACCATCCATGTTTCAGATGCCTGCAAAAGAAACTATAGAAGGAAAGTGGCAGATAAATTTAACAAGCATTAAAGTTATATATAATTTAAATATGTATAAAATTATTCGGTATATCGATTAGAAAATGGGCTGTTGACCATTTAAAGGCAACAATCAATTTCATAGTTCACAGGTCAGGTCAAGTTTCGTTCTAATGATCTAAAAAAGCAAATAGCATTAGGAGATAATGAACTCCACAAGATTACAGATGTGATCTATAGCTCTGTTGTGGCACAAGACCCAGAAAATGAGAAAGGGCATCATCTGAAGTGCCCTGGCCTCCACAGACTAAAACCATGTTTTTATATCTTGGCAAGGCGTCAATTTATGATGTAATCAAAGGCAACCGGTGGAATTACTTTGCTCCTGAAACACCACATGGTTAGGCTCAATGTCATCAATGAGCAAGAGAGGTAGATCCCCATTAATGTGGTCTACAAAGTTATCTTCCCTGTTCTGGTAAGTGAACGTCAAGCATACCCACTCTGTTAATCAAACGGAGATGATAGTCTTCTCCGCTTGCACCCAGGCGTTGGGTTACAGAAGGAAAATACTGCAAGGTTGCCATCACTCTGTCTTCTGGTGCATTAGTGTACAGGAGAAAACAGGCTTCCCTAAATTTTAATCTGGAAAGAAAGAAAGAAAGAAAAAAAGTATACGTATATAAAGAAAGGATGAATTTTTATCTCTATCCATGTAAATGAATATACATCTTGTGTGCATGTATACATGTAAATATGTATTTTTAATGGAACATGGAAGAGAGAGCCAGGTCATCCGAACTTCTAACAGGAGAAGGAAAGGCCAGTGACTTTTAAGCAATATTTCATAAGGCTGGCATACCTTTTGGGGATATTTAAGTAGTATTTTCTGAAAACTGATGCAACATATTTCTGAGGAACTTTTGGCTTTTAACCTGGGTTTTAAACATTGAAATCTTCATTCCATATTTTCTGGTCTGTAGAGTCAGTATTTTTGAATTCCTAATTCTTGCTTTGCCCCAAAATTTGAACTGAATGTCAAATTTGTATTAGCCTTTGGTTTGAATTTAAATCTAAGCATCTTCAGGTGATATCTACGCAACATTAATTTCCCACTTCCAATTCTGCTTTGCATGCAAAAGAAATTTTGCAGGAACAATGACATTTTTGCAGAATTCTATTCCAAGGTGACTGAAAAGTGAAAGAAACTTCCTGAATGACCGGGCAAGATTCCTCTGTATTTCTTGTAGAGGGGAGCGAGGGAGCAGACTCTAGTTTTGGAATAAGAAGCATCTAGGGAGGTTTTCCACCTTTCACCTTTTCTCATGAAGTTGTCTTGAGTGTGCCTGGGCATCTCAGATCACAAGCACGTGCCTGCATTTAGACCACTAAGTCCCACTTGAAGTGTTTATGTAGATCGTAACTATCGGGCACATGACTTTTCCATCTTTGTGCTATGTGCTAAGCACCCAACCTACATTGGTGCCTTAAGCTTCTGGTGAGGCGAATCTGATAAAACAGCATTCTCTTCCACGCTGCTGTACCTCCTCAGCCATTTTAGTGTTAATTGGCTTACTTGGATTATTAATTGGGCTCATTAGACTTATTTTCTTCTTTAATATAATGAGTGCATAAGCACTAAACTAAGAGGCATAAAATGTTGATAAATGAGAACATCAGATAATTGCACAACGTCGGTGCTGTGCTCCTAAGAACCTTCCTATAAAATGGAAGAGGGAGAAAAAAGGACTGAGAGTAGTTAGACCAGAGAAAGAAAAGGTCAGCTGTACTGGTTCTTGAGCATCACCATATGCTCTTTTGGTAGGTCAGAATGGGTCTTGGCTGAGATTCATCTCACCTTATTTTACACCTATGCTTGAGCTGGTCACCTGAGCTTCCTAGGTAGTCAATGAGAGAAATCAGCTTTGTAAAGAGTAATTCATCTGCTCTGTTTTAGATGCCTGCTTGAGAAGGAGGTGACCTGTGCCTCAGCAGTATTTATTTCTCCTTGCTGGAAACAAAAGGAGCCTGGGGTACCTGGCTGGGAGAAGGGGCACAGGGCTTGACTCAGCTACCTGAAGACCCCTAAAATAACACCCTGAGACGTTTGAACCCAGTTTCTAAACTCTCCTTGATGCCAGGGGCAACAACACATAGATTACAGCTGCAGATTTAGGCTCTAGTTCAGCAAGTCATGTAAGCATATCTTAAATGCATCAGGATGGACATATTCATGTTAAGGGAGTACACTACTACTGAATCGAACGGGAGTCCAATTCAGCATTTATTGTATATCTCGAAATCCCGTTGTATCTCGGATAAGTGAGTGGATAAATGAAGAACCAGGCTCAAAGCTTCACACTTTCAAATTTCAGCGGTATAAAAGAAACAGTAATTCCAAACACAGAAAGTAAGAGAACTGAAGGTCATAAACTGAGAAGAAAATATACTTTTCAGAAGTGATCCCTCTATAAACGATCCTACTAAAAAACTTACGTACACACCTCTATTTTAGCTTATTGCAACACAACAGCAGAAACAATCCCATAAGTCTGTGCTGCTCATTGCAGTCCTGGATTGTTGCTTATCTGTTGTAATAGGCAAGAAATATAGCAGCTAAATTATAATTATATACTGTACACAGCAGTGTTAACAAAATAGCATGATGTTTGGTACATTTCCCATCATCTTCTTAGGAGGTATGGCAAGCTGCAGGTTCGTAACAATCTTCTGTTTCTTCACCTCATTAATCTCCTGAAGTGGAGAGAGAGCAATACAAGCAGAGGGAGCCCAGAAATGTATGTACATTACTGAATTAACCAGGCACGTAATTAGTGCTCAGGTGCTTAGTCAAGGAAGAAACATGCAGGATTATTTAAATTTGGATTGAACACCCCAAAGTTTGAATAGTGGCAACACATTGTACGAGCTTTTCAATCAACCACTCCGGCTGCCTTGGAAATAGAGCTTCCTGCTCTGCTTTCTTGTGTCCATGACATGATGTTTTCAACGCTCAGTGCTATTTATGGCAACTTAAGAAAGTGTGAGCGGGCAGTAGTATATCATGGTCCACCAATGGGACTGGGGAGACAGAGCAGATCTGATGCAAGGAGCACCTGTGTCTATCAAGGAACGTGTATCGTGCCGCTCACCACGACACGGGTGACCTGGCGTTATAATGCACTATCGTAATACCTGCGTGCTTGTTTCCAGACGTGCAGTAAGAAACACATAGTACAAGGGAATGGAGTTTGCTTTCTCACGCTCTTGAGGGCCGCTGCTTTGCTAGAGTGAATCAGTAACGTCACAATGTCTTCTGACTGACACTGCCTGAACATCTCCTATTTAAAGTGCATTTAGTGTCCATAAAAGCTGTTCCAGGGAGGGTCCTGAAGGAAGATGAGTTCTGTTTATCCCGCAGGGCAGCCCCAATGTTTGCAAGGATTTGCAAATGTTCCCTATGGGATGCTGTCAGTGTGATTCAGTTTGACCCTAGGCTTGCCCTGCCGTGAAGTGTATTTTGGGCTCTGCAGCGCTGTCTGTTTCTGGCTGGCATCTGAAGACCCATGAGTTGCCTTCCTAACACGGCTAATCTGAAACACATTGAGTAAGGCTGGCTGAAGTGCGTATCACAGAGTCACAGAACAGATAGGGCTGGAAGGCACCTCTGGACATCATCTGGTCCAAGCCCTCTGCTCAAGCAGGATCACCTAGTGCATGTTGCCCAGGACCGTGTCCAGTCGGGTTCTGAGTATCTCCAGGTACGGAAACTCCACCACCTCTCTGGGCAACCTGCTCCAGTGTTTGACCACCCTCACAGAGAAGAAGCGATTTCTGATGTTCAGACACAATTTTCTGTGTTTCAGGTTGTGCCCGTTGCCTCTCGTCCTGTCACTGGACACCACTGAGAAGGGCCTGGCACCGTCTTCTTTACACTCTCCCATCAGATATTCATAAACATTGGTAAGATTCTTCCTCCCCCACCCTGAGCTTTCTCTTCTCCTGGCTAAACAGTCCCATCTCTCTCAGCCTTTCCTAATATCCCAATCAACAGAAACCACTAAAAGCAGGGAATGAGCAGCTTTGCCCCATAACTCATCTTCAGTCCTTTTATGCCCAACTTTCACTACTTTCCTAGCCATCACCTCAATCCGTCACCTCAATCCCTGTATATCTCTCCCACGCCGTTGCAGGCACAGGGCTCTGCCTGTGTCTCGGGTTGGCCTGGATAAGCCCGGCAAGAGGCTGGATTGCAAATGGTAGCCCTGAGTTACGTTTATCTAAACACTACCGAGAAGCAGAGATAAGAGAATGAAGCACATTCATGCTCATCAGCTCACTGGGCTTATTTGCTGCTCATAGCGAATGAGAAACAGGGCTTCCTGGAACACCAGGGTGATGATAAAATGGTGATGAAAATATTTTCTGTATTGCTTTTCACTGAAATATTGCCCCTTGGCAGAAAGCAGATTGGTAACATCAGGGAACAGAGGTAGACAGTGGGTCTTAACATCCTATGAGCTAATCACGGAAACTCAGGCCATGATATGTTAGGCGAATAGCCCTCATATGCTTAATTTTGAAAGCTCAGAAGAAGATTTGGCTGGGATGATATAAGGTATGTACATGTGTGAAATACAGAATTTGTGGAAGCAGTTTTTTTTTTTTTTTACTATAGAAGACCTTAAGTATTGTGAGGGAGCTGCCTGAAATCCTTTAGAAAGAATAGCTTAAGCATTTCTCCCCCGAAAATTAGTAGTTTCCTAGAAACACATACTGGACACTTCAGGGAGCTGTTATCATTCCACAGTTGTGAATTCAGCAAGCGGGGAAAAAGTTCTGTTAATATAAAATCTCAGAGCAAACCTTAATTCATGCGGGATTTGCTAGAGGGCTACGACTTCCATGTGCATCATGTGATCTGCTCACACGTGCGTGTAAATATATGCATTCTCCCTAACGACCTGCTAAAAATCCTTTAAAGCAGCTAGATTAAACAAGACTTAAAGGAAAAAGTATTTTAAATCTTCAGTGCAGATGGTTAAACTTCCACGATCTATAATTTGGTTAACAGTAACCAAAATGCCAATTTCCTTCACTTATGTTAAGGATAATATTTCAGCTGAAGTAAGGTGTAGTTTTTTTTTTTTCTTGCACAGGCATGAGAGCGTTGGGGGCCATACAGGGCAATCCCAGGGCAAAACCCTTGCCTCATGCTTCTGCTCGCCAATCTTGTCTCCTCTGCTGGTGAAACAAGCAGGATTAGCACACGATAAGACCAGCGGAGAGAGATAGTAATTACACCGGCTAAGGGTGAACTGCAGAACCACTGAATAAATCCCCAAACAATTATTAAAATGGCTCAATGCATTACACAAATTGGAAAAGACTGGGCCATTTTGGGAGGGACAACAGGAGGTAAGACATATTATTTAAGTGTTCTTGTAAGCCTTCTAAGATATTAATGTTGCAAAGCTTCTTATGAATATTTAAGAACATAAAATGGAGATACACTTCAGCCCAGCATTACCACAGAAGCCTGTAATACAGTTGAGTCCACTTAAGAAGGCAATATCTGACATCGGTGGCAGATTTAAACATGATAAGGCAAGGGTGGTGTTTATAGTTGAAAAGTCCATGCAACCTGGTTTAGTATTGCTGTAGTTAGATCTCTAACGATATTGTTAAATGTATTTCTATCATTTTCTTAAAGATACAACTTTCCTTCCAGGTTTCTATACTTTTGGAAGCACATTTATTATAATGAGTCCTGTACTACGAGATGCTGTTTGGAGAAAGGATAAGGACCTTGGTGCTAAGAAGAAAATGAACTTTATTTTCTGCTCTTTCGGCGGGTGCCTGGTATATGTTCGTTAAAGGTGGCACCTGACATGGATCAGTTTTCACGAGGATCGATTTTAACAAAACTTCTTTCTGGTTAAAAAGACAGTTTGGGGAATGGAAGAGGTGTAGGAATGTTTTCTTCAGAGATGCTATAAAGTCTGTAAAATGTAAAGTGGAAGTTTTTCATCTGAGAACTGAGTTTTTTCCTCAGTTCTTAAAGAAAATATTCTAGTGAACCCAATTTAACTTTTGGCTAATTTTCTTCCTTTTTTTTTCATCCTTATCTTCCCTGACAGAAAAAAAAGCAGTTTTCTATCTAACTGTAATGGTCGTTGCTTCTGTTCCGAATGTCTAAATCACAGTGTCTATTCAAAATAGCCATCAGGATATTTCTGTTCTTACAGACTGAAGCAAACTTTTGTGACTGTAGGAGATTTTTATATTCCTTCCAGCAAGAGAGTCTCTAATTGTCTCATTCTCCCTGAGGAGAGTTGGGTACGTTTGCTTATTTTTTAACGCAAAGAATCCCAAAACAAGACTAAAGGAACAAAATCAGACGAGTCCTCTGAAAAAGGGCAAAGAGACCAATAAAGTTGTTACATTTTGCAGAAAACATGACTGTAAGAGAGCTTTATAAACAGCAGATGGCTCCCATATAGAAGAGGCTGAGCGATCTGAGCAAACAATAATCAACATGAAAAAGCAAAGCTTAGCTTGACACACAGGGAAATTTAAGAAATGCTGAAATTAAAAGACACATTGGAACACAGTGGAAAGAAAGAAAGAAAAAGAAAGGAAGGAAGAAAGGAAGACAGAAGTCTCTCCTATTTTGTCCTTCAGGTCTCGGTAGCTTCTTAGGTTGACAGGAATACTCAAGTGGTGCAAATGCT
This sequence comes from Struthio camelus, assembly GCF_040807025.1. Classification (NCBI taxonomy): domain Eukaryota; kingdom Metazoa; phylum Chordata; class Aves; order Struthioniformes; family Struthionidae; genus Struthio; species Struthio camelus. The sequence goes on from NC_090982.1 coordinate 85,076,105, forward strand.
CCCAGTGATGGACCATTTCTGATTCCTGGACAGGTCATGGGATCTCAGGGTACTGCTAGAACGGGTATTATTTTTAATAAAAAAACATATGGATGAGTTTCCACTGCTGGAAATGTGATTCCAGAGACGAGATGGGTCAGTGTGTGCGGCAGTTTCCCGTGCGGCTGGACTAGTGTTTCCTGAGCTGGTTCGACAGGGTGGTTTGGAGACCACAGGGACCCTCCTGGGGCTATTCCTTTGACTGGGGAATGGTCCTTTAGCTTAGTCGTCTGGTTTCTTCTTTTATTATTTTATCATCCATGCATATCCTGAAGAGATGTGGTGAATAAGGAATCTCCCAGTGCTTTAGCGCGGCTCTGGTGCATGGACCAGGATAACAGACGTGTTGTCGTCAGAGGTCGTCTCTCTCATGCATGGCTGTGCCAGTCATGAACACTTGTCTCCCTGGGTATTAATTTCTCCCTGTAGAAGGGAGTGAAAAATAGAAACAGTTTTCTTTGCTATAAAATACCCTGATGAGAATGCAATATTAAAATAGGTAGTTGGGCCAAGTTCGGATTTTGCCCTTAAAAAAGGGGTGGAAAGTGCAGAAAACTTCACCTTGTTATTTCACCGTGGCTCTTTACTATACTCTTTCAGCTACTGATTAGCAATATTGTAATGGTTATTATTTACTGAAATTATCCAGTATCTTTCCATTCAAGCAAATTCCAGGGGCCATTGGAGACAACACACGCAGAATTATTGTACACACAAAGCGAGAGAAGACCCAGCTAGTTTCACAGTGCTTGGGTTCCCACATATTAACTGCAAGATTTCCAGCACATGGATTTTTATGGCACTTATCAAAATGACGCATAGACAAAGAAATAAAAAATAATTAAGGAAGGCAGAGATGGTAGGGAGGGTGGGGGAGGCAGAAAGGAGAAGGGAATGGGGACAGAGAGGTTGATTTCTCTCCTTTCCAGGCTCACCTCCTGCAGGGATGTCTAATGAACCAGTTCCTGGAAAGTGTCCCAAGTGGACTCCAATTTTTCCAGGGTTTGCTGTGGATTGTGTGTGATCCTTTCCTTCACACTCAGATGCACAGGGCTATTAGAGCAGCCTCCGTGCCATTGGATGAAGGATTTATTTTTCCAACAGAGCAAAAAAAATAGCTTTTGCAACCAAAAAAGCAGTAAGAAAGCCTTCTCCTTTGGTGCGGCAATGGGTCGCGTTCACTGAAGATGTGACCTGCTTCTCAGGTGACTATTTCAAAGTTGGATGAAGTCCTTTCTGTGACTGGGTCTCTTCTGGCTTTATCATCACAATGAAAGCTGGAAATGATAGTGACCAAACCAGATGTGTGAGAATTGTTCCCTTCCTTTAAGCTCCAGTTCAGTTCAGTAGAAGCAGAGTTAATTTTTGTAGGACCCGATTAACTGAGATGGAAGGTTACAGAGCTAAATGTATTCCAGTCTCCTGCACTGCATCACTCCATTGCACTGTGTGTCTAAGACATTTGTTTCCTGCTTTAGCTCATGTTTTGACTTCTTCAGTTTGCGTCACAGTGGAGCATTAGGAATTTATATTTTGTAGCTGCTGACTTGGAGAAATAATACAGTTTTCCTCAAAACTTGAGGTGTATTCCAAGCACAGACTACCGAGATAGTTCAATCGAATTGAAATTCTGGTGTCCTTTCTTTCCTTTTATTAGAGGATTCTGTAAGGGAGAAAAAGGTCCACATTTGACTTTTCTCCTAAGGCTGCCAGAGATTAGTAGACATTTTTAACATTTGATTTCAGTATCTTAAGTACCTTGTGTAAATACTAGGTAAACAATGTGTGAAAATAAAATTACTTTGTTTCTCGAGCCAATTGCAGACATGAGTCTCAGGGAGGATAGTGAGAAGACCAAATGGAGCCATCATGTATAACCACGTTTATTAGGAACAGACATTTCTGTCTGTTTCTGCAGGTGAGGTGCCTCTTGGCTTGGCTCTTGGCCTCGGTTGGAGGCTGCTGAGTAAATGCAGGGTGAGGCAGGAGGTGCAAAGGGTCTCTGCAAAGCCAAACACCATGTCCACCAAATAGTTTGTGACAGTTTATGGGCTGCTGAAAAATATGGCTCATATTCAGCTTGAAATATCTTGGGGCCTCGGAGTCAAACATGCTTTCTCTTGGTCAGGCCCTGCGAAGGGCGGACCAGAGGTGAGATCCTATGCAGAAAAAGGCCCCTACTTTTGGGTATTCCTATGTGAACTGGATGTCCCACCCCCGTTACAGTGAATATAGTCGCTGGAGTATGTATTCAGCTCACCACTGGAGGGGTCTGCTCTTGGGTGACCCGAATCCCTCTCTGAACAGTCTCATTGGCTACAATGGGAACTTCAGCGTTTGGCTAAGGTGTAGACGCACAGGTATAGACACCTAAATTTGGGTGCCTTAATCTGGAGCTGACTCTGGCCTGCTGTTTTGATTCATTGATACATACAGGTTTTTCTCCAGAAAAGGGTGATCTACAGCTTTTGCTGGATTCACAACCTTCATTTAGTGGCAAATAAGCTAGAGAACAAGACTCAAGGAATTACTGTGGACAAGGTGTTTGATATAGTGCACTGTATGTTTTATGAATGCAGGTTAGTACTGCCAGGGACTAGTCTAGAGTAAAGGTCTTGATCTCACATTTGATACCATTCTAGTCATCCCTTAAACTTCTAATCAGACACAAACAGTAATTTCTTGCTGTGATACCCGAATAACTCGTTGGCAGGTCTGATGGTCTTTTAAAACGAGGATAGTTAATCTTTTCCACTGTCATTGTGTATGGAAACCTGTTGACAGAGGAATTAGGGAACTGAAAATCTGTGTATTTACGAAGGATTAACATATAAGCCTCCTTGCAGACTGAAGCGTCTTCTTTTGCTTAGAATAACAAAACTAAATGGTATCAAAGCTAGGGAGCATCACACAGTTTCAGGGAAACACAGAAATAACATCTATGAACTGTAGGTTTACAGTTTCAGACCAAGACATTTAATATCTAGGTCTTGGAGCTGAACTGCTTTAGTCATTCCAAGTTTTCCCAGTTGCAAATCAGTTGTGATTTACTTTCCAGGTTGATTATCCCACCGATGTGGCCCTGGTGTCTGATCCAAGCCACGCCGAAGTAAATGGGAATCTTTCCATGGACTTTAATAGATTTTGGATCAGATCTTAGCTGTCTATGTAGCTATTAGAAGAGGAACAAGTTGTACAATGAAGTGCAGGTGTTTTTGCTGCTGGGAGGAAGACCTTATCCTGTATTTAATGTTCCTTAATTAATTGAGCCCAGAGGTACAGAGTTCTGGGCTTATGTTCCCAGAAACTGCATTAGGGTAACACAGCACCTTCCATTTGCAGCAATCCAAATACAATATTAAAGTTTTATGTTTATTGAACAAGGTCCAGGAATCTGCATGCGGGAACATTTCACCTTCCCCTGGAATGCAGCCACTTCTGGAGTGAAACGTGGCAATTATTTAACAAGGATAGGAAAGCTATAGGAAGCAAAATGTGCTATATCCCAGCAAAAGCACCAGGTAAGTGAGCTGTCAAAGGGACTGATATAATGATCTTAACTAGAATTTGGCCAGTGCCTTGTCCCTGATGGAATAAAGTATTATGAAAGCCTTATGCAGCTACCAGGTTGTATGTTTGATCCAAGAAATCATACTTCCATCAGTAGAGTGTCTTAACATTGCGCCGGGAAACTTAGTGTTCAAATTTAGGCATCTAAAGTTAGGTAGGCAAGACTAAGCTGGCTGCCTGGGGTGCCTTTTTAATCAGTGGAAAGAAAGAGGCACCTATGGAGGGAAAGTGATTCCTTTTTAAGATAGGTGATTAAATTTGGTCGGATAAAATTGCCTCTGGAATTGCCTGTTTCTCTTCACTGACTGCGAGGGAGCCTGGATGACTGGTCTAGCCTGAGATGCTGTTTAGGTGTGAAAGTGAGATAAATCCCACCTTCAGCTAATGAAGTCTCAGAGGAAGCATACCTCAGGCTCCTTTGATGCCACCAGCTCCGAGGCAGGTTGCCTGAACGAAGACTGAAACCTGAAACCGAGAGCGAGACAAGAGGCTTGGCTTCAAAAGGCCGTAGAAAGAGAGCAAACCCCCGTGTTTAAAAAGTGTGAAGTGATTGTCTCAGTACACAAAAAGTGGCAAATGGATCTCTTATAGACCTGAGCCAATGATGGCAGGAGATGATGGCCTTGGTGGACCTCGACACACCGAGACGGATAGCCGCAGCGCCTTCTTCCCAAGGGTGACAGCTGAATGAAGGTGGCAGGAAGGAACATTCTGACTACGTGGCATGGTCCTCCAGGACCCCACAGACAAGGGCAAACCAAGCATTGCAGAGACAACCAGCAAGAAGAGAAGGATTTCCAAGGCTGGATAAGGAGTCAAGCCCATGGAGAGCGTTTCCGCAGATGTTAACGGTTACTCTGGTGGAGAAGAGCCCAGAACACCACGTCTTTGGGGTTGTGCTAAGATACATTAGATGACCTCTTATTAAGATTATAAATGTGCTTCCCAGTGCGGAACTACCCAGCCATCCCTGCTCAGTAATATTTATTGCAAAGGCAGTAAGGCATTAGGTGGCGGAGTTCAGATTTCCAAGTGCATGCTTGGTATAGACAAGTCAATATGGTTTTGTGCTTTTTTTCTTAATTTAACTTCTTGATTGACTTATTATGTACATTGGCACTTTTAAGAGCTTCAAATAAAACACAGTGAGAGTTCAGAACAAATGTAAATGGCCTAAAAGAAAAGGAAAAAAAATCCTATAATCTTTTTTAATGGCTATAAAACGTGGGAAGGATATATCATAAGCTCCCCACATGGGGTCCTTGTCTGCGTTCAATCCAGTATTGTAATTTAGACATGACTTTTTATTTAATTTCTGACTGAGAAAGGGAAATTAGAAAACAACATTATCTCAGCTGCTCCGTTATAATGAACAATATTTCACAGTGCCAGTATAAGTTACCTTAAGAACTTATTTTATGAGACAAACATTGGCTGAATTCCACGAACAACTGGGTTTTCTGGTGTCTTTTGTCTGCTAAAGAAGCCAAACTTAAGTAAGGTTTTTAATTATAAATAAGCCCATCATTCCGGTGCTGGGTATGTTACATGTTTGTACGTGTAAGGTGTAAGTCACTGCAGCAACTGAAGTGATGGAAGTGGGCAAAAGTTTAGGATCAGGGTATTACTTCCTACCGAAGTGCAAACACAGGCTGCTTTGTTTCATGGTAGACGTTGGTTTCTTGCTTTCTTCTAGCCCACGCGCAAGTGTGTGTCTCTGGGAGCGCTAGCTGGCATGTGTACAATAGAGACCCACGGAAATGTCTTGGGAGCTTGGCTTTGACTGACATTGAGAGAAGAAAAAATAAAGTCACGAGTGTTGAAAAAGACGAAGAGAGAGCTACTCATAGTGGGACAGTGTGGAAATGAAAGTGCCTACAGGTCTGTGGCAGAGTGAATTCATTTTTAACAAATGGCTTCAAATATTTCCAAAATTTTCCAAGGAGATGGGCCTTCACGGCAAGGAAGCTGCCTCAACTGAGCAACCAACATTTCTGCTGGATTCCAGGCACTAAAAACCACCCTCCTCTGTTTTCCTACTGTATGGAAGTAGACTATGGATATAAAGTATTGAATTTAATAGTTTTTCCTATGGGGAAATCCTAGGTCAGGATTATGCAGCTGAATGTTTATTTAGCTGTAAATAACACATTCCCCTGTTAATCTTGGTATCTGTTTAATCATTTTTTTTTAAGTCACGCAGATTTACCCAGTCTGTAATTAACCCTTGTGCATGGCGAAATGCAGGATTGTCTTTTCCCCCCAGCCACTAAATACATAATGTTCTGATAAATATTTAAGCAGTAATGAGGGACGTAATGCACAGTAATCCATTAGTGCTGCATTCAGAGGGGAGCGGCATGGTGCTAAAATGGATGCCGTAAGTGCTAAAATCCCAGCTTGAACAGAAGGCCTGCTGACCACTGTGGGATTTAGCTTTGAACGACGTGGCAGGTTGGGAAAGCCATTTGAAGGTGCAGATGTGCTTTATCGGCGTGCCATGAAAAGCCTTCCCAGAAAACCCTAGGTGTCTTTATAAAGGGTGCAGCCAAATATTCCCTGATCCAAAGACTTCTGCTGGCCAAGAGTGTGAAGGCAGGGCATCAGCAAGCCCCATCAGCTCCACCACCAGCTTCACAAATGCAACTGGCCCCACCAATGGCCAAAACCAGGCTAAATCAGGGCCTCGGGCTTCTTTACTATTGGGCTACAAGACTTAGACGTCCCATCAGCAAAAACGAAACCCAGCCAAGAATAGGAATTAACCTCATCTTCCCTTTTTCCTATAGGAGAACCTTCCTATTTTGGGTAAGTCTACTGCCTTTTTCTGCTTTTTTTCCTCCTGTTTTTCTTTCACTCATTGAACCTTACTGACCAATTACAACTATGCCTATGGTAGATGCCTACATCATGACAGTCCCCTAAAGGAGCAGATACAGGAGAAGGCAGAACATCACTCCCTAATTTGCTGTATTTGTTGCAGGGCCTTGTTCCATACCAAGGACAGAGAGAGGTGAGGTTTGATGCAGGGGTCCTGGCACGAGAGGCAGCAGCTGCAGTGATGTGTGTGCTCACTTCAGTGCAAGAAAAACTGCAGTACTCTCTCCACTTATATATGTACAGCAAGCAACAGTGAGTGGCTCTGCAGAGACATCCCACTGGGTCATACAGCTGAGCTGGATGGTAACTTACTGGCTTCATAGAAACCTATGGGAGCTGGTAGAAACCAACAATGTTTCTTCGAGGTCATGGAAAAGGAAGTTTTCTGGAGCGTCTGTGGAGTTGCACCTGGATCAATAAACACTTTTTTTTTAAATTGTTATTCATTTTACACCTCAATAAAGCTTAATTATAAGTAAGCAGTAAGAAAACCAGGAGACATGTTCCAATAATATTGCACTTCTCCAAATCATTCCTGTGGGGCTCTGGCAGTTTTCTTACCACAAAGCAGAATAAAACAAATTAAGAAAACTATTCAAAATTCATTTAAAAACGTCATCCGAGGAGCATCATAATAAAAGCACAATGAAAGAGGCAAGCTCACTTGGCTGATTTTCTTCATGTGCTGTGCATGTTTATAGCGTGTCTCTTAGTATGTTTTAATTAGCATCACAATCATCAACTAGTAACTAACAGCACACACGGTTCAGGTTGGGAAGTGTGATCTATTGATTTGGAGCAGAGAAGGGGCTCAAAATCTGATCTTGACTTCGTAGATGCTGTTTCAGGGTCAGCAGAGCCCTCCGTTTTCTGGCAAATCCGGGCTGTAGAGACCCAAGGCTTGGCAAGAGAGAATACACTTGGGGAAGGGACCCACTTCCCGACTGTCCATCCCAGGAGCCACCTGCCACCCTTCCAGTCCCTGCAGTAGTCTCTGATGGGGCAGGTGATCACGTTAATCCCCAGCATGAACATACAACACATACAGTGCAGTGACATGCCGGCTTCCTTGCTCGTATTTTCAGGTACAGGTTCAGCTCTTCTGCTCACCACCGGCCTGAAATCCATTTTCCTCTTGGACGCCCCCTGAAGCACCTTTCTTCTGTGTTTCTTCACAACTGCAAAGACATTGCCCGTTTCCACACTTAGCTTTTGACCTGCCCTCTGCTCTCTGTGGTCATTTTTTAATTTCAAAGGCCCATGGGTAGCTACCGCTCCATGGCTAAGCAAGGTGATAACAACACTGCACTAATCCTCCTCCTTGTTTCTCCCGACCCTGTTTGAGGGAAGATATCCCTGCATCTGCCTGAGCACCAGTAGGCTTTTCCTCTTGGGAAGTAGTTCACAATTCCTCCTGTGCAAAAGCAGGCTCAGGTGCTTTCTCTCCCTTGGTAGCCTCATTTAATAGGATTTTCCACATTGTTATGTTGCTTCAGATACGGTCTCTGCAGTGGCAGATACCACTATGCAATAGGACCTTGCAGTGCTTTGCCGCTGTCCTGAAGATCTTGTGGTTTGGACTCCAAAATGATGATCCTTGCATGCAGGAAAAGAGGAGCACATCAACTTCAGCAGGTTAGTAGAGGAAGAACAGATTTGGGCTGATTTTCTTCTTAAAATACTTTTATCTGAAGGTTCGGCCCAACCACATGCTATTAATATTGGTATGTCTTTTCCAGTTCACTTTTTCCTTAAAAAAAGGCATTTCAGTTCCCCTTAAGAATATATTATGAACTGTTGCACTTCAACAATGTGATAGTTCATAACAGAACTGAGAGGAGCATGAATTATGTCAGAACTACATTACTAATGTGTAATCTGCAGCATTGGTTAATTTGTTTTGATATTAAAGTTTTAATAGGAAATATAATTTGATTGCATTTAAAAAATAAAAACTGATTTTCTGTATTATAGAAAAATATTATGAATAATAACCAAAAAGGGGCTAATATAGCTAGGCATTTCTATTAACAAAATGAATATGTTTCATACGCTCTTTGTGTACTAATTCAAGTCATCTGATGCCAGTTTGAGCTGATTTGAGGTAAACTACCACCTTACTCCTCTGCTCTGCATTTTGCAATGCTGTTAGCACTAACTTGGGTATGGGATCAAAGTTTTGCAGCATCAGCTCCTCGCATGCCAGTCGTAATTCAATTATTAGCAGCTCAAGCACCTTGTCCTGCGCTTCCAACGCACCTAAAAAAGCCTGCTCTGTATTTAGAGAGGAGGATAAGAACAGAGCAAGCAAATGCCATCCTGCTCGTGGGTGCTTTCCTAGTCTCCAGCTGCTGCCTGAGCTGCAAGTGTTTCGTATTTAGCAACCTTCAGTGGATTCTCCTACCACAACCTTGTCCAGCCTCCTCTTAAAACCCAAGCTTTTACTATCTGTACTTTATTGTAAGGACTTCTGCAGCTTCAATAAATGCTACATCAAGAACAACCTTATATGCTTGTTTTGAAAAGGGCTGCTCCTAGCTCTGCACGACGGTCCCTAATTCTTGAGCTGGCAGCAATGTGTCGGTGAGGAGGAATCAGTGAGCTGAGGCTCCAGAGGGCAAACTTTGCTTTCTGTTCCTCTGATGTTCTGGCATTTTTAGTGAGCTTCTTTCCCCCTTGTAGCTCTGTCCTCTTGCTGAAGGACCTTGCTTACAGTCATTAGAGATCTCAAGGCATTTTTAGTGAGGAATGTGAACTTAAGGAAATGGAAGAGTAAAAGCTACCCCACTGTGAAAAACTGAAGGAACAGCATCTATTCAGCTTATCAAAAAGATATAGAGGAAAACTAATTTGAATGCATATTTCCTTTCTGGCTAGTATGGTGGGTACCAAAAGCTTCCTTTGTCTAGTGGTGAAAGATGTAACAAGAACCAAGGATTGGGGACTAAAGCCATAAGGTTTCAAATCAGAATGAAAATACACATTTTTCTCAATGAGGACAGTTAAACACTGAAAATAATCATCAAGGAAAGAAGTTGATTTCGGCCTTTTTGATGGCTTAATCAAAGCCTACCTTCCTTGAAGAAATATTTCAGTCAAGCATGAGATATCAAAATAGGTCTATGTGTCTGACCGATGCTACAAGGCATCTCAGAGGATGCCAGATACCTATACCAGATATCTAATAGGACCTTCAGATTTCAGCAATATAGGAAAGAACACTGTGTCCAGGATCCTTGTCTGGGTAATTACATCTCCCCTGCCTCAGTATTTCCTCCAGTTTCATTTACATTTCAGCTGCACCACCTCCTTGGCTGTGGATGGATCCTGCTCTAGGTTGCAGATTGCTCTTATTATCGATTGCAGCTTTCCTTAGTCTAATTGCAACCGGGAGATGCATTGTTGTTTCCAGGTAAGTAACCACTGAATTTCACTCGAGAGCTAATGCTGTGTATGGTTCGCGTGATTCATCATCTTTGGAAGGGAGGTGAGATGAAAAGTTTATTGCTATCAATAGCTATGAATGAAGTAAAGGGAGAATAGTGTTAGTGGAATGGTCAAAGAATGTGTGTCTTGTGAAAATGGTGTATTTTTAGGGTTTTTTCTTGTTATTATCATGGTTGTTATTGGCATTGTTATTAATAACCATTGCAGCAAATGAGTAAAGCTTCCAATGTCATTAGCCGTAGGAAAGGCAATCCTTTGGTGCTACAGTATAAGTTAGATGGACATGAAACCCTAAATGAATGGATTCAGAAGTTTTCTAGGTGAATGTTTCTCTCTAGCTTCAGCTTTCTTCCTTCTCTGCTTCTTTGCTGGCTCATCTTCCCTGTTGACATAGATTTGTTCTTATCTTTCCGCTAATGCCTTAGAGTGCCCACCTAACTTTAAATCTATAAGTTAGATTGCTAAATTAGTTAACCAGCTATATTGCCTAAGAAATGAATCAAGAGATTCACCTCTGTCAGGTGATTAAATTTTACTGACAAGTGTCAACTGCTGTGGAAGAACCTAGGAAAACTCACTCTTTACTCAAGTCTCTCTGTTAAGGGCCTACTTAACAGGTGAGATGAATCCCAGCCCTTGTCTTCACCTGCTTACCACCTGCCCTCACCCTTTTTTTCACCATTAAATCTCTGTTTGGCTATAAGATACATGTTGTCTTCTATTTTGCCACTCATGGAGCATTGCCATGCCTGAACCTTATTTCTTCCTCCATTGCGTTTTCTATCTTTTTCTATCTCAGCACAGATCGTTCTTCAGTCTTCACTCCTCTTTGTCTCCGGTACCCTGATGTCCTGTGAGGGGAAAGGGGTTGAGCACCTAACCTCGTGCTGGAGAGAGGAGCTCGCAAAAACAGACCACTGACATCAGGGAAGGGACAGCTGGAGAGCTGGATATTTTATTAAGAAGCTTGACTCCTGTGCTGCTAGTCTGGATTTCTACACCTAACAGAGATGCTTTAAATTTTGTGAAGTATGAGACTAACCCCGTCAAATCAAAAGCAGTAAATATGAGCAGATAAATGCAATGGTGAAGAAAGATTTATGTCTTTGTTTATCCTTGTGGTGCAGGAACAAGTGTATCCCTTACAGCAATCCTATATGTAACATGGAAGAAAAGAAGGCACAAACCCGTGAGAGTTCCCCAGAGGAGTCTAGGGGGATGAGCACTAAGTTGGCCTGGTGGCACACATGGACTTTCAAGAAGCTCTAGACAAGGTCTGTTACCAAAGGCCCCTTTAAAAAAAAAAAAGGAAAAAGGTAAATTTTGCAATCTTGAAAGGCATGAGGAAAACGAAGAGGAAAAAGTTGTTCTCTATTTCTCTTCTCTGAAGAACATATGTATTTACCAGGCAGCAGGCTTAAAAGAAGCATAAGGAAGAGCTATTTCATATATTGCAAGATAGTGTTTTGGAAGCCAAAGGTATAAATCGATTAGGAAGGGGATCAGATGAATGCCTGGAATAAGGATCCCTTAGTGGCTATTGAACACCACCTGTGGCTAATGACACACCTAACCTGTGGGTGGCCGGACCAGAAAGCATCTTCCGAATTCCCCTGCTCCTGTATCATTTCCTTGAGCACCTGGGAATGGTTATCTGCTGTCTGGCCCTTCATCCACTTGTGTGGGAGCACAGAAACGTACCGTGGTTGGACAAGGAGGACACAGATGTCCATGGACTGGAAGAAAGCATTACTGTGCTTTGCTCTCAAACTCAGGGGTGGGAAAGTGGTCAAGGATGGCAGTACTTACTGGAGCTCAGTCAAGGGCTGCCAGATTTACTTAATTAAGATTTTTCCATGCAAACATTGTCCACGTGGGCTGAGGATGACAGGTAATGAGTAGCAAGTGGTTCCTCAAAGATGCTTTGTGGTGACGTGCTCAGTACGTGAACCTGGCAGAAAGTGGGATTGTTTCCTGGAGAGCCAGCGCTCTTCGCCAGCCACCGCCGGGTAGTTTATTGAATTTATTTCATCTCTCCTGGAAAAAAGGGCAGACTCTCGGAGGAGCGGGCAGCTTCCTCGCAATTCTCCTGCGTTCCTTTAAACACGACTCTTGTCCTCTTGGGAAACGCAGCTCACACTGGGGAGCAAAGGGCCATGCACTGCCCATTTCTCAGAGCGACTTAGAGGGGCCCTGAGGCAGAGATGAATTATGGAGATTCGTGATGTCCATCCACCAGCCCTGGGCAAGCAGAGGACAGCCTGCACCCGGCACTTCTCACAGCCCCTCGGTTTACGCTGCAGGTCTCCTTATGGCATTGGGGCTTTTTCTTTATGATCACCCTCAACCCCCTCCTTTACCCAGGCAGGCCCATTTCATGCAATTAATCTATTTTTACACTTTTCCCCCGTGTTTCGTAATATCTTTCTCCGTTTCTCCACCCATGAGTTAAAATCAGACGCTTCCACTCTGCCAGATTTTTAAACTCCACTTTATCTATCTGCAAACCATGTTTCTTCTGTTTTATATACCAGCCTTGCAATAAAGATCGTGGAACCAGAGCTCACAGCTTCTTTATCTCCAGCTATTTCAGCTCTGCAGCTGTAAAATCTTGATTCCCTTTACTGAACCAAAGAGATCGGTCCCAAGGAAGCAAAGGCCCCTGTGGTAACAAGGGAGTATTTTATAGTGGCACCTCCCTACTGAAAGATGCCTTGTAAAAAAATTTTCCTTCTAGTCTCTCCCAAGATATAAAGTGGCGCCCGCTCTGTTGAGCCACCCACTTGTCTGGGTCCTCTGGATGGCAAAGGAAAACGAAGGGTGGCTTCTACTTTTGAGTAGCCAGGGGTTGGAGGGAAGTGGGGGAGGATAGTGAATATCTGGGTTCAGCTCCCTGTTCTGCCACAGACATACTTTGTGATGCCACCGCTTTCTCAGGCTCAGTTCTCCAGCTTAAAAGAGGACGGGAAATGCAGTCTTTCTCGTGTTACTGTTTTATCTTGTTCAATTTGACTGTGATGAAGCACAGCATGGCTTCATTTGCTGAATGCTGCTAGCACACAGACATTTTTATTGTAGGACATCTCCAACCTTTCATTTCATTGCCTGTGGATATGGCACTTTTAGTTTTGCAGAGTTCCCCATGTCCTCTTGGGAACCTATCACACCCAAAGAGAAGATGAACAGAGGCTAGCAGGCGAGCTGGGACTTTTGGGACACTTTACTGAGGCCCAGCTTTCCCCTGCACCTGGAGCAGCTCTGTGCTTCCAGGTGAGGGCAATTACATGCAGCATAGTGAGGTGCTTAGATGTGATGAAAGAGTAGACCGATGCACCTAAGACATGTACACTCCTTCCTGCACGATCCAGAACTCAGAGATTACTTCTCTCGTGCTCCCCTGTGACGGCCAAATCATTGGAGAAGGGCAGGGCCTGGATATTTGTTATAGAAATATGACAGAACCTCAGAGAAGATGTTCAGAGAAGAAATTAATCAGCTGAAAAAAAAAAAAGAAAAGAAAAAATGGTAATGGTCACCGTACTAGTGAATCGCTGATGTGTTTGGCTGTGAGAAATGGATTGAGGAGGGGAGGATGATAAATCTGATAATACCTGGTTTACCCTCAGAAAATGGATTGGCAGCAGAAGAGATGGCAGCAATAGTTTGACAGTGGCTACAGGTAATCTGCATTTTGCCACCGTGGCTTATTAGTTGCGCTTTTAATGCTGCTTACTTGGGTTCATTGCGTGTACGTGCATATTAGCCACACCAAGGTAGTAGGTGCTGGCCATGGGGATATTCCTGGAGCAGATAGGCCCACATTTTCTCCTATTTCTCTGAGTGTTATAAATGCATTCATTAGTTTGCAAACAGGGCTAAACACGTCGTCCTCCAAAATTCTGTATCAAGCCAGCTGGAGGGCTCTTCTGCGAGTTGCTAGTTATGCTTAACCAAGTCATTCTGGTTTGCCCTGGTAGGCAGATTGCAAAGATTAGTTTGGATCTACAGATTGAGTTTAGACCAAAACTTGGATATGAACTTCAGACGACTCCAGTTCTCGTGAGTTAAATGAGAGCCCCCAGGCCTGATCAGCCCAACACGATGATGAAGTGGGGGTTGGAAGCTGGATGCCTGAATTATTAAGTTTGAGCTCATCTCTGCCGTGGGTTGTTCGGCAGGGCCATGCACAGCATGACAGATTCGATTGCAAATCCGGGCTGCGTTCATATATATTTGCCTGTGTCAGCTTCAAGCTGAGATGCAAGTTCAGTGGAAGGAAAATAATTCAGAATGAGACTCCAGCCAGGTTGCTTGTCTTCTCCAGCTAAAACCAAAGAGTTTTACTGGTTGAGGGTGATACCAACAAGTTTTATGGGGATCCGCATGGAAAATAGATTGGTGCAGGCAGGCTGAGCTGTAGCTAAAAGCAAATCTATGCCAAAACTCTGCACAGAAGATTAAAGTGTAACTTGTGCAGAAGTGTCCCCCTGTATGTATTGCAAAGACAAACTCAGTAGGATCAGGTCCACTACTCTGCTTTATGCCACAGTCTTTGCCCAGGCACCAAAGACGCTTGTGCATTTTCCATACGAGCAGCTTATTGTAAGAGCTCAAGGAAACAAGAGCAGTCAGATATGTCTCTGGAAGAGCGTGCTGGGTACGGCTATGCCCGATCTGAGAAAGAAAAGCTGCCAGGTCTGAACTCAGGTAGGATAGCCAGGAGATAAGAGGTGCTGCTGAAGGCAAACGCACCTCAGCTACCTTCCAAAGAGGCTGCAGCACTCAGCCCCACTGACCAAGCTTGTCCCAACGCGCAATGCAAATTGTCTGGCAGCGTCTGGCTTTAGACTCTATCATATCCTTTGGCAGATTATTTCCCTTTTAGGTCTCTCCGAGGCAAAGATTGTGACAACGCTTTAGAAACAGAAAAAAAAAAAAAAACAGAAAGAAAACTGTTTATCTCCCAAACCACACAATTTTTGCAAGGGCAAATGTTTTACAGCACTCAGCCCTCTGAAAAGCCAAGAAAGCATACAACATTAAGTTCACGTAGATGTTTTCGATAAAATTTTAGCTCAGGGCTTGCGCTGCCTTCAGTACCTGCCTCACAGGTCCTCCTGCTCTGTGGCATCTCTTAGCAGACATCACAGCCTCTGTCTAGCCTCGCAGAAGGCCACATAACACCGGAGCCCTTCACTTCCCTTTGTCCCCGCTGCGGGAATCACTCTCTGAAATCCCTCGGCCTGTGTTATAATGGAGGTCAGAGCAGAGGAAAATATTCCCTCCTGGCCTTAAAAATCTATGAATAATATTTTCCCTTTGAGACTCCAGCCAGGCTACAGCAGGAGGACCCACTGTCGCATCTGGGTTACGGACTCAGGCTGGGTGCAGGTTGGATAAAAACCCCACGCCAGGAAAGAAAGGTCCTTACATCCGCTTGCACGTCCAGCCCAAGCCGCCGCGGTAAAGCCCCAGCGAGCGCGGTTGTCTTCTTGCGCGTCTGCTCTCACTCGCTGATTTAGTATTCAGAATTTAGAATTTATTGAGGATTCTTCCTTTGTCACATCATCTATCAGAGGCAGACACCACAGAGATGGAAGGGGGAAAAAAATTAAAAACCTGTTTATTGCTCAACTTGCTCTAGGCATGTTTTAGTTTATTGTTCAGCTTGGTTCATTTCAGTGTTTCAATTTGAACGGTTCGCTTAGTTGCTGTGGCTAAAAAAAAATAAATTAAGAAAACCATAAGAAAACCTATTTAAAAAAACGAAAAAAAAAAAAAAAAAGAAGAAGAAGAAGCAGCAGCAAAAGTTGAGATTTGTGGGCCCCCACAGCACCTCACAATGTCAGAGGTGTCAGCAGATAATTTAAGGGCACAGTCCTGCCTAACGTGGCTCACCAGTAAAGACAAGCTCTCTCGACTGCCTACGCCGTGTGTGCTTGCCCGTAGCGCTGCTGTTGGCACCCCTGGGAGGAGCTCCCCGTGCCAGCGAGCGTGCCACGCGCACACGCCACAGACCCGCATTGCAGATACCATTTCCAGGCTCGCCTGCCTTTTCCTACCGTGCAGCGCTCAAGAGTCGCTGGGGCAGGCACGTGGTCGGCTGTGGCTCCCGGGCGCTTCGCTCGGGAGCGAAAGGAGCAAATCACTGCTGCTCGCTTTTGCCGAGCTCACCGGTGCGATCTGCAGAAACGCTCTTGATTTGCACCAGCGTAAACCAGATCAGTGTGAAAGGAGCGTAAAACGTGGTTCAGTCTCCTACAGTCACCCGGCGGCAGGCCCTGATTCAGCAGGTTCCCAAAACTGGACTCTTATAGTCCTTATTGCCTCCCTCTAAACGTAGGAACTCCTATTTCAGCAGTCCCAATTATGGCTCTGCTGATCCTCCGGACCTCTCCTCAGACGAGCTTGGTCGGAGCTTTCCAAAGAAAACAGGCTCCAGCTTCTCCATGCAGCTGCTTTTCACGTTTGAAGAAACCTTCTTCTCCAGCAGCAAGTGTACTAATCTCTATGGGAGATAAGTCAATTACAGCAAATTGAGCTATTTCATTTCTGGCTGCAAATGGCTTTCAGTTACACAAGTAGACACATTAATCTAATAACTAATGATCATATATTTTACTAATCATACAACGCTGCGTGAGGTATTATATCTAATTATATTTAAGATTAAGACATCTTTATATGTGTATTTTTGCCTGTTGCCAGGCTGGTGCAGATGAATGAAAACATAGCAAAAGAGAGAGGGAATATTCTGCCCCCGCACAAAAAAAAGTAAAGAAAAAAGACAACAGGGAGACCTTTCAAAAGGTGCAATTCAGAGAGGATTGGCTGGGGTTGCCAGTAGAATAGAACAGAAAAGAATACAATACCATACTATGTGCCACGGTGCAGTGCTGTTGGGCTTTTTTGGATGCAAGGGTTGAATCCAGAGATTTGGTGCCAACGGCTTGGCTGCGAAAAAATAAACGGGAACCCCCCACTTCAAACAGCTCCTGCTCATTCCTGCTTTCTTCCTCTCCATAGTCTGGCCTTTAAGACTCCGTCCTGGGGAGCTGCAGTGCTGATGAGATCCAACAGAGCGACGTTTCCCTTGGTGCGAACTCGCAGAAAACCCCACTGCTTCCAGACTTTGGGCTTTTCAGTGAGCTCATGGACAGACACTTGCAAAGTGGACCCTACAGGAAGAGTTTTAGGGCCAGTCTAGCAAACCCAGCCCAGTGGGCATGGGTCCTTTCAAGGGCTGAAGGGCCTTGTTTGGTGGTGGAAAGCTAAGGGCTGCCACCTTGCACGCGTATGTGTCCATGAGTTACTTTAGTGAGACTTTGCACAGAAATGAGAACATTCACGTAACATTTTTGGGGTCGAAGCCTCAGAGAAAAGGCTCAGAAAAGGCTTACCTGCATTTGCAGCTCTGCAATCACATGAGAGTCACTTTGCTGGACCGCCGGGCAATGCCACCCTTCATTTTCTCACGGCAGCAAAGCCAGCAGCTGAGTCTGCATGAGGTTTGGCAAAGAGAGGGTTTAGCACAATCTCCAGGTAACAAAAAGCAGTGATCCAGAGCTAAACAGACTTCACATGTACACATACCCTGAAGGATACTAGTATGGGTTAAGATCATTCCCCGAGCCTGCCTGGGCTGTCAGTCAATATGATAACGTGTCCTAAATGCAGTTATGCAATCCCTGGTTATTCTCTTTGGTAAATATTTTTATTCATGTGGGTATTTTTTGCATCAGTCCAACAGCGATCCATCACACGTGAAGGTCTTGTGGCAGCTGCTGTTAAAATCAATAAGTGTTAGGATGCCAGAAAATAGAGCTCATTTTTCTCATCTTTGACATAGTAACTAAAGATCATAATAAGAGATAATGATAATGATGCACGGCAATGATTAGAGACACTCTGTTAAAGGAAAGAAAGAAATCAAGCAAGCAAGAAAAGAAAAGGTGCTAAAATAACTTAAAGGGACCTTCCTTTTTCCCCGGAGGAAAAGTGGAGTTAATTGCTAGGGAGGCATCTACAGAAATCACAATTAATACACCCCTCCTTCCTCTGTTTCTAGGGCCAGATCTTTGGGGCAAGATCGGCTGTGACTTTTTCTGCAACATATTTGCATGGAAAAAAAAACATGCAGAAGGAAATCTTCCATATTTTCAACACAGATCTCTACGCACAAGTCTGCATATTGTATGCAAAGCTGGAAGCAAGTACACCATATGTATATATAAACTCCAAAAAGCCTGTCTCCGTGGACGTGCCAGGCATTATACGCATGTGTCTCTACCTATAAATAAATATATGCATGCACTCACACATCTATATATGGAATTGTTTGTGCTTTCCTCCCTGCAAGCCAAGCCGCTGCGGAAACCCCATCCCGGGCTGCGGTATGCTCAAATGACACCGGGAGACTGATCCTCCCCGCGCCGGTGCCTGGGGCGGGTGCTCTTTGTGCGCGTATTTCAGCGCCACTAATCACACCGTGGCTCTGACATGCCTCCCAATATTTAACTTTCCCGGGACCTCCGGTAGTTTATTAGAATTTGCAGGCTACAGGTACCGGCGTTTGGGCGTTCAATTACTCGGCCGCTTTCGCTGCGCGAGAATTCCCTGCCCCAGGCTAAGCGGGGACAGGAGCGAGAGGAATCATCATCTGTGGGTGATATTTCAGCAATCCACGCGGGGAAGTAGAAGACGATCTGTGACAAACAAAATGGATAGTATCAAAAATCAATTCCTCTCCTGCTACAGGAATAAACAAAAGAAAGAAAAAGGCAGTTCAACAACCTGTTAAAGGAGGGGGGGCAGGAACCGAAGGGAAAAGAGCAACCCGTTTAAAAGAAATATTCACTTTGCTGTGGTATAAAGAAACGTGCCGGTTGCAAAATTTTAATTTTTGATCTGGGCGCAGCTGTGTCTTTGAATATTGCTAGCATCAGTTTGGGTGCAAGAAAATTCAGGTGCTACAAGATCTTTGGTCTTCCTCCTTGACCTCAGCAGGAGCTAGAGTCTCAAACAGGACAGGAGGTCCTTGTACCTGTGTGTGTGCATGTGGTGCATATGCGCATGTGTTTGCATACCTGTACACATGTACTTGCGTTTCTTTTCTCATAGCACTGTAAAGTCCAGGTAGCACAGTGCCTGAGGGCTACTTACACTTTTTCCGGTCTTCCTGTCATGCAAACTAGACTTGATCTAAAGCCGTGGTCCAAGGAACGCGCCAATATGCCTCACTCCCATCAAGAGCGATTGGGCTTTTGCTTTGGTTGAGGTGCCTGCTTCAGCAATAAAACCAGTTGATTTGTACTGACTTGTGCCTGTAATACGAGTTAGAGTCTTGAAGTTACACTGGCATTGTGAGGGCTGAGCATCGCCCTGAATTTCACTGAAGCACCTTCCACCATAATTTGAAGTGGTGCCTTTATATAGGAGCAGAATATCTGTCGAGGGGAAGGGGAAAAGAGCAAGGAGAACAAAAGAGGGAGAAAATGAAAACAGAGACAGGCTTTCTCTTCACCCTGACACTCTCTCCTTCCACCTGAGTCTGAAAACATGGAAGGTAATAAAGCCTAAACCCCAGAAATCCCAAATCCTGTATTAATCCTACATTAACAGACATTTTTAACCTGCAAAATAAGTTTGGGAGAGGTCAGGGTGTTGATTAGGAAATTCATTACTGCTACAGTCTACCTGGAAGACATGTAGAAAAAAATATACCATTTCTGTTACTGACCAAAGGTATATAGGGCTATAAGGATTTGAGTTATGGCATGTGGGGTCCACCAGAACCCCTCAAAATGCTCGCACAAAGTGATCAACACCATCATTGATCCACTTAGGGCCTTTCCACCCTCTCCTCCTAGAAGGCGGCTGCTTCAGAAATTCACCGCTCGGATAATTAGAAACCTTCTTCTAATTTCCAGCCTAAATTTATTCATGGCTAGTTTATAGCCATTTGCACTTCAATAGCTGGCTCCCAGAGGGAGGGAGGGAGGGACTGTAAAGCAGTAGATGGAGGTGATGGGTCTGACCCAGGGAGGAACCGTGCTCTCACCCACCTGTCTTTGCAACTGGGTTTACTAATGCGAGTTTGCAGGGAGTGAACGGGGCTGAAGCGTTAGCAGGATCGGGCCTGCTGCCTGTGAAGCTCAGAGCAGGTCATCTTTTTTCAAATGAAATGTTCGCTGGTCTCAAAATGGCTTTTTTACTTCAAGTTAAGAAATTGTCCCTTCCCTCAAAGGCTTTCATTTTTGACAAAGCTGGAAGACAGGAAAACAAATTGTTTTATTTTCTTTTTTCATCCATTTCTTTTTTTTTTTTTTTGTAATTCCCTATCACCTCTCCAGTTGTGAAATGAGAAAAAAAAAAGGGAGGAAGAGGAGAAGTGCTGATTAAGCCATTTTAGCCCTTTGTGGAAACCCGAGGGAATGAGTTTGGATTTCAAAATCTGATTCTCAGATGTTCTCCCTTGTTCCCAAAGAGGTCCCTGAAGGAAAGCGGCTGCGGAGCGCGCCTTGTTGATTGCCCCGAGCGCCCCGCACTATGCAAAGGGCAGGGACGATGTGGTCCTGGCTGAGAGGCTACGGAGGGGTAAGAATAGGCAGAGGGTCTGGCTGGGGTCTAGAGTCCTGTGTGACCTGGTGCACCGACCCTACTGCTCCTCTCTGAGCTGACCTGCTGCAAAAAAAGTGCATATCTCTTCAAAGAAACCTATAGCACTGACCAAATTCTTGCATGGTTTTTATTTTTAAAAGAAAGACTCCGCACACCCCAAATTGCTGATAATTCCCAAATTCCATTTATGATTTGAAAACGATTAGAGCTTTTCCAGGTGATAAAGAGCATCGATACTTCTTTTTATTTACGGCCGCCTTCTTCGCTGTCCCGACGTTTGCCATGCGCAGGTGGGGAAGGCCAGGGAGGGAGGGCAGGAGAGGAAGCAATACCTGATCATGTAAACAATTAGACCTTCATCCATCCTACCCAAAGAGGTCCTTTATCTGATGACAACCTCTTGCAGAACGGAAGAGCAGTAGGTACCTCCCGCTGGGACCCTCCTAACTATTCAATCAATTCTCCTCAATTACTAACAAATCTAAATGTGATTTATCTGCCCAGGAATCATTCCAATATCAGGCAAGGATCTATCAATAAAACCCCCCAAGGCAATCTTTTTTTTCAGAGCTGTCAATAGAAGCTCTGAAGCACAAAGAGAGGGAGCCAGCAATTGAGATATTTTGCCTTTTTTTTCTCTCTCTTTTTTTTTTGAGCACTTAATTAAGTCGACAAGAAGCTGTCAAGGATAATTTTCAAAGCACACGGCCTCAGCATCTGACATTTGATAATATTACACTCCATGTTGATTGAAATTGATTTTTTGTCCTCTTTTTTTTTTCGTTGGTGGTGGAAGGCTGCAAAAAAAAAAAGGGGGCATTTGACAACTTTCTTGCCCATAGATCCAAGGACAACAGGCCAGTTTGTTAAGGTCAGTCATGACAAACAGTATGATGGGTTTTTAAAACCAGCTGAGTTTAACAATAGTAGGGCACGGGTATGTTATTTCAGTGTCAATAAAGCAAGCTGCTCAGCAGTTAGCAAATACCTCAGCAAGATCGGAGGCCCTGGGATTAGCAGTGATAGTGAATTTATAGGGCCGGATTCTGATCTCAGTTAATACCTCTGTAAATCCAGAGCAACTTCATTGAATAGTCTTTGATCCAGAAGAGTCCAGATGTGGTCATTTTCTGCACTTGTTACAAAAGCTGCCAATTGGGCCATTGCTTTGGATTTACATGTAGGTATATATTTATTTTTATTCCAATGGGAGCTGGGCACTTCTATTGTAAAAGGTGTGACTGTAAATCCCTCTAGATGATCATCTGCTTAAGTGCCTAAGCCACTCCGTAACCCTATACCTGCAATAGGTGCCATTTTCATGCCTTTGAAATGGAAAAAAAGTGCAACTGGGTGAATGTGGAACAGCATCTGGCCTTTTCCGTTGCTCAGATAGCTTAGTGAAGAGTTGGCAAAAAGCAGGTTGCAGGCTTATCTTGCTATTTGGATGTCCAAGCAGAGAGACTGTGATCAGTATTTACTATGTACTACTTACCACCCCACGTGGAAAGCAACACTGACTCTAATGCAAATCGATTTGAACGATAATATTTTATTAAAGTTTGATATTTAGTTGCTCTTGCAGCTGCAGCTGAGCGGTTATGGCATTTCCAGAACAATTTATCAGTTATTGGAAACCAAGACTTTATTTCTTTTGTCTCAGCTACAGAAGACGACCCTGGAATACAGCAATTGCAGGAAAGACCAGGGAACTTGTAGATGCTCTCAGTGTCTTCTGAGCAGAGCAGCAGTAGCCCTGCTGAATCTGATGGGATTAATAGGGGATGAAGAAGGATGAGGCCCTGGGTGTGAAAACTGTCTTCCTGAATGCGAGGATCCCACCTTGGCCTCGGCTCATGCCCTCCTACAGGACATCTCACGTTGCCTGCTCAAGCACCCCAGCGGGATGGCTCAACCGCAAAGCAACCGGCTTGGAAAATGCTTCTGCAGTCTCTCCTAGAAGAGGAGCTCTAGGATGACGTCAGACCTTGTTCCTCTTTCATTTATTTCTCATACTTGCACAGGACAAGCCAGAGATGCATCAATGTGGTGTTCAGAAGACCCAGTTCCAGAAGGGGCTTAGTGGTGAGGAAGGAGCCAGTTTTATCAGAGACCAGATCTAAAGCAGCACTTCTAGCTTAAACTGATAGACCATCCTTCAGGAGTGCAGAGGTGTGTGATTTAGACACCAGGCAGCTTTTACACATCAGCACAACAGAGAGCAAGCAAGCCGCATAAATTAATTGAATGGCCCAAGGTCATGCAGGAAATCTGTAGCAAAGGGAAGCAACGGGCACAAATGCCTTCTTTGCAGGTGCACGGGATGAGGAGGGTTAAGCTGGGCTAGATGGAGCAGAGCCATAATTATCCCAAGAAAAAAGAATTGACTTGCTAGGAATTGGGAGCAACGCAGCACCTGACTCGGGTGAGATGAGCTAAATCTGTCTGTCCCGCACCGATCCCCCTGCGGCTCTCCTGCAAATGATGCACCAGAATTAACTGAAAGTGTTTTACAGTAGGTACCTTTCACCCCCCCGGAGAAAGCCTATAAATGTTGGTCTCTGCCTTCACAGTGCCACTTCTGCTGCACCCTGAGCTGAACGAAGCAGGGCTGAAAAGCAAATTGGTGCTGGCGCTGGAGAGCTCTCATGACAATTAAAGCAGAATTATAACAGCTTCCTGGGAGTCACTGCAGTCTGAGTTTCACGGGTGAGGGATCCTGGTCTCGCCACCTCGTTTCAGGCAGATGAAGCCTGGGTTTTATGACTTTTGAGACCTAATGGCTAAGAGATTTAACGATGGTCATAGCTGGGCATTACAATGCGACTGTAAGTTAGATTAGTAGCCCAGTCCTGAATGCACTTTTGGCTGGGGTAAGTAGCCCTCTCCCAGCCACCTTGCAGGGATGCTCTGGGAGCCAGCCTGGGCCAGGGAGCATCCTTGGCTGTCTGCTTGGTCCAGGCAGGCTGAATTTACTAGCATAGATACTGCCTTTATGGCCTATTTTTCTCTCCTGTTGGTCTAGGAATGAATTCAGGACCTTGGCTGGTCCCAGTGAATGGTACCAAGATAAAGCAGGGCATGTGGAAAGGCTCATCTGCTCCAACAGCCCCATCAGGGAAGAAGCTCCAGGGCAGGGTCTAAACAGGGAGCAGAGCCAGCCTGGTCCCCTGCCGCTTGCAGAGCTCGTGGGCAAAGAGGCTAAATCACAGCACTTGCAATTGCCACCAGCCAAGGGCGGGCATGTTTGCAGGATTTCCTGGGGCTTGTTCGACACCTGAAGATTATTCAGCAGCACCAACATGCGTAAGTGAGAACTTGCTCAGACATCCAGCTTGGGAGGGATGTTTCTCCTCCGCGTGTCTGCTTGTGCGTGCAAAGCAGGAGCGGGAAGACTGGGAATTTTATTACCAACATTTGCTTTCTGATATTAACTCCTCATTTCCTGCAGCCTGGCAATAATGGAAAATCCTCACTTTTCAACAGTGGCTTTGCAACCTTAGGAAACAGCTGTATGCAAGCACAGATTAGAGTTTGCTAATCTGAGAAAAATGGAGGCGAGAAGCATCAATCTCCACTTTACCCTGCTGCCACCTACGTCTACACTGGTGAATGAAACAGGCTAAGGGCCACTCCGTGATTTTAGGGCAAGCTTACTCCCCGCAGGTAAACTCTCTTTCCTCTCCATGTAGCTTTCCTTGCTGGAGTGTCTTGGACGCAGAGGCACAGCTTGTGTGAACTGGATTGCGACCCCGGGCTTGGCCTCAGAGATGTCCCAGAGGGCCAGGATGCTGTTACGTCCGACGGCGCTGGAGCATGACCAGCGACACCTCCGTCCCCTGTTGCTGTCCTGCACGTGGCCCGGAGTTTGGTGTTCCTATTTCAGAGCAGGAAGGAGGGTTTGCCTGCCTGCGAGCTGCTCCGGTTTCACCCAGCTGTATGAATTGGTCTAATAAAAGATATTCCCTCTCCTGGCAAACTCTGCCTTCCAGCTCCATCTTGTGATTTAAATCAATGCGCCGGTATGAAGCCACCCTTGCAATGTGCCGTGGTGGGATTTACTGCAAGCAGTTAGCGCTCACGCAATTAGCCATGCTGGAGCTGAGCCCTTGCTACCTGGTGCCTGAAGTGACTGTTTCAGCCTGGATCCAGGAAATCACAAAGCATTGAATGGCATGATAGCTGCATGCAAAATTACAGTCTGGAAAATCCCGACCCTCTGCGGTTCAGCCTCCGCAGCCGCCAGGGATTGCCCAGCCCTCAGCAGCACCGTTGGCTGGAGCAAACCCAGCGTGACTGTGGCCCAGGCTGGCATCTGGCATAACCACCCAGGGGTTTTTTCCTCCAGGGATCGGGGCAGGGACTTACCTGGCCTTGGCCCCACGAGCTCTTGGGTTGATAGAGGCTCCCACGGGGAGATATGCTGGGGAAGAGGAGCAAGGAGTGCTGGTCCACAGCCAGGCCGGGCTACATCAGCCCCCAGATATGACTTTCTCTGTCAATTCCTTTGCCTTTTGCCAGGCACTGAACAATGCAGTTTCCCCTCTGCGCCAAATGGGTAGAATAATCACTTCCTACCTTGCAGGGGTGACGCAAGGCTTAATTAATTATTTATTTATTTAATTAATTGTTTTGGAAGTAATTAAATTTCTTATTTCATGAAGAATATGGGTTTTTTTTTTCTTCTTCCCCCTGGAAAGCACCTCGTTGCATGGTGCGGTTGTGTGCTCCCTGGGGAGAGGGCAGCTTCAAAGCCTGTCTTGAGGTCCCATCACTCCTGTCGGGGTCTTGTGCTGCAGTTGCCACGGTCGCCCTCCTGCTCCCCAGCTCCCCGTAATGGACGGGGGCGAGGGAGCAATTCTGCCAGCGGAGGGGACGGGGACTAGTAAGTCTGCAATAAATTGTCAGTCCTCTGTTATCTTCCATTAATTCAGCCAAGAGGCCTTTCAAAATTGCGGTTAAGGCTATTGAGAAAGTCTATTCCTTGAGAAACTTTATGTAGGGCACTTAAAACGTATATTTTGAAGTTAATTTGGTAACAGAGCACATATATTCCGATTGTCCTTAATTAACTGTTTAAGATGCAGAGTTCCCTTCAAATCCTTTTGTTCGTCATCATTTTCAGAAACATTGCGGGAAACAAGCGGTGACGGATGAGAAACGGAGCACTATCTGCTGGCAGCAGACGACTGACAAAGTGATAAGTACGGCTAATTCCCCTGGGCATTATTTGTACACAGTGCATAGATATAGGTGAATTATTGCTGTTCCTGATTGTCTAATGATTTTTTTTTCCCCTCTCTTATGATCTTTTTTTTTTTACCCAGTATTTTTGACATCTGAGAAATTCATATTGGCAGGTTGATCTATATTGTCTAATAGAACGTGGAGCGTAATCAATCACAAATCCTGCCTAGCCTTCTTCTGTAACTTCAGTTACAGTGAAACGGCAGAAGTCTATCCCAAGGTAATGAAGACTGCATGACTAATTTCCACTAAAAACGTGGCATATTAGACCAGATCCATTTTTAAAAAAATTAGTACTCGGCCCTTCGTTTACTACTCAGTCTTTTACTCAGTGTTGCAAGACCCGACTGGCCCAGAGACCCAGGGAGGTTATGACATTTTTTTCCCCGTTGGGTGTCCGTGCAGAGAAGGCTAAGCTTTGATAAAGCTTTACCTGTAAACTGCCTGTAATATGGTTAGCTAACAAATCTGAGCTAAGCCAGCAATGACTGCACAGGTTTATTACCTGGTACCTGTATAGTCTACAGCACAAGGAGACCAGAGCTTTTGATACCAAACCCTAAATTTCATAGCTGTGGTCCTATTTCCCATTTTCTTGAAAACATCTTGATTCCTCGGTCAAGAAAGGACCAGTCTCTATGAAGGCATTGTTCTCCGCACCTCTTTGGAGAGACAGCTGCAATTAGTGGTTGAGAAGATGATGCAAGTGCATCATGATGTGTCCCTCTCTCTTTTTTTTTTTTTCTTTGGAAGAGAAGCAAGAGAGGCTCTATTAAAGCCAGTGCAGAACTGAGCCTTACAATCAAAATGTTTATGAAGGAATTTTTAAAGTTAAAACTCAGGGAAAGCTGACAGGGGTGAAAAAATCACATAGCTTAGGATGATGCACACTCTTGGGGAAAGACATTATGGAAACTCTGTTGAAACAGAGGCTGGCAAAATTCGAGAGTATGGAGGTTAAAGCTAAGCAAATGAAGTCCCATTTAAGCAGTACACTTTAAAATAGGCAACGGGGGCATGTATGGGATGGGACATACTGAAAAAATGGTGCCAAAGAGATCAAAGTGCTAGAAGAGATCAGGGCAATCATAGGGGACTGCATAGATATCACGGCCAGGAGAGGTGCTAAAACTGGATATTTAGGAACTGTAAATGAAAAAATATATACGTATGTGTGTATATGTGTATATGTGTATGTATATATGTATATATGTATATATATGTATATGTGTATATATACAGACACACACAAACACACATATATTCATATAGAAATGTTAATCAGGGAACAAGGAAAGAAGCGATTCTTGGTTTGGGTCCTGACCTGATCTAAACTGGCACTAGTCAAGAGCTGCTCCGTGGTAGCAGCCGAAATGCCCACATTTTTGGTGGAGCAGAAGAAGCCCCAGCACAAGTGCTGAAAGGGAAGCCATGCTTATAAATCTGTTAAAGCTCTTTCAAGGTCTTGTTGAATGGAAAAAGATAATGATAAGAAGAGAAAATGATAATGGATAGCCAGGCTTTCTGTGAGGTCCCACACGGAAATCTCTTAGAGCAGCTAGACAGGTAGGGACTTTAATGGATTAATAACTAGGATGGGGAAAAAAAGCTAGGTTATAGAGCACAGGACTAGTTGATCAGTTTTCACCAGCCACCGGTGCAATCCCATGTGCCTGTAGTAAGTAAGATCTGTGCAGTTCCACACGCTCACAAATAACCCAGAAAAGAGTGCAGATGGTGAGGAGCTGGATCAGTGGTATTAGTGAATTATTCAGAAAACAAAAGCTGACTGTTGAGGATTGCAGAAGGCTCTGCAATCCTGAGGGAGTGGACAATAAAGTTGAAGATGAGGTTCAATGTTGCTAAATGTGAAGCAAGGCATATGTATGGGCTTCCTGAATTGTCCATTACCATCAGGAAAGAAAACTTGGAGTTATAACAGACAATTCTGTGAATTCGTAAGCTCAGTGTTTGGTTCTGGTCAGAAAAACAAACTGATTCCTGAGAATTACTAAAAAAGGAATGAGGAACAAACCAGGAAATATTGCGTCGCTACATAAATAATACTACACCTGCCCTGTGACTTCTGTGTGTGTTCTGGCCTCCTGGGCCCCTACAGGAAAACGCAGAAAAAGGATGGGAAGGATTGTTGAAGAGAGGAACGGCTTCAGATAAGGAGTGGCTTGCTCATCTGGATAAGAGGTAAGTGTGGAGACAGAGGCATGTGAAGCCAAAGGACGTACGTCCTTCTCGCTGCCCATACTGAGCTCTATAGTTCATTGCCAACAGATGTGGCAGATGCTGAAAGTTTACGTGGTTTCAGAATGCAATTAAACAAATTCATGGAAGGAAAATCCATTAAAGCCCATTGGTAACAGAGCTACCACTTTCACCTCTGAAAGTCCCTGAGCTGGAAATTGAGAGAATGTGCTTGAAAATTGAGAGATGCTGTTTGGGACAAGCAGATCTGTACTTGCCGTTTTCTTTTCTCTAGATTTCAGCTAAGAGCAACCATCAGAGGCAGAGTATGGGGCCATGTGGACCTTCAGGTTGGGGCAGCCTTTTTTTGTACATTCCTTTGACAACAAGAACATCCCTAAATCCATTAGCGTCTTGGAAAATGGCAGAGAGGCGGTGGGCTCCAGCCCACCTGACCGAGGCAGCTTACGCCTCCCTGAGCTGTTATTCCAGCCTGCCTGCAGACTCAGGCAGATGTCTCAGTTACATTGTCCTTTTTCAGGGTTATTCAACATGACGAGTACACTTGGGTCACCTCTACCTCTTAGGAAACCTCAACCCCGTTCACTCCTCTGTGAATAAAGTGTGAGATCCTGACTTGGAACTGGCAGAAATACAGCCCCTGCTGACATACCACTCACGCAACTGAGTGCTTTTAAATCTCAGCACCGACCCGGGATGCTTGAAAATGTTCCTGCACTACCTTAAACCACCAGCCTTAGAGGTCCCCACTCATCAAACTCTTGTCAGGCAAGAACAGGGGGAACAAGGATGGCTTAATTGATCAGCTTCTAAAGTAGCCTTGAGAACTTGATTCAGATATTGACTTCCAACGAGCTAGTTTAACTCCGGCTTCCAGAGCCAGCGACGGCTGAACATCAAAACTATTAACCTCTGGCCTTACCAGTTGGTGAGACATCACAGCAGCAGTAATTAGGAAGTCAATCGGAATCACATGTCTCACTTACACTGGCATGTCAATCAATAGTGCCAGTGACAGATTCATTAGGCCAGGCCTTGCCGCACAAGCTAGTAACAACCTCATAAAATACGCTTTTGAGGCAGGGCAAAGAAAAATCTGCTGGAAGGACCTGACTAGATGACAATATGTATTGATTAGGGCTCCAGCAATTTATGAAGTGCTACTTGCTCTGCAACCTTTCTGGCTCAGTGCTAAATTTTCCCAAGTAGCTGCTAAATAAAACAAAATATTACACTTTTTAAAGCCATCTCCTGACAGGGCATTTTTTACGTTAGTTACAACTAACAAATAATCTAGCAAGGTAAAACTTCAGTAGTTACTTAATGGTGAAAGGTACCTTTTGTTTCTCTGGCCATCAGAGTTTGAAAGAAGACATCCATCTGGATGAGAAAATAAATGGTATGAAACATGATTAGGAAACTCTCCTACCTTCAAGAGACAAATTTCATTTTAACATTCATTTCTTTAGAGTATTTTAGTGGCCGTTCTTTTTGACAGACCACATAGAAAATGGATACTCCAGTATTTAAAGCTAAATTAAAGACGCAGCTTACAGACTGGGGCTTGCAGAAATGTTCTTTGCAGTGTGATTCTTTTAATTGGCTCTTTTGGCCTTACTTTGCTTTTAGCCCATTTTTGTCAGGATTTCAACCAAGGTTCATAAGGATTCTCCGCTCACTGCTCTGTATGCACTCAGGCTTTGATGGTGGGATTTATTTCCACTTGCCCTGTGTGATGAGGGAACACCGTGCCCCAGGGTAAAGTGTCAATGTCTGGACCCTGCAGTGCCTGGGACCTCAATGGGATATTAAGTCGTGACTCCTTGCCTTGACCCTCTATGCAAGACAAATATCAGAACCGGGGCCTTTTCATCTCACCGGCCAAATATGCCAAAATGCGGCCATGAGGTAGGTGGGGGAATTTCATGGGCCTTACATAAATAAAAGACTGCTCAGAGAGTCTCTCAGTACTGATGAATTGGTTGCGTTTGTTATAAAAAATGCACCTGCCAAGGAGGCAGTCTTGCCAGTGCTGCAGGAGGACTCAGGCGCCTTCTCGTAGCCCAAGAATCGGGAGAGTGGCTTTTGTCAGCCAAACGTATGCCAGACCAATTCATCCCTGGTCTAACATGACTAGGACTGTTTGGCTACCGGAAAATGGGTTCAGAAAGGTGTAGGAAGGCACCGAAGTACATGTGATCTTCTCTGCTCATGAGCAATGCAACTCCTGCTCCGTTTTCCAGCAAATACTTCATTGTCACCAGAACAAGTCCAACAACCGACTTTGCTCAGGAAAGCACTTACGCATCTTCTTCACTTTTAGTTAGGTGTTAAGAACACAGCATGCACGCTTGCTAGGTTGTAAAGAGATATTTCTCTGTTTTTTTCAAATAGCTGCTACTCCGAGGTAGCAAAGGGATATTGCTCAGGATGAAACAACTGCACTGTGTGCAGGATGAAACGTCTACACAAACACCATGTCCAGACAAGGCCCCAGCTTCCTATTTTCACAGCACATGATTAAAAATACCAAAGCAGCCACTGTCAGGTAAAAGCATATTATTTTGGAAGGGCACTGACTGAGGGTTTGATCGGTTGTTAATAACAAGAGAGTTTTCTGGTTAATTAATTTGGGAGCGTTATTAATGTTAATAGTTCAGCTGAGCCAATAATTTACAGTGATGAACTCCCTCACCAAATTCAGATCTTTTCTATTCTTGAATGGTCCAACAACAGACTGCAGTTTTCTCAAATTAATCATTATGCTAAATTATTCACCATATAACTTCTGCAAATAACTCTAAGTTTGGGTCTGGTTCACAGCCAGTTCATTGTGGCCATGTTACATACGAAAGATGAGCTGCGGGATGGGACAGGTAGGTCACACGATGGTGTCTGGCTTTCCAAATAGGGGGGGCAAAACATTTTGAACAGGCTTTTGTAGGCAAATGTCTGCGAGTGCCACATTAAACAGCCCTCTCTCAAATTTCCTCTGACATTCCTGCTAGTAAACAGCCCATTCCATCAAACACTCTTGCCAGTAAATTAAAAATCATTAGAATAACCAAAAGAAAGGGCCATAAGCAGGGCCTAAGCAGAAATAACTCTATTTTGAATTCTGAATATATGTGGACATTTTTTCCATTACTGTTCATTCTATTCCAATTAGTTCTTAAAACCTGCCATCATCTTTCCTAAAATAATCCCAGGTGGTTCAATAAAATTCAGTGGAAAGGGAAGGGTGAGCTGGTATAAATTGTTCAAGTGCCGGGAATCCTTTCAGTTATTTCTAACATGGAAAATTTTGGAAAAAAAAGGGTGGGTATACGCTCCATGTACAGACTGGAAGAAGGTCACTTTGCATAAGGTTTCCTGTGTAATGTTTCATAGTAAAATGAATGCTTTAATGAAGAAATAATAACTGCTTACATTGGCAAAGAATGAAAACAGCTGTGTTTTTGTGAAAAGCCATGAAATGAGCTTGTTTCCTTCAGTAAAGAATCACTCAGAACTTTCGAAGAGGCCCTCTGGTTTTATCCCTTGGTGAAGTTATTTTAAAAGGCCCAACAAGAGGGCCACTTCCAGCTTGTTATAGAGCTTGTGCACGAGGAGAGGCCGTCATGGTCTCAGCCCAGGAGCCTTCCTGAGCAGCAATGTGCAATCATCCCCATCAGCCCCACCGCGAAGCTGGGAACTGTCCTGCAAAAGGGCCTGCGTCGAAGGTGGCCACCAAGTGGCCGGAGTGGGAGTGGGAAACCTTCCTGGGGGACCATATGCCGATGGGAATGCTCTCCCATTGCTCGCGTGAGGTGGCCCATCAAATCCTCCTTTTACACAAGCCCTGGAGATGCTCAACCAAGGTTAGGATGGCCCCAGGGGTGGATGTGAAGGTGGTAACTCCTTCTGCCAGGGACCCACAGGACCCCTGCTCATAGCGTGAGAAATCTCACCATTGCCTAAGCTCCACTCATAGCTGCTGGTATGGAGAAACTCAACCAGTCTTTACCATCGTAATCACCCGGTCTTGGTAGCCTTCTTGGATGGTATCATATAATGTGGTATTTCCAAGGCTGGCAGGTCCCTGTGGATTTCCCACACTTTGCATGGCTGATTTACTACAGTTTTATCAGCTCCTAGAGCTGGAAGAGGCAACTGTTAAATGAATAACATAATTAAAATTCAATCACTGCAGCACTCAGATCAGCTCTCTGAATTAATGCAACAGGTCATCAAATCAAACTATGAAACTGATATTAAAAGGAATGGCTTGTTGCAGTCTTGCCTTAATGACGTTCATGGGAAATAGCTTTGGCATCCTGTTGGTATAACACACGGACAGAGCTGGGGTAGGAATGTGTGCACCTGTATGACTTTGCCCCGATGCTTAAATGTTTGTTCTGGTCTAGACCCATTTTGAGGCAGTAGGCCAAGCAGCAAATATGCCATACATGCAGATATACATACCCTGAACATACATCTGCCCTGCAGATGCCTAGAGACCTTTGTTAGGAAAATTGGTTCCAAACGTACGGTCAGGGTAATGGACATAAGTTCTCCAATCCAGACCAGAGCATCTCTTCAGAAATATATCTAAAGACGTAAATGAGACATTCAATCCATGTGTGTGTTCTTCACCTGACGTTGACTCCACAAGTCTTAACTGTCCCAGACTTTGCATTGACGTTGGATTGGAGAAAGACTACATATTTGCCCTAAAATCAGAAGCTAATTTTGAAGTATATTTATCAGAATAAATTCATTCATAGTTTCATCTGTCAAAGTTTTCTCACACTGAGTACAAATTTGGCTCTGTGCCTCCGGCCTGTCTCTCCTTGCTCAGGGAGAAGGTTGCCTTTAGTGTCCCATTTTCCTGATTGTGAGATCCACTGGAAAAGGGAAGCAAACGAGGTGAAAAAAGATTAGTTAGGGCACCAGTCACTCATCTTACTGAGAAACGGAGCTCTCTAAGTAAGGAAAACTCCTCCAGCCCTCATGACAGTGGTTTTCACGTCATCTTCACCGTAAAGCTGTAGGCACCTTAAAATCCCTTGCATGTAGGAAGAGATCACATTCCTCCTCCTGATGAGCACGTATCAAATTGCACAGACTTTGTAGCCCATTTGACAGAGTATAAGGGAGTTCATGTGGAGCTGATTGATAGCCCCTTGGAAAGGGAAAACCTAACCCCAATATTTTCTTAGAAGGCAGTGGGCCACTGAGTCTATGCTAGGGGAAATGAGGAAAGTGCGGGTCGAAGCACTGTGGCTGTCACTAAATTGTATCTCATTAGCAATATTCACTAAGTAATTTATTCATTTGTGAAATTCAGGGTATTCCCAAAGGAGCAGCAGAGCTCCACAGTCTCATAACGAGAGAGGTTAAATTCACAAATCTATTGCAGTGTCAAAGAATTGAAAAAAAACCAAAACCAAAAACTGTTGCTACGCATTCTGCAAGATGTTCTCTAGTTTGGTTCTGATTGTTCTTACTGGAGTAAAGGGGCTTTTACGTTTCCCTTGTGAAATTATTCCACACACCATCTGAGAACCTGAAATCAGAGCACATTTTCCACTTGAGACTCTCATTTTTTTTCCTGACTATACAACACTTATCAGTCAGATACGGTCTCCCGTAACCTTTGGGAGGCTTGATGCTGCAAGGACCATCATGCCTATTCAGACAAGAGATACACCTCAACCCCTAGTGAAGCCAGGTCAGCCAAGATACTCCATTCTAGGTTCTAAAATTTATTTTTAGGGATCTACTGAAGTGCTTGATTTTCAGAAAATCTTCTTTGATTTTATCTAAAGCAGGAACCATACTGGGGAGATAGTAAAAGAACTAGCTCAAATTTTTTGTAGTTTTCTGTCCAAAAAATGCATTTCTAGGTTGAACTGTGTTTAATTTGCAGAATCGCTTAAGCCAGAAAAAATATTCTTTTAGGTGAAAAATCTAGACTGAAATGTGTTTATATTTTGTTTTGAAAGTAAATTTCATTAGGGAAATTTTAGCAATTTCCCTAATGGTTTGCGTTTGAAAGGCTTTAAAATGAGAAAGAAAATATTTTATTGGAGGATGAATATTGTGACTAATCCCAAATTAATTTTTTGCTTAGCTTGTCGTTTCTCCAAAAAAGTAAATACAAAATTATTTTGGGCTAGCACTAAACAATCCCTCTCCTCCTCCTCAGGTTTTCATTTCCTGAAATATTAATTATTCCCCTAGATCTTGAAAAATAAGATGACTCCTTCTATTGAGTCACAAAAGCCAGCATCAGCTCTTACAGCGATGCCTTGACTTTGGGCATGCTGCTGATTTACATATGGCATGGAAAAAAAGTGATACTGTAGCATCCACATGAGGCGGGTCCAATGGATTACTTATTACACCCTTAGATCTATGGGGCACTGTGGTTTCTTCTTGGCAAGACTCAGTCCATGCAAAGTCTAAGGCTTCCTGGGTAATTCTGAGGGCTTCCTACCTGGGCATCCTCCGCCCCCCAAGTACCTCATTTACCACATAAAAGGTCCATGTTACTGTCTAACCATGACACTGGTAAGAGGTTCTAAGTAAAAAAGCAGAAGCATGGGCAGGAAGGACCCTAGAAAGCTGTCCTTCTGGCAGCGCTGATCCGCTTGGGCTGAAAGGAAGAGGAATGGCCCTTGCACATGCCCGCTCCATGGAGAAGACTAAGCCTTTGGTCTTGTCAAGCCTGTGCAGGTCCGTGGACAGACCCATGTCTCTTCCGGTAGTGGCATGAAGGCATGGAGGGCTGGTGGCCCCTCAGGTGGCTATGGTGCCAGGTGGGCAAGCGGTGCTTCCCAGTTCCCAGTTCCTCAAAGCAAGATACTTTCTGACCGGCTTAGTATCTGGTCACCGTCACTCGGCTTGGCCCCGTGCTCATCCAATATGGGTAAAGTCAGACTGAAAGCTCCTCTTGGCTGCAATACCAGATGTCTTCTCCAATGGGTAAGCTTCAGGCCTCACAATCCTTAGCAAAAAAATATCTGAGGAAACACAGCAAAGTGCAAGATTGGCTAATGGAGATAGAAGAGTTCTGGATTGAGACTGAGGCCTTATTTCCTTGCCAGGAGTACACAGGGAAAATCCCAAACTCCAGGTTCCTCCAGGCTTTCATATCACTGCTTTGTCTATCAGCTTCAGGTCCAGGATGCACCAGTGTGTTGTCCCCGAGCTCCTGGGCTCTTCAGAACCAGGTAACAAGGCACAAGGAGCCTGGCGCTATGACTGCCTTCTCCTGTCAACAAGGAATGAGTAGAGAAATCCTTCCACCTGTGGCCCCTTACCACAGATGGCAGATTTACACTGAGCCTCATCCCATCAACTTTGCCAGCATTGTGAGAAAAATATTTTCCAAGGCCCTTTATTTTGGCTCCGCTTGCTAAAGGTTATTCAGAAGACGTAACCTTTCCTGCGCAACCCAGATCAACCTGCTTTCCTTGGGGCAATCTCCTTAGCTCCCTTTCTTCGTTTTCTCAACACCTTTGACACTGTTAGTTTGAGGCTGATTCAAACAGCCGGAGTGAATTTGGTATGGAGGGAGTTTCCTGGAGATAACGTTAGAGACAACAGGAGCAGTTTTTACCTGCACAGAGGGGTTTCTTGTAAACAAGAAGAGTGAGAGATGTCTTTGGGCCATGGTGGGCTGCTGAAAACCTAGCTACAGAGGCGTCGTCACTTAAAAACAGACCAAAGCAATGCCGAGCAGCAAACCAATAGTCATGTGGTTTCACCTCCTGTTGCAACTATTTTTATCACCACGTTATGCTTCGTTGACCAATGGATTTTTTTCCCCCAGCTTTCCACTTTTATATATATTATCCACACATATACACAGACGTGCGTGACTATTATATTTATCTTCATCATTACACAGTGCTGCTTTTCATGCCATTTAGACATGAACCTCATTTGAACCCTAAAGCCCCATTTGTGACACACAAAAATACTGTCATTTACATTCTGTGCCAAAGTATTATATAAAAGGCATCAAACGGGAGGAGAGGCAGGAAGCTGGGAGTAAAGATATATAGTCAGCAAAGTATATAACTTCTGGCATATTACTGCTTAATCCTAACATAATTATTCTCATCCTTTTATTTGATTAACTTCTAATGGTTCCTCTTGGTGTTAAAGGTCCCAGTCTGATCATTTGATTTTAGTGTCTGCTATAATTACCGATAATGTTCTTTGCAAGACAATTTAATGATAACCGCATAATGGCCTATATGAAGAAAGCTGCAGGGTTTCAATGCTTTTGAGTAATATAAAATACATTAGACTAACACAAGCTATCAACATGACAGGGAATGTTTGATTTACACCAAGGACTACGTTATAGAGTCGTGGGTTTTTTTTTTTTTTTGCCCTTCTCCTTCTTCCTTTTCTTTCTTTCTTTTTTTTTTGTGTGCAACCGTTTACAACAAATGACAGAACAGTTGGACAATCTGCAACTTGCTGAGAGCAATAAAATGTCTCGCAAAGTTAGAAGTGACACGGAGCCGGGACCGAAGAGCTCCCGGGAAGCATCCTGCTGGGCTGCCGTGGCACCGGGGCCCGATCTGTCCCTGCAGCGGAGGGCGCCTGCAAAGACTCCTCTGGTCTTTGCAAAACAAACTTTGGAAAAGTTTCCAACCTCTTTCCTGGGTAAACTGGCACTTTGGAGCAGGCCGCTTTTCCTTGTAGTTAAAAACCCTGAACAAACAATGCATCCCTAATATTTATTTACAGTTCTTCCCTCTTTCCCAAACTTGACTCAAAAAGAAATGTGATCTGAGCCCAGCCAGCCTGCTGTTTGCACACATGTTTTGCTTCACATCATCCTATTTTCACAGCTAAATATTGCGCTGAGCTAAGTGGTTCAAGCTTAGAAAACACTCCTTCTCTTGAAATTAAGCAATCGCTCACGGTCCTGGCAAAATGCAGCATAATTTATGGCACGCACATCGGAGAGAAAATTTCCTGTCAGAAAAAGGTTAGCAGTGGACATATTACATTTGCTGTTCTTTTTTATTCCAGGATAATGGCATTTGGACAAAAGTAGGCCCGTCCTGTTTATAGTGCTTTATGCCCCATTAGTATTATTGCAAGTCTCTGGACTCACATGTTAAAGCACTTAATCAAAGGCAATGGGTTGAAAATCATGTCCCAGCACTTCTCATATTTGATTCGTTCCTCCCAGATAGAAAGAAGTAAAAAACACATTACTAGCATCAAAACAGCACATGCATTATCTGCTAAGCAGTTCAGAAGCTATCATTGGGTTTTATCCCTTTGGGTACTAGGACAGACAGGAATTTTTCCCACTCATCCATTCAGAGATCCGAGACTGCTATTTTTCATTTTTCACCCTTTGACAGACAATCCTTTCGCTTTCCGTAGATCTCTGTTTTAAAGATACCTTCCTGACACTTCTTTTAATTGCAGGCTGCAGGCATCGAGCCTTAAAAAAGGAAAAAAAAAACCCCAAAAGCTTTCAAAAGACAATATTTGAAGAAGTGGCACTTTTACGAAGATCCTCCGAGGATTTTCTCCGAGACAAATCTAATAACGGGAGCGGAACGTATCTTAAGGGGAGAATTAATTTATACATTTAATTACTTGGGATCCACTTCGCTTCTTGGCGCCACGTTTCGATTCTCCGCGAGCGGCTTTGCTAAGGAACAGGATTCGGGGCGGCGAGGGGATGCCCCGCCGGCGATGCCGCGCCGTTTTTAATATCGATCAGGTTCAGCTGCAGCTGGTTGCGGCTCAGCGGGTTGTCGGTGGTTTTTTTCCTGTCTCTCTCCGAAGCCGAGCGCGCTGCCGGGCCCGTGTCCGGTGAATTTACAGCTTGCAGCCGCGTCGCGCGGCCTGAGCACAATGCAGGGCAATAAAGCGGAGAGAGGGGAAGACGATCGAACATGCTCGGTCTGGAGAGATGGTGGGGCTGCAAGCAAGAAACCTCTGCCAGATGCCAGGGAGCTGGAAGACGATAGCAATTACAGTGCTGTCCCTGCTCCGAATTCCCTTTTCATTTGGGCACTGCTGAACCACGATGATGGAAACGTGCCCACATGCTCTGCAGGAGCAAGGTTAACACCAGGCTTGCTGCGGCTGTGACTCGGCCGACTCTGGGAGAAGAGGTCATGGTTCGCAGCAGAACAAAATTAGGCCGTACCTGGGAAAAAGGGAGGAAGAAACAGTCCAAACTGTGGGCAGATAAATCTCACTGTGAGTTACGAGCAACAAAATTCAAACGCTGCCTGATCAACTGTGATTATATGAACTTCATTACAGGACACGATCCATAAAAACCTTTACTTTTTAGGGCTCTGATCCTATAATATTTTCTCCGTAGGAGTTGACGTCTGGACCAAAGTGTGAGCATTTCGTTCCAAACTATCCCCTTCTGTAAATTTTTCGAAGCTATCCTGGTAGGAGGAATAGGCTTCAAAATCAATTCACTCAGCTGTCATCTCCTCCTCCTCATTCGAATCCTTCCTTACACCTCCAGGGATGTCTCAGAGAAGAGGTAGCCCCGAGACATTGCTAAATTGTGGCACCTTTACCACCGAAGGTATCACCCTGTGCCAGACCTTCCATGGATCCTGTGCGGCTCCAAGCCCATTTGGGGTTGTAATCAGAATACAAACAACTAAAGCCCGTGAGAGAAATTCAGTCCTGGCTTGATTTGTACAGGCCTATCATTAGATACAAGTATTTGTTGTTGCCCTATGAAATGAATAAAAACGGCCACACATTCTGGCCCTTTCATTTCCCTCCTCAGTGATATCTTTTGTCATTCATGAAGTGAAGTCTTTCCTGGTGCTGCAGACTCCAGGATTTTGTTCCATACCAATGAAACACAAAGCGTAGGGAGGAAAGTTGATTTTTTACTTAGGCAGTTTAATAGTTACATGTTTCTTGCTTGTTTCTCTCAACACTTTATAGAATGCAAGTGCCCTTTGAACGGATAAAACAGATAGACAGAAAAAAGAACAATCATTTCCCTGGAGATTTAAGGCTCTCCTATCACCTTTTCAGCTTGTGAGCAGATGGAGCACCTGGATCACTTGTCTGAAGACATTGAGGGCGGCTTCCAGCAAAATGAGGAATCCTTGACCTCGGAGTCTGGATGATTTTAACAAAATTTTCCCTTGGTACCTTGAGCAGAAACTTGCCCTTTGCAAAAGGTGTTTCAAAAGCAGGCTCCACACCATGGCAATCTTCTCCAAGCCATACTGCACATGGTTGCAGCGCCAGGGAGCACCAACGCACTTCCTTCAAGGCACGGCTGTCTTGGATGCTAACCTGTTCCCACAAACCTTTGTCTATATTTGGGGCACTCTGTGGACAAGCAACCTTTAGATGTGTTCTCTGATCTACCTGTACTAAGCACACACCTTTGAGTGACATGTAGACATTTGCTTCAAAGTATCCCATTCATGAAGTCCCCACGGTGTTGACAGTCAGTCTCCATTGCACTTCTCTGGACGGCTTCAATTTCGGGTGACCTGACAAAAAAATGAAAGCTGCATTTAAAGCAAAGGCTTGATCGTTTATGCATGCAGCACAGCCGCAGTCTTATATTTGCCCGTTATTCTCTCTCCCCTTCTAACATAGCCTAATACCTTATTTACTTTTTTGACCTCTGCTGCACATTGAGCTGTCAGTAGCAATGCCTAAATCTTGTCCCTGTGAGTTATGGCTAATTCAGAATCCATCAGCATGTACAAGTAGTTTAAACTGTTCCTTCCAATGTGCATTACCTACACGTTGCCTATGTTTTTCATCTGCCATTGAACTGCCCAATTATGATTTTGCTAGGGCCTGCCAGCACTCCTCTCTCATCTTGACAACTCTGGGTGGTCAGCAGAGGCATCCAGGAAGAAAGAAGAGCATTTTGATGTCAATGAAGAGAGAATTTTTCCCCGCAGCAGTCCATTTCTGGCTCTGACACAACCTTCTGGCATGGGCAGGACCTAGTCTTTTAATCTCCTTCCAGATCAATACTGGCTGGGTGTATGAGTGCATGCGGAGCAGCTGCTAACAACAGAACAATGTGTGTACGTAAGCGGTCAGTACAACTAACCACGCCTATGGTTATTGTCAGCTCTGTCTGTCCAACTTTGCTGTTCTTCAGGTATTTCATCAAGGATCCTTTTGAAATGGAGGGTTTCCCTGTTATTTCCAATGACACCTTTCTACATCTCCAGTCTCACTAGAAATGCATTTTTATTCCAGTTCATACTTCATAGTGTGGTAGGCCCTAAAACCCACTCATGATCCAAGTTTCCTCTGAAACTAGTGGTCAGGGCCCCCTCTAAAGTTGGCATTACTGACTGATTTTGAGCTGAAGCCATCTCCTTCAAAGAGGATGTCTAAGATAGAGGGAGGAACAGCCCTCTGGGGAAGTTGCAGCTGAGGACTTCCATACCTGAAGATAACAGAGGACCATATTTCTGCAATTATTTTTCTTTCATCATTTTTCTGTAACTGCCCCTTATCTTCTGTAAGCTTTCTCATATATAGTTAACCTCAAAATGGATGTTGAGAAATTGGTTCAGTGAAAGGCTATCAGGATGGTCAACCTGAGGCGCATGACGCAAGAGCGGTTGAGGGAACTGAACTTGTTTGGTCCGGAAAAGAGAAGTTAAGGGGGAATCAAATTGAAGCTTACAGTGACTCGAAGGGGTGCTACAAAAACTTGTCGGTAGCAGCAGATGGTGAAACAAGAAGCAATGGCCGCAAGTTCAGGATGGGCATCAGGAAAAAATGTCTCCTAGGAAAATGGTGCAGCCCTGGAACAGGTGCCAAGAGCAGTGCCCAAAGTGTTAGAGGTATGCCACTTAAATACGTAGGTTATTTCCGGCAAGTTCAGCTGGTCACAAACCGCCTCACATGTCTGATGTCTCAGCTGAGGAAATTCAGGTTTTTCTTCTCCTGCAATGGTGAAGCACCTTCTGGAGAGATAGAGACAAGTGAGCAGCTCTGCATGGTCACAGCCTGGATGGTTATTCAGACATGAGATCGTTAAGAGATTCCCTACACATATCCTAATTAAAAACTCTGCAATGCAAATAGCAAGATAAAGGGATTTCTGACAATAAGCACAATGAAGTGCCACTTGAGCGCTAATTAAACATGATGACAGTTAATCAACATGGAGTGTCTTGCAACACTTTGGAAACGATGATGGTGGATTGACCTTGAAGTTTCTGGGAAATGTTTTCCAGAATTCCCTTCAAATGTATCAATAAAGTTGTTGAAAGTGGGTGGCAATCAATAAAATTGATTTTTCTGAAGATCTATAGCAGGGTTCACCAGGTCCTCAGGTCTCAGGTGTATTTGAAGGCTCAGCACCATTCAGAACATTGACTTCTTTGTTTATGCTGGGAAAATGACTTGTGGTTTAGCTCTTTTACTATTTGCTCATTCTTAAAAGTGGATGTTGATTTGGTTGGTCACACATTAAAAGCTGGTCTTCAAAAAGCTCCAGTACTATTCAAAAGGAAAACTGGACATCATGATGGCCCTAGTACCAGCATCGCAGTAACTGGGCACAAAGGACACTGTGGGAATTCAGCATTAAACTCTTTTCATTTACAAATACCCCCCCAAAAAAAAAAAAAAACAAAAGACTGAAACGTTCAAGTGCACAAGCTAAAATCTGTGTGGAGTAACTGATAGTGCCAGTATTTATGCTGCAGCTTCATCAATCAATAACTTTAATGATAGGCAATTAATCAATACCTTTAACAACCCTGGAAGAGGATGACACCGCTGGTAAATCTGAATGCTGTGCTGTTGATCCATGCCTTAAATACTCATCCCTCTGTCACAGCTGCAAACATTTGACCAAAACCTGGAAGGTGCTGAGAACATGCAGTTTTCAAGACGTGATCTGTGCTCTCTGAAATTGGCAGCTGGGCTCCCCATGGAGGTCGTGACATGCTGAACTTGGCCATCCTCTAAGAGTTTGTCTAACAGTTGCTTGACTCCATAGTTGAGATATTTTCTTGCTAGTAAATGTATGCGCATATGTGTTTTTTATATGGGCAAGTACAACAGCTGCACTTGCTCAATAGATTTTGTAGTTTGGCCATTAAACTTGTCACTTTTGCGAGTGTGACGACTCCTCTCCTGCGCTGTCCTGCCAAGGATCCTAGTGGCACAGGATTTCTGAGAGATGGTCTCTGGTTAGCAGAGTTGCCTCCTCCTCCTCCCTAACTCCATATTCCAGGCATTTGCCAAAGAGAACCTATATTAAGTTTATTTCACAAATAGATCTGTAGATGTTTCCCTGCTGGAATCCAACCATTTCAGCATCTTTAAGGAGGAAGGGCAGCCACCCCCAGGCTGTTCTCAGCACCACTCATAGCTTGTTACTAATTCAGAAAACAACCCACAGCATCGACTCGCAACAGCATCCCTGATTAATCCAAGTTCTCTATCAAGATGCTCTGTACTGTTAGGAAATCTTACTGCACAGTCTTGTACACAACATAAGCCCATTAAAATGATGGTCTGATTCTCTAAAGGTTTGGCTATATGGCTTCCCATAAAAAGTTTCATAAACCACCCACAATCAGCCGCCTTAATCCTCAATTCCTAAAAGCATATTGTGCACAGAGTGACACGCTGAAAAATGAGAGGAGTTCTCTGGGCACAGCACCAGAACTCGACTGCTAATTGTGGAAATAAATAACAACGGCTCCTAGAGGCCCAGTGGTTGGGTTGTTTGCCTGGTTGTTTGTTTATCCTCCCTACCAGCAAGATTTCTCCATGGGTGGAATAGGGAAGTATAAAATGAAACAAACAAACTCACCCGGCACTGTATACATCTGATTAAATGCAATACATTGTGCATTTTCTTCTCTGAGAAGGTCATCAGAAAATGGAAAAATTAGGCTGTTTTGAAAGTAAAATTCTCTCTTCTGAAGTCATCCAGCAGTGGCCAGAAACTCCATTTCTCTGGCAAATATGAGGAGCAAGGGCCCAAGGAGACGTTCTGTGCTTTCCGCTGATGTACAATCCTTCTCTATGACTTTCAAAACCCCGTAGTCCAGCTCGTTGCTGAATAGTCCCCTTTATGAAGCCTGTTGCTGCTCTGTTACTTATCTTCTGCAGGTTTGCCAAACCTTCAAGTTTGCAATGAGTGTCAGAAATAACCGATTTCCTTCAATTCCTGAGTGCCAGGTTAAGTGCTGTGTGCCTGCAAAGGACCTGCTAGGACACTCCCACCCCACAGGCCCCACTGCACGGGCTGCAAGTGGCACAGGCCACCCATGGCAGTAGCAGATGTCCTGCTGCTTCACAGCAGGCACCGTATGTGTGTGAGCCTGTTAAAACAGTCTCCAGACTCAGAAACTCATTGCCGGTCCATAGCCTGGTGAATCCAAGCCACAGAAAGCAAAGACCTTGGTTGATGGCAGCCACTTTATTACTGGCCACAAACTGAAACCTCAAAGACCATGACTGAGAAAGGAAAATTTTAATTCTAGAGGTCAACAGCTGGCACTGTTAGAAAAGTTAATTTGCCTAGCAGCATCAAGCAGCCAACAAGTGACATATGCCTTTGAAAAGAGCAATGATTCTCCAGACGCCAAATTAACTATTGACCGCTGAAGTGTTTGGTTATATCGGTGAGACCAGTCATGAGATTTTTCCTTTCTTACAACCATTTAATGTGAATAAACAGAGGGCCTGATATTGCGGAACAGGTGGAGGGAGCTCTGTGAGATCTAATTTGCAGTTACTTATAACCTTGCTAGACATTGACTTTTGAAGTGGAAATTTTCTGAATGTGTGCCCAAGGCTTATCTGGCAGCGTCAGGAAGCCCACTTAGCTCCATATTTTCTCTCTGCTAGAAGGCAATAATGGATGCTTAGGGAAAAAATCCAGAAAAGGAAGTCTAGAGAGTGTTTCTTCCCTTGGCATCTCCTTCAAGCTCCTGGCAATGGGCTGTCAAGGGACTTCTTGAGTTGAGAGTGCATCTGGACTACTGAAATAGTAACTGCACAAGTACTTCTCCTCCGTGAATTTATTTGCTCTCTTTTTAAATCCATTTGAACTTTTAGCCTCAAAAATATCCCGGGGTGATAAGTTTGGTAATTTAATTAAGTTCTGTGTGAAAAGTATTTATTCAACCTAACACTGTTACACAACTATACAGTGCTCAAGAGCTTTGACAGCTAAGGACTTTAAAAGTTCCAGAATTTTATAATAAATAGCTCTCAAGCCTTCCACTGAGGCTTTCAAAGCTGCTTCTGTCTTTTAGAAATGAGCTGTGAAAGTTGTGACCATGGCCATGACTTACCCAGGTGATACAGGAAGTAAGCAGTAATGCAAGAGCAGGGCTACAGATCCTGGTTCTGTCCTGCATCTGGGAGTCCTTTCCTCAAAGGGTACAGTCAGAAATGCAGCTTGCTGTGTTTCATATCTGCGCTTTCCACGGTGTGAAGGCAGATAGTAGCTTCATAACTCGACCTCTGAGGACATCCAAAAAAACTTTGCCAATAAAAAGAGGTGCCTGATTCCCATGACAAACTTTAACTTGAATAGTTTGGGTTACAAGGTTTCACTGGGAAAGAGAAATAAGTTAAAAAA
This sequence comes from Struthio camelus, assembly GCF_040807025.1. Classification (NCBI taxonomy): domain Eukaryota; kingdom Metazoa; phylum Chordata; class Aves; order Struthioniformes; family Struthionidae; genus Struthio; species Struthio camelus. The sequence goes on from NC_090982.1 coordinate 85,120,740, forward strand.
AAAAACAGCACTCAAATTTTCCAATTAAATGCTTCCCTCGTAGAGTCCAATTGTCAGCGTAAAGCAGATCTTAGAAACTATACATGATTTCCATCTTTGTTCCAAGTACTAGAACCTTGTTCTGCATGGAAGAGAATATCATGAATAGGCCAGGTTACATTAGTGAGTGGGTCCCATCTGTCCCCTGCTACGACTCAATTTGATTTCATTCATGCTCCTTTGTCTCTTTCACTTTGGAGCAGATTTTTGAGACTCTCACAACAGGCACCAGGGCAAATGCTTAGTATTCTAAATTACGATTAAGAAACCGCAGAGCTATCCAGCAAACAATAGGACTGGCCACTTTCTTCAGGTATCATTTCATCAAGCTCTTTAGAACCCCAAAATAGAAGGCAAAGACATTTCAAACAGTTATTTGGTGAGGTTAAAATATCTGTACAGCTTGCATCTGGCCAGTGTCAATGGGATTGTAAGAGCTTCTTTGAGCTTTTACTTGTTCTTTTCTTATGACAATGCTAAGAGGGTATAGATATAGAGGGAGCCATTCTGCCTTTGTTTAGATTTTAAATAGGCCATAGAAATGCTGCTCTGTAGAATTTGATTAAAATTGAACTGAATAAAAAGCTCCTTCCATTTTTACTCATGTAGACTGGCATTACATACCACATAATAGAGGCAGCATGTACGTAATGCTCCGTGTGTAATATGCATATTCAGAAATGTGGATTAAAGAACAGTTTTTCATTGATACAGTTTGAAAGATCCAGGAAAAGCACCCCTTTTTATGGCAATACCGAGTAACTTTGGCTACATTACCCCCAGCAAGTGAACACAGAAAATTGATTCGTAATGCAGAGAAGGAGAATTACAAGGGCAGAGGGCAAGGTCATGCCCCCACCAAAATCCGTGGTAAAATACCCATTGGTTCCAAGTCAGCCAATATTTCACCATAAATACATTCAGTTTGGCACTCACTGTCCAAGCTGCTCAGTAGCCATGCTTGGCCAGGGATGAGTCCTATGGTAGTCTCTGGGCTACTTTGGTTCTGTCTGAATTTCACTCTGCAAGATGGGGCTGTGCACCTCAGTGAGGAAAAGATATGAGCTTGTCCTTTCACCAGCTCTCTGACTAGGTTTTATTGCCTGGGACGTTTGCTGCCCTCCTTAGTCTTGCTAGTAGGAGGTAGTTTCTGAGTGATCCACTTGGTCTTGCTATTAAAAAATAAGCGAACACAAAACTCCTACGAAGCACAGAAGTGAAAAAGCTCAGCTGCTGTGGCCAATAGATCTAAATGCAGGGAATATCATAATAAGAAAATACTTTATTTTAAATGCTCATGATTTGATGATGAAAAAAATGACAGATGCATTCACATGCCGTCCACAGTATCTGGGAAATGTGATTTATTTTCTCATTATCATACTTGTTCCCCTGCTGAAAAGCTACCCCCAAACCTGCAAGGCTGCCTTTGATACCCAGGCAAAAAGATCATCGACGAGTCTCCACAGAGATTGAGACCCCACAAAAACCCTTTCAAGCTGCTTAGACATAGCTGGCACAAAGGATTTAGAAAGGAAAGAAGCCACCACCAGCTCGAGAATGATGTGAAAGCAAGTGGGGATTGTCCCGTGATTGCTCAGAAACCCGTAGCGTGGAGTAAGTCTAACTGGATATCACTGACTCATTAGCCCCAGTCAAAAACACATTCCGGGTTTCAACTACCCACAGATCTCCATGGTGTACACTTAATTTTAAGACAATTAAAACAGCTGGTTGGGAAGCTGAACAGCAGTAGAGGGCATAGAAGCTGTAAGATCATTATTTTTTAAGAACCTATCAGTCCTGTCAGAGGGAAGTTCTGCCTGCAACAGACTGGGCTGTTGTGATAAAAATGTGAACATATGGAAAGCCAATATTTTACAGTTAACAGCTCTGCCCTTTCAACAGGGGTTTCTGCTGAGGCCATATCCACGTGCAGTCAAAAATAATAAGTACGTAACATGGTTTGCCTTGTTTTCTAGACTGTGGGGGTGGATTTACTGGACAGAAAGTGGCCTGTAAGGCTTGTAACCTTCTGTCCTGTCCCAAACAACTTCGTAATATGAGATGCACGCTACCCCATCTAGGTGCTGCAGAAGCCGCACACCTCCGGGCAGCAGCTCCCAACACATGCTGCAACTGCCCTGTCTTGGTATTGTGCCGGCGCAGCTCCCTGGCCAGGCTCGTGGGCTCTTCTGGACTCTGACAGCTTCCAGCCTTGCATGCCTTGCAGATGACGCCCAACCTGGCATCCATGCGACATCCGTCATTCGGTTCCTATGGGGAACCTGCCAGCATGAAGTAGGGCTAGATGTGTTAGATGTCTCTCCTGCCCTTGTCCCTTTGATGGGAAAACCTGGAGAAAAGAATGGTCCATCGGCTCTCTACTGAATAATGTCACCCAGTTTCCTTGAAAGCTCAAGCCTCTTCCATTTAGCTCCCCAGAGTTTTGGGCAAAGTGGCTTCCAGCAGGTAATTTGGGCTGAACTCAGTCTGGCATAGCTGCTATCCACATTGCCTGATTCGAGGCACCGAAGCTCAAAAGTCACCACCCTAGCTAAGTTTGCGAGGCTCTTCTCAGCCATGCCTGTTTGCTTGCTGATAAAAATAAGTCACAAAGCTGAAGTGTTTTTCCCCAAGTCAGTAGTAGGGCAGAGCCACCTACAACATAGCTTGTGAGGACAAAAGCACTGTCTGGCTTGCAAAGCATCATCTCCCATCATCACTATTTTGCCCCCTCAAATTTCCCTACTGTATATTTATAGCTTTACAGACGAACTCTGCCCTGAGCTTTATTTCCTTCTTCTAGATTTAATCTTTTTTTATTAAGACCCATTTAGCACTGATCTATACATCAGCCCTATAACACCCTGCTGACACTAAAAATGTTGACACATCAAGTTGAAGTGCCGGGGCCACCATTTTCCCGTGGCTTTTTTGAAATGATAACAAGCCACACTTATCATTCGCCAGCCAATCCACTTGTGCAATAAGCAAAAAGCCGAGCTTTTTTTGCTCCCCTGCACAAAGCAGTAATTTGTGTGGCACAGTCAGACCGACTTGGGCTGCGTGGGGAATGAAGATCAAAGGGGAAATTCACCTGCCTGTCTTGTTTGCTATTGATCTGAATCGTCGCCACTTTATCAGTAGCACTTTGCCATCACCCCTCAGAGATCAGAGCCTCCTATATCTTCCCAGCTCTTTTATTTATAGAACCATTTAATAAATACATTTTCTGCCCCCGTTCTTTCCCCTGGCTTTTTTTTTTGTTCTGTTTGACCAGCAGAAAACAAAGGGTTGCCTGCAATGTCAAGGAAAAAGAGCGTAGAGGGCCCTGATTCAGCAAAGCGCGGAAATATGTGCTCAGTTTCAAATAGGGGAATGAACACATGCGCTGTCTCATAGAGGCGCATGAATACGTGTGGGATTTTAAAATGCAGCTGTGTCACACGGAGACACAGGCCACAGGGGGAAAGAGCTGAGCAGCTGAAAATTTGTTTTCCATCTTTGATTCCTCCTTTAGTTCATTCTGCTAATTCCTGGAGTGATTGGGGCATAGCAAGCCACTGTCCGACGAAAGGAGAAGAACTGAAGAATCCTAATGCATTTTTGTTTCAGCCTCTGAATGGCAAAAGTGACATGGGAGACTATAAAAACAGAGAGGGAAAATGAAATCCCAAACCGCGCAGCGAAGAAATGAATAAATGACTCTCTTCTTCACGCTGCCAGTGTTACACAACCTGCCTGCATTGGATTGAGACCTACGTGATCCTCTTCTAATTGAAATCACTTTACCTTGACCTCCAACAGTAAACTGAAAGCTTGTTGCTCTTGCTGCCAGCAAAGCATCAGCACTAGGTTGCAGGAAATCCCAGCTGGGGACATGAGCTGTATTCGCATGGCATTAATCTCGCACTAAGTGGCACTAAGTCAGGAGGTACCAGCAAGTCTATAAAACAGCCGTTGTGCCCGTCTGATGCTGCTGGCTGTGTGTCTACCCAGGTTCATACTTCCCCTGGCTGCTGTCTTGTCTCTCATGCCTGAAGTTATAGAAGTGTGGCAAAAAAGACTGGAAGGGACCCTAGAAGTCATATAATGCATGCCTTTGACCTAAGGTGGGATAAACCAGGCCTAACCCGTGCCTGTCAGGTGCTTGTCCCACCTTGGTGGTGAAGATCCATTATCTCTTTGGGCAGCCTAGTCCAGGGTTTGATAGTCTTTTCCATGGAGACACTTCCAGTCCTCACCTGTATACAGAGCCTGGGGATGGCACAGCCGTAGTGAGGTTAGGACTTCCCAGCACCACCAGAGCCCACTCAGTGCTGCTCTTCTTGGGTCCAGCTTTGGGGAAGAGAAGTAGGATTTGCCCTTGTGGTTCTGAGTTCAGACCTGGACAGTTTTCTGCGTGGTCTTTATGGTACTGTGACACTACTGATTGATGGGCAAACGTCTATGCACAGGTAGGAGCAGGGCCACAGGGGTAGCTTACCTTAGTGGCTACTGCCTGTGCTTCACTAGTTCCATGGAAAATAGGTTATTTTATTTTTAGCACTGCCAGCTGAGGTCCTCTCTGGGCATAGAGCATTCTCTTTTCAAAAGCACTCCAAAAATAAAGAATTTGGGTCCCCCCTCTTTGAATCTTTGCCTAAAGTAGCACACAAGAGCTGCTGGCACAAGCGGCCCTCCCATACATGGGGCAAGAGCTGGGCAGCGGGAGATGGCCTGGCTCCAGGGACGCTTGCACCAGCCTGGGGCAGTTGAAGGTTCATGCGGGGGTGCCCTGTTCCCAGCCTGGGACGGGGACCAAACCCAATGACTACCAAACCCAAAGCAGGCGCTAAGGTGGGCATCAGGCACCTGCCACGCTATGGCAATGACAGCCACTAAAATAAGCTTGTAAAAGTCACAAAATTTGTCCTTACCTTGCGTTACCTTGCCTTCCCTTTTTTGTATTTTTCTAGGTGAGATTGTCCACCAGTTTGGAGAAGATTTGCAGGTGGATTTGTTCTGACCAAGATGCAGATGCAGGAAGAAGTCAAGGAAGTTTCATCATTCGCTAATGAAGCTTAGCCTTTCTTTGCTAATTGGGCTTATCAGAAAGCATTTATTTTTATGGGATAGGAATAATTTTATTTTAAAAATAGGTGAGTATTTCATGGAACCGTAATCCAGCCCTTCATAAATATTTAATTTCTTTCACGACAACTTGGTGGTATTTATTGGCTTTAGGGAAAACACGTGCCTTACAAAGAAATGAGGCCAGTTCTATAAAATAAAAGCAATGGTAAGCAAACCAACTGAAGGAAATCTCCATAGTATTTTACTCACAACTCAGAGTTTCCGATACTGCAGTGCAAGAGCATTGAGGCTAATTCTTAAAAAAAGGCATTTTTTTCCGGATTAGTGGCGGGAGCATTCATAGTATATCTGCTGTAGCATGGAAAGCACCAAATTGTCCAATCTGAAGGGTCTACCAAGGAGTAGAAACGGTCTGTGGCCAGAGAAGAGTGACTCTTACTGGAGCATTGCCCTAGTCCTCATATCAGCCGAGAGACACTGCCCCCAAAGGACAGCAAAATTTCAAAGCACTGCACTGGATTACGATACGGATGGGCTGGGCTGGAAGTTTCTCAGAAGATTAAGCTAGAATGAGACCCATCAAAGTCGGTGGAGAAACTCCCAGTGGGTTTTCGATGATGCCCTGCAGCTGGTGTAGGCTTATCAGGACCCACGAACCTCTGCGGTTTCCCCTGTCCTAATTACTTTATAGGGTATTATCATACTAATATGGGAGCATCAGCTCGGTTTTTTTTAATCTAAACTTGTGAAAACAGTGCAGCATTAGGAGTGTGGTAATAAACGAAAAACGTTAACATGCAATTCCCTTATGCTTTTGAAAAATTACTTCATAAATGCAAAGTAAAATATTTTCCTTTTTATTACCTGACAATTACATATTAAGAATTTCTTTTTATGTTTAAAAACATATGCAATGCGGGCAGGCAGGCTCCAAAATGTAATTGCTTTCTTTCTATAAGAATCAGATGTCATTTTCTCCAAACTAAACTCTGAAAAGAGATAGGGGAAGCAAATTGTTGTATACATTAAATTTTGAAACATCTGATAGCATTCCTCAATTAAACTATTTAAATGAAAAAAGATTGCTTTACAGCTCTATCATATCCACTGAATAAAACCTCTGTTGAGGCAAATTGGCAATGGCAGGTACCAAATGCATTGGCCTTAATGAGACTGGACAACCTAATAGAGGTCATTGGTAATTGTTATTATATACAATATTGCACTGTCAAAAAAAAGCCCTTAAGCTACACACATTGCTCAAGACATCTGAGCTTCATTGCTGTGAAGGAAGGCTCTTATCTTCCTTCCTTGTAAAAGCAATATTATTGTTGTTTTTCATCATGAATTACAGGGTACTCTCTAAAGGTGCCGTAGCAAAAAGAAACAACGTTGGTGATCATGGCCATCTTGTGAAAGCCTTTCTGCAGGAGATAGGAAGCTCACTCTGAGCATTTTTCCACTGATTTTGGTGGGAGGTGAGCTAAGGTTGTGATCACATATCTATTCCCAGATGCGGTGAATCCACTGGAAAGGCTCCTATTGACAAAGCTGTCCTAGGATCTGGCTCTGTTTGCTTTTTTGATACTTGGCAGCTGCAGAAACTGAAGGACCAGAATTTATTCCTATAATGATGCTGATTTTCTGCAGCTTGATAAAAATGACAGCTCTTAAGATTTAATTTGTTTGAAGGAAGAATTAACTCTTGTTGACTCCTCGGCTGGCTGTGCTAATATTAAAACGAGGTCTCGTAAAGAAGGGTCATGTTCAACCTTGCAGTTTTGCTCTTCCCAAAATCCTCCAGGAACCTACAAGCATTCCCATCTTTCCAATTGCCGATGGGCCAAATGCTCTGTGGTGCCAAGCCATGCAGAAGTTAATCTGAACAGCACTGTGGATCCTCTCCTTTTGTACTCACAGTAAATATTACCAAGATTTGCCCAAATGCTGTTGGGCTATTTCTACCAGGGATTTACCAACAGGTGCTTCAGAGATGTCAGTGCCTGGATACCTGCGGCATATGGGCTGGCGTACCTAGACAGTGCACGGATTTTGGGGGAACAGCATGTGAGTATCCTTCTCGGGGTCTGTAACACCAAAATGACAATACTATTCACTGACAATCTGTTTTCTCCCATTATGCCTAGTGTTCCTTGACAAAAAAAAATATCCTCTTGATTACCAGGAATGTGTTGCAGATGGCAATATCTTGATATGAACCCCAATGTCTTCTCCTTTAAATGCCATCCCAAAATAGCTAGTCTGCTGAGTATTTTCCAAAGTACAAAATGTGTGTCCATTTAACCTAATAAAATATTAAATAACATTAAAGCTATGATATTTAGTTGTCCATTTCCTTGCAACTTATGTAGCCTTATACACTGGGGCAAACTGAGCAGAAGCCTTTGCCTGTCCTGATTTGGGAATGCTTTGCGCTTGGCTGTGCGCACAAGTGTACAAGCGTAGAGATGCTCTGCCCTTGCGAAAGCAGCCGACTCTGCTGTAGCCTGTGCGGTACGTCCGCGATGGGAACTGCGCTGGGGCCAGCTCCCTGCCCTGGGATGCACCGGGCACTTGCCATCTCCCAATCCACTGCACACCAGAAGAGCTGGATGGGGCCTTGTGGAGGAACAAAAAGTGGCCAAAATTGCATTATGGCCATCAGTCTTCTTCTGAGGCTTTAATTCTCCATAGATAGTCTTTACTGTATGTTTTACTCCTTTTCTGGGGGCTTGAGCGCCTCAGCTGGGTGTTGTAAACCATTAAGGTCAGTTCTACAAGATTTTAATGTTGCTATTTAACAGAAGCAAGATTTCTATGACTGTGGAAATTGCTGCGGGGAAAAGAAAATGCTATGCAGTCACCTAGCAGACAATTGCAAGTAAAAAAATCAAACAAAACTTTGGATAAGATAAGTATCTTTATGCAATTAATGCTTTAGCTGCTGCTGGCAGACTGATTGAAATAAATCCCTTTTTCCTTTCAGTATGAGGGAGTTCCAGGGAAGGACAGTACAAAGGTCCTTTCTGTAAGCTGAAAGAAACAGCATTATCTTACATTTTTTTCCATACCGTGCATGCAGCTGATGCACAAAAAGGTGTAATTACAATCTGACATGGAAGTGATTGTCTGAGCCTGAAAATCAGTAACGTTAACTCTTCTCAAAATAAATTTCAATTTGATCCTGTGAATTTTACATTGAAATGAGTTTTTTCTTTAAAACCCTGGAGAAAACAGGCCTGTATGTGAGCATTAACAAATAGCTCTGCAAATCTAGGCTAAAGTGAATATTCAATTTGAGGAGGTCAAAACGAGATTCGCTCTCAACAACGAAATGACTGAGCCGCATGAGCCAAAGTTAACTCTCTTGCAGACCTGACAGAGATTTTATCTGTTACTAAGGTGGTCATTTGTCCCTAACCCTCCCTTTTAACCCCAATCCTCTTCTTTTTTTATAGTCTCCCTGACATTTATATCCAAAGCCACATCCATTCTCAGTCAGTTAAATACTTGACGTCCCTACAGTGAATGTCCTGGAGAGGGTGGTTTTGTTGTTTGTCTTCAGGACTGCTGGAGACTTTTCATGTGGTGTTAGACCACCAAAAGGCAGAGTGAAGTTGTCTCCTGCTTCCCTGGTGATTCCCCCATCCCCATAGTTAAATGACCCTGGAGAACAGAGAGTGGAAGATTTGTAGCAGATACCCACTGGGTGGCAGAAGCATCAGTCCTGCCCCCAGGACCCTGCAAAGCCTCATATACAATGGGGACCCCGTATAGTCCCCATTCAGTCCCAGACAGGGAGGTGCATGCTAGAGACCTAGGGGCTGCAGACTCCAGTCCAAGCTCCGCTTGCATTGGTGCTCCTCTGCGCACTGAACCCTGTAGGGGCAGCAGTCTTTGGCTCGGAGAAATGCTGCTTTGGGGGGATTCATGCTGCCATTAAACAGTGTGAATGATCTTAGACCAGTGCCTGCTTTTTTATTAGTATAGATATAACTTGAGAGATGAAACCCCTCAGAGCCTCTCACACCCTCGATAGCAAAATACATGTGTGGGCTGTAAGCCAACCATCTACCTATTCTAAACTTTTAGTCCTATTTTGGCATCTATAATTAGAGTTTATGCTTGGGATTTCTTGTGGAGAGGCTCAGCATACGAAAATCTCCCAGTGAGCTGTAGCTGGGGAGACTGCAAATTCTTCTGTCCTTCTTCAGCATCTTCCCGGCAGGGCCATGAGGAGTAATCTTAAATCAAAACTCTCTGTTCCCCTATAGGACCCCCACCCCCCCCCCCCAAAACACACACAAATATTAGAAGGAATTGCTCTTACTCTTCCTTCTTCTTCCCTTGTTTGCAGAGAACAAATCCCGTTCTGCCACAGCGTCATTAGCTGTATGACGGTGGGTCATAGACCAGCACTACATTCAAAGCGTAAACATGAGTGCACCTGATACCAAACCACAGGAGCCATGTGCTGCTACCACTGTCCACATGCCAGTTTTGAGCTTTGATTTGTGCAGCCTGACTCTATTTATAATCTATGCTTGGTGATACTGCATCCTTTCACTCTCCTTGACTCTGTCTGCCCCTTTGAGAGCTTATGCTGTGCCATGGCATGGTGCCTCCACTCCAGTCCTGAGGAGGGGCAGGGACATGGCCAGAGCTGCCTTGAGGGTGGCAGTATTTTTCCCTCACTCCAGCAACATGGAGTATGTGAGGGGGTTAGCAGCTCCCAAGAGAGGATTGGGGTGTAGAAGAAGAGATACACCCTTGGCCTAAGTCCCATGAAATGCTGCGAATCTCTTGTCCAAAAGAGCCGCGCTACCTCTGCTGTCGTGGGTGGTGCAAGGCCTATGGTATAATGATGCTCTTCTGATACAGTGTTCAGATGGTCAAGTGCTAATACCAGACCTCTCTTCTTGGGAAAGCCAACAGATATGTCTGAAGACCAAAAAATTTGCTCTTGCCTTTTAAGCTGGAGATGCTAGCTGTTGATAACATTTGTTTTCCTCTTTAAAGACAAGAAGACTGGAACTGGAAACCTTGATCCCAGGAACATTTAATGGGCTTGAAGAGTAATCTGTAATATGAATGCTATGAAAAAAACGTAAGGATTAGTGGTTTACTGTGGAGTGATGCCTTATGCCTCTGAAGAGCGACCGGAGAAGAGCTGATCTTACGAAAAAAGTCTAGAGCTACAAGACTGTGCAAGATATGCATGACTTGATGAGGAGTGTTACTTGTGCACTAGAGGGAGCATTGAAGGAGGCTGGAATTTTCCCATTGACTGGAAGGGTAAGAGTTAACCAGATGATTTTTTTTTTTTTAGGTAGGTTTCTAGATCCATAACCTTAGCTATCCATGAATGATAACTTTAGCATAAGTGATGGGGTGGAAGTTATACAACAAATTGAATATTGGTTTAAATGGTTGATAACAAGTTTACATTGCAAGTACTTCGTGTCCTCAGGTTAAATGTGACTATACTGATTTGATGACCTCTTACACAGCTTTGCCCTGGGGATTTCTGACTGTGCATCAGTAGGGGGCAACGGAGGCTCAGGTCCACAGATCTGACTACAATATAACTCAACCCAATCATGACTTTTCATTAGAAGAGAAATGAATTGCTGTGACCCCGCATGTGCTGAAGGATCAGTGGGTCTTATAGGTCACTTCTTTCAACGCGACCAGAACTGATGGGGCCCCATGTGTACTCATGGTATGTCCCCCTCCCACAAGACAAGTGCAATGCACAAGGTTAGCAGTAGAAAAACCAACAGTAGCTTAGGGGTTGGTTTTGCAGTCCCCTTTGGTAAACAACCAGCAGGTCAAGGCTTGCAGACCCCTTTAAAAGGGAGCAGAAAACTGCCCCTTTAGAGCTCTTCCTGGACACAAGATCTAGTGTGGCCACCATCCAAGTCCTTCCAAGGGGGTGAAGTGCAGGACATTGGTCAGTGTTGGCCTTTAGGGGGGAAGAAGAGCAAAGAAAGGTCAGCGGGAGCATGGTGGTGTTTCATTGCTTCATAGTACTGCTGGCAGGCGTCTATAAAATGGAGCACACAGCACCGTGTGCGCGCCACCATGACACAACGTGACTGCTGGAGCTGCTGCTGGTAGTGCTCCTGGTATGGTACTCTGAAGTGCTTTACATATGATAACGAGCAGAGCTTCTGTGAGTGAGCCTCACCAGAGTCCAGCAAATCAGACTACAAGATAAGTTTTCAATTTGACCTTAAACGAATATGCCGAATTGGCATCTCTGACGTCAAGTGGAAATGAATTCCGCAAATCTCAATTTATTTTATGGGGAAGCACTATTGATTTTTTTATCGTCTTACTTTGTTTTTTCCAGCTATCCCCCCTGCAACTCCCACCTTCAGTGGGATTGAATGCTTTGATTTAAGAGAGGCTGTTTAGTGTGAGAGACCCTCTTGGTGGCGAATTAGAGGATCGCTTGCCCCGTACATCCTAGCAGTCAAACTGCGGAGAAGTGCTTATCCATCAACCACACATATGGCCTTTACAATACAATTATTCCCTTCTAGCTGGTGGCTTGGACTGCTGACAGCCTCCAATGCCACTCCAATGCCAGTTAATACGTGGATCTGGCCCCTAAGAAGTTGAATCCATCAGTGCCGCGGTGCATACAGTGTCCCACCGACTGGGCAGTATGAGCCATGCCTTCAGTCTGCCACATTTTAGAGTGCTGTGACTAGATGAAATCACTGGGGTTTGAAGGGCAATGGCTAACTTTGTGCTTGCTTGCATAGAGCATCACCCATTTTTCTTCTTGGTTCTGAAACAGAATGGGGGTGTTGCTACACAAGTAATTTGCAGTTTCTCTTAAAGCCTTCTCTAGCTACAGAAAGTCACTTCTGCCTTGAAAGTAGAATAGGGCATCTGCTCCTCCAATGTCTCTTCCTTCCTGCAGCTAAAGGTGATGGCTTCTTTGCAGAAACATGAGGTTATTCATGATGCTCCCCCCGACTCCGGCAGCGTATCATGGGTTTTGAAGGCTCACAGTGACATTTTCTAGCCACTCCATGTCTTTCTCCAGCACAACCCCTCCCTTTGATAGACAAGCCCAGCGTCTGCAGCCAGTTGTGCATGCATCACCTTTGCCTGGCAAAGTCCTTCTAGCCCAGCTAATCACTTCTGGCATCCTTCAGTCTGGGGAAACAGCCCTTTGCTTCTGTGGCTTCAGGTAAAAGTGCTGGAGACGTCACTGTGCTCAGGCTGTGGACGCCTGATGTTTGCCCAAAGCACTTTGAGCTTCCAGGGGTCAACACGTAACCAAGCAATAGAAACCCATAGAGGTCTGCAAATCTGGTGACTGAAGCTGTACGCCAAGGACAGAGGACTTAAAATAAATACATATTGTTATAGAATTGTAAATCCATTTCCTAAAAGGGAAGTAGTTTGTAGTCCTCTCTGTTACAGAAAATTCTAATACACTCCTTTGGGGTTCGATAAATAAGATTAAATAATTTCTGTCTTTATCATTCCTGGAATCAACTGCCTGTTTAAAACCTTTCTCTTGCTGCTAACTGCCCAGAGAATCAAGTTTCATCTTTTAGGACTAAAAAAAATGAGTCTTTGCTACTTGGAAATAAGTCTAATCTATAGCTACGATAGACATATTTGATGAAACACAATTTTGCTGAACCGACCCAAGCTATTCATGATGTCAGATGAAGCTGAGCCATACATATACACAAAGAAAAAAGTCCCCCCAGAAATGACCTGCTTGAAAAAAGCCTTTGATTTTTCATTTTAAAAACACACTATTTAGTTTGAAATTGATCTCTTTCTTAACAAAACCCTAAAGATTCCAAAAAGATTAAATAACGTCCAAAATAAACATCTCGTTTTGAGTTGACCAAAATGTTCTGTCCTGACTTGATGTAAAAGATATTTTTTCAATTTAATCAAAACAATTAGGAAAAAATCTTGTTGAGCGTGATCGAAATTCCTCCAATATTTGTACCAGCCAATGACTCTGAGCCCATTATTTATCCATCTCTTGTCTAGCAGCCAGGGAAGATACACGTATGTTGGAGAGTGGGTCATAGTCCCTGTTTAGCCATTAAAGGTTGAAGCCCAGGGTTGCAGACTTGTCTCCAAGGAAGTCCATGGAAAATTTACCACTAACATCAGAGGAGCCAGAATATCGCCACTGCCTTTAATCTCTCTCTTTGATGTGCAAAAAGCCGTCCATGTCATTCAAAGCAATTAGTTTTCCCTGCAGAATCCCCAGTGAGATGGGTCCTGCATGGAGCTAGTGGAGACCCTTAGGGTCTCTTGTCCGCCTTTTTATGGGCATGGCTTACTGAGGGCTCACCTCTGGAGACCTGTGTTCAAACTGGGCTTTAAGTCAAGCCTAATGAAACATTTAGATGTCTTATGCGAATCAAACATCTCAAAAGCAGCACTCGTTTTTCACATACCCAGAGTTGTATCCAGTATTGGATAAGCAGAGATTTTTTTAAGCTCTGAATCTGATCAACGTGATCCTAAATATTATCTGTTCTAGTGCCTTTATTCTGATGATCTCAGAGATTATAAAAGGTGATAAAGTAAGCCTCACATCTTCTCTGCAGGCAAGTATTGCAGATGTTGAATAGCTTGTAGCTAGTTCACTGGAAGATTTGAGGTAGCCCCAACCCAAGTATTTTGGGCAGAAAACTGATTCTGTAATTATAGTATCAAAAAGAAAGAATAAAATGCCCTTTGTTTATTATAATTATGATCAGACTTCTGCTGAAATTAATAAGAAGTTTGTGAAAGCAGTGTGGGCGTGGAAAGCAAGAGGGCTCGAGGCAAACTGAACACTACGGCAGAGACCCTGGCAGTCGCAACACGCCAAGGTGTCCCGGAGAGAGGGAAATCAGCCCTGTTTGCGCCTCGAGGCCACGTCTGGCGCAGCAGCAAGTCCTAGACTGCCCTGCCAGCACTCTGCGGAGATGTCCTGTTTTTCATTCCTGAGAAAATGTACATAGCAAAATTGTACTTCCTGCACTTACATCCTCATCTTATTTCATCTTTTACCATCTGAACTTTGTGTTGTAGCCAGCCCAGGCCTTGAACTCGGCCTGGGCTTACTGGCTTTCCTTCCTGACACCTCTTTATAACTAGTTGGAGGATTGCTATTGCTGTCTTTTCCATGACAGCCAACACCTCCATCTCTGGACCCCGGGTGTGTCCACCTGGCAGACTGCAGAGATGTGCAGAGGAATGCAGGCTGGTACAAGGAAAGTCCTCTCAGACACCAAAAGCAGCCCAGCTTTGGCAGCAGTGAGCCCTGGGCAGGCTGCCTTGTCTTCCCAAGAAGCTCTTGTGCGAGGATGCATGGCTGCAGACTGCTTGGAGATAACTTCAAGTGGGCATGCCAGAGGTCTTTCCCTTTGCCCACCTTTACAACCCTGCTATTCAGATGTTCTACTCTGAGCCCCAGACCTGGCTGAAGTTCTGGAGCATTGAAAGGCTTCTGATAAAAATGCAGTGATTTTTTTTAAATCAGCTGCCAAGGGAAGAGAACTGACAGAAGAACTGAACCCGAAAACGAACAGCCTTCGTGAAACTGTCCTTCCTGTGAATTAAATTGACGGATGACTTGGCCAACAGCAAATGCTTACAGATATGGTTTCCAGGTACTGCTGGAAACTAGGGAGCAGTTGTGTGGGGCAAGAGACCAAGCCAGGAGTTTCTTTCTCAGATCTGCCCTTTTGCTCCAGTTCTGCACTGTTGTAGCTAACACAAGTTTTGCCAGCTATTTCAGCAGGGAAAAGAGTAGGTCTTTTTGTTGGCTGACATTTCTGGCAGTAGTTACAAATTGACTTCTGAAATAGCTGTAGAGGTGTAAGGTCTTAAACATCATCTGTTTGATACCATGCCTTCAGCCGAGATCCAGGAACCGCCCTTGGGAGTGCTCCAGGGCTGCCCAGGCACCGTGTGAAGTGGGTTTGTTCCAGCTCCTGCCTCAAGCGTCAGCTTTCCTGCCCGTAAAGCCAGAGCCTAAAATTCTTTGCTACCTCACAGAGATCACGCGGCACTTAATAATTAATATTCTGCATGCTTTCAAGTCATCTGACAAACGCACCAACACGAAATCGCCCTCTTACAGCCATTGCTTCTGTTTGGGGTTCAAAGGATGGGTCCTGCCTGATTCTGATTTCCTCGACTAGATTAAACTTGACACTTTTTTTTGTATGAGTAAGCCTTCTTGTCTGTGCGGACCAAAGCTTAAAAATCATTATTTACTCTGCAAAATGTTCACATCGCACCAGAGAGCTGTACACTCAGCCAGTCTCCGTTTATGAAGAGCACACGAACACTCTGCACTGCCTGATGGAGAAACACATCCTGCAAAAACCTCTGCAAGTTTCTGCATTTTTCCTGGACTGTAAGGATGCTGTTTTTAAGTGACAGTCATGCTAACTCTTTACTAGTGTGCAGGTCGCTCTGAATTTATTTCTTTTTAATTTGCATGAAAGAAATAAATGCTGTCCCCCAATTTGTCTCCCTCTCCTGTGAGATAAAGTTATCAGGAATAATCAAATCATGGAGTGGGGGGCTGCAGAGGAAATTGTACGTTAATACTAATGCATCTGGCATTGCAGGAGACACGAAGCCTGCTGTTCCCTCATTGGCCTGGGAATGTTTAACAAGCTCACTACATACCTTTGCTTTGCTTTGCAAAAGAAGAAACTCCTGCACAGCTCCCCAAGCATCTGACAAGAATGCACAGACATAATAATTTCTTTGACCTCAGCCACATGAGTTTCTGAAAAGAACAAAACAGCATCATTTCATGGCATTTACAGTTTAAACCTTTCCTATTCAAGTTTCTAACAAAAAAAGCCAACAGCCCATTCTGGTCATGATTAAAATTCATAGGCTTGCTGCAGAGAACAGATGCAGAAGCAATTTTAGGCCAGTCATATCCCAGCTCTGCAAAATTAATTTGACAGGTTTGCATTAAAGCACTGATCAATATCCACTTTAGAGCAGCAGAGGCTAACTGAGAAAAAATAAGTGACCGGAGTGCTACCAGACGAGAAAAAATGAATCTTTGAGACTTTTTTCCCTCTAAGCTTGCACCTACATCAGAAGTCCTGACCTCAATCCATTGATCGGTTGCAGTTAACATGACAAAAGGCCTGGCGGATATACCAGAGCTATACCTACCAGGGAACAATCAACCCTGATACACTAAATGTTTGACAGAGTGACTAGACTGCTGAATTAGTATTTGCTTTCTGAGGTCTGGCAGGCAACCTTTCCGTCCTGCAGTTTCCTAGATGCTTGCAAAAGGGATTATATATAGACATGCTTTATAGAACTTCTCTTAAACTTTCTTAAAGAAGCGCCTCTTAGTATTTTAAGTTGAGAGCAAGACAATAAAAGTCTGCAGCCTTGTGCCATTCCTGTTGTGTCTCCAAAGAGGGAAAGGTATATTTCCATTTTCGAGTTAATAAGGACAAATGGTTTCATTAAGGTGCTCTGGTGTTTCTTCATCCATGGGAGAGTGAGGAAACAACATAAGTCACCAAGCTTACCCCAAGCCTTGCTTAGGAGCAGGAGCGATACGATTCATGTTGGGGCTTGATTGCAGAAGAAACGGCTGCAAATCTCAGCTGCCCTGGGGTTTGCAGGTCGAGTCCAGCAAAGGAGAGCATTTACATAATCCCATAGACATCAGGAATATATCAGCGTGTCCCAGTAATAGTTTTAATGGGCTTGGCTCGTGTTGCCCGTGGAAGGAAGGTGTGGCACTAAAGGCCCATCCGTGCATTTTATGAGATGGACTTTTTATCTCGTAAGTGATCTGGCAGACATAGGGAGCAGTAATAACTCACTGGGCATGGATCTATCTAACTGCAAATCTCTTCTGCTCCTGCGGGACACTGGATATCCCTGGATGATACAGAGTCTAATTGCACCTACTGTGCAGCGCACCGAGCAGATTGCCCCGGCTTGCCTGGGGAAGGCGAGGAGGTCGGTCCAAGGGTTGAAGAGCAATGGGCCCCTTGAACAGGTCCGTGCGATTTCTACCCTTCACTGTAATCCAAATCCTTGCAGTGCCCATGCAGTGAGATGTGGTGAGGTCTCTCCTGGGCTCCTTCTTGCTCTCGCTGCTATGCCTGGCACCTCCAGCACCTTCAGGAGGAACCTGTTGCTGCTGGCCACCAGCAAAGCGCAGGTGGCAAGCTTCACCCTGTGAACCAGCTCCTCGAATGAAAGCCTCTGCATGGATTTATTCCTCTGAACCACTGTTCCAGGGAATTATTGCATCTGATGATGTACAAAGTTATACCAATGAACAGGTCCTTTTCTCCCTGAAAGAGAACGTATTGCACTTACATGTAAGGATATTGGGTTTATCACACTGGCAGAAAGATGGATCAGCTCTTTATATTTCTATTTCTGATCCTTTTAGGATGCCTATTTAAGGCCTTTAATCTCAGCACCACATTTTAGTGTTATAAGCCTAACTACAGCTTTACATTAATTACACATTGATTACCTAGCATCCCTCCACAGCAGTTTGTGAGGCTTATGACTGGTGTTTTGCTGGGATAAAGATGAAGTAAAGAGTGTTTAGCGCCCAGTGGAGAAAGTTGGTGCCCACCAGCAGGTGCTAGAGATCTGAATACCTTGTCATCTCTGTTGATGTTTAAAATGACAGCTCTGTCCTCTGAAAACTTAGTTTTTCATTTTTGGATTTTTTTTTGTTTTTCAGTTTTTAGAGTTGCTCTAGCTGACCACCTCCTTGTGCTTAACCATAGACGGATCTCCAGTCCCAAAGAGAGACTCCATTATCCTTATTAGTCTCATAAAAATATTTAATAATGCCTACACAACATAGTCTAGGAGCAGAAAAGCCTGTCTAGCGGTTAAAGCACCTGCTTAGCCATGGGAGATACAAGATCAGTTCCCTGCTTTATTCCAGAGCTTCTTTCTCAAGTCATTAAGGACCAGATTTCCTCAAACTGAGGTGCCTAATGCTCTCTGAGTTCAATGGAAAACTGAGTGGGTCTCTTGAATACCCCTGAGATCTGTGCTCGAGCTATTTGGTTGCCTTTCTGTTAAATGACAGTCATCACTCTCCCCAAATTCCCAAGGAAATAAGTGAATAAGCATATCAGGCAGTCCACACTTCAGTGAGAGAGGCCATGAACAGCCCACAGAGGATCAACTAAACTCCACTGTATTTAGGAGCCATGTAAATCTTTTATTACCCTTGGCCGTGTGCGTGCTAAATATTCGTATGCACAGACATGGCAGGGGTGTAGACACCAGGCAACACATAACGCAAGCTGGCAGAATAGCTGGGAATAGTCCATGTGCTGCCCCATGCCACTGCTCCAAGCACTTCTAGCAGCTTTGCAAAGTATCACAGCCATGGAGCCTGAATTAACATGCACAAAGTACTGCTGTTCTGAGCGGCAATATCAGCCCTTTGATCCTGAAATCTCCTTGCAGCTTATGCAGCTGTGTAAAATAAAAAGCACCTGTGGCCAGATGTGCTGGTTTGTCCTATGCATGCAGGTTTGGATGGTTTCAGTGTTTGGCTGCAGCCATGCAGAGGACAAGGTGCAAGCCAGGCTCTTGCAAGGCCAGTGCAGAAGCTGGCCATGCTTGCAGATGAGCCTTGAGGGCATACTGGTTCCTCAGCACATCCAACTGGTCCCAGCAAAGGACTGAATCCAGAGCTAGCCCAAACCCCGTGTGAAATATCACAGTACCTGCAGTATCAGCCGGTACTTCTCCAAAAGGGACAAGATGCAGATTGCAGCTTGTTTATCATCTCAGAGTCTGAATTAAACCCACAGCCAGGTACCGGTGATCCAAAATGTGTGGCTGTGCCCCATATTGGGGAAAACAAACTCACACACCAGATCTGATCGCCGTTACCTCCCCAGGCAGGCACTGAGCTCAGTGCTTTGGCAACAGCCCTGCTAAAAATAAAAGGTCTCCCATATAACCAGTATTTCACCACGTTGTGAAACAAGGATCTGTATCACAGGCCGGTGTATATCCCTAAATGTATATTGTAGCTCATCAAAAAAATGGGCCAAAAGTTCCACCTCGTTTGGAGCTGTTCCTTTTCTTTATCTCTCTGCAATAAGTTAATCTCTTAAATATTACAACACACTGCTCCTCACGTCTCTTAAATATTAAACAAGGGCTGTATAAAATAGATTCAAGAACACACAGTAATCAATAGCAATGATCACGAGAGCAGGAAAATGGAAGCATTTAAGGATTTGTAATCCAGTGAATAGACTTAGTACTTTCATTCAGAGAAAACAATTCAGCCAAAATCCAGCTGAATCACATACTTTCTAATAACACAGTTTTCTCGCCTTCCCCCTGCTTGGCTCAGCTTGCTTTTAAAAAGCAGTGAAAAGCCATCCAAGAAAAATAGCCACCAAAATATCCCCAACCACAAAATGCTTCATGCAGTCGATAGATAAGTCTGTGCCTCGGAAGTGGAATGAGGTATGGCTTCCATAAATTCATGACATACGTACATTTCTCAAATTAGATGTGGGCTTCATGTTTAAAAGGGCCAGCTTTTATTATACTAGCAACTGCCCTTTTCATGTAACAGCTGAGATACATTCATGTAGTTTTTGTACATAGCCAGAGAGGAGATCCTAAAAGTCTCAGCTGAATTTGATAAATAGTTGCAAGTTATATGTAGGTATAGATATGGATATATCTGTTCATATATATGAGTGTATATATATATGTATATACACACATATCTGATAGGGAAAAGGAACAGATTCAGATTCAGTTCAGACTGTAAACACCTTCTCTTGGAAAATATCTAGAAGAGAACACCATAGTTGTGTGTGCCTCTATTAATAATACAGTGTCCATGACATCATTTTACTAATTACCTGGTTTTAGTGCTCTTCGTGTAATGGTATTTGTTTTACTTTTCTAAATGTAGTCACTCTTCTCTGAACGGTTCTTCTGGGTTTTGCTCTCATGGTGGTTAAAGAGAAGTGAAATGAAAGTGTGTCAATAAAGAGGTCATTACATTAATGCATATACCTATTAACCTCCCATCTAGGGAAGAAAGCAGCCGAGCAGCATTGGAGGGGACTGAGACACATTAGATATGTAAAACCCGCTTTCTAAAATCATTTTTGCAAACACGGCTTCATTTTATTCAAGAGCGCTGTGCGTGTGCCTCCATCGGTGTTACTGGGGCAGCTCTCCACGGCCTGGCTCGAACGAGGGATGGGCATGAGGAGACACCAGATTTGGTCCCCCGCCAGCTGGAAAGGCGGGAGTGGGGCCGCCCATCTCATGCTGACCCACTGCCTTTGGCTTGAAGACCCACTGAAGTCTCTTCCCGCTTCTGGCTGCGGAGCAGAGCAAATCACCAGTGCAGGGCAAGCTTGTCTCATCCTGCATTTCCACCACGTGCCAGGGCTTGGCTCGTGACAGCCCACAAGCCCATTCAGCTCCTGAGCAGATCTCCGTCTCTTTCTGAAAATGCCCTTTTCTACCAAATGACGGATTACAACAGTAATCTGCAACCTCTCATGTACAAGAAGGTTTGGATGATGATAATTTTACTCTGATGGCTATTACTTTTTTACTCATTTTGTAATTGTGAGTGTGGTGATAAATAGATTGAACAGTTTCTTCCTAATAAATATCTTTTCCTGGGATGTTATTTGGCATCTCAGCAATATTCAGTCACCGTCAACAGGTTCCTGCAAGCCTCTTGTCTGTGTTGAGAAGGTCCTGGCTGTTCTGGACACTCATGGTTGAGCAAGATGGGCCAAGACTTCAGTAAGACAGAGAGGAGGCCAGAGTGAAACGTCCTCCTGTGTAAGGCACATGTAGTCACCACAGGCTGCAACCTAGGAGCCCACCTCAACTTATCATTGTTCCTAACAGCAAGCCTGAGCGATACCTCCCATGGTGTCCTGGTCTTGGAGACCTCAGTAGTTGTCACCTCTGGGCTTGAGTGAATCGGCATGAAGCCCTAGTGAGGACTATGGTGCCAGGACCCCCGTAGAGAAGCTGCCGCCACGTCACAGCTGCTCACAACATGGTTGCACTGGAAGGGAGCTTAACTGAGGTCCTGTAGATCCAAGGACCTTATTTGCCCATGGAAAACCCCAGCAAGTCTCCATTATGGCTTGACCAAAATCTCCACAGGCTGCCGGCTGTTGCCAAAGCTGATTACATGGGGCAGGGTAGGAAGGATTTTGCCTTAGCAAGGGAGATATGCACCCGCAGCAGGGCTACCTCATGGTCCTGCTCTTCCTCCTAGGGGCAGAAGTTCACTGAAGCCGCTCTATAACTTAAGGAGCAGGAGGCAGCTGAGCAGTTGCCAAGAACTACCTTTAGCCAAGGAAAAGACAGGCACTTCAAGGTTGTGATTCACTCCCCAGAGAAGATGCCCAATATAGGTCAGAGTCACGCCCTGAGGGCCCCTTTCCCTTTTGCCTGGAAAATCAAGAGGTAAGAGGCCACCACTTGCGTCTGCATTTGCTCTTCTGCTTTTACCTAGGATGGTAGCTTTGACTTTACAGGGTGCTACAAGCACCCAGATTAATCACACAACTTTTTTTTTTTTTTTAATTGAGACTCGTATTAGCATGGAGAGAGAGGAGCCAGAGTTTCTAGTCTTCCTCCTGAAATAAGGAGGCACTCATTTCATAGCCAGAGGTACCGTCTAACGTCTTTGTAGGTGTCTTCAGTAAAAGTCTCCTTGGTTCCTGTAAGTTAAAGAAAATGTATAGGCTGCCAGTTTTATGCTTTCTGGGCGAGGGGAAGGGATGTTGATAGAGAACGGCTATTAAATTCTCTCGGTTGCTGCCTTATGGGAACTTGAAGCATATTCGCTGTAAGATGTGTCTGTTTTAGTGCATTTCTCCCAGTGACGCTGGCTTCCCTCCCTACTGTAAATACAAAGCAACCCAGCAACCTTGTCATAGCCTAGTGTTCAATGCCAGCTCAGGTGCAGTTAATTAGACCACGGGCCACCAAATACATAAATCCATCAGCCCATCCAAAGGAGAGGAGGCCTGTCAAACTTCAGTCTCATTGGTTAAACACCTGAAGGGAAAAACGACTTGAAATAACTTAATTCAAAAAATCCTTTAGGCCACACTGTTGCATCTTGCAAGCCTGTGAAGATTCAGACAGCTGCAAAGAGAAAGACATCAATAAATAATCAGGGGTCTTAGACTTTTAAATGGGAATCTGAGCATTGCAACCCAAAGGTAAATTGAATCTTTTCCCCATCTTCCTAGCAGGTGCTCATGCCTGTGTAAGCTATAAAACTTTGCTCATTGTAAATGTAGCTTGCCCTTTCGACAGACATTTTTACATGGAAATGGAAAATCTTAGCTTGAGACTGCTGAAAGGCATCTTTGCCTCTAGCAACTTCTGCTTTATATTTTGTAAAGGTGTTTTTTCCCCCCTTTTCTTTTCCTCTCTCCCTTTGCCTCGGGATATCTGAATCCTACTTAAACATTTTTCTGTGGTAAACAGCTTAAAAGAAGCAAGTTGTGCAATATGCAGCCCATCAGTGGGAAGGACCCTTCCTGTAAAGGGGATGGATGTCCATCCTGACTCACCCTCTTCCTCCACGGGTTCTGTTTATTCACGGCCTCTATACAATTAATACTATAATTAAAAAATGCACTTCTAGTTGTCTCCCCCACCCCACCGCTTGCCGTGGACTTGGCTGGGCAGCCACTCGCATGTGCCATGCAGTGGCAGTGTTTGGTCTCCTGCCACGGTAGCACTCCTGCAACTTTTCAAAATATCACCTCGCTCATGAGACAGCATTAGCTCTGTTTCTAGCCCCTCCAGTCTCGAAAAAAAGCCTTCTGATATATGCAGGGATCTGCTAAAATCCCAGCTGAAGCTATAAGGCAGAATGGAAACAGTCCCCATCCTCCTCATCTCAACTGGGTGTTAATTCTGAAGCCTAATTATATAGTTGCATTAGCTTGCTACTGTGCAACAAAAAAGTTTCCTTGGATTGTGAATGGGCAATGAGAGTTCAGCTAGATCATAAACAAACAACACACAAAGTTATCTCACCTCACTTCCCAAACTACGGGCCAAAAGCTTGTTTTTTCACAGTAAAAAGCTAAATATGACTTTTGAATAAGTGGGATTCCCTATGCCATGAGGAAAGCTTATACCGAGTAGATATACTGTTATTCTGATATACTGTTATATACTGTTTATGGCCAAGGACATTTGCATTTATTCTTTGATTGCATGAGTCTGTTAGCTACTGCTGCCTCTTCCTCAGCTGCAGACCTAGTGAGAAATGGGAGCACCAGCTCAGAAATACCGCTCCAGGGCTGGCTCCCCTTCACTGGCAGAAGCGCTTTGTATGTCCTGAGAGAGACATAGCCCATAAGACGAGTGAGGATGCTCCACTCAAACCCTTGACTAGGGTTCAGATGCGAATCCGAACACTGCTGAATACAAGGGGTGGCTTGAGTTTGGTGTTTTGACTTACTTTGAACCAGTTCCCACCTTGTTTAGATCAAAGGTGAATCCATACTTCTTCCAAGTTCAGAGTGATCTGGATCCCCTTTTTAACATCGGATTTTTCAATCGTCTATGTGGTTTTTTCTGCTTTCAGCATCTTAGAAGTCCAGTAGCCTTAAAAAGACTCTAGGAAAGGACTGAGCAAAAAGAAAAGAGGCTACCTTCTCAGGCCACTCAGGGCTGAGAGCCCCAGCATCCCCCCACTGCAGCACACACTTCTCCTGCTCTTATACTCTTCCCTACAGGGCTGCTGCTGACCACCCTTGGGGACAAGATTTGGGGCCAGAGAGGCTTTTGTGTGATGCACTAATGATGCTTTTATGCTTGCGTGTAGGTATCCTCAGAAACCCAGGCAAAGATTGAAGCTTGATAGACTTGTTCCGTGCCTATTGCTGACATAATCTGGCAACATCAGTGGTCTGAAGAGTTCAACAGCAACGAACACAAACCCTGATCTTCTCCTTTTTTGTCACGTCTCACTCATTTCCCATACGGCTCAGGACTCTGCAGGCATTAAGACTCCAAGTGAGCAACAAGCAGCAGGAACAGATGAATGTTTAAGAAACAACAATCCTATTTTCATGCAAATGTCCTTAGCGATAACAAAGAAATGAAGAGAAATATCTAGTGTATTGGAGGTACAAGCAGCATCGTTTCTAAGTAGAATGTTTTTCAAAGTTTTCCATTAGGCGCCCGCTCCTTAAATACTCTCCGTGCGTCGAGCTCTTCCCCACCTGAGGAGACAGCCTGATCCATATGCATGATGGATCTCGGAGCAAGGGATGCAATCTGCAGATCTGCATCTCATTTGTGCTGACTGTGGTCCCAGCGACGGCGAGTGTCAGAGAGGAGGCAGCGCAGTGCAAAAACACGCTGCAGATTGTTCATGAACCTCAAATGGAACAAAATACCTTTGGAATAAAGTGAAAGCCAGCAAAATAAGGACACAATTGAGGCCAAATGTGCTGGTTTGTCATTTCCTCCAGCAGCAGCTAAACCTTTGCACAGCTGACTGCTTAGGAAAGAGTTTTTTTTCCCCTTTTGACCCTGTTCCCTCTGGAAGCAGCTCCAAAAGCAGCTGTGTATAATGGACTGGGCATTGCCTCTGTTGCCTCGATCAAATGGCAGTTAAGGTGAAGCCTCTGCTAGGTTGCCCAAGATGATCAAGGGACCGTCTTGGGACAACTGAATCAGTGCAAGGAGCTAAATATTTATAGGCTGGTTACAGAGTAGGCTGCCAAACCAACTTTCTAAGGTCCTGGTCCACGGGCATTGCCAAGCTCACTGTGTCCCAGGAAGTTTTATGCATTACTGGACTCGTCATGCCACTGTCTGGCTGGTTGTCTGTGGCCATGTGTACAAAGAGACGCATGGGTTCAACAATTTCCATTCCAAGGGAAAACTCAGATTATTCCACATTCTTTCGGTCACTTCAGATGTGAAACCTGCCTGTGCGTTGGATAGGTCTGTGGTATCTCAGTGTCAGCGTAGATGTGAGCCACGTCAATGGTCCTCATAGCACGGAGTGCATGCTGCACCACCGGTCAGAGGGACAGTGACTCCACGGGTGTGAAGAAGAGGTGAGCCACCTAGGTGGACATCTGGACCTGTGACATGATTTGCCATTTAGAAGAGGCATCCTGTTTGAGGCTTTGATGCTGGTAGGGTTGAAGTGACTCAGGACGTCCTCATTTACACGTTTGGAGGAGGAGGGTCAGAACATGGCACAGGGCAAAAAGAAACAGAAGGAAGGAATTTTGTTAATCCAAAGAGATTTTCTTAAAAAATGTTCTTTTCTTTTTCCTAAAAGCATCCCTAAGGGCACCCATTTGTGTCCGCAGCAAGCAGATGTCCACGCGACTGCAGCCGGGAGATCTGCTTTTCTCCAAGGAGGTGTTTTCTGTAAGGAACAGCATCAGGCTCTTGGGTCTCAGCAAATTTTGACTGCAGGAGAGAGAAAGCGTAAAGAGCTCTTTACTATTGAAACTTCTGCTGACACCTTTTCAGAGCAGAGTTACATCTGCTCATCCAGCTTCCTTCATCTGCGTTTTATGTGGCAAGAGGCAAGGACTATTTCCCAGCCCTGGGTGTGAAACCCTAGGGGCCATGAGATCATTTTCAATGTAAATGTGACCTCATCACGATTGCTCACATTAAGGATTCCTGTACTTTGCAAGTCATTCTAATAAATTCACTTCTCTGCCCGAGGAAGAAAGAGTCATCTATCCTGAATAGCGGCCACAGATCTGGGCTTTGACAACCTCCTTCGCAGACGCCAGGAAAACCCTTCTGCCAGTGAGCGTGTGCTTAGTGGGGCAACTCACCGCCACAGGATGATTTTAGGCTGAGATTGTAGAAGTAACTATGAAACAAAAGGGTAGACACATAGATTAAAAACAATGCCCATGCCAATGACTATAAGGGACAAACAAAAATGTCAGAAACCACTTTTTGGAAATAGCTGAGCCTTGATTTATGAGCCCAGGAATGAATCTCTTGCTAATTGGAGGTAGACAGTGACTTCCTCAGGAGCAGGCACAGACCCAGGCTAAACCCGAGTGTCTGTCCCTTCCCATGGCCCATCTTCATTGCCTGACACGGGAGGACATATCATGGGAGCCAGGGTGGCAGAGAAGGGGTTAGCCCTCCCTCCATGGGCCCTCCCTCTGAAAATAGAGGCTTTTCATGGGATTTCTGTTACTTTCTCCAGTATTACCTGCGTGCAAGGCTGTCGTACTAGCTGAATATCAGGGCTCAGAGAGCCTCTTTCCTAGTCCAGGTTCGCCCCTCCGTTGCCCCACAGAAGGTGGCAGATGGGTGGCTATCTGGTCTTGATTTCTGATAACTAAATAACTCAAAGGCAATTTATCTACACGTCCAGGAGTGTTCAGGGCACTCATGCCACAGACATTTATAGCTCATATCCTATGAGCAGACCCACTCACCATTCCATTTACTTGACTGATGAATCATAAATTCCAGACACTAATAACTATGAATTAGGAAAAAAATTATCAACGCAATATACCCTGTATGTCACTTGCTGTTCAGCATTTTTTCTATTTTTACTTTTGCAGGCATCCAGACAGATTCCAGTTACGCTACCGAATTTGGGGGCCAGTTGCCTACTGCGCAGAGGGAGAAGCCAATCTGAACAGCCCATAACTGACTGACTGGAGAAAAATCTGTTTCCGTGCTTCTTCAGGTGAAAAATCATCAGAGAAACAGGCTCCTGTGAATCAGCGTTAAGTAACGAACAGTGAAAAGGAGCAAATATATCAGACCTGTTATGAATGAACAGTAACTTCAACTGCTGGCTCCGGCCAAGTTTTAACTAGTTAAAAAGATAAGTACTGACACGCAGCCTGACTGTTTAACATCTCGACACCAAAGTCGACCGGGTACGCGCAGGAGTGGTTTCTAATTGCTATAATCTTTTCTACTTCAGCGTGCCTCTGTATCCAGCGCTCATTTAGTCGCAGCAAGTGGCTAGTGAAACGCGCATTGCTGTGAGCAGACTTTATGCTCCCCGCCACATGCACGATCTCACTGAAATCTGCGGGGCTGCACCCAAAAGTGAGCAGGGTCCAGAGGAAAAAATAACTCGCCCCAAATGGAAGTGCACTTGGCCACCGTTGCCCCTTTCTCATTTTTTTTCCCCACATATAGCTTGATCCAGACCCTGGAGAAAATAACGGGAGTCTTTCTTTTGATGTCAACACCTTTGGATCAGGCTGTTTTTACTGCAAAGTTTTCCTCTCCAGCACGACTTGGCATGCAGTGTATGTTCTGCACAAAATGCTTAAAAGAGAAAGTAATTCCGCTGTTTTACTTTCCTGCCTAGTGGGAGCTCTGCACAGTGCTCAGAAATGTATGCAAGTGTGTGACTAATGTACAGCAAAAAGACTCAGGATGGAGCCACTTTATTCATTGTTTGTTATTGTTCTTTGTTGCTCAGTGTTTTGTAAATCCCCCTGGTTATGGAGACGTTTTTATTAGAGAATACATTTTTGAAAATGGGGTTCCGCAAAAATGAAATTTCAGAGGTGTGTGTCTCGGCATTGATTTTTCTATTTGTAATAACACACTATAGCATATCTTGTTTTATATCAAGAGGATAAAATGTCCCTAACACAGTGATCTCCATTCTGTGGTAATGGATAAAGCCTGTTTATGAGATGTCATTTATTCCACAATAGACAGTAAATAAAAGCTATTTCAAGCTTCGGTTAAATCAAAGCTTGTTCGGGATTTCAGCAGATTTGCAAATTACCTTTGGGACCATTTTCAGTTTCAGTTGTTTTCCCACATGCTATTGACTATCCATGTTTTACTATAAATACTACTTCTTCCTCGCTCACTCACTCTCTGTCTCACACCAAACCCTTGGATTGTAGAGTGATTGGTAAAGACAACCAGGTAAAGTAAATACACAGCATAGTATTAAAATTTCTGTCCTGTCAAAGTAACAGAAATAAAACTACAAGTTTTCGTGGCAAAATGAAAGCCAAAGAAGAGGAACCCAGGCACACATCTCTAGAAAGTCCAGAGAGCTTCACGAGATCTTATAAAGGCACCGAAAGAGATACAGGAGAAACACAGGATTTTGTCCAAAAAATATTCATTGGAAATAGTTTCATACCAGCCCCTTGGAATTTGGGATTCACCGGTGACGCTGGACGTAGCCGTAAGAGGGTGCTGGGACCATGTGTCTCACTTCCTCGACTTTTGATAGACCAACTTTTTAGCTGGAAGATTTGCTTCAGAATATGAAGGATGAAGAACCCCTGGCCTCTGGACTTAGAAAGTCCCTCACAGGCCTGAAGTCATCACACAAAATTAGAACTTTGTCAGAACATCACACACGCTACTTTATAAACACAAAGACGGGGACCGCAAGTGGTTTAATATGCAGTGAAGCAATTTTGGTCATTTTAGGGGAAGGGGGTCCAGTTTCTTGAGCAAAGTGGTTTCCTTGTGAAGAAATGCAGTTTCAAGGCAACCAACATTTTTAGAAATTCAGGCTAAAGCAGTGCTCTCATCTAATAGGGAAGAGTCAAAATGGCTCACATCACAGCATTTGAAACAAAAGGGTTCAATTTTTCTCCAGTAGGTTCCTGGTAGGTGTAGAAGAGCATATAGCAGAACAGATGACTTACAGCCCATGAGGTAGGTTATGGGAAAGTTGACTTCAAATCCCATCTCCACCTCTACTTTTACTTTGCTTTGCTTAGGAAATCTTCCAAATGCAGAGAGACATTTTGGTTGAGAGTCTTTGAAATGTATCATTCCATCTAAGACCCAGTCTTTTCCAAATCACTAAAAATTCTGAAACACTCAGGAATGGGTTTCTCCTCACCCACATTCAAAATTTTATTTTAATGGTTGAGTCAAAAATCAGCTATTCACAAAAACCTGTGTATGAATTTTTGTTCCTTGAAGCTATTTCTTGTTAGTTATTCCTGGATTTGTTTATTGTCTCCTCTTAAAATCATGGCAGCTGTCAGTAAAGGAACAACTGACACTATTTTACTCAACAGAACAGCTTTCAGGAGGCAAAAAGACAGACTACAGCACATAGGTACCACGTGAGCCCTGTTTAAGACCTCAGCTGGAGAGTGGCATGGATTTCAGCTCTCCCCACTTACAGACTTGGGGCCACAGTCTTCAAGGCAGACCTCTGAGGTCTCTGAGGTGGTCCTAATTTAAGATGCCCGCCCTTGAACAGGGTTGAATTTCAATCCATACATGTCTGGAATTGCATTCAGAGGAACTAACCTATTTTCATCTCTGTAACCACTTCAAGAACAGTATTGCCATGGAGGAGCAAGCCCAGTTCCCCTCTAGTTAATACCCTACTGGGAGGAGGAGTCAGTTAAAGCCATTAACCCCGGTAACTCAACTGTGGACAGAAAGCTCAGACGACCGCTCTCTGTGCGGTATTGTGATACGAGTTCACCGCATCGATATGATACTTTCAAGGCCTGAGCTCAGTTTGCATGATTGGCAATTAGACAGTCAATCTTAACGTTTGTAAATGGTTTGGTATTTCTAAAATGGCTCTGTGTTGTCCTAAAAGCCGTCCTCTTTGTCTTGAATGCCTTTAATCCAGAAAAAGGCAAGAACTGACCACCACAAAAAAGTTTAACAAGGTCTTTAGGAAGTTTAAACCAGTCTTCAAAGCGTTTTCCCAATTTCTGGATTTGAAGAAGCAAGGAGTTCTGCTCTTTAACTGTAGGTTAATTGAAATTCATGGAGAGTGGGTAGGAAAATTGATTTCAAAGGCCTTCCTTTGACGATATTCAAAGACTTTTTGAAATCCACATAATAATACTTGCTTACACTATAAACTCTAAAACCTTATAATAAACTGATAGGGCATCAGACAGATTTTGGACGGAAAACCTCCTTGTGTTTCAGAGAAAGTTCATTGAAACTGAACCTGTTCTCTGGAAAATTTTTTTTTCAGAAAAATTGGCATTTAGAAAAATGTTGCTGATAGGAGAAAATTTGAGTAGAATTCTTGATTTTCCCCAAAGCTGTACTTTTTGAGAGGTTTCAAAATTTCATGGGAATGCCCACTTTTATTCTGATTCCAAAAAAAAATGATTTTGAAAGGCCAGAACATCCTGGGAAAGGAAAGGGCAAGACTCATGCAGCTCCAGTGGCCAACAAAACGTGAAATATTTTTGCCCTGGTGCAACCTTTAATGCACAAGTGGCTTCAGTGATGTTCCCAAAACCATATCACGTAATTGTTTTGCTAGACAAGGTCCGAAGTCCGGGTTCTCATGACTCAGAGGATTCATGTGTTTCCAGCAGACAACAGCAAGATTTTCATGGAAATATCCCCAGATTTGAAGAACACTGGTGCAAACGGTAGTTGCACCTAGATATTGTATTAAGAACAGATTTTAGACCATTGGCTACTCTTTTGTAATATTTTAAAGGGTTCAGCTATCTGATGAGGAAGCAGACATGACACTGAGTGACCTCGATAGCTGCTCACACACATAGGAAATATTTCATAGAGACCTCATTAAAAAAAAAAAAAAAATATATATATATATATATATATATAAAATTTGATCATTTGATCTCTTGCATTCCCAACAAGTGGGTTTATATTGCACAGTTTAACTAGATACAGCAGATACCTCCATTCTGCATTACACGACAGTCACTAACTCTCAGTGCTGCTCTGATACACAGAAGCAGTCTGGAGAAAGATTAAAACAGAAAATGCAATCCTGGATATGGCACCAGAATACCGAATGTGTGTCTCTAATTTCTTTACAGTTTTGCCTGAAAATACTGTTACAGTTAAAGTTGTGTCAGCACTTTCATTAGAAACCCAGTTTTGATTTATAGCCCTGGCTGCAAAAATTTGCTGCTGGCTCAAATTCAGCGTAAGGTCTCTGGCCGGGGGAAACGTGTTAAACATTTTTTGAAAGCATGTTTGAAACAAGTTCTACGGTACTGCTGTTACACAGGCGCTTGCTTTTGATTTTACTAGGGTGAACCTAGCCAAGTTTTCCCTTTTTTAAAAGAACAGTACCAAAGGGTTATTCTGAGAGATCATCTTTTTTTTTTCAGTTATCTCTTCAGACATCTTTAAATATTCCCTGAGAAAATTAGTTTCTGTACCAGAAACCTCAGGACTTGCATTAAGAAGTGCTACTTACAGTAGTCAACATGTAAACCAGATTGCCGGTGAACACACGTTTTGATATAAGCATTCCCAGCCCATTGCACCGTATTGGGTTAGGTTAATGTGCATTTAAAGCACTTCACAAAATTGTACTCAGTGGCTTTGCTATTCCTACTTTATTAGATGGGCATTAACAAACCCCTAGCAGTATGCATGGTACATGCTGCTGTTTAGATTAATTTAGTGCTCTTGAGAGGTGTCAGGCTGACAGTGGCGGAGACGGGAGACTATTTATCACCCGGACGGTTACAATACAGGCAGCGGCTCCCTCTTCCCACAGCCTCTGCCTAGAGGGACCACATTTAGCAGCGAGAAAGTAATTCAGCCTCTGTCTCCATCCGGCCCCGGACCCTCGGCGAGGGCTACCGACATGGACAGCAATTAAATTACTCCTTCTGCAGGCGCTTGCCCATGAAAAACCCAAAAAAATAACCGCTGGGAAGTGCAGTAGGCTCCCCCAGAGCAGGGACGGCATTGGGAGGGTGCCCCCAAAGCAAAAGTCACCACAACCCACCGGAGCTGCTGGGAACCTGGCACTAGGACGTGCCCTGCTGCCCACGGATCCATCCTGGTTACGCTGCTGCATTATTTTTCTGATCTAATAGGCATTCCCCTATTCAGATCCTCCAAAGCAATGAAAGCATCATCAAATGCTTCAAGGCATTTAAAACCGTGTGCTTGGTACACCCCAATATGCTTGTATTTGGAAATTTCATGAAATTAAAGAGCAAATTAAAGAGGAGGGACATCCCCAGGCACAGGAACTTGACTACCAGCACTTTGGACTGTCCGAATGGACTTTGGCATGGTTTTGGCCGGACCGGCTAGTCCTCAACCAATTTGCAGGCATGACTTGAGAATTAGGATGGTCCAGGGACCATTTGGGGCAGGGTGGCCTTGCTTTGGAAGATGAGCCCAAAAGCATGGATGCAGGCTGCTGCACACTGGCTGGCCACACTGAACTCATTGGTATGGACACTCGTTGAACACCAGAGACTCCAGAATAAGAAACAGGAGTGTGCTGCCATGTCCATTGGATTGTGGCTCCTTCTGCCCCCCTTATTGGGGGCCAATACCTTCACATTTTTGTCCAGACAGTAGGGAAAGGGGCTTAAGAGTGAGGGTCCCTGGAGCAGCAGCTCCATAACGAGCTGAGGGAAAGCAGCCTCTTCCCAGCAGTGCTTCCCTATGCAAACACCCCGCTGCCCCCTCCCCAAATCCAGGCATCCCAGAGCGGTCAGGTGTGGCCCTGTCGTGCCCAGACAAACAGCATGCAGCCGGCTTCCCCACCACGGCAGTACTATTGGGGCCTTTTTTTAATGTCACAGCTCATGTAAATAAAATCCTTTTACTGTGAATCTTAATTAAGGGAATGATTGTTTCTGGCCATCACTTGAAAGGCAAATGTTTTAATTGGTTCTGATGGCTTTTCCTGCAAAAGCTTTTTTTTCTAGAAGCCATCTCTCCCAGGGAGATTGCCTTCCTCTGCAGCCTCTGCCTGTCCTGCAGGAGTCCAGCGGCAGCAGGGAGAGGAAGCCAGCTGAAGGGGTTCGATATTGAGCGAAACGCGCACAGGAGTTAAAGAGCAGGAGCCGTTTAGGATCCCGAAGTGTCATTAGCAGTAACATGTCACATAAAACGAGGTGCCGATTTCCATTTTCATTTGAACTTCAGGTGTTTAGTAATCCAGAAGCTTTATTTAAGGACTGACCTCTAACCTGGCCTGTCATTCCAATTGCAGGGAGTTGATGGCCACTGGGAATCAATGGGCAGCGTGAAGGTCACTTCCTAGAAAAACTGTGGCTATCAATGTGTCACTTCCAATGAAGTATTATAACAAAGCAGGCAAAGAGCCTATCTGGGTCTACGAGGCTCCAGCTTGCTCTTAGGCTGCCTCTCTCCCTGTCTTTTCTAAAGACAAATAGAAATAAGCTGCTATTTAATGATACGTATTTCCGAGACCTTGCCCAGAGCTGCTGGTCCTGTGAGACCCCTTCTGCTGTGGCCACACAATGGCCTCCTTCTTGGCTACGTCCTGGGATCGAACCCAAGTCCCCATATAGGATCTGGCCCTTCGCAAGATCCTTCGCTAGACAGAGTAGAAACAACAATAATCAAATCAAATCAAATTGGATGCCCCAGAGGAGCCTGGTGGGTTAGGTGTCTAAAGAGAAGAATACCAGATCCCGCTCATACCTCTGAGGCTTACCCCAGGAGGGCTGTTTTCCCCTTAATTTTTCCACCTCCGTGTGACCTCCGTGGTCCACCTCCAGACCTGATAACAGCTGCTCCGATTAAAACGCGCACTTATGGAAACAGAGCGGCACAGGGGATTTGGTTTGGAGACTTGGTCTGGAGGTGCACCTTTGAGCCCGAGGTGACGTTTGCAGTGCCTCTGCCCCCCTCTGCAGAGGGCATTGCAAACCCTCCTGCTTGCAGTCATGGAATATTAAGATCTGGGCTATTCTGGTGAAATCTGGGAGTTTTAAGCATTTAGGAGCAGATCGCTGCGTGAGACCCAAATTCATGCATTAAATCAAGTCAGAGGGAGAAGGGGAGCTTAAGCTACATGTGTCTTCACGAGGTTCAAGTAAAGCTGCTGCCGCCCCAGGACCGTGCCCTGTCTAATGAGCGTCAGTAGTAGTCTTCAAACGTCCTGAAAACCTGTGATTGTCTTTGTGCTGGGTTTTGCACTTGTCACTCTCTTCAACTGTCTGGCTCTGGGAGTGGTGGGGGGGAAACTCCCATGTCAGAAAATTCCTCCAAAGGCCTTTTGGAAAGCCTTTAAAATCAGTAAAAATTGCAAAAATTTACAATCAGCATTTACAAATTGCAAAATTTACAATCAGCAATTTACAATCAGAGTCTCTGCTCCACTTATAGGAGCTGGACACAAAAGGTCTGTGTATCGTTGTGCTCTGTGCATGTGTGTTAGATATCTGTCACTGAGCATGCACAATGGCTATGAAGAATGAATGTGAAGTCTTGGCGTAGGCTCTCTCTGTCTGTCATATGGATATAAACCCCCTGGAAAAGGCCAGTTTGGTGGAGATGGAGGAATTAACGACCAAATTCAAAGTTTCATATTTGAGTAAAATAAAAAAAAGGACTATGGCAAAAAAAGTCCCACCAACGACTTAGACTTCTTATAACGTTCAGCTTAGAAACTGAGACAGAATCAGAGAAAGCCTTTCGGCGCCCTTCCTCGCTGGAGGTAATTAACTGGTGCGAATGTAGGAAAACAGAAAATACACAAGTCAAGCTAAACCACAGTTTGTTAAAAAAATATATGTTTTACATTAGGCACTGCTGTCCACAGACAGAGTTGAGTGCAAACATGCATGGAGCCCGTTTGCATACAATCTGGGGCCTAACCCTGTGCTCCTTCTAAGTATTTCAGTCTGACGAAAGAAGCAGAGTCTCTTCAGGAATTTAAACTGGGGAATCAGATCATGCGTGGAGACAGTCTGCCAGAACCCTATTTATAAACCACAACGCTGTCTTTTAAACTTCTGCATTTCCCCTTATTTCTATTCTTCGTACCGTGTTATTAAGGAAAGTAAAAATTATTTATCTTGCAAAGGGGTTGTTTTAAGGCTTTCTTTCCAAGTCGATCTGACGGCTGGTTATAAACGATCGCGTTTTAATTTTGTTGAATGCATTTTAAAAACGTATTTATTCCCTTCCCTCTGCCCCCTGTTCGCACATGGAAATATCTGATGATTCTTTGATAAGAAACACAAAAGTGAACGTGTGCTTTTGGGAAAAAAAATCGAACAGGTGCAATTCCTACCCCCGATAAAAACAATTAAATTAAATTTGGCTTTCGCTGCTCCCGAGAAAAAATCGAGAAGAGGATCCCAGTCTCAGTGGTACTGCGTGGAGCAGGGGTATACTGCACACAAGGCCCCCTGTATTTATTAATTTTGCCTTGTTTTCAAGCCCTCGTCTTGTTAAAGGGTCTAGAGCGCCTTCACCTCCGACGAACTTTTGCCTAATTTCCACGGTGGCCGTTTCCTCTGCGCACGCGGTGCAACGAAATCGCTAACGATGGAGCAAATAAAACATAGGGGAGGGGGAAGTCCCGCGGGCCGAGGATGCTGCGACACCAAGGAATCGCGCGCCGATCCCGCCCGCCTGGTTGTGATGGGGATTTTTTTTCTTTCGGGCGCTGGAGATCCCCTAGCAAAGACCTGGAAGCAGCCTTGAGTTTCCGTGCAATAAAGCAGCAGTGAGAAAAGCTCAGAGTAATTAAGTGGCTGACGCGCAGAAGAAGCCGTTACAAAGATTTGCCTAAATTGCCCATTCATTAGGAGCGCGGCATGGAAGGAGAATTACAAATAGACAATAGAGCCTGCAGTAATTCAATCTAACCTTGTACTTACAGAAAACAATGAGATAATGAACAGAAAAATTACCAGGCGCATATTGCATTTGTGGGAGGGAAAGTGGTGGTGGTGGTGGTGGAGGGGGGAGATCGGACGGGGTTGGGGGGAAGGAGAGGGAAGTGGGGGATGCCGAGGAGAGCGGCCCGGCACATGTAACGCTAATGGCATCGCTCAAGCTGAGCAAACGTTTCGCCAGCACAATCATAGTTCTCAGTCTAAGGGCCTCTGGGGAGCCGAGATGAGGCTAGATCGTGAACAAAAAAATGTAATTTATAAGGCGTCTGTGGACTGGAATTTATCATCGGATCCGCTCGCCGCCGCTCAATTGATATGTAGTTGATTTCAAACAACACCCCCCAGGCACCCACAGGGAACATTTTTTAGATTTTACGCTTGGATATATCTGTTTAACTCGCCATTTACCAAAACAACGGCTGATGACAGCACAAACAAGTCACTCGAGGGGAAAAAAAGAAAAAAAACACATACATACACACACATACACACCCGCACGCACAGAGACCGGCGCACGCGCCCGCGCTCCCCTGGATAAGCCTAAACCGTGAGCTTTAGGGTTTTGCCAGGGGTACGGAGAGAGGAGGGAGGAAACCTACACCGAGGCTGAGCTTGGGGTGCGTTTTGCAGCGAAGGAATGGATGACTGGTCCCCACGCTCTTCAAACCCGCGTTGGAGCTGCCTGCTCCCCTTTTTTTGCCTCTGTCTTCCCTGCGAGCGGACGGGCTGCGGGGTCGGGAGCCCCGGGAGGTTTTCACAACTTGTGAAATCCCCACTAGTGGATTTTACTCTGAGTAATAACAGATGTCCTGCACCCAAGCCGGTCGGCGGAGTAAGTTTCTGTAGCATCCGAAGGAGGAAAAAACCAATGCTGACTCTCAACTATTTCCGGCAATTCCCTCCCGGCATCGCTGGACGCCCTGCACGGTGCCAGGCGCCGTACAAACACACAACCCGCAGGTGCCCCTGCCCTGCTGAGCTCACTTTGAAACCAAGCGGGAATTTTAAGAAAAGTAGGGTTTTGTGGGTGTCGGTGATCCTTACATTGTGCTGTTGCGCTACACCACAAGCAGCCCGCAACAAAATGCTCGCTTGTACAGCGTTACAGTTAACCGATTTTCAAAATACGTAACCTAGTGCAACAATGACCTGGCGTCTACTGGCGATGTCACTCACGCAATGAGGACCAGTGGGTCTTACCTGGTGGAAGGAGGCTTCCTGGGCTCATTTCTGGCCGTGGGCGATCCTCTCCAGGGGCCAAAGGCGCTGTGTGCACATGAACTGAACAGCCGAGGTGTTACTAGCCCTCTGTGCAACACCAGAAGCTCCCACATTGCTAACTATTTTCCAGACATCTCCCTGCACGCCTACTGGCATCCTAGTTTTGTACATTACCAACGAAGGAGCAAACCATTGTCATCTATGGAGATGCTCTGGAGCTGCTGGGGTTGGTGCCCAGTGCAGGGACCTGCCAGCTGCTAAGCAATGGCTTTGAGAGAGCTCTGCATGTTTTTACCGGTCAGTGAATTAGCTCCCCTTCACCAGCTGGTAAACAAGTCTTCCTGAAGAAGGAATGGGCCGTGCTGGATCCCCTGCAATGATTCTTTCAACAATCAAAACCAAGAATTGCTGCACATCTCATCCTTACTGGCTGTGAGCGACAAGGATTTCATCTAAGCATTTCCTCACCTTGGATGTTTTTACTCTGCACTCCTCCCTTGAAATACAATTTTCAAAACGTTTTCTGACTTATATAAATCCTCCCCCTCCATACTGAAAAGCATGCGAAAGGCAGATGCTGACATATACAGCCTGAGAGCCTTCTACAACCTATGGCTGCGTTGGCAATTAGTATTCCACCGCTACACAAAGGCTTTCTAATACTAAAGACAACAAATGATTGCGCAGGATCTGAAGGATTCTAGGCTAGAGCTGAATAAAATGGTTTGGAATGAACATTACCCATGGCAAATATCACGTAACTTAATGAGCCAGACACGAGCTTTCAGTAGGAACTCCCCCCACCCCCGACACTTCAAGCTTGGAAATGCTGCTTTTGGGTTTACTTTGTTTTTTGCCTCCCTACAAGGTGATACATTTGCAAATGATGTTTCTTCTGGGTTTTGTAGCACCTGGTGCCTTCTGCAGCAAGGTCAGTTCACATAAAAGCCACAGCCACTCTGAAAGAAAGTCGGTTCACGACTTTATTTGTGGCAGCGTGGTTTTCTCCTATGTCTTGAGCTGGATTTGCTGAAGTTTGTGTCATCCAAAACCTCTGGGTCTAAACCCTGCGACATGCTGGGTGACTGTCCCTAGATAAATGTATGCAGGACATCCAGCCTGAACTCCCTCTGCAAAGGCCCGGTGGGATACGGTATCACAATACCCAGTAAACTTACCGAGTAAATTTACCCAGTAAATTGAGGACCCAGTAAGCATATTCGTACTAGGTACTATTTTCAGACAAACTCAGCAGTGGTATTAATTATATATTATCGCAGTCTTAACCTGATTTCTAAAGGAAGTCAATGTGATCATACTATCTGTTTATGTGTTTCCAGTTGAGCGTTTCCCTGATATATTTTTCCTATTTATTGGTTTCGGCCAAAATTGAAAAATGAAGCAGAAATGGCCAAGATTAGTGCGTCTTTATAAGTTACATGAACTCCATGCGACTGAAGACAAAGAACCTCTAAATATGGGAAGCCTGAAATTTTGCCTCTTAAAAGACCTCAAGAGAGCCAACATGGGAGAACTTACAAATTCCCCCGAATACAGAAAACTTTTTAGCTGAGTTCACTCCCTTTTAGATACTACAGTCAGTCAGTCACAGTGCACAAAGCCACAGACCACCACATTTCATTAGCTGATAACCGCTAATCTCCTTCAGAAGACACAGACGAAGAGCAACAGATCTCTAAGCAGAGACTTCTCAGATCTAAAGAAAGATGAGGAAAACCTAACAATGCTAGAGATACAGAAGTGGGTTTCAGATGTTCACTTTTGATGTGTTGAAAGCCCGTGGACTGAAATGGTGCTCTGCAAACCCATAAAAACACTCTGGACAACACAAGGTGAACATTTGCACGTGTGGGGTGCTGAGGTACCTCGATCACATCTCACCGATCGTGGGACGTGAGCGGATCTGGCAGGACATGTATGCTCTTGCTTTTGTTCTCACTAATGACTTGCATTGATTTTTCATCATCAGGCCTCCAATGAACCTTAGCCCTTACGCAGGACTAGATACGACAACCAGAATCAGATCTGAATCCTGGTCACTGTGTTGGGCCAAATCCACCAACCTGCATCAGAGGTCCCCAGGACATCCTGTACCAGTTCCTGCCCGCGTGACCAAGCAGGGCCAGACCCATTCACCGCTAGATTTCCGCTGTGGGATTATCAGCGTGGTCTTTTGTAGATCGGTTAGTGTGTGGCTGAAGACCTTTGCTACCAATATCACCGGAGCTAGGGTTCAGATTGTCTGCCGCTGCTGACGCTGACCTGGAGTTAGGAGGTAAAATGGCTTTTGTTATGCCTTTCTCCTCTAAGTGAAGTAAATGGAAGCACAGTGTTATGTCAGCCACGGCGTGCCAGCAGCACAACTATTTTCACTGTGGCAAAATGCCTTTTTTCTTTCCTCCTGGATTGCATAGTTCCTTTGACAAGGAAGGGTAAAGACCCTCAAGGGTTCTCAGAGAACATCAATATGTTTTGTATTTAATGTGCTGGCTCGGTTACAGCAAATTAAGGAGAGTGGGCCCGGTACAAGATAATGCAGCCTGCAGTTCCTCACTCCCTAGCCGAGTGGTATACACCGAAAATGATACTCCAGTGTGGAGAAATACTGCACATTACATCCCCCTGCAGTAACAGAAGAGACATTAGGCAAAGCCCTGACTCTTAATGGTACACATCAGGAAAACATCTGAGCTTGGGCCTTCAATCACAAACGCTGCAGGATTTAAAAATGAATAAACTTCACATTGTGATTCTCTTATTTATCCTTTATGCAAATTGTCCCTGGGAGGACACATTATGTTCGCTGCATGGCACAGTGCAGACCCACATTAAAGCGTGGAGGGCCACTCTTATGTAATACAGAATACTCCCGGCCCCTTCCGAGCGGTTTGCGGTGCAAAGAGAAACAAAGATACAAATAAAAAAAAAAAAACCTTAGCCCTAAAACCTAGAAATGTATCCGCTACTGGCTTTTGTTCACTGCTGAAAAAAACCCCCAATACTAGGCAAAGAAGCAGTATGGGAAAAAATCCCATTCCCTTTCTCTGGTTATTGATCCATGACAGACAGCAATGACAAGACTTAATTTCTCTGTAAATTGAAAATAAATAAATAGGAGAAGCAAATATTCTAAAATCCTAGATCTCTATAAGGTAGCAGAGAAGTTTGCCTAAAATATAGTGCATTAATGAACTACTCACATGGCCACAGTCCCTTAAAGCCAGCCTGTTAGCTAACCTTTCTGCTATTAGCTCCCTCTTCTCAGTGGGACAGCACCACAGTAGAGTTGATTGACATTATTTTCCTGGGCAAAATCTCTTGCCCCCTTCAAGTTTTTCATTATTAGCACAAATCTTCCACGGTGTCCTTGAGCAAGCATTCGCGAGATGACTGGATGGCAGAGAAGCAAACAGCCCTACACGTGAAAAAGGAACGGGAAGAGAGTTCAGGGACTTGGCCACAAAATTAACTGCTTCAAAAGACACAGGGAAGACCTGTTAAGTAGAGCTCCAAGGGCAGACTACCAGGTGGGTCAAAACACCATAATCACAAATCCATC
This sequence comes from Struthio camelus, assembly GCF_040807025.1. Classification (NCBI taxonomy): domain Eukaryota; kingdom Metazoa; phylum Chordata; class Aves; order Struthioniformes; family Struthionidae; genus Struthio; species Struthio camelus. Next base: position 85,161,327 of record NC_090982.1, read on the forward strand.
CTCTTTAACATTAACCGAACAATTTCCTAATATGCCTCCTGCCTACCCAGGCTACAGCAGAGCAAGGGAGCGCTCCTGCCTTTTCAGACGACTCTGTGCTTTGTAATTATAGCTGGCAAATAATCCAGGCTGAACAAACCTGACATATCAATGAAAATACACACTAGCTGTGATCTACGTCTCTGCTATGCACGGAGGTGGCCCGTCACCAGGCTTAGAGGAGCTGAAGTCTCCTGCTCCCTCCCGCCTGTCTGAACGACGGAGATTCCCCAAACCGGAGATATTTTCTGTTCTCCTTATCACGTTAACTGGTGTATATGATAGCTTTCTATACTACCAGTAAAATACCTGAAGTATACAGCTAGCTGCTACTGAATTGCCGCTAACCTAAAGCTGTAGTGACTCGTGTCTGGAAGGGCCCTGCTGCTCCTTCCCTTGCACAAGGGCAGTTACAGAAAATAGATGCATGGAAAACCAGCTTTGATGCAAGAGTTTCTGTCGAAAGCAAGAAGTGTCTGACTCAGTCCTTTCATTGTCCCCCCAAGTCACATGCATGTGACACGTGGCAAAAGGGAGCATGATGCTGACAGCGAGCAATGGGTATGGCCATGGAGTCCCACCTCTGTGCATGACACACATGTTCACTCATGATTTTGCTTTTGGTCAGACTGTGGGGCACATGAGCTGATTTGGACTCATTCTCCTTGTCCTCAGCCTCTTTCTTCATGTTTCCAGTAGTAAAAATGGATATCAAAGGCCAAATCACCAAATCCTGAAAAATAAATGACACTGAACACCAGAACTAGTGGAAGACCTCTTCCCTATTTGTTGTTCTCCCCCCATTTTGATCTTCTTTCATTGCTAAAAGTCAGCAGCAGCAAGAGCTGCTAAGCTGCATGAACATAAAGCTAGTCCCCAGTTATCTTCCCTTCTCCCTGAAAACGCTGGCCTCTGCCATTTTATCAGTTTCACAGGTCTGACAGCATTGCTCTCAGAAGCGAGGGCCCTTTCTGAGACCCTCCACTCCAAACTTGGAAAGTGGGGAGTTGTCATCTATTTAGTGGAAGGGATATTTACGTTTTGACAACCAGGAAGTTGGATAGTGAAAAATCAGGCAAGTGAGGAGATGTGGTGGAAGTTCATTCGACGCGTGGTTTTATGGAAATGGAATCTTGCTAAACAGACCTGTGCTCTTTGACGAGACCATCTCGTGGGCTGAAGAAGGTAATTGCAGAAATACATCAGGCTTAAAGTTTGGCAAGATATTTGACTTTGCCATATAACACTCTGATTAAACAGGCCGCTCCGTAAGCGGCCTGGAAATCTGTTTCCTATTGTGTCACGTTTCTGGGTGCGTTCCCTGCTCTGAAGTGTAGCACCGTGCAAACTTTGACTGACGCTTGCTGGGGTTAGGACTTTTCTGATCTCGCTCTCCTGCACCGATTCTTTGGGACACCTTTCAACTCCACCTGAGTACTTTTACAAAACCTGCAGGAACTGATGTTTGGAAACCTCTACCCATTTGATCTGGTTGAAGGTGATTCCGGAGCTATTAGGGCAGGATGACCTGCTGGCCTGCACAAGTCTCATTTCTTGCCTTGTAGCATTAGCTAGTTCCAGCTGGGAAGAGAAAGGTGGTCAGAAATATAAGCAATTAAAGAGAGAGAGAGAGAGAGAGAGAAAGAATAAATTGCCAGGAGAAATATTACAACCATTGCAATTACAATATTATCAACCATTTGGGTAAACATGGGATTAAAAAGAAAATATGCCATGCTTTCCTAGCAATATTTTTAACTAGGTTTCTTAAGCAAATGTGGCTGATGATAACTCCCAAAGCTGTTAAACAACTTCAACCAAATACGACAGGTTAGCACCCCATCACAAACATCTCAAATATATTAAAGCCCTGCAAATTTTCTGAAAAAAGTTTTTACTAGATGGAAAATTATTTATTATTTATTTTAAAATTCTTTAAAAATAAAGACTTCCAAATTATGTTCTTGGTCCCCTGGAGGAAGGGCCCCAGATGAGCGCAGCTATATTGTTACACTTCAGAGAATCAACACAGATTAGGAAATGCAGGTTTTAGGAAAACATATTTCAGAAGCACTGCTGCTCACAGAATCAGGATAAATACAACTACAACCCAAGAAATCACAGACAAAACCAGAAAATTTTTACAAGATGTTGTTTCCATTGACAAGGAGGCTATACAGCTTGAGAGATGTTGGTATAAGATATAAATGAGCAATACTTCATGGAAGATAAGGGGCTGGTTTTCAAAATTCACTGAATGGAGTTCTCAAAAAAAAAAGTTTCATGGCACTTTTAATTTTTTGATTACTCAGAAATCTAAAGTGACTTAAATCAGAATGGTAGGTAGCAGTGCAGCAATTCCCCAGCAAAGGCTGGATTCCCTGAACTTCGGCTGTATCAAGTACCTGCCCAGCATGATGTAAATTTTTAGAAGTGGAAAGGAACTGAATGGTTCTTGAGGCATGACAAATTTTGCGCTTTTCTTCCCGTTCACAAAGCGCTCCCCGATTACAAGTTTCTCAAGTGTATTTGTGAATCGGAATGAGACGCTGATGTGTTTTGCACTTTATAAATTAAAAAAAGCCGACTTGTCCTTATTTGTCATGCCTCACTTCCTTAAATCACGCCGGATGCTCAAAGCCTGACTGGGCTCAAGGGGAGCCAGATGAGCTCGTGGAAGGAGGTGATTCGCACGGAGCAACCACATTTGGCTCAGGTCATACACAAACTGCAAATTGCTGGGAGCCAGCAGAGAGTTTGGAGAAAGTATCGCATACACGGAATGAGCCTTAATATGTGCTAATATTTTAAAGATGAAAGCTGAATTCAGGCCCATTAACCTGAGAGTTTCCATAGCTCTTTGCTGTGGCCGGGAAGGGCGTGGGAGAAGACTGCACGTGGCAGATGCTGACCACCTGCCTGCTCAGTTGGGCAGACCTGCACTCTGCCAGCTCGTGGACATTTTTGGACTCACTTCTCATGTGGAAAAAGGATAACAGCTGGCCTTTCTTTGTGAGACTCTTCATAGTTTGTTCAGTCACTTTAATCCATTTTTCGTTGCTTTTTATGCCCTCCCCATTTCTATAGCCTCTTGTCTAGCAAAAATCAAGCATTTTTGCTGCTATAGGCGATAGGTTTTGGCCTTAAAAGAGGTGGGAAAAATAAAAAAAGAGTCACATCCTCAGACATTTCCAATTCCCATGACATTTCTGACAGACACTAGCAAGGAACCACAATGGGCTGCGGTACAGGTTGTGCAAGTACCATAAACATCCACTTTTCTGCTGAACAGGCTGCACACAGGGCAAACTCCACAGCGTAGCTCCAGGACCTCCTCCTCCAAGGTTGCAAGAGACTGCTCTTCTGCTGATATGGACCAACACGGGGACAACAGGACGATTTGAGGGGCCAGGGGGATCCCATGAGCTGGTTCAGACACCAGGCCTGTTTTCATTTCTGCCCAGACCCACAGGCAGGGCAGATCATTCGTCCTCCGTGGTTTTGTCTTTGCCCTGCAAGACATGGGGGATCCTGCTTGTTGCACAGGGGTAAATTCCTTCTCTAAGGTTAGGGAGAAGCTACAATGCAGGCACCCTTCCTTCATGTCCATAAAGCTGTTCCAAGACACTCCAGACAGCAGGAGATGCAGAAATGTCAGCGGTAATAGCCAAAGCACCCAGCTCTATCAGTAAGAACTTTTATCTTATTCCTCAACAATGTCATGGGCAATACAGCTGCTTGCTTCTAAGTAGATAATAGGAGTAATTTAGCTCATTAATAGTCCAGTAAAAAAATTCTTAAAAATATCTAGGGAAGAAAGAAAATCTGATTCATTTTTAAGCAAAACTCCAAATAAGCTTTTCCCCCCTTTTTTAAATTTTACAAATCGGGGAAAAATGGTGCCTCTGCAAGGGTTGTGCATCTACACTGCACTTTCTGCAGTGTCTTCACAAAGATTAGATGTCAAATCCTCTGTCTAATTCTGGCTACTTTGCAACATATGGAGAGCTCCAAGTTATCTGTAGTTTAATTATATCTGTGAGCGAACTGCTGAGGGCTGGAGAGACGATCTGGGTAACTCTGGATATGACCCTTAATGTCTGCAAAGAGGATGATAGGGCCTGTGGTGGGTTAAACTCATTCGAAACACAGGCCATCTGTAAGAGTAGTGAGAACGATTTGGGTGGAATTCTGTGCATGACCTCATTTATCCTTTCCTCCACTCTCTCAGATTCCCACCAAGACAACAGGAGTTCATCCTTTTTTATGCTACTCTCGTCCAAGAGTTTGTATAGACGCAATGAAGAGGAAATCCTGCCCTGGCCATACCGGTGACATAAGGTCTTTGCTGGCTTCTTGGAGCCAAGGCACTGCTGCGTTATTGCAAGCAATGCTTTTAGAAGTCAAACATTACCGAGCTTTCCCTGGTAGGCTCTCAATTTCCATTTAAGGACAAGCCACTCTGGCAAATGGTCCTGTTGACCTATCCAAACATTACACTTATTCCTTCCAGATTAGATAAAGTTTTATATATGTTTTGTAAAATAATATTGGCCTGGTAAATATTTAACAAAGGGAACGCCTCAGGCCTCCCATGCGCTCTTTATATATTCAAGGCAAATGCTCTGCCTTGTTTTAGGAACGGAAAGTCTGTTCTTCCGCCCATTTCCTTTCCCCATTTCAAACTCCTGTTATGAACTAGCTTGCTTTTCTCATGAGACCATTAATGATTTACTATTGAAAACTGCTGAGTCAAAACTGATACAAAGACGACTGCAGACGTGAAGGCCAGTCATGCAATTTAGCTAGCACCTTTTAGCTAAATGGAGCCTCGTTCTCTTAACAAACTGATTCACAAATGGGGAAGCTGATACCGCTTCCAGTAAAGTCATTTCCCATCCTTTTAGTTTGTTTTATTTGTTTGTTTTAGTTCAGCAGAGTAAGACTAAACTGCATCCCAAGTTGGATTTTTTTGGGTGGGGGGTGGGCTTACCTCTTGAAGGTGGTATCATGCACAGCTGAAGTGCAGTTAGCGTGGGATATAACCAGAAACTCCAAACCTGAGGGAAGCAGATTCATGGCTGCGACACTAGGCAGTGCTTTAGCAAAGTTATACAGGACTAGATACAGGCTGAGAGCAGCCAGCGGGGCTGGAATAAGTCAAGGCGCAAATAAAAGTCCCACATTCGTGAGATCTGCCCAAGCAGACAAGCAGCAAGTCTCCGTACCATACTTTATTGTAAAGGATGCCAGAAACCTCCAAGCTCCAGGGCTGGGCACTGGCCTAAGGTTAGCTCACAGCCTCCTAATTTGTCACTCTTAAGTACGTTTGTGTATTTGTCCCAGATTTGAGCTGATGAAACAGTCTGTGAGTAGAAAGAAGCTGATGGGCCAAAGGAGCGAGCAAAACATGAGCTGAGACATTGCTGTTTGTTGCATTACCTTTAGGCCACCTCCAAGCAGCCTGAAATAGGATAGGACCCTAACAAGTGCTGAGTGAGAGCTCCTACTCTGGAAAATGATTGTCTTTTGCTTTGGGCTCCTGCTAAGTAATTTGTCCTGCTAAGGTCATGAAGCAGCATAAAGAAAACAGAGAGTTGGTTGGTGAAGGAGCACTCTAAAAACAGGCTCTTCTGGTCAAACATCCAGCACTGACATCAGGACTGCTTCTTTAATCTGGAGAGAGCATTTAGACTGCTAACATGGACGTGGCAGCCAGGAAGCCATGCTACACAGAAAGCCTTGTTCTCCAAAACCATTTACCCTCATGCCTCCACCCACCATAAGCCAGGCAAGATAGGCTCCTTCTATGCGGCTGCCTTACTAAAACATCCACTGCGCCCAACCTTGCCATAACTGATGAGATGCGACACACTGATGAGCGTGCAAACACACTGGTGTGGACCTGGTCTTCGCCACCAGCAGCACATGACTAAGAGGGGCTGGACGCAGAGCATATGATGCTCCAGCCACGGCAGCAGCAACGACGCAGGAACATAGCCTATACCACACTTAGCGCATGGCTCCGGTGAGCACTGGCTGGCTGCAGCCTGCACCCGCATTCATTTCACTTGTTTCAGGCAGGCTATTGTGTCAGGAAGCTTTTGGTTGGATTTCTCGAGCCAGCCCCAGCGCTCTTATGGGAAACAGTGGGAGCTCATTCCATGCATGGGAAAGTGTCTTTGCTCAGGGCAAAATGTGCTGTTTGGTGAACCGAGCTGCATTGCCTTTGTGTCAGTATGATCTGAGGGCAATGTTAAAGCTTTAACAATGCAGAAAATAAATTCATATCTCCCCGGGTCTCTCCCTATGCACACTCTCGTGAAAGGAGGAACTGGCAAACCGCAGAGGAGTGGTGAAGGTTTTATAGAAAACTTCTTTCTGGGTGGAGAAGAGCGATTGCTCTGACCCTCTGAGACGAGGCAGAGAGAGGAGGGGAATCCCTGCACCAGCAGCCGCCGTGCTCTGATAATTTTTACCAGGGTTGCAAAAAGTCCCTTCTTAGTAGGCAGGAGCCGGAGAGGGAGGAGGACAGCTCTCTGCCAAAATGGCACAGGGTGACGGCAGGAGCAGCCCTCATCATCCATGGCAGGAGCGATGCTGAGGATACTGATCCCTCATTTCGGGGGTGGGGGATGGACTGGCCAAGAAATGGTCCCAGAAATGGGACCATACCCTTCTTGGCGATTTTGATGCTAATGACTGAAACGGGGCCGGGCAATGGAGTGCAAAGTGTCCACTCTGCTCCTGTGTTCACAGGGTTAGGAAGAAAGAGGGCAGCAGTGTGGACACAAGCCGAAGGGCACTTCCTGCCTCCGAGCTGGGCAGAGGGCCTGGCCCGCTTTACTTTCTCATATAGACATAGTCATAAACCTCAGTGAAGTTAAGATGATTTACACCCTCCGTCTACGTGGCCTCCAGCCCTATAAGAAGAATCTCCAGAGATACATGATCAAGTTCTCCTTTCCTTCCTTTTTCTATTTTTTTAACCCAAAGTGAATATCATCTGTAATGATTTTTCTAATATCCTAGTTGAGCGGTGAAGGGAGAAAGAGGGGGAGGGGTGCCTGTGTTTTTCCTTCAGCGTGAGCTCCTAATTCCCATCCATGCTAATGGGACTTGCACGCATGCATCAAGGGGAGAAGAGACCCCCGAGGGTTCACAAAATATGCAGATGACTGGTTTTTAATGAATGCAAAATGTAAAACAAAAGAAGTATCACAGTCAAGCTGCTCATGCATAATAAAGTCACAGGGAAAAGGGAGCAAATAAACAGAAAAGTCTTCTTGGCTATAACCATCCTTAATATGCAATGGACAATTGGGAACAGCAGGCCTTCTGAAACCCACATCATCAAAGAGCAAATACATTTTGGCAACATGAAACCATCTAAGGCAGCATTTCTCAAGCTCTGTCCCACCAAGTGATGGGAAAAATATTCAGGCCTCTCCCTGATGTACATTTTTTAAGGGAAGTGGGGAAGTCTCCCCGAGGAAACTTGAAAGCTCCAACAGGATATTACAGCAGGGCTGCGATGTTGAAGCCTGCGGAGAGGGGCGGCAGTTCATTTTCCTTGCTTCAGGAGCTGTTTTACTGGAAGTTCAGCAAGGCAGAGCTGCACGTGGAGCAGTCAAGCTGTGAGTCAGGAAGGTGCTGGGATGACGTGAGGGAGTAGTCCCACCAGAGTCAACGCAATTTGTTCACTTGTTAATTTGATGACATGCTGGGCAGCAGACTAAATGAGACCTGATTTGAGAAGTCCTGCATGGGAAGCAGCTCTGAAACATGCTCCTCCTTCCACCTCCTCACACATCTGCACTGCACGAACCACCTAAGCCCCTTCTGAAATGGGACTTTGTCCCTTCATTGAAACTCAACACAGACCTATGTTATTCAGCTGGGGCCAAAATCCCAGGTTTTGTTCCTGGGTCTTGGTCTGCAGTCACTGAATCCTTATTCCCCAGTTTGACCTACCTTCACTACTGGCACAACCCCAAAGTCCTGCTCAAAATGAACCCAGCTGGGAGGATTTACTCTTCAGCATGCATACAGTATCTATATCCAGGCAGAGGAACATCTCAGTGTTTGGATTTGGTCTTAGTTTGGGTTTGTTACAGGGCAGGGATGTGAATTTTAAATCCAGGCCCTGACTCAGACCTAACCACTAGAGGTCTGATATGTGGTCAGAGCTCCTCTGCTCCTTGCCTGCCCTTAAACTGAGATTGTATGACTGTGCCCAGGGTCAAGACCTTCCTAGGCAGCACCAAATGATCAGAAAGGCTACACAACCCCACAGCTCAACAACAGTAGCACTTGTCCTACATCAAAAGTATCTGGGAAACGCCGAGGAAGGCGCATTACACCAAAATACCGTAGCACAGAGCTGCATTTAGTAAACCTTAAAAAAAAAAAAAAGAAACCTTAAAATAAAACCTCTAATAAAACAGTTTTCAACACTTAGAAAAATCAAAGAGATGATAATGTCTGCACTCTGTACCAGGCAACTTGGGGAAAGATTAAAGAGAACACATGTACAAATGTCATTAGCATGCTAGCAGTGATATAAAAAGAACCTCCAACTTTTAAAATAAATGAGCTGCTACAAAATAAACTACCTTATGACAAAATGTACATAGGGGATATACAAAGTAAATTAAAAAACAGATTAAAGCAACATCTGTATATTAACATCGACATAAAACAGCATAGTAGTAATAGCAGTGGCATGCAAAGGTATTATAAAATTATAATCTATCCAAAATGTTATGTCATCTTAATGAAACTGTACAGCCCACACATCGCAAGTATTATTCCTTTATGGTTCAAAACATTTTTTTGCAGCAGCAGCTATGCAGAAACAGGCCAGACTCAGTCCCAGTACATCTCACAAGCTTCCTCAAATAATACCCTAAGAGTCAGTACAGATCACTAAAGCCATGTTTTTCCCACTTTTTGGCTTTACAGACCCCAGTTTCTCCTTTTCTTATGCTCCTGATTTGGGAGATGGAGCAAAGCAACATGGATTTGTCTCTGTGTTTGCATCAGGACTCCTCCCTGACATGCACAGAACAGCAGCTAAGAGTGTCTCACTCAGCAGAAATTGCTTTTCCACTGTTTCATGTCATGACATACTCTCCCATTTTCTGACAAACACCCAGTGTCAATGAGCTGGAGACACGTGTTCATTTGTAAAAACTCACAACCTTTTCTGTCCCTTTTCTTGCCTTTTACTGCTGTCTCTGAGAACACCTGCAATTCTGTGTGCAGATTTGGGGAGTTACAGATTTTTGCATTACAAAATGATCAGCACAGCTTGTGGTCAAAGTCTATATCTCACCATCTCCATGACATCCAAATGAACGCTCAGCAATCCTGAGAAATTTCCTCTTCCCCCCTCCCCGCCCCAACAGAATCTACCAAAACTGCACAGACTTTGAATAAACTGTGCAATTTTCCAGGTGGAGTTCACTGTCCTGGATTTCCTACCTCTGAAAACTTGAGCGGACCTCTGGACCAATGTGGGGAAAAGCCTTCTGCTTTCATTCATAAAAGTAACAACTGCAGAAAGAGAAGCCAAACTGCTTAAAGCCATGCTGAGTCCAGAGCTCCCTGTCCTCTTATTTAACATTGTGGTAGCACATATCCATTGGAGTGGCTTGGCTAGAAGTTCTTCCATTGACCTGGTGCTCCTCAGATCCCTTTCCTTTTTCAAGGAAGATGTTCACAAGGATCATCTCAGACCAAGGAGGCCTTAACTTTTGCCTGCTTCCCTGCTTAGAGATGGGACAACTAAAAATCTTGGACTTCCCTTTCTATGGGGCGGACTTGATAGCAACAAGAGGTTGGTGGGACCCTCCACAGTCCACATGGGCTGGAAACTTTGGTAGACCAAGCCTACGTGCACCTGACCGACATGGCTCCAGTGTGGCAGAGGTTTGCAGCCCACCTAAAACGAGGTGCTGGCAGGAGACAGCTACGCGATAGCTACGGACACTTCCTGTTTCTGTTATTTACCAGCTGAAACCTTGAAACAGAAGTTTATGTAAGTTCAAAAGAGACCAGAAAAATTTACAGAAGGCAAACATACCGAGACCTATTAAATACAAAGGCTGGACTGGTGGCAAGGGAAGTCCTTGAGCCACAAGTTTTTGGAGGCTGGCAGAGTATCCTGGGGAGGAACTGCTACATGCTCACCCTGTTTCTGTGTTATCCCCGAGGCATTTATTGTTGGCCACTCTTGCATAGTGGGCTGGATTAATCTTTTGTCTGCGCTGTCATAGCCAGCCTTCTGTTCTCATGTTATATTCTCATGTTATACCTGGCTAAGCAGTGTGGCTAGCAAGCAAGAGAGCAAAACATTCTCATTCTGCACGCGCAACTTCCCATTAATTTTCCATTACACAACTCTATGGCAGTAGAGGGCTGAAGCAGTCTCGTTGGATTAGGACTAAAATCTCATAGATATTATTAGCATCACATAGCACAAGAGTCTACATTTGCTCCTATCACTGTCTTAGCACATTAATGACTTGTAGCAAGGCTAATGCTATAAGAGTTACGCAAAATATATATCATAATTGCTGAAGCAACCGGGCAAGGCTAATGAGAAAGCAGAGAGCTTGCCTATGTAATATTAGGATGGAAACTCCTGATACCGTGTGCCTACTAGTTTTTTCCTGCTTCCAGGTGTCCTCGCTCTTGTTCCCTGAAAGAGGACTGGAGAAAGGTGAGCGAGCAGCAAAGATGGCGCAATGCTTGCACTGCTATCACTGGGAAAGGATGTCAGCAAGCTGGGCGGAAAAGGGAAGGTGTGGGTCTTACTCATTTCTGATACTAAACTCTTCCATTCATGACAATATACATGACTGCAGATCCTGTGGTTGCAAAGCATGGGGAGGAGTGGAGGGCAGGCCATATCAACAAGAAAATCCTCAGCACTGCAGGTGGTGCAACCAGCACCATCCCATCAGGTTGTACAACGAGCACCATCCCAGCGGGTTGTACAAGCAGCAGCATCCCAGCAGGTGGTGCAGCCAGCAGCATCCCAGCAGTCCCTCTGCCCTGGACAGATGAACAGATAGTCTCAGGCAGGCTGTGCTTTGCATTAGATATGAAAAGCTGTAAAAGTTAAGTGCTACCCACTTACCAATAGGATTTGAATCCAGGATGTCTCCTATTCCCTGTACGGCTTTGTCTGGGAAAGGATGGGGATGAGCAAAGCTTGCAGATGGCTGTAACTTGGCCCACAGCCTGCTGTGGACCTGTTCTGCCCCACAGCAAGACATAAGGACCTGCCAGAAGAGTAGATTTTCAAAGCCTCGGCATTGCTGTGTGGCTGTGGCTAGTACCAGACAGGGGAAACTCACACCACCCACACCTCACAAACCTGAATCCAACCTTGCAACACCTCAACATGTGTCATCACCCCCTGCTGGGGAGGTGAATTGGGGCTCTGACTTGGCACCCGTCACGGGGTTCATGCCCTCCGTTGCCTCTTGCTCAAGCCAGGCTGCTCCCTGCAGAGGAGAAGACGTGCGCCTTCCTGACACGAGCTGCAGGTGCCCTCACGCGTAGCTTCCTGCCGGTCAAGGATGCAGGGAGAGCGCACCCAACCGTGGCCTCCCACCTCCACCTCCTGCGACTGTCTCCCTGCAGCAGATCTCTCTGTTGGGCTCTCTTTATATATACATATACATATATTTTTTCCTAATGCAATACCTCAAGTGAAATGCAGAAGTTTTAATAAGAGAGGAATGATCATCCAGTGGATTTCACTGCAGTGGGAAGAAACCAAAAAGGAGGGGTAAAAATTGGGATCCTTCAAGGCTTACGGCAAGGGAAATGAAATATTTAATAAGTAAAACACTGTATGTGCAAGGAGGGCTCCCCCAGCCCCCCGCTTTCTTCCTTGGCAGAAATTAAACAACTTTTACACACCACGTAGTCTTCAGTACAGTATGCTAATGATGTCCCTGATGCCCTCTTCATCTGATCAAACTTAATTGTCTGTGTCAGGCTGCCAATTAACAAAAGGATCTCCTGGAGTACCAACTTCCAGAGCTACCTTAAAGGTTAATTGAATCATGTAAGCCCAATGCTCTGGCGGACTCAACTTCAGGATCCTATTCTAACCAGGGGTCTGCAGGGGTAACAAATAAAGGAAAAGTTTAATTGCTAAAGCAGCCAAATCTAACAGTCGCATTAAGAAAGAAATGATCTCTCACAGCTCTCCTTCCCCACCCCACCCCTCTTTTTTTAAAGCTTTGAAATAATCTTGGGGTTTTTAGATATATATACTCCTGGCAGCTTCTGGATCTCACTAGCAGGGGGTAAATACGAAGAACAGAATTTTGCTCTTTGATACATATGCAAACTGGGTCAAAGAAGACACTTAGGTAAATCCAAAGGTGGGATTTGTTCTCTTATTCACCCACTGCTGTTTTCTGAAATGTTCAGAAAACATGAAGCTGCAGCACGGACCAGGTCACTGAGCTGCTCTGCGATAAGATATGGAAGCAATAAATATTGCCTCTACTCAAGACACCAAAAGCCAGCTAAAGAGCATCCATTTCCTTTCTGTCTGCCTGACTTTCCAAAACACCCATTATTACCAGCTTCCAAGTGTTTTCTACTTTTCTTTTTAAAAACATATCTAAAAGTGCTTTTCTTCCCAGGAAAGACGGATATCCCTGTTTTTAAGGTGGTGAACTGAAAAACCAAGCATCCACAGTGAGTATTCAATGCAAAAATCACGTTGTGACTAGGACACAGCTTGAGTCGAAAGTAGGCTACTGCTGTGCTCCCTGTCTCAGCCCCCTTATCCGTTTCTCTGAGGCATGCACACATCTTGCTATATCTACAAAAGGGTATGGTGAATTTTTAAGTGATAGAAAACGTACTAAATCCAGTTGACCTAGCTGAAATTTTGAGGAATTCATCTTACCAAAGGTACAGATTTTCCATGGGCGCCTCCAGAGCACCTTCAAGTCTATTTGTAAGATATTTCAGAACAAAGCTGCTTTTCCTAACTGCCTTGAAAGGTCTTGCGATATTTTCCTACGGGGAAAAAAGAAATCAGAATGGCTTTTTAAGTTTGTCTTGCTGCTGAACACTAATTTTAGTATGTTCTCTCTTCAATCCCATCTAGAAGTGCGAGCTACCCATTTTTAAGGGTAAAAATATTAAAAGCCTGCCTCATCTCCATCCGCTTGACTCCTCGGGGAAGATGGGGAAAGTCTCCAGGCTTGACTTACGGGAGGAATCCCACCAGGCTTGGACCAACGCTGTATCACCCTCGTTTATCTTCTGGGCTTCAAGCTGGGGGAGACCCCTGGGCATCATGTCTTAGTTGTCTGGTCACCTACAAGACAACGCAAAACCTTTTTTGGCCACAAAAAGAGCAATTGTACGAAGCCATGAGGGAAGTGGTACGGAAGGTAAAGAAATTCCCACTGTTTTTAGGCTCTGAAGGGGTCAATCTCAAGAAAAGATGAAATAAACTACAACAGCTTGATGAGGCTGTGGCCGAATTGCAGCCCACTGATCGGACAAGCAGGAGGTTGACAGAGGGGATGCCCGAGCTGAGGATATTTTCAATTTTACTCCGCCAGCATGGAAACGGTCTGAGGACTGAACAGAGAAAGGAGTCACTAAGGGTGTGGGAAATAATAGGATAAAAATATATCAAATATCAAATGCAAAATCCAGCCTGTGGGATTAGTGAGAGTCAGGCATTTCCACTGGGGCAGCAGGGTGGCGGAGAGACGTTTTGCTCCTTGTGGATGCACGGGGTGTCTTTTCCCGTGCCGAACCACCAGCAAAAGAATTAGCTGTTTAGCAGGAGCAAAACGTTACAGCGAAGAGCTTAGGAATGCATTTTAAAGCAGAATGGCTAGAAAAAGAGGGTCATAAAGCCATGTTGTACCCATGGATGAAAGGACCTCAGAGGTATTTATCCATAATTTATCCCCAAACTTCTTTTAGATTCAATTAGACCTCTCTATCCACTTTGCATTTGAATATACATCACACCGATAGTCTTGGCTTGGCAAAACTTTACCTTTTTTATATATTATACTCTTCTTATGGGGTATCACTGCCTTTTTGCTCATGACAAAAAAAAAAAGACGACCGGCCAAAATCACTGCATTCCTCTCATTTTTCCGCTTTGTCTTTTCCAAGGGTACTCGGGCAGCCCTCGCGCCCTCTCTCGCCGCCTCCCGCGCAGGTGAATCGCAATGATGGTGGTGGTTTGCACTTCACTGACATCGCCTGCACGTTAGCAAACAGACACGGCCGCGGCCGCCCCTCTAACAAACTCCTGCAAACGGATCTATTAGCAACGGCAGGGGCCTGCTGTAGCGCTGGCGGGCACAGTAATTAATTTCCATGCATATCATTGCCAGGATCGCTTACTGATCCGGGGAGCAAGATCAGAGATGTCACGCCATAAATTGAGTCAGAGCCTTCACCTCTGTGTTCAGCGTGCAATTTTACACGCGCTTGACAAAGTAACAAACAGGGGGTAAAAAAAGGCAGCAGTTCCCCAGGGTGATGGACGGGGGGAATTGGCCCAATAAATTGTTCCCTGTAAAAAGCAATGTTTTCCTCATTAAAAGGCAGTGAATTCTCTATTGCTTTTCATTAGTTGTGGCCTTGCTAGACGTGAGGTTTAATTGGCAGTGTGTTTACAGGACGCCGGCCCCAGAGGTGAAGGAGACAAAGAGGCTGAAAAGAGATTCTTATTTATTAAGGAGAGGTGACAGGCAGCCGCTTAATAAGTTTTTGTGTGGGTCCTGGAAGAAGTTGCACTGTGAAGAATGACTGGGAAGGTGTAACCCCTTCTGTACCGTTACTTAAAACAACCTATTTTTACCATCGCATTTTTAAGCATCTATCCTTCCCCTTCTTGCAAGAACATCGGTAAATAAAATCAACTTGCCTTAGTTTAGCTGACCCCTAGAGCTTGCAGACTCATTTGAAATATTCAAGCAACCTCTACCCCGTTTGGTGTTTGCAAGGGAAGCTGCCTCGGGAGTAACCCACCGCTTCTTACTCACACGGGGCTACGGACACGGGAGGTAGTCCCGGCGCACCCAAGTAAAGCAGGGAGTAATGGTAAATTGTCCAGCGAGGATGTGAAATATCTGTGTGAAGAAGGACGGGCCCCCTTCCTCTGCAGTAGGCTCTGCAGAAAGGCCCTCAGCACCCAGCAGTGGCACCAAAAAAAAAAAAAAGAAATCAAATATACTTCAAGGCTTAAGTTAGCTCAAGTAGAAAACACAAAAAGCAAGTTGTCCTCCCCCAGCCCCAAAATGGTTAGCTTTGAACAATGCAACAGTGTTACAAGCCCTTCCAAAAGAAGAGATTACACTGGAGATGCCCCCAAAGGAAGGGTAAAAACACTGCATAGACGGCACACAGTAGATGCTACCTGTTACCGACTGCACCACTGCAGGGCGCTCAGTTACTGCAGTGATGGACCTGTGTGAGGATGGCAGAAGAGGAGGACAGGAGAAGAGGAGAAGGGAAGAAGGAGAGGAGAAGAGGAGAAGAGAAGAGGAGAAGGTAAAAAGGGCAGAAGATGTGAAGGGAAGAAGAGGAGAAGAGAAGAGAGTGAGAAAAGAATAGAAGAAGAGGAGAAGGGGAAAAGGGGAGAAGGGGAGAAGAAGACAGTGCCACACGGCTAGTTTTGCCCTTGTTGCTGTTGCAGTAGACAGTTCAGCTGCCTTTTCAGGGCTCCCAGCTGTACATGTCTAGATGACCATCAGCACTGATGGAGCAGGCCATCTGACACAGCTATGACTTGCCAACTGATGTTGTCTGTGACGTTTTTCCCACCAAAAGAACATGCACATCTGCTTTTGAAAACGGTACATATGCTGAAACATGCCCATCTCTGGCAAATTCCAACTCTCTGCCTAGCTATAAGAACCCAGTGCTGGAATTTTGTAGTGATCAAAGACATAACAATAAAAAGTTTTCCTTTCAAAATAAAAATAACAAATTTTAAGTGCCACGAATTCTTGTGGATCAATTGAAAAAAAAAAACAAAAAAGGAAAGAATAGAGCGCCTGTTTGTCTAAAGGGGTTTGAACCTTGCGCTGAGTTTTGTTTTTATTTTAGCTACAGAAGTGTTGTTGACTCTTAATTGTTACTTTTGGTGAAAATCCCCAAATTTGTTCTTTAAAATCAGGCCCTGCTGACCTTCTGAAAGAGCTGCACTAGCCCAGTCACGAGCCCTTGGCTCACTGCAGGAACGATGGAGGGAAAAGCCATGGCCCGTGAACTGCAATCACAACAATTCCCTCTTGCCACAGGTTCCCAGAACCTCCCCAGAACTGAATGCAACCCCAGACCAGGCTTTCCATCCCGATTTAGCACTCAGAGAACCCCCAATGTTTAACATAAAGTGTATTTTTCCAAGCATACGAACAAGTGCATTTTTTCCCACGTATCTGTTTCTGACATTGAACTGCCTCTCCAGTCAAAAAGGATTTATCAGAGTCTGCCCAAGAGCTGTTAGACAAAGAGCTTCATGCACATCATTTCACTCTGCTAATATGAGTCTTTCTCTCTGTCGGTTGGCTGGGACCTGGAGTGAGTTGGATGGACTGGACAGCCGTACGGACACCTCTGTGCTGGCAAGCCCAGGCTGCAACACGCTGCGGGGTCCCCTTTATCACACGTCACCTTCCTGGGGTGACAAGCAGAGGCTCAGTTGCTGGGTGCCATCTCAGCTTGCACATCATGTAATTTAGGGAAGCAAACTGCAAATAACTGCTCCAAACAGTATCGCAAATCAATGCTCCAACACTTATCCCCATTTTATCTTTGTCTCTAATCAACGTATTTAAGAGCAATATGGCCATGCTGGCACGCCAAACCTTGTTGTGCTTACAAGAAATACTGGTGGAATGGGAGCATTAAAATTAAGTAGCATGGAGTGTCCAGTAATTAATTTGATTTTTACATCCGTTCTTTATTTAATGCAACTTTAAGACTACGTTAGGAGCCGGAAATAAGCAGTGTAGCATGAAAACGAACTGGCCAGGTTCCAAGTGAGGCAAGAATTAGCATAATGTTAAATGTTGAGGATCCTTCTCATCAGCAAGCTGCGGGGGGAGGATCCAGCAAAGGAAGAGACTATCATCGTGCTTATTACTGGCTAATGAGAGAGCAGAGTCCAGTGCAGGGTGCTGGGCAAAAAACCCCATCTTTTCCCCAGTCCCAATGGGAGAGGTGAAGGAAGGAAGCTGAAGACCAGGGATTTGACCATGAGCTCATCTTTGCTCGCCAGAGCTCAGGAGGAGCGACCGGTGACAATATGGGAATGCTGGAGCATCTCTGAGGACCATCCCACCCGCCCTTCACCTTTCACCATACCTGTTGCATTTGCGCCTCCAAGATTTGCAGGAATTGTCCTGTTCCTCAGGATCAAACCCCTTTACATTGTATTTGAGGGGAATCTCATGCAGCTGGAAGGAGTTACTTCTTCCTCTAATTCCGGTATTCGCAGTCTTTCCCGTCACTCCATCTGCTGCTCAGAGCTGATCCGATAGTAGCACTGCCCCCGTGATTTCCATCATCTCCCTGGAGTCACTTCAGCAGTAGACCTGCTTTGCGCTGAGGCTGGGGAGTTGTGGGCCTAGTTGTCCGTGGAGTAATGTCAAAAATCCAGAAAAATCTGCCCCTTAACTTTAAGAATAATTTTAAATACACAGAAATTTAGGCTAAATAGCAGCAAAACGTTTCTCACCTCATACGCTTTCCCACATCAGACTCACGCCAGTTCCTTAGAGCATCTGTAAAACTCTGTCACCTTCCAAGACTGCCCTGGGTGAAGCTCTGCAACTGTCGAGGAAGTTCACTTTCCCAACCGTAATCTGTGCAGTTCTCCAACCAAATAACCTGGGCAGCTCACTATGGAAAAAAAAGGGTGTTGGCATGAGTGTAGGGGAGAGAAAAGGAGCGTTCTTCACAAAATAAATCCCCCTTTGTAGCCTGCCTGGGAAGCCCCAGCACTTCAGCCGGCTCCACTGGAGAGCAGAGCGCTTGCCGCGAGCTCGGCCCAGACCAACCCAAGCCACATGCGTGATTCATTGCACTCCAAGACCAACTATCGGTCACCGAGCCCATCAGGGCTAGTAGCCGCCTTCCCAGGCTCGTGCTGCACTGGGCACCACCTTTCTCACCATGACAGCTGAGCTTTCGCTGCCCTCTTCCATTTCTCTTTCAAAGAAGTGCAGCGAGAGGGGAAATAAGTAATGGAAAACTTGGACTTGGCAGAGAATATTTAAAATTAGGAGCTGTTTTGCTTGGGTAAAGCTTCCTAAGGAAAGCGGACAAAATCTTGGCCCTTCGGCATGGCTTGGCAGAGTGGACAAAGCAGACCTCAGCAGATTTTAAGGAACACATTTTTGCCCTCTCTAGGAGAAAACAAAGTTCACTCAATGCATGTCTGTAAGCAGAGAAGCGGTGCGTTAAGAAAATAAAACATCATTCTACGCTACAGTAACTGAGCAAGAAATTTAGCATCACACAAATTCAGACCCTCAGCAGTTTTTTTTTCTTTTCCTCACTCATTTCAGAGTTTCATGTGGCTAATTTTTAACCAGGCAGAGGGATTCGTGCTCCAAAGCCAGCAGGCGGGGAGGGTGCCCAGCTCACCAGGCGCAAACAGAAGGAGAATCACAAAAGACCCGCCCAGGTGGCAATTTCTGCACCAGTCTTACTGAGATCAGGGTTGGCTATGTAAAGACACTGAAGCCCATGAATTAGTTGGCCAGTGCCACCAGTGCTGCTGCACAGGCACGTCCAGCGTCGGAGAGCATCTCCTGCCTCGGTTTATTCCCACGCGTTCACAGGATGCTCAAAAATAGAAGGAGCAGAGCAAAGCTCTGCTGATACGCATTTGTGCAGGACACGTGCTCAGCCTTGTGCGGAGACCACCGAAACGGCCTTAAAATTCCCCGTGCCAGAAGGACAAAAATCCTGCTGTAATTCTCCTCGTATCTCCTGTGCGTAATGCTAAGGTGCTGAGGGATTCCTCCGCGTCTGGGGAAATGCTTTTTTTTTTTTAATTGACGGACAGAAATTTCTGTTCCTTTTTTCCCCATCTTTGCATACAACTATTAACATTTAAGATTTTTTTTTTTTTAACAAAAGTTTTAACACAGCAAGGCCCAGGATGGCTCCACACTGCCACCAACAAGGAAACGCACTCACCGTCGGAGAAGGCAGTTTAACCCCTTGGTGACATGCTGCCTTTTAATTCCCTTTGAATAGGCCTGATACAGTTTTGATGGAAAACGTACCCAGTGCATGGTTCAGGAGGCTACAGAATTGAGAGCTATTAAATACTAAAAAGACAAGGTGAGAAACAATTTGCAAAATCTCCTCTTTTTATAGACTGCAGCTATTGAGAAAAATTGAGTAAATTCCCCAGCTACCAAGACTGCAGTCTGTTTCAAGATTCCATCAATTTTTTACGGTACAATCAATATTTATGAATCCCCAAAGAAATGTTGCAAAGAGAAACATGGTGAAACATTTTCCATGCAGTTGCAAAGATGTAACGCGGGGACCTAAATAACTTTTAAAATAATCTCAATGACAATCAAAGTGCCTTACATAGCCAATATGGTTTAATGTCAGTGTTTATATTAGCTTTTTTCTAAAGAATAGATGGAAAAGGGGAAAAAAAGTAGGGAAAATGTTCGCAGTTTAATCTCTCCTAAAGAAGACATGTTGCTGTAATAAGTATTCTGTAATTTGGTGCTTAAAAATTCAAAGGAAGTACTATATTGAAAGTTCTTTGATTTTTTTATGCATTAAAAATACTCACCATCATGCATGCAATGGATTTTTCAGTCAGCTGAAAAAAAAAAAAAAGATTTCTATAAAAACTAGGCAAAGAAATTCACATCCCCTTAATGGCTACTTTAGGTTTAATATCTAAACTTATTTAAATAACTCTGAACCTTCCTGCTGAGAAATATTGAAAGTAATGGATTCCTTTGTGTGTAATCTCCATTTACATGTAGAGTTTAATTTCCCTCTGGGCTAAACCTGTGTAAAACCTGCCTTGAAGTGTCCCTCTGTAAAAACACACTGTTTAGGGCAGAACGCCTTTATTTCACATAAAATCTATTTGACACATCAAACTGCCAGCTCGCCCCTGCGCCGCCGAAACAACGAGCCCCAAGCGAGCCCGAAAGCCCAGCAGGCTCCGGCAAGCAGCGCCATCGGGCGCGCTCAGCCCTGCCACGCTCATCACACCAGTGACCCATTTGCCCTCTGGCTTTTGAAGGCTTTTCGTTACCCGTTGCATTAGAGGACGCCGCCTTTCCCGTCTCGCAGCCCGCCGCGCTCCTCCCGACCGGCGGCCCGGCGAATGCCGGCCGCAAACGGTCTCCTGTGCACGGTTTTGTTCCGCCGTCGTCGTCTTATTTATTTTTTTTTACTTCAAAGGCGAAAACGCTGGGAGAGATCCCTGCTAACGAACCAGTAACTCAAAGCATTTAATTACCTGAGACAAAGTCTGAGCTCGCGTGCTAATATTTTATTTCGAACATTAGTGAGTGCTAAAGAAGCCAGGAAATCTGATGAATTTGCAAAACACTTTCAATGCGGTTTATTTCCCCAAATTAATCAGGCAACTTGCAGTCCCAGCTATTTATAAGTCTAGTTAAGTACTGCTCCCTTGCGAGGTGTCTTTTTTTTTTTTCCCCTTCCATACTTACTGAGGTGTCTCAGTGATTCAGCCTCTTACCTAGCTAGCTCATCCAAGGGAATCTCGGTGGGAAGATCGGATATCTGATCTGTTTCTATATTTAATGGCATATTTCATCATGAGGGAATATTTTATTGAACCATCTCCCCTGAAATTGTATTTTTACACTGAGCTACACTAGAAACCGCAAGAGTTTAAAACATATTTTCACTGGAAAGCATAAGAAAAAAAAAAAAAAATCAATTTTTTCCTGAGGGGACTAAGCAGGATGTGCATAAGGTAGGAAAGTGGGGAAAAAGGGGATTGTGCTCAGAAAACTTTGTAAAAAATAGTTTTTTTAATATCTGACCTCTGCAATGAAGGGAGCTTGGGATGGGGATGGGGATGGGGATGGGGATGGGGATGGGGATGGGGATGGGGATGGGAAGCATCCGCAGCGGAGCTGACGACGGGATCCTTTGGGTCCCACTCTGGAAGCAGAGTTACGGGGAAGTATCGGTCACCTGCAGCTGCTGCCCTTTTTCTTGCTAATATTTCTTCTTCATCTTTAACCGTGTGCGCCCCGGTAGAGGCGTTGATATCCACTTTGCTGGCAGTACATTTTGGGGCAGCAATAGCCAAACCGGGCGAAGCTGCCAGGGAATGCGTGTCTGTTCCCACGCTCCGTGCCGCTGGGGCACCCACCGTCGCGGCCCCCGCCCGCCGCTTTTTCCTGAGACGCGTCAGAAAGAGTTAAAAGAGCAAACGTTCCTCCACAGCACACGACTCTCCAGTTTGATAAAACATAAAAAAAATCCAAAGAGGATTCTTTTTACAAAATATATATGTTTTTAAAAAGTTGCCCCTGCTGGGACAAAAAAATTAACAATGACACTAGTGAACGGTTTGGGGAAAAAAAGCCCCGCTCTCCAACCAGCCAGCCAGAGAGGACTTTGCCAGTAGTTAACGAGTTTACAATGTTACGGATCTCTTTATCTTTTAATCCATTTAATCAACAAAATTTCAAATAAAAAAAGACAAAACGGAAAAAAAGAAAATCAATGCCCCCAATTTGTGTTTTGTTTGACTGCGAGTAATATTCATGTCTGCATGAGGATGGCATGTAATTAACATGTCATAATCAAAATGACTAAGTTTGACACATTATAATCACTGCATGGAGATTATAGCATAGCCACAGGCGATCTGCACAGCCTATCTTAATATCATTTGCATAATGAAAGCATGGTGGCAGTAATAGCTTTTTTCTCTTGTTATCATAATTTCACCCAGGGCTGCAAAGGGCTTTGGTACTGTCAGATGTTGCCTGTTAAAAGTCATCGCGACTTGAAGGCTCCCGTCCAACTGACCTAAGTATTTCCGTGGGAGCGAGAGCCGGGCACATGAAACACTGGGTGTTTTCTGCGCTACCAGAAAACACATGCGCGGCCTTCGCTTAGGGCTCCCCATTACAGCCCTTTCCTCACCGATCTGGCAGGTGGAGGAATCCCTGGGCTGGGGGTTCACGGCGATGCTGACCACCGTGCTCACCTCCTGCCGGTGCAGTGGGACCAGAAGCCGTGAGCTGGCCCCTGACTGCAGCTTGGCCCAATCCACCACCCCTTTGGGTGCAGACAGTGACGTTCCCCAGGGTCCTTCCAACCACTTCTGGTTCAAGAAGAGCCAGACCTCAAGGAACCCATGCTGCAGGAAGTGAAGAGCCCACCAGCTCCCAAATGTTGTCCACCTTCAGCAATGTTTTGGCCTCCAGAGCAAATTGCTAAGGCCAAATACTCAATTTAGGGAAGCACTTGAGCCAGATCTTGGCCCAGATATGAACCGTATATTTCTATACCTTTGCTCTAGATAGTGCTTGTAGAATTTGGTATTTTTTTCAGGAGTTCATTTGTACCATTAATTCCATATATTGCAGCTCACAGTATCAGATCCTTCTATCATTTCCATATTGCTCCAGCCAGTATACAGTCCAATCACATTAACATACAATAATCCTCTAGCAGACATTACAGCATTAGGAATTACAAATTTATCTTATAGTAAAGAACATCAGCCCGTGTAACATAAACCTGTATAATCCTCCCAGACACACTCGGGAAAGTTTCTGCAGAATTTGGAAAAGAGCAGAGCTGCATTATTTCTGCAGTGTCCTAGTGGCTGAGTAAAACAGTGTCTTATATACAGAATTATCTAAAATGATTTTAGAGCGCTATGCTAAAATTATTATTTTAAGTAAAGTTTTGGTAATAGACTTGGGTTGTTTCCTGGGATCCTAGCAAAAAGATTGTGCTGGGTCTTTTTATTTAAGTGGAATTTTCATCGTATCAACATACAAAAACCAAATGTGCTTTGTGAGGTGATTTTTAACCTGCAATGATATCAGTTAAAAGATTAGCAATTTTTCTTAATCTGAAATTACCCAATCAGGCATACTGGTCCATACAAACTGTACTTATTTGCTCTTTAAAATACCAACCCTGGGTATTCACCCAGCTAAAAAGACAGGATTTGCAACTTTTCCTAAATACTAAGAGGGGTGAGGTAATTTCAGATCCAGCAAAGTGCATTTCAGAATAAAACATTCCTCAGGGAAGAACCTGCCAAGCAGCTCCTTTTCCAATATCGGTCTTGTGTGTGACCAGTTCAGGCTGGTTACCACCTTCCACTTCTTATAGTACAGGTTCTTATGTGATCTAATGCTTTCTGATACCCATTTAGGTTTCTGAGGGCTCTTCACGTCCACGCTAAAGAAGAAACCTGGATAAATCCCTGTTTTCCTTATGCAAGTCGTACAGCTGCATGTGGTGGCTACCTGTAGGACAACAGCAAGCAGTACCTCGTGAGGCATGAGAGCTGCTGCTGGTCCCCAACCTTATAGTCACTTGATGTCTGCATGCAAGATGTGTGTCCTCATGGCCAAGCATCCACATTGCACCATCCCAGCTCAGCAGGCAGGACCCCATGCATGAGTTTTCCCAGTTGACCAACTGGGAACATAAAGGTCTTCAAGAGCGAAAAATGAAAAATGCGTTTTCTAAAGCAACAAGGGTCCTTCTGAAATGGGCTCAATGGGCATCTTGGTAGCCCATCGCATGGGACTTTGTGCTGCTATAGTCTAAAATTACTTCTGCCCCAGAGATGGCCGCTATCCTGATTAACTCATGGAGACTTCAGATCCAGTCACTAAAGAGTCGAGACCCTCTAACTCATCTCATATTCGCCCAGATCAAACTTAAAGGGGTCTCATAAAGACCCCTTCATCCCTATCCAGTCACTGTATTTTCCAAATGAAGCATTTTTTCAGACAGAAATACAAATTCTCCTGTCAGCCACACATTTTAGTCAGTAATATCTAACACAGACAAATGCTGGCCTAGGTCTAGAGTTCTAGCAATTTCTGTGTTACTTACAGCATATTTCTATCCTGCTGACACCTGGGACTTTTACCTATAGATTGTAAAATACTTGTTTTCTCCCTTAAAGGGACTAAGCAGCTGTTTCCAGTCTAATTCAGAATCTCTTCTTGTAGCGGGCTCAGCCACTGTGCCCCAACAGTTATTGTTTATACCACAAAAGTGCCCAGAGATGCTGACTGAATTGTGTTTGAGTCCATAGACCTGCCTCAGAAGAGAGAGCTCTTGCTCCAGAAAACTGGTATTTTAAGCCCACAAAGCACTGAGATGAAAAGTAGCTGAGCCAAGCTCATGTGCTGGGCCAGCTTTCAGGCAAGAGCAGACACAGCAGGAGGCTGGCAGGCACCTGAGGCCAAACCTTGCCCTCGTCAAATAGCCCCCCAACATCATCACTTGGAAATCATGCTCTGCAACTGGGGTCATCCTGGTCCTCTGCTGAGACCACCATGTGATCACCACTTCTGGCTTCTCCCATTCCCACGTCCTGCTAAGGGGAGCAGGCAGGAGGACACCACCAGGTCTTCCAAAGCACAGATAGATGTCCACACGTTGGACACACCGTGGTGTTGACGAGGACACTGCCCACCTATAGAGC
The DNA here is from genome assembly GCF_040807025.1 of Struthio camelus. Taxonomy (NCBI): domain Eukaryota; kingdom Metazoa; phylum Chordata; class Aves; order Struthioniformes; family Struthionidae; genus Struthio; species Struthio camelus. Next base: position 85,186,105 of record NC_090982.1, read on the forward strand.
CTTCCAGTAGTGCTAGGACACCGTTTATGAGAGTCTTACCACCAGATTGGCTTTTGAAAAAGAAATGGCCATGCTCTGCGCACCCTCCCCAGGGCGGCTACCTCAGGCTATCTCGGAACGACTTCTTAAATTCCCATTCTTAAGAGGGACTAAAGTCAAAGCCCATCTCGCTGTCATAATTCTAGTAGTTTATGTGTTTTCTAATCACATGTTTTATGGTTAGCAAAAATGCCCCATGGGAGCTGATTAAAGGTTTATGAGAACCAAGAAAATCTGATAGGATTTGGTTTGAATCCGACCAGTTTTTTAAGTTTCCTATCCATAAGCTTTTAAGTACTTACAAGCCATTATTTCTGTCTTTTATGCAGTAGGGTTACTGTTTTTCTTTTTTTTCTTTTTTTCTTTTTTTTTTTTAGGGGATGGGGGGAAAAAGCAACATAAATCTCAGAGCAGAGATTTTTAAAAATGATTATCAGATTTGGGTAAGATTTGTCTTCCTCTTTAAAAAAGGCTTTTCACAATCACAATGTAAATGCATTAGCACAAAAGCAGTCTAAAGTCATTTTCAGAAAGATACTGCCTTCTGCTATGATGCTTCTCTAGTGGAAAGTACCTAGGATGTACAATTTAACTCTTCAGCTCCTGACCTATACCTCATCTTGATTATAGCCAGCGATATTAAAAACATAAATGGAGCACGTTCCCAGATGCCGCTTTTCTTCAAGCAATATTAAATTGTTTTAGTTGAAAGTCTTTGCTTGCCCATCCTGAGGGTTTACAGTTGCTGCTGGTGTATGTGGAGCTGAGGATGCTTTCCAAACTGTTTTCTTCCTTCTGGCAATATAGCATGAAGCTGCTCTTGGCTAATGGTGGGAAACATGGAAATTTCAGCAATTCCACCTGTCTTTGAAGTCTGGGTGGAACTGAGCTCCTGAGAGCAACGCAAAAAAGGCCAAGATGGTTGGTAAGCATTAATTCAAATAAACTTTTCCTCCACCAAACTCAGCTATGTGTTGATGGGTGCCAGGGCCTCAGAAGACGCTCTGATACAGCTGGCAAGACCAGGCAGCCAGGGAGGCCGCATCTAGGCTCCCGGCTTCGGCTGCGCAGGCCCCTGCACAGGGGCTCTTTTTCTGCAGGAAATTCACAAAAAGGGGACTTGCTGTATATGACTGGTTACTTGTTTTCTTCAACAGTCTTGGATGCTTCACTTTGCACACCCATCAAGCACAAGTGTGATGTTTCTTTGGATGGGGGGGCTATATTGAGTGGGGCGGCTATATTGAGTGGGGCAGTCACTGCATGGAAAGTATAAGCTAAGGAAAGCAGCAGCTGAAGGCATGGACTGAAAAAACACAACAGGACAAAGCAGCAGAAAATACTTTCTTGGGCATAAGAAGGTCGTAAGACCAGGTCAGCTGGTCTCCTTGTTCTTCAAATATAAACTCTTCAGTGAGGAACAGCCACCTCAGAGGGTTTGTGTCGAGCCCTCCAGTCTCCAGAACACTATGGAGACTCAAAAGGAGGGTAAGAAGGGCTTTCCAGCCAAGGAAAGCTTCCTCCTTCCTAAGGGCAAGGAAAAACTGTAACAGTAATAACTAGCAATTTCACTGGCCTGCTCATAAATTGAATATATCATGCGCATAGATGTGTTATCTGGTACAGGTTAGAGAAGAGATCTTAAGACACCTTCCACGAAGCTTCTTTGAACCACAAATTCCAGGTAACATAAGAGAAGAGGCTATTGCGACCTGGGCTTGAACAAAAGGCAGGAGTTTATTCAAGATGAAAGCTCCTAAGCTCTTACTAAAAGAATGACAACACCCTCAGAAAAAAAGGTGGGTTTTTTTTGTTTATTTTAAGTAAATATCAAAGAGGGGTTTAAAAATATAAGAAAATCACTCAAGAAAATCCATAAAATCAAAACCTATATATTTACACCATATTTTCAGCTAAACAAGTGTAATGAAATGACACAAAAAGTACATATCCCTAAATGAAAGTGGAAACAGAGACACTGGGGAAAACATAATAGGATAGTTAAGTATCAGAGGTAAGATGTCTAAGAAAAAAAACGAGAACACAACATCAGCAAAGACACAGAAAGGAGCACGACTTCTCAGAGGCAACGTGTACCATGGGAAGATGAGAATGAGAAAGGAATTGCTGTGAGATATTTCAACTGGTCATCAGAGGTCTAAAATAAGACAAACAGTTATTTGGAGAGTGGGATTAACAATCATTTGAAATGTATTCACTCATGAATAAGCTGATTTCTTAAGCTTATTCTAAGATAGGATTCAAGCATGTAAAATGGCAGACGATAGAGATCCAGTAAACCAGGGGTTCCCATTGCCAGGCAGAGAGTTAAACCAAACAAACTTTGTGCAAGTAGAGGATCCGTCAGCTGATGAAAGTCTTTGATATTAATAGTAAATTCTTCTTTCAGCTTACTTCACCAGCATTTTGCCCAGAAAATGGTTCCTAAGTCATTTTGTGCTCAGCGTTCGCTGTTAAATGCAGAGAGAGAAAATAAAAGTAAAGGTAAATAGCATCGGGTGAACAGTATGAATTATATCACATGTAAAACACTTGAGAACCCAGGACAAAAATCTGATATTCACTGGACTCCAAAGGAAGATATCTCAGCAGATCAGTTATATATTAAATCTCAACTTTTGTGCTTATTCTTGCTCTGGGTTCTTCAGGTGAAAACTGAATCACCTTCCGTACTAGGAGGACATGAATCAAAATCAGTGTCATACATTGTAGACTGGCACCATTGAGTAACATCAAGGATCAGTTGGTCAGTTCAGCTTGAAGAAAGCTTGAACAAACCTGCCTGACTCTTGAGTGCTGGACTAACTTCTGAACTATCCATGCTTCTTTTTCTCATAGCAGAACTCGCCTCAATGACCAGAGAGATTATCTAATAGCATCTGGACTCAGCAGTACGGGCATCTACTTTTGCTGTATACAAAGGACAATTAATCAACCATCAGCTATGGTATCAGTTATGCTTTGGCATTTCGGATCTCAGGAATTACCAGCAGGGAAAAAAACAGTCTCTCATCAATGTCTTGAATGCAATACTAGAAAATAGTAATACTGTGTGCAAAAACATGTGAAGAGAGCAGGGAGGAAAATTCAGAATGTTTATTTACCTCTCTAATACCAGTCTCTGTGAGAACGGCTCCCACGAGACCTTACTTGGAGCAAAATTTGGCAGTGCAGGCCATCCGCATGCAGGGACAATGGAAGTGGGCCAGACATTGGGAAGGGTCCCTGGGATGGCACACAACAGATCATCCACATTAGGAGAGAAGATGGGAAGAGCTGGCCTTGTTTCACCCAGCAAACAGAGGTCGGAAATAGGCTGCTCTCCGTGGCTGCCAGGACAGTAAATGCAAGGCAGTGAAAAATATTTGCAGTTAAAGAGCAGTTCTGGCATTAGGGTAAGTAGGTTTACGTTGAGCAAGAGTAAACTAGAAAGTGGTTTCTAACCATGAACGTGTTCAAATTCTGAAATAGCTGTCAATAACGGTTGTGGGGTCAATCCCCTATTTCAGACTGAGTTTGATCAGTTTAAGAGAACAATTAGAAAATATGGTGCTTGGACTTGATACTGAAGAGACTCCCTCCGAGTCACACGTGTGACAGGAACATGGACCTAGCGCTGCTGGGTTTGAGGTTCTGCACAGCCGTCCAGCCCTCCCCATCGTTACTGGTCCTGCATCTCCAACAGAAGTTGCTGGCACACAGCAGTGGAAACCCTCCCATTAGATGAAGACGGTCTGTAGAAGACAGTTGCTACCTAAGGCCTGGCGGTACAGAGAAGATGACATAAGGCAAGAAATCCTTCACAATGAGAGTAGTGCAGCCCTGGGACAGGGGCCCAGAGGGGTGCTTGGATGTCCATCCATGGAAATATTCAGAACTTGACTGCACAAGTTGTTGAGCATCCTCATTTTACTTTGAAACTAGTCCTGTTGTGAGCAGGGGATTGGATTAGAGGCTTCCGGAGGTACCTTCCAACTGCAACTGATTTTAAGACAGGCTGTAGGAGATGGACTGCATGAGCCAGGAGCTAATGACTTGGACAACTGATAGGTTTACAGCAGCAAAGCGGGAGTCAAGATGCTGCGGTTCCGCGCTCAGCAACTTCCCCGAGCAGCTTGAAGTGAACCCCGTTACATTTCACCCACCTCACTTCTTGATCTACAGAGCAAGGGGTAAGAGTGCTTCTGAGCCCACCTGCCCTTTGCAGAGCTCAACCTGCTGATTCTTGAAATTAAATAAATAAAAAGGGAAGGATTGTCATGCCTGTTAAGCTGGTCAATACAGTGACACCTTTGCAGTGACAACAGCAAGAGATAGACCTTGGGCATCCTTGGCCAGTTCTACCGAAAACAGGGCACTCTCTCGTTCAGACAAGGAACAGGCTTAGTTAGTAATACTGGTGAACTTAAAGAGATGGTTCAAAGCAAACGCCAGAAAAAAGACAGGTAAAATGCTTCTGCACCTAACAGTCACTTGTTGTCCAAAAAACCCTCCACATCACAACAAAAATAAAAAAAAAAATGAAGGTAATCATTTTATAGGTGCAATTGGAGAGACGCATTTCTGAAAAACATGAGCTTAAGCATTCCCTGGTAGTCATTACTGCTCCCAGGCTCCTATAGTGGTGTACGGACATTTTCGGAACAGCAGCACCGAAAGAAGAGGCTGTCTTCGGTATGTGTCATTCCCAGCGTCAAAAACACAAAAATATTTAAGTTGACGCAGAGTCTATCCTGGCACTCAACAGACAGCGCTGCTAACTTCTGGAAAATAGAAGAGCCCCAGGGCAGGCTAATAACAGCACTACTTAAGAACGTAAGACAATTATTACCTCCAACTGTGAAGGAGTCTGAGTAATTAAAAAGGGTTCTTTATTTTGATTAAAAAAGATTCCTTTCAGTCTATTTGAATCTTCAGTAAAAGCCCTGAACGATGTTTTTAGATGCCAGAAAAGAGACTCCACAATGGATTCAAGATAAATAACAAACTCATTTGAAAAATTAGCCTATTATCATCATATTGTCCAAAATCAATTAATTTCTCATTCTTTCACCCACATCACTTCCTGGAGACAATGCAGTTCTAAACCAAGGCTTCCGAAACCTTCTTTGGATTAACAGAAATCCAAAATTAATTGAGTTTAATTACTATAAATTTCCTTCCCAATAAAATCTCAAGAATTTCCAATCATGCTGATTTATTTGAGTAATTAGAAAGCCATTCACAGATGTCACACTGTTAGGTAGTGTGGCTAATGCAGGGTTTGCTTAACTGGATCCTGAGACCACAGCGCTGTGAAGAATGACAACTAAAAAAACTCCAATAAAAAGCAGGAGATTAAGGGAACACAAACGACACAACCTCAGGCAATGCAACCAATGCCAGCAGCTTCCCGCGGGAAACCCTCTCCTTGCCTCTGTGCTGCTGGAAATGAGCTTCCCATGGAGGACAGCCTGCTTCTGCTGCTCCAGAATATCTCAGTCTGGTCTAGCACTCTGCCCCAGCAGGTCTTGAGGAGTTTTACAACCATCCCCGTTTGACAGAGGAAGAAATGAAGGCTCCTAGGGATGTAACGCACAATCCAGGGTGACCCCAAAGGATGATGTCATAGCTGAAAGAAAGAAAAATAAACAGATCTCCTTTGTTTTGGGAAGTACTGAATATTGGCTTCAGCCATGAGGTGCCTTCCCATTTGTGCCTCTTACAACTGCCACAAAAAGCCTATGCAGGAGGGAGGAAGCCAGGAGACACCTCCTTCCTGAAGCACTGCAAAATGTATTGCATCCGGACCTGGCTCACTCTCCATTCAAGCAACCTGCCACTGAAAGCAATGCTTGTGCTTGTTTTCACCAAAAGAAAAGCTGCATTAAATTTCGCAAGGGTCTCAGAGGGTCGGACAGGTCCTGCTTCTCTACCATGGAAGGCGGTGCAGACCCAGCCGTTCACGACACACCCCATGCGCTCGTTATTTTGTGAACCTGTAGAACGAATTGGATTGTGTTTTCCTGTGAAAGTATTTTGCAAAACCACTAATCTGTGTGGGCTTAGGTGGGATGGATCCCCCTGCTTTCAGGTACCTGAGATAGAGATGCTGAGAGCTGGACTAATCACTCTGTCCATTTGCTAGAGAAAAAGGGGCACTTAGATGCGACTCCTTTGACCTCATATCAGTGCCTGATTTAGGAGGGGATACACTGAGCCTCAGGAAATATCTATATATCTCCTCAGGAACTGCAGTGCAATCTTCATTGCGGGATGTGCTCATCTTTGTGGTAAACATTTAATCAGGTGAACCCTGTCCAGAGAGTCTCTCAGGCCTGGGCTGCTCAAATTCTGTCCTGGAGGAGTCTGTCAAGAGTATGATTCTTTACCTCTACTAGCACAGTCCTCACATCACTCCTACTTTTTCCTCTTCCCAGATGGGACCATCAGTCCTAGGACAGGAACAGCAATCCTACCATATGCGCATCTCTACAGGTGTGACGGTGACACTGCCAGCACCATGTTACTCCAGCTTTGCAACTACAGGGACAATGCTACACCCTCTGTGTGGAGCTAGGACACCTCACGGGAGGATAAAGCAATCTGAGGGTACAGATACGCTTTGGAGCGATGTTCTCCAATGGCCTCATATGATGCTGTCGCGGCTGGCAGACTCTGCCCACTGCTGAGCAGGGCAGACATGCTTCTTTATTGCCCCTTTTTCCTGGAGCAGGACAACTGCCAGGAGCAAGCAACCATGCTGTCGGCAGCCAGAGTGAGTCCTTGGGTAGCCACGGGCTGTGATCCCTGCTCTTGTGGCTGCCTACTCCACGGTGTGGCTCGCTCTCTCCCCTTGCTCAATTGTTGGAACTCAACGAGTTATACTTGTTAAGACAAGAGCACAATTTCATCTCTTACAAAGAGGAACGTTCCTTTCACCCCAGGATATTATGTGAGGTTCCCTGAACTCTCATTAGAAGACTGAAGGATCAGGGTGAGTGTGGAGGGGAACCCTAATTTGATTTTTCTTCCCATCTCCTCTCAGTAATGCGAATTGCCTACTCAGTAGGCAGCTGGGCTCTTCCCACTGAAGAATCTTGGGAAAGAAAAGTCATGGGGATTTCTTAACTGTCCTTTATAAGAGTGCTGGGGAATGTCAGGGATTAAAAAACTGGGGGAGGCTAACACAGATTTCAGGTTCTCCTTCCATCCAAACAGGAAGGTTTGGAGGCAGATATAATACAATCTCCCACAGACAGAACACACATGATTTAATTAGAAAGGTAATTTGGTGATCAGTAAATGAAAAGAAAGCATGTCAGGGCCGTCAAAGTAGAGAGGAAAAACTTAACTTGGCAACATAAATAGCTGTTTATAAGAGGAGAAACAAGTGTCCTTTTTTTAAGACTCAGCTATGAGCTGAATCTAACAGCTAAAACCAGAGCCTTGACAGTGAAAACCAAAAAAAAAAAAAAAACACAAGAACTCGGGCTTATACATGCCAATATTTGAGTAATAACATAATATTTAAATACCACAGTAATCTTAGCACTGTAATCCTGACACTCACAGGTTATCTTAAATAAAGGTCAGCAGAAGAATATGGTGTTGTCCAAACCTCCCCGCTGTCCCCGGCTGTCAGACATCCTCAGCCATAGGAAAATCATCTTTACTTTTTGCCTGAGCCTTTAATGGCTCTGAAAGCTGCTGCTTTTGTCTAAATACATACATTGTGTGCAGTTTAGGAAATAGGTGAAAAGGCTTTAATGGAGAGATTAGCGCTTGACATGGTGAAGCTGCAACTAGGTCGTAAGAGATTTCAGAGGTTAGGAAATTTTACAGGGTTTAAGTGTTTTGTAATGTAGTTTAGTGGCCTCATACATTTGCTCCTGGTCCAGGACATAATGTATGCCTCAAAACTTGATTTTTATTGATTAAAAATAACCAGGTTGCTGCTCTGGGCTGACAGCCACTTGACAGACTCTAGCATATACCAACGACTGCTCCGATTTCTACAATCATTTCAAGGGGTTTGGGTCAGGTGGGGCAGTAAAGGCATTTTTTGCCAAGTAAAGGCCACTGGAGTTAATGAATCGGAAAATTAAAGACGGTTAACAAAACCAGAAGCTTTTTGTCCCTCTTGCACGGTTGTAGCCTTCCTAGTCTTTGGTCGGATGGATTAGGGAACATCTCATTAAAAAATTATATACCAATCATTTAAATAAGGTATTCATGGGGGGAGGAGGGGTTTAAGTGCAGAATGAGCCTTCCATGTAAAATCAATGCTGTTAAACTCCATTACACTAGCTTTCTTCCATGCCTAATAACCACATTTCTAATACCTGGCCAGAGTATAAACAGTGACCCCAACCAGCATCAGGGACAGAGAGGAAACGAGAGAAGTTATCTTTCAGATGAACTGTTCTGGAGGATTATTAAGAGTGAATACCTCAAAAACATCAAAGCTCCTAATATGCATGCATAGCAAATTGTCCCCTCCTCTGATAGCAGGTCTGTAAGCTCTACAGGCCAACGTGCCTATTTTCTACTCGTCCACATTTGTATAATTCATCAGAGACTTGAGTGAAGGCAACGGAGATGTACCAATACCAGTGAATATGAAATCGATGAACATTAAGCCAGTGAGAAGCCCACTGAAGTCAATCACACAGAGAGTCTTTCAGCTCTCTGCATCTCTATTTACACTGCTGAAATGTCACCTGGGTGCAAATTTGTTTGGGTATATAAAGCATCTGGATCTCCAATAATCCATGCTTATTGCCTTAGAAAAAGTTCTTCTGAAATCTGGCGAAACCTAGGCTGCGTTCATGGACGTTCTGTGAACAGGGAAAGAGAAGTCTACTGATGTCTACTTTTTTTTTTTTTTTTTTTTTGTAAGAAAGCCTTGGAGAACTGTTTGGGAAGAGTTAAAAAAGTTCTACAGAAAATAGAGATCCAGCTATAAAATGCCCCCGCTCTACTGAAGGGATTTATGCATAGTGAAACACTTTCTACTGTTCCTTTCCAATGATCCAGTAGACCTCTTCTAAAGGCATCCTTTTGAAATAAATTTCAGCAAAAGGATACTTTAATCTATTGAATTCTGTAAGATTCTTGCAAAGTAACTACTATAAATTCTCCATCCTGTTCTGCATTCACACGTGACAGTTACGGGCATGGGATGAAAATCCAGTTAATCCTCTTCCTTCCTTCCACACTCTCCTGCCTTGCGGTGTCCTTAATTTACACCAGTGACAGAGGTGGGTGCCACTCTTGGATAGTGGAGTGCTGCAAGATGCAAGAGCTGGGCAGTAGGGTCACCCCAACCAAAGGAGGCTTATAGGACCGTGGGGTTTCCTCTAAGCGCTCAGGGCTAGTTCAGTCTCATCTTCCTTGGTGGTAACTAAAATTTCTGCAGAGCTCAGCTGGAGAAGCAACAGGTCAATAACGATCCCCTTTCACAGTCCCATTCAGGTCCAAAGTTGGGCCTCACTTTGCAGTAGTTTCTCAAGAATTTCTCTATGAAAAGCTATGTTTTGGACAAAAAAAGATACTCTGTGGAAACCAAAGCTTCTGATGAGTCACAGTCACTCTGGAGGAAGACTCAATGCTGGAAAAGCCACCTTGCACTTCTCATTAACTCCATTTCCCTGCCTCTGCCATCTTCAACCCATGTTTTCACCTAGTCCCCCAGGACTCGGAGGAGTGCATGTCATACACTGATGAGAGACTGATCCTGGGGTACCGCGTACATCACTGCTGCCCCAGTTTTAAAACAGACAAGATGCAAAAATCAAGTGAGATACCAAAAAGTGCCATGAACAATTTATGACTGGAGGGAATTTCTCACAAAGACCAAGAGTTCCATGGGTTTAGCACATGAAAAGAAAGAGAGGAAATTATTACCCTGCATCACCACACAAGAACAAGAACCTGCCCTTCCCAGGGAGAAATTACAGGGTGCTAGGCAACATCTGCAAATCCACCAGAAAAGGCACAACAAAACCCATGGCTGGAAGTGAAAGGCAGACAAATTATAGCAGAAAATTAGAAATAAATTGTAATTCTAAAATTAATTAACCATATGTCAAGTAATAACAGCCTACCAAGGGATAAGATGGATTCTCCATTGATTGATGTCTTCCAGCCAAAAGCTTGGTTGCTTCTCTGGAAGATATACCTTCAATAGACACAAGGTCTTGGCTCAGTCAAGGGGGTCACTGGACAGAGATACAGAGCAAGCAAGGCTAGCTGATCCATTCTGGCTTTCATAAATCTGTGAAATCCTTCCACAGAGGCTTGTCCCAGGAGCAAAAAGATACACAGACTGAAGTCAAAGTTATGGGTCAGGCATGTACATCTTTGTCTGAGACTTTTCTCCCTCCTTCCATCACACAACTGAGCTAAACCAATGGAAGCTGTAGGCATCAAACTGAGGGGCAGTTTAGTAAAAACACTGATAATGAACTTCCACTTCTTTCTTCGGAAGAACGTGCGGTTTCTCAATGAGTGAGGCCAAAAAAGATGTGTGGCCCAGTGCACTCTTGACAAAAGCATAGATTCACTGAAGCTTACAATTAATATTTAATGCCAACAAGTCTTCTGTGATGCTGTGCGGATGTAAATAAGTGGAGAGAACGTGATATTTACCCCACTATAAAACATTCATGAGAGCTAAGCTATTTACAAAAGCTAAATATGACACTGTATTTACTGTAGGTCACCTCCTAGGGTTAGAGATGAAAAGTTTTTGGTCTAATGGAAAGTAACATAATACACCATAATAATACAACCACTGTCTCGTCTGCAAAGAAATATCTCCGGCTCCTTCTTTCTATTGCAATTACAGGTGGGTAAAGCCACTACAGGAAAAAAATAATAAAAAACAAAAGGAAATGGTGCCTTAAGGAGACCCGATACCTTGGGCTTGTTTTACTATGCACAGTTCTTGTGCACTGTTGAGCATTACCATGTTTATGCAAGATCTCAGCTCTGTGGACAGCGTACGTGCAATGGCTTTGCTTTAATTGAAGTTACGCTATCCCAGGATTGCAAATTATATACCAAAGTGCATTGAAATGAGCTGGGGCTTTTCTTCCACTCCAACGTAATTCAGATTTCCCCACGAAAAGGTTCCTTTGTATATACCTAAACCTGTAATCAATATAGATGGCTAAGCAGGGCTGTCAAAACTTGAAATGCCAATATGCTAGGAGTGAACTCACTGATGTAAGTCTCACAGCATTATGCTCTGGATTTATAGACCAGGATAGTTAGGAATTTGTTTCCACGAACTAACACCCATAGCAGACCCCCCACCAGCCAACTGCATTATTCTCTATACGTCTCGGAAATCACAGAAGAATTGTCAAAGCCAAAGCAGATTCCTGATTTAGGAAGCATTTGGGTGAAGTTGTATTATAAAGCCTAACAAAAAATTGCTTAAAAAGACACATTTATCTCAGAAGTCTGGCTTGTTGTTTGGTTTGACATCCAAAAGTAAGCTGAAAAATGATGTGAATATAATTCCTATCGTGATAGGCACTTTTGGTTGGGTAGCAATAAATGAAAAAGGCAAAGAAGCTTTAGTTTTTAACGCATACGAAAAGAGAATACTTTTTTGTTGTGAACTAATTAGAAATGGGTCAATGCCATTTACCTCTGTTCAACCTCCATTACTGAGTATTTTTGAACGGGTGACTTACCGATAACAGTCTTTGGCCCTTTAAAATTCTTTCTGGGAACAACAAATGAGGATGGCAGGATGGTCTGTGTGTTCACTATGAATTTTACAGGTATGAAAATGATAGGCTCAAACCAAATTAGGACTGCAAAGACCTAACCTTGAGGATTAGAGATGGTTTTGAAAAAACATTCTTTAAAGAGGTAAGCAGTAGCTAGCGTTTCCCCTCCAACACACCTGCAGAAAATCTACAAATAAAATGGGATCCCAGGCACACGTTTGCTAACACTCTTTTCCTTCAATCCTTCCCCAGCTGTCCCAAGGCACGTACAGCATGCGACGGACCCCGACGTGGCCCCAGATGCCTCCAAGGGACGCCTGCTCTTACAGCTCCCGTGTGAGAGCCATGGCCTCACCACCTCCTTCCCTCAGCTCCCACGGACTGAACCTCAGGGGCAGAGAGGGAGATATGCCGCAACCCATGAAAGGGCCCACAACCTCAAAAAATCCCACAATCTCCCACCTACTTCAACAAGTTTGAAGCGTAACCTATTTTTGACTATCTAGGAGTAAGTGACTTGCCCAAGGTGACTCCACCTAGCTGGTGGCAAAACCCCAGAGCACTCCTCTTCTCCAGTTATTAAACCCTGCTCCCTACAGAACCATCTATACATCAAAACAATACTGGGACCAGTGACAAGATAACGAATGGAGACAGTGGTCTTTAACTGAGGCCTAAGATCTATCTCTGGGGGGTTGCTCTTGGGAGTAAATTTTACTACTGATATGCTCAATGTTCATGCTTCAGGATAGATGAGCTATCACTGTGCCATGCAAACCCATTGTGATATCTACTTACTGTGTTCCCACAGAGACAGAGCAAGTTTCAGCATGATTTATAAAAGAGAGTCAGTGAAAACGAGGAGGTCTGCAGTTTCAGAATTATTTTTGAAAAGACCTCCCACCAAAAAACCCTCCCCTCTCATCACTACCCTTTGATGTGGTAGCATATCTAAGAAAGACTAGAGCTAGGAATGAATTTGAAGAGGAATGTCACAGGGCTGGACAGTTTGTCAGCTCAGTGTGGGGTAAAAATGTACAATGCTGGAATTTAGCAAAATGTTGTGAAAGGTAGGTGGCTAAGTAAGGGCATCCTGAGCTCATTCAAGAACATCCAGGTAGATGGAGATAAAGGTTTCAGCCAAACTAGCAAAGGGGGTGTGTGAACAAGGTGCCTATACGCAGGTATCTCATGCCAGATGCCTTAGGACTATCCGAAACATCCCTAAGGGGGTAGCAGATATAAGACATGACCTACACGACATACCTCCTTCTTACGCAGAGGCTGTGACCAGGCTGGATGGGCTCCTGCATCTCAAATGAGGTGGAATTCCTGGATTATCACCTGAATTCAACCTGCAGATCCCAGTACAGTCATTGCCCATGCACATATGGTGGCTATGACAAACAGGAGGACTCCTGGGCTGCAGAATTGATGGAGTTTACCTGGGAGAGGCCCATGCAGGATCCAATAACTTCTGGTTAGCATCCAGCCTGCAAGCTATGGTGGGGGGAGGGGGGGGGAAGGAAAGGGCAGATTATTTTTTCTAGTACAATTATAGTACCTACTGCTTGCAAGAATCACTTCTCAGCCATGCTGGAGTCTCACAGCACAGAGTTGATCCAGGTGACTGCAAACAAAAAACACAGTTTGGACAAAGGAATTTACAACATCTATGGTGAAATTAAAAAACAATTGCAAAATGTGAAAGTGAATGTTTTTTGAACTCCCAAATAACTGCTTTCTCTGGCCCAGGGAAAAAATCTCCAGTTTCCCCATTTAGTCTCTGTTCCACACAAACAGTCCCTAAAGGAAAGATTTTCATTTCCAAAACCAAGCAGTGAAATTTTGGATGCCTGAATTCGGGGTGCCTACTGTCACAGTTAAAAAATAAAGAAGTCTAAAAGTTTGTCATTAAAGCAGTTTTCCCGGGAACAATGCAGTTCTGACAATACAAAAGAATTTCTCATATATTGGTTGCAGTAAGATTTATTATAAAGAAATGGAATAAAATCTTAGAATACTGAAGCATCTCATTTTGATTATTTTCTGAACATTTTCATTTCAGCTTGAAGTGTATTTTCTTTCACGTCATCTTTCCAGGAGTAAAATTAAAAAACCCTAAATTAAATTTAATTTTTTTCAATGAAACACACAGTAGATTAGAACTAATTTCCCCCCAAACCTAATTTCAAAAAGGTAGCAAAATATTCGCTTGTCATCCTAATTAGGTAAAATGTGAATTTTGGAACCTTGAAATTTTCATAAGATTTAAAAAAAAAAAAAAAAAAAGTTTTCCAACCTACTTTACACACAAAAGAAATCTCCAAAACTGAGATGCTCAGGAATACTGTCATTAGAAAACTGTGTCCCGAGGCCCCATTTTTAGATCATGTCCTTTCTTGTTACTGTTATTCTCCATGCAGCTGAGGTGCAGGCTTTCTTCTTGCCACTTCTCCGTCCAGCGTCTTCAGCATCGCTCTGCGAGAAGCACCGACGGTTCCTGCGGGAGGGAAACGCTCTCTGTTTACTGCGACCATCGTCACCGTTGGGTTGACGGCTACTGAAAGAGTTTCTGGCTCAATCAAATGTCACCGGAAGAAGCAGTGGAGGAAGATGATGCCCCAAATTCTAGTTCCTCCCCCGCGATGCAGCAAAACCTTGAGCTCATCTTCTTGTTCCTGCCTCTCTTCGTTTACTACCCTGTACAAAGCTGAAAAGGAAAGCCACTGCCTCTGAAAGGCTGATGACTGGAGCTATGACATTATTAAATTGATAATGCAAAAAATGTTTAAATATCCTCCCTGCAGAGCTGTGCTGAGTAAGTCAGGTAATCACTAAGGGGTGCACAACCATTTTATGGGTCATCAAGTGATAAAGCTAATATGCTGCTTAAACTCCCTGGGAGAGAGGTCTCATTTGGTTGCATCAGGCCATTACACAGGGCTGTAAAAAATGCAATTGTTTGATTTGCCTAAATACAGGTGAGGTGCAATAAAACCCCTTATTTGCCATCCCTTGCTGCGTTATGGCAATCTCAAAGCAGGGACTGACCTTTTTATTTGTTTACGAAGCACTATTCTTACCTATAGCACCGTAGAAATAAAACTTAAGTATGTGTATGCATACACATAATCTATTAAGGGTAGGGTGGGGGAATAAAAAGCAAGAGGCCTTTCAGTGCGCAAGACGAGGCCACACAGATCAGGAAATGTGATTTCTTCGCGTTCACACTGATACATTCAAGCTAGGGGGAAGGGAGATGAGAGGGCAGAGGAGGGTGATGGGTTCTTGGTCGAGGTGGGAATGGGTTTGAGCACCCTGAACACGAGAGCAAACGGGGTCAAAGAGTGCCGCTGCCTCCAAACTAAAAGCGTTGGGAGAGAAAGAGAAAAAGAAAAGGACCCTGGTGGTATTACATCTTGATCAAGGAATGACTGATAATATTCCGGCATGCCATCGTTCAGGCCCCTCGTTTGATGACAAAGCCCGGCCTCCATCCCACATCCATTATCCGCCACCCGCCCCCAGGCGAGCGCATCAATAACGCTCCCGCGGCCCGGCGGTGCCGTGTCCCCCTCCTGTGCCGGGGAGAGGACACCGCCGACGGCCGGTGGGCATTTCCATACGGCGGGAGCGCATCATTACAGCCCACCAATCTTTCACGGCTCTCGCCGTGGATCCTGCTGCTACACGGGAGCTGGGCTTTTAACCAGTTCCTGTCCTTCAGGGATGCTCATCCTGGGGGACTGGGAAGAAGAAAGCCAGGCAGCACTCTGTCTTTTGTCACGTCAGGTCCAAGTTTCCCTTTACACCTTGAGGGGAAAAACAAGCCTTCAGTTACAGGTGGTGAAAAACCTTCTTGCATTTTGGTACAACTACCAAATTATTTTTTTTTTTTGATTTCTCCTTCTCCCCACCTTTTAATTAACGAGAAGCATCCTCATTCTGCCTGGTTCATCCAAGAGGGCTAACAGTTTGAATTTGAATGTGAACATCTTCAAACATCTGTTGCCATAATTTGGCTGGATTAACGGTCTAGTTTGTTAGACCATCTGCTGCTCTCCAAGAGCAGAGTCGTTCCCAGCATACACAGGCCGATCCGCAGGCTGGTCCGCACCGAAGCGGGGAAAGCCCTTGGCCACACTTGAATTTCCTCCCCAGAAACAGCAATGGGCTCTGAGGCCCACAGAGGTCAGGGTTAGGTCTGAACATCCTGTGAACCTGCCCCAAAGCTCCCAGAAAGGGAGACCTGCAGCTGAGCAGGCTGGTCTTAATGAGGTATCCTTTTGTGCCACGGGGCGGCGAGGGTGCATCATCGGCATGATGGAGATGAGGAACGCTTGAGGTGATGGGAACAGATCTGGAAGACGTGTTGGTCAAAGCTTTGACTAACAACAGGTTAAAGAAAGATCTAAAGCAGACTCTGTTCACCCCTTGGCTTCTCACCAGTCTTGAGTGATTCCTAGCACTTGTTTCTACATCTTTATTTTCCATGTACTCAGGCTGAAAAGGCCCAGCTTTAGGAGATGCGACAGACCTGGACTTCAGCTTGGAGAAAGGAGCCACCCAGCTGGAGCTGCATCAGAGGCACGTACCTCTCTTCCACCTCTGCCATTCCCAGTCCAAAACCAACTTGCCCCAATGAACTGGAGCTGGCAGTAATTCCCATTCTCCCTCTGCCCTGACTGGTGTGTGTATCTCAGAAGCAAGGACTGCAAAGGCTGCTGGGAAACCCAGAAGGAGCAGAGCAAGCTGAAGGAGGCTGGGCATTGGCTCCAGGCAGCTCTCCAGGGCAGAGAAATTCCCGAAATCCCTCTAACATGGGGAGGAGGTCACAAAGTCAAAACTGGCTCCAGCACATAAGCGAGCCCAGAAGCACGAGCACTCCAGGTGACTCCTCTGGCACAGCCAAGGAAGTAGGGGTAACCACATTTGGAAGAGCCAAGTGGGAGGAAATAACCAAAAGCAGGGCCAGAGGATATGTCCACCAGCCCCTGCAGACCCTGTCTCTAACCCTCTCTCCCTTTCCATGTTTTTCTTTCTGTTCTTTTCCTAATGGGAGATGTTTCATGTAGGACAGAAAACTAGAAACATCTCCTCCGCACCAACACAACGCTTTTCACTGCCCAGCGCTCACCTGCTCTGCCTTTGCTTTCAGATGGAGCAAGGGAGATGCTCACTCGGAGCAAGGGAGATGCTCACTCACCTCCTTCAGATGGCAACTTCACTCCAGAGACCCACCTGGAGGAGATGGAGGCTTTTGGCATCCAGTGGAGATTGTGGCAATGGTGGTGGCTGGAACCAGGCGTGAAAGATGTTCATCTTCTAGTGCAGAAGCAGGTAGAGGGTGATATGAGTATACACTGATGCCTGCATAAATTTTACTGCTACTCAGTAGTTTTGCTACGTAACCCTACAGTTAGCCTGTGAAGCCCTGGCTTCTGTGCCTGAATGGTGTCGTCTTGCTGGTGGCTTACCACAGCAGCAAAAGCCATGGCTAGACCAAACCCAGGACAACCCTGGCAGCAAAGGTATTTGCCAGATTTTCCATTCTGCACTGTGGACTCCGAACCTCAAAGAAACCACGTACTTACAACTATAAGTCTCTCCAGAGATGCCTACTGCTGCTCTTTGAACAGTCAATCTGCTGCCCAACCTCTCCTCCTGTTCATCACAGATGACCCAACAAGACTGTTGATGGCAAAATGCAGAGCACACCAAGAAAAGTGATGGAAAGCTTTTCTTCAAATAATAGGCTTAAATCCCAGGAGGGGCAGTTCTGGGTTTGAAACTAGATCAGTTAAGTGCAGCTTCGCAAGACACAGGAAAAGATTACTTAGTTCAAATCATTTGAAGATTGAATCTGTGCAAATCAGGAAAATTTCTGCCTCTGACAGAGTCCCCCATTCACTCCTGGGAGAAACAGGAATGATCCAGGCAAATCAGTGAGTTGGTGCTGGCAGTGCTGATAACACGTGTAACGAACCTCTGATAGTGTTGCATAGTAAACAGGAAATTTTTGAGGCGAAGCATCCTCTGTAACGAGAAGAAGAAAAAAAGGTTCTTAAAAACCCAAACCCACTGAGGAGGTTTCGCTCTCCAAGGAAATTGCTCCAGTGGTGCGAGGCAGGGCCCAGCTCGGTGCTCCTACCTTCTCATTTACTAGTTTGCACCACTTACGAGCCTTAATCAGAGCCAGCCAGCACACAGCCAGCTCTACTGACACCCAATCTCTCGCCTCTGACTGAAAAAGATTAGATATGCGGGACCGAAAGCTGTGCTTAACGCAGCGGGGTGAGGGCCGGGCGGTCTCCAACCTGTCACCTGCTCCAGGACGGGCTGGGAGGGAAAGGTCAGCGCCATCAAAGCAGCCAGCAACGTAAGCCAGTTAATAGAAAATCTGCTTCTAATTGCTTGTGGTATTATGGATACACCTTCAACCACCTGAGACCACCAGGAACCCATTCAAAGCCTTGCTTCCTAGCTTACACATAAGCCTTTCATGTTTTATTATAACCCTGCCGATTTTTGCTTTCATTTATGTGCGGGAGAAGATGGCTCAACACCCATGGGGACGACTTTTTTTTCTAGCCTCATTTCCACACGTGTTGCTCCCAAAAACCCTCAGCAGAAACCTCTCTGGATTCCTTCAGTCCGATGCGCTGTGCGCAAACCCTTGCGCGCAACCCGCTGCCGACATCCCCGGGAACAGGTTTTGCTTCCGTTCTTGCTCGGTGATGAAATGTCACTCTTCACGCTTTGGTGGTGCTGCTTTTCAGGATAGACTTCAAAGAGGCCCAGGGCTCCCAATAAACATGACCGTCCAGCTGGGCTGCTCCATAAATAGGTTAGGATCATACGGGTGGTGCAAAGTGTTTCTTGGGCATGCCGCGAGGGGACAGCAAGGTGACAGCAGCACCGCGTTGCCTTGATTTTTCAGGTGGACACGGCAGGAGGGCACCGGAACGAGCGGCAATACAGTAAACCCCCAGCTGCATGCAGAGCTTGATCCTGCCTCCACCGAGCCCCAGCCACCTTGTCTCTCTGCCTGCCTTTTTTTTTTTTTTCCTCCTTTCTCCCTGTTATTTAAATGATTTTGAGCGAGAAAGTAGGCCATGAAAAAGGGGGTAGCATTGTTTTAATAATTAGCAATTACCATCGCTGCAATATTAATTGCATATTTCCATAGCAAACACCCCCCTGGAGGGAAAAAGTGAGCGGTGGTTAGAGACCGCCGAAGCCTAAAACTGGAATTTCCTAGGAACGGGGAGGTAAAAAAAAAAAAGGAGAGCGAGAGAATGAACTTCTTACATTCAAGTAAATTACTATAGGGATTCCTTAGAAACCTTTAATTAGCCCTGCTCTGCTGTAGCATTGATTGGTCTGAAACTCATCAATTATTCAATGGCAGTGGCTCTTTCTCTCTCTCTTTTTTTCCTCCTTCTTTTCATCCTTTAGCCTGGTCGTAATCTGCCGGGAGGCTTCTGCTTCCACGGGCCAGGAAGCCTGGCTCAGTTTCCTACTTCCAGCCTCAACCCTTGAGTTTGGCCCCAAAAGTTGAGAGTCCTGCAGGCAACGCACCGTTTTTCTTATGCCATCACCAACCTGCTTGGGGGAAAACTCCAAAAGCTGCCTGGAAAAATGAGTGAAGCCAATCCCAAGTTGGCTGCTGCCTCCAAAAACCCGCAGTTTCCACGTGGGCGGCTCGGCCGTGGCGCCGGACCGTGCCCGACCCCACAGATGGGGAGGGAATGAAATAATCAGGATTCAACCCCCGTGGCATTGCACTGTTTAAACGGTTCGGAGAGCAGCTTAGCTCCCAGGCACGTGCGCATATTAAGGCTGTGTCTTTTCGAGCCCGCTTATCCCTGGGAAGTTACTCCGAAGCTCGCTTTTGGAGACCCCAGCACATGATACAGCTCCACACTGGCTGTGGTGGTCCAGGACCGCAAAGGAAAGCAAAAGGAAAGAGAAAAGAAAAGAAAAAAAAAGAAACCCAACACACATTATTTCAGACTGATAGCAAACCGATTTTTTTTTTTTTTTTGGTAGTATTAGATATGTGAATTTCTTAACGGGTTTGGACGAAACGGAGCTGTACGGTTTTTGCTGAAACCACGAAGCTCAAAGCCTCAAACAGGTGGGTGGCCCCAAAAGGTGCTGGGGGAGAAGTGGGTGCTCAGCACTACGGCCCAACGCACACACCCTCTCTTGGTCCAAAAAGACCTTGTTTCGCAGCAGCGAGGAAAACCTGAAGCCATCTTGCAATATGAAGCGCCCCAAACTGCTTTTCAGATTGGTACTTGCCTAATTGACTCAAAACTGTTAAAAAAAAAAAAAAAAAAAAAGAAAAAGGTGCTGGCTGGCTTTCCACAAACAGATGAACACGTCCGCATATGGTTTTGGTAAGTGTTTTCCAACAAAATCTTCCCCTATCAAAAATCAAAACTCAAAGACGACCTAAATCCCTCGTTCCTCTGATCCAGCAAATGGCTTGCTGGGGATAAAAAAGGGAATTGAATTTATCTTTCCATCTTTCCCACCCCGCCGGCCTCTACGCTGCTGCCTTAGTGGCCGGCACGGCTGCAGAGACCTCTTTAAAAACGACCATTTGAGGGCAAAATCCTGCCGATTTCCCCCAGCACGGCAAGGGGTGTCAGCGGTGCACAGCTCGGGCGTCCGGGGCAAATCCCAAAGCGGAACTGTTCGCCCTTATTTTCAGGCCGCGCCAAAAATGTTGGGGAAAAACTGCTTATCCAACACGCAGGGAAAGCTCTTGAAATTTCTCTCTCAGATGTGGAACCCAGAGAACATTCATGTTTGATTAAAAGAATGCCTGATTTGGTCCTAATTGCTCTTCCTTAATTTGTTTTTTTTCCAACACAGCGGTAACACCCTGTTCAGATTAACTTACAACGATGCTTTGCCTCTAAGTTTTGAGGACTTCTTTCCTCCTGCCAGCCCAAAGAAGTCTTTAGTTTGCTGCAAGTTTTGGTCACCCCAAAGGTACGCCTTTTGATGCGGGAACCGTTCGTCTGCTCCCACGTCCAGCTTTCATTCACCTTTGATAGCCTCCATAGCTATCTTTAGGTAAAGCTTGTTTTAAAGTTTACTATTAAAACAAAGAGAAAGAGAAGAATGAGTAATTCATCTCAATAACATAGAAAAAGAGAGAGAACAAGATTTATACATATATGGGTATATGCATGCATAAATATATATAATATATATATACACACATGCACCTATTTTTACATATATATATAAAGTTACGACATTATCCATGGTCCAACCTCAGTCCGCAGGGACTTTCTACACCTTGCAGAAGCCCAGACACGTCCCAAGTCCCCGGGAATGAAAGCGGTGAGATCAGACCCACGCGCCCAGCCCATGGTCCATCTGTCTGTCCAACGCCCCCATCTAACCTGTCCCGCAGACATTTCGCCTCTTCTCCTCCTTCAAAATCCATCCCAAACGCTCCAAACGGAGTCCCACGAGGTCCCCCTTCCTACCTGCGCGCTCACAGAGAAAGTCATTGCTTCCTACAGGCCAAAAAAGAAAAACCCAACCCAACCTTGGCCCCGTCGCCCCACCACGGGGATAAGAAATGACCTATTGACTACGAATTTCATTTTTTCCTCACCGCCTTCCTCCATTTGAGCAGTTACAGCAGCGTCGCTGGCTGTGCGCGCACACATATTAGCCTGGGTATTTCCTATCCTACTTATCCCCGGGAATTTATTCTAAAGCTCGCTTTCGGAAACCCCTAAGTATGGCATAATTCGGCGGATTTGACGTTCCCGTCAATGTTTTGTGCAGTAGTTACTCCGCAAGCCCCGAGAGGGTGGAGAAAAATGCTTTCAAACAAATCAAATCAGAAACAGCCTGGACGTTTGGTTTGCCTACCTGTGCCGGACAAGCATTTTCAGCCTATTTTACCCTAAAACATATACCGACGGCTCTCCGAGCCGGTAACTCTTGGGCAGGGCTCATGCGGCTCACGCCAGGCGTCCGAGCGCAACGGCGTGACTTCTTAATCACAAAAAATAGGTTTTAATCTCATTACTGGGGAGCTGGCCCTGGCACGCGCCCACTGCCCTGTGGCAAAAATATTGCAATAAAAAGGCTGCAGAAATAGTTTTACTATGAGCTTGTTGAAAGTTAAGTGGATTTTTGCTCGTGTTGAGGGCAGGAGGAGGAAGGGGATTGCTCTTTCATGGGAGCTCACGTCCTGCCTCCCCCCTCCACCTGCCTTCTGCCAACAGAAGGGGAAGAAAAACTGAAAATCATATTTTTCTTCAATTTTGCATTTTTTTTTATTTCTTTTTTAATTCCAAGTAATAGGTGGGAACCGTTGCTGTTTCCTAAAGAGAGCAGAGCATTATTTTCTAGCTAACTCCTGACACTGCTTGAGAGCCGACCAAAGAGAAATCAATCCAAAAACTAACCAAACATATATTTTACCCTCAACCAAAAAAAACCCAAAAAACGAAAACCAAAAAATCCTAAAGCGTCTTAAGGATGAGTTGTACTTTCAAGAAACAATATTTGAATTTTGTGGGTCAGTTTGAAACACACGTGCTCCCAGCAGAGTTTCGTTTTCATTATTTCCATTTGAATTTCCCAGTTCAGCAAATTAAACAAAAATTGCACATTGTCTTTCCCTTTTCCTTCACAGTTGGCTTCCAGGTCGAATATATTATTTAGACACATGTGTTTTCAGCGCCCACTTTTTTGTTCCTCACGTTTCATGGACCGGCGAAAGGAAACGCAAGGGCGTTAGCTCCTTACCCCGCGCCCGAGCGGACGGCTCAGATACTTTCCCACCGCTGCCAGGTTTGTTCAACTCCTCCTTTCAGACCATCCCCACCACTTCCCACAGGCATTAACTTTAAAAAAAAAAAAAAAAAAAAAAGAGGGGAAAGAGGGGAAAAAGCCCTTTTCCAGGACAAAGTTTACGCTCCGGCTGGACGGAGGAAGAATCACGGGGATTACGGAGCGCGGGAAACTTGCTGGAGGGCACCTTGGCAGCTGGGCCCCAAAGGGGTCCCCAGCACCCCCCGGCCAACCTCTTCCCTGGGCTCAGCCCGCGCTTTGCAGCCTTGTGCTGCGACGCCGAGGCGCAGGAGGGCAAGGACCGAAAACCCACCTGCTCCGCTCCCCCCACCCTGCCCGGGCTGGCGGGTTTGAGGCTGAACCTCGACAATACCGAGGAAAGGCTTTTTCTGCCTCCTTTCCCCTCTTCTTTTCCCCGCGGTCCCCTCTCGCCGAAAGGAGCGCCCGCGCCTCTGCGCCTCAGAGCCCGCTGCTTGCTTCGCCCCTCTCCGCCCCCCCCCAAATTTGAAGGAGAACGTACCGCTCATAAAAATTTAATGCCATATGTAACAAAGCAAAATGAATATTTAATTGGCGCTTTTATGCGAGACCGGTTACACGCGGGGGGAGGGAAAAAAAAAATAAAATAAAATAAAAGTGAAACCCCTCCGACGCTCGGCAAAAGCTGGTACGGAAGCAGTTAAGCTATTGGCAACAAGCGGCTCCTAATAAACACTCAGCTAATTCTGTAGGAAAAGCACTAATTAGAAAAGCAATAATAATCGGTGTAATTGCTCTAAATTACCCTCCTCGCAGAGAAGCGCGCTGGATGCCGAAGCGCAGCTGCTCCTGCTGCAGCCCGGCGCTGGCAGCCGCAGCCGCTTCGCTTTTCTCTGCTGCCCTCTCCAGGTCGGCCAAGGGGGCAAAGCTGCCACATCCCACCGACGGGGAGGGGAGGGGCAAATCCAGCACCCTCGGGTGCACTGAGCAGGCCGGGCTCAGACCGGATGCAATATCGGGGTGGGGGAGCTGCAAGGAGGGGGGGGGGGTGCTAAGGAGGAGCGAGGAGGCTCGGCGAGTCCCTCCGTAAATCCATCTGCTTATCGCCCGGCCCGTTCCCGCGCTCCGGAAACGCCCGAGCGCCTGCGCCCCTGGAGCCGAACGGCCTCCGCTCGTATCGCCGGCCAAATCCCGAAACCCAGCGCTCGGGAAGAGCCCGGCCCGCTCGGCGCGGGAGGCGAACGGCGGCGCTTGCAGCATCGAGCCACCCTCTGTGGCCGCGCGTCCCAGCCGGGGCACGCGTCTGCAAGGCTAAGCAGCACCGGGACGCGAAACGTCGCTCTCCACCCAAGGTACCAAACTAAGAGGAGGACAGAAAGACACTTTAGACGCTATGGTTTTGCACAATTCCCATGACGGTTGTATTTGGGAGGTGGGGTCGTCCCCCAGGTGCCAGCACCTTTGCTTGCACTAACTTGAGTGTCAATCAACAGAACAAAGTTTTCGCTGAGCACGCGTTTGTGGCGGCCAGCGCAGCTTGCACGGCAGCGGGAAACCCGCATTTTCAGAAGAGGAAACTACCTCCTCCAGCAGTAAAAGGAGCTCAGACAACAAGCACACTGACCAGAGAAGGCCAACGTACAGCCAAGGGTTTAACGCAAATATCAGTTTTCCCGACTTAAGCCACAAGAGGTGACATGCGACTATTAGGTGAAACAGAAATATCCACCTCTCCTAGCGGTCCGCAGCCTCTGGCCAGCACCTTTTGCCTTTGGCCGCGCTGGGGGGATGCGAAAAATCAGGAGATGCAGCACCCAGGTCACGGTGGTGGCTCAGTTTCCAGGTTTGGTTGGCCAAAAGCAGCCCAACACGTAGTTCTTGCTCCCCGACTCCTTGCTGACCGGCACCTGCAAAAACGCTCCCGAACACTTACCCCTAAGGCTGGTTATTCGAATACGTTTCGCATCTATTCCCAAGCCTTGGAGGCCACACACGCCGCTGTTGAGTTCCCAGTGGCTTCGCCCGCCTCGCGGAGACCTGCCCGGCAGCAGAACGCGGCCCTGAGGGTACAAAGGTCACATTTTTAGCACAACATTAATGTGCAGTTTGAGCAGCTTTCCCAAAAAAACACACGTCCGCTCTGCACGACGTGACGTCCTCGGTTAATAAAAAAGAAAAGGAAGGCAGGTCTCCTCCGGGCGCACGCGGGGTGGCCGCGCCGCGAAGCCCTGGGCAGACTGGTTTAGATGGTCGTCGGGAGCTTCGGTCTGCGGCTGCCGGACACACAAGGACAAGCTCAAATCGTTTTGCGAGACTGGCCCCCCCCCAACGAGACGTCTTAATTCACTTTACTTACGTAGCGGCTCGCGCAACAGTTAAGGAGACGGGTGGTTTTTTTGTTTGTTTTTTGATTTAATTTCACTGATCTTGATGGAATCATTACAGAGGAAATTAGTCCAGGACTAAAGTTAAAAGGTTACAGGCTGTCCCAGAGTTTTTCCCTTTAAACAGGAAGGAAACAGAAAGCTAAAGTAGCGCCTTGGAGGATCCAAGCCCTCCTGGGACTGGTTTTACCCCATTACTTGGTGACATTACTCACGCTGTCCCGCAGCCTCTGGAAGAGGACAACAGTGCTCCACGTTTCCCGCTGTAATTGCACCTAAATCCTTGTTGTTTCCGTGCGTGCTTCGGCACTATTTATATTGGTTTAACGATCCATTAAACAAATACTGTACTTTGGGAAGTGCTACTTTGCCAGCAATTACAGTTTCTCCAGTGCTCGGCAGCGCTGACTGTGAGCACCAGGACCACAGTACGCGGCTGGCTGAGGACAGGGGCTGGGGGCTTCAGGGATGTGGGGACGGGCTTTTAGAAATTGTAATATACCCTAGGGAAATGCTATTTTTGTGTGTTTAAAAACATTGAGGACATTCAGTAGGCTTTTTTTCCTTCTTTTCTAAGAACTACTTTCTGTAGGAACCCAAATTAATTGCAAAAGCCTGAACCTGACCGCACTGGAGAGAGGCTTCCTGACTCGTAGGATTTGCTCAGCTGCCTTCGGCCCTGGGGCAGGGCCACGGATGCTCCCCAAAGTGGGGCAGCAATAGGACTGTGGGGACAGGAGCCACCAAAGAGCAACGGGTCTACCCGAGCAGGCTCTTCCCAGGTGAAAGGCACCAAGAAAAAAATCCCAGTGGCAGAGAAACTATAGGAATTTGGCCATCTCCTTTCAAAGATTTCTACTGGCTCAACAAAAGGATGCGACAGGCATGGCAGCGCCTTGCAAGCCCATTGCTTCGTTCCTCAACTGGATGATTTTTAACAAGAAGTAAGAGTCTACGGTTGGGTAGTTGAGCTTATTTTATCCTTTCAGCTTGCTACGTGCGTTAGGCAAGTCCCAGCCTGAAGGAAGGAGGTGAAAAGGAAAGGGAAGGTAGATAGGCTGGACGGAGAGGACTTGGGGAGCAGGGGATGTCAGGGGAAGCACAGGGCCTTCCCCTGACCCCAGCGGCGCTCAGGCGGTAAAGACCGCATGAGTGTGGGGAGAAGTTCAGGTTTACGGGACCAGGGAACAGTTTTGTGTTGCACGTAATTAGCCCTGCCACCCTGCCAGATCTGCATGAGCTGCGTGCAGACGCTTTCATTTACTCATTCACCCTTTACTCCTTTCCCAAGTGGCCTCTGGTGTCTTAAGACCTGCCTTATTGTGCTTGGTCTGGCAGAGTGGAAAATTTAATTTTCAACTAATTAGTTCCTAAGTTGCTGAATATCCTCAAATTACTGGGCATCACCTTTCCCAGAGGGGGAGAACAGCATAACTCACCTGTATCCAACATTTGACACTGCTAGAGTCAAGAGAACAGGAACAAAGGATCTCCAATTGGTTATTGTCTTGGCTCAAAGGTCGAGAGTTGTTTAGGACAAAGCTCTAATTAATAGTTTATTATCCGTAACTGACCACAGTCTCTTTTGTTGGCATTTAATATTACTAGCTAAAGGTTTGCTTTGAATTCAGAGTGAAGTTATCTTTGAAATCAACTTGCTCTGCTTTCCTTGGTCTTCAAACAACGCTGCCCTCCAGCCTGTTGCTTCTGTATTCCCTTAACCTGGGCCTGTTTGTGTCACCAGCTTTTCGCCTGAAACCAAATCATCTGCATGCTCTTGCTCTGATTACTTGGTCACGGAAAGGTCACATGAATATAAATAATATTCTCCAGTTGTTCTGGGCCTAGTAATCACGCAAAGCCCAGCCAGCTCTTTAAAGCCAAGAGCAGCAGTGACTGCCATCGGAACTTAGGTTTTCAAGTTCATCTAACATCAGGCTTACTTTGCCAGCACGTAATCATTTCAGGAAATTCTGGACTTTTTGCCTTCTTGTTTACGCACATATTCAACCCGGACTGAAGGGAGCCTCAGGTCCTAATGAAGCACAAATCTCTCGCTCCAGCACTGCAGAAATCCAGACTGGGCTCCAGCTCGTGGTCTCCAGCAGACTTTTTCTGAAAACCAAATCCAGTTTGGGGGATTTTTAATTAAATTCAAATTTAAACTTGGATTCTAGAGTTAGCCAATGGATCGGGCATTAACTTCCTCCTCCAGCTGGCTTCTTTGTTCAGCAAGTATTTCCCTTTCCGGTGGTGAAATTCAGCCTCGACGAATAGCCCAAATTACAGAATCCTAGGCTAATATTTCAACAACAGCTTGTGATACGGCTAAACTGAGGCAAATTTGACCTTTCGTTTCAGCAAGTTAGCTTTCCACCAACTTCCACCCTTTTTGGAACGAATCAGTGCCTGGTTACAAACTGGCCACCCCTTGTGTTCCTGCTGAACCCAGACACTCACCTCATCTGACCTGTCCACCCAGGGATACCTTCTGGATGTGAGAAAAGCCTGGTTTCCTCACTCCTGCATATCGGCCAGGTCACATTTCAACCAGGAAGAGAGGCCACGGGCATCCGCCAGCAGGAACAACATATCTAATACTGCCACTTCAGCAGGAGGTTGCCTCCAGTCCCAGGCTCCATCAGGGGTTTCCTCAAATACCTTTGAGCAACCAGGACAGGCAGCACATCCTTGGAGAAATCTATCCAAATCTGTCTGCCTAGAAATCACATCCAGACACTTCTCATCTAAGCCCAACTCCTTCATCTAAAAGCAAAGGGCTGCCCATAGTTCAGCAGGCGGCAAGGCACAACTCTTGCCTATCAGGGATTTCTTTTAATGCTTGTCTCTGCACAGCAGAAACAAATGCGATTTCTCCCAATCCCCTCTAGATAGTTAGAGCAGAGCTAATTTTCCTGTCTAGAGGGAAGTTTGGGAAATCCCACAGTTTTTTCCTGGAGAAAACCTTCTTTGGAAACGACTCTTCCCAGACCTTCCCCGGGAAGCGCCGCAGCAGCACCGGAGCGCAGCAGCCTGCTGGTGGCAGCATTCACCCGCTGGGCGCGGAGCAGCAGCGCCGAGGTCGCCCTCCCGAAACCGCCACCAGGCCTGGGCTATTACTAAAATCTGGTTCTTTGAAGTAAGATGGTTTCATGTATCTGTTATTTTGGACAATAAGAGAAAGGGAGCATCCTCAAGCCCGACCAGCGGGCACCTGATTAAGGGATGCTTTTTGCGGTGCTGTAACGACGCTGCTGGGCGCAGCTCTTGTCCTGCGGTGCACAACGGCACGACAGCAGACGGTGTCAGTGCGGGCTGTCGTCCCCTCAACCCTCGTGGGAACGATGCCGCTGCACTGCTCGGGATCTACGTGGTGCAAGGGGAGAGAAAAGTTACCTTAAGCAAAGCCAGCTTGAAAGATCATTCCGTGCTCCCTCCCGCCCTCCTTTTCCTTCATCTCCCCACTTCTTGCCACAACATCTGCTTGCTTGGTGCCCGATATGCCATGAGGTCCCAGCGGCAACGCTGACCATTGCAGACGTGCAGCAGACTTCTCCATTCACAGGTAATTAAAAAAAAAGTAGCTACGGGTATAACAGCAAAAGGTAATTAATAAGTTTAGAAGTTAAATCGAGGGTCAAGCACTCTCTTACCACCTTCACCCACCACAGGCCACTGGCCGAGCAGAGACAGGGTCGGAGCAGAGCGAAGCTGTGAGCTGGTCAGCGTGCGGGCGAGATGCGGGAGCAGAGCAGAGGGAAGCAGCACGCAGCTGCAGCCCTTGCTCTGCAGTGACACCGCGCAATACGTAGGATCCTGAGCTCTCGCTTTGGGGTTCAGGTGAGAACAGGAACGTGCCCCGGCTGCAACAAACCACAGAGGACCCGCGATCGCCCCTGGATGGACATTGCCCTGCTGGAGCAAAGCAGATGTGCTTACTACTCTGTGCCTCAGTTTCCCCACATGGACATGCTTTGTGCTCTGCACAAAAACCAGAAGGCAACTTTGCCTTTCCAACTTCGGAGCATAAAACCTTATTGTTAATAGAGGTCTTTACTGAAGCTGCAGGATTTTTTCAAATAAAGATGAACATCTCAGGGGCTTTCGATGCAGGAGCCATCGTCTCAGCAAGCAGCACGTACGTGACAGCCAGGCGCTGGGGCATTGCCGAGTCCCAGCTCTTGCCAGCACGCGGGAACACCAAACCCTCACTCTAGAAGAAACCTCTTCCCAGCCAGGGATAGACCCTCAGGAAGGACACAGGCAGTAAATGCTCCAGGACCAGGAGGCTCCTTATTTAAGAAACCCTCTAAGCGTGCCAGGTGGGTTGGGCAGCTGGGTGGCCCCATCCTCGCCCTCTCCATTCCTCGTCCTCTGCTGCCATCAGGTGGATGTTTGATTTTATTCTGGTGAAAGCTGCAACATTCCCGGGTATTTTCCCCTTTTCTGCTGGTTTTAGCCATCTCACATGTGGCAACCAGATTCCCCAGGCTTCAGTCCCTTTGGTCACTCAGGTACATTTTCTATAGGAGCCCAGAAAGAGCATTAAGATACCCCGGGTGTAGGGGACAGGAGGGATGCTGGCTCTCTGATCCTTATGGCAAAGATCGCGTCCAGGCTGAAAGCTGCCGCAGACGAGGACTGTTCCTATGTAATACCACAAATACACCTTTTCAGCACTGTGTCCTCCCAGACGACTTGAGAATTGCTGCAAACTGTAGCATTTGCAAACAGGTTTTGGCATGGTTTTGCACTTACCATGAAAAGCAGGAGCTAATTTAAGAGGTGAAAAACACTTCTTTTCTGTGCAGCAGCAGCTACTGAAAGCCATGAGTATTATCTCACACCCCATTTGCAAAGCAAAACTTTGGGAACTTGATGGAGGAGTCAGTCCAGCTGATCCTTACCTTTCTCGTACCCTGAACGCTGCCAAGATGCTTGCAATAAGCTGTGCAGTGTCTTTTTCCTATAATAGAGGCCAAAGTGTTGCTTTTGTGCAGTAATTAGAGATAACGATTCCAAGTTGTTAGCTAACCTCACAGGGCTTCACAAAACTAGCTCTAGATACAGTGTTTTCTCACCACGGCTGATCACCCACCCCATTGCTGTATTTTTACCATCTCTGAGCTTTTCTTCCCATCTTACTTGAAAGAGGTGCTGGGGAGGGGAAGTAGCCGTGGCACAGGAGCCAGCCCCAAGAGGCAGCACCACTTCTCGGTGCACCAAGTCTGCTGTCGCCTTTGGGTTTTCCTGTTTGAGCACCACCTTGGTCTTGCCTTGCTATCGTGCTGGCGTGACGGCTGCACACGCTCTGGACCAACTGCAGGTCATGCCAAACTTTTGCAAACAAAACACCACGGGAAAGGAGAAAAATGCAGGTATTAAGCATGATTTGCAACAAGGATATTCCACCGAGGCATCGCTGCTCCGTTCTTCAGCCTCTGCTGCTGGCCCTTTTGGAGAGAGGATGATGAGATAAAAACAGCCCTTTGGCCTGATGCCCTGCAACCGTTCTTGCGCTGGTCACAGGAGGTGACATTCAGTGCAACAGAGGACAGCACCCAGAATCAGCTTTCAAGAGGGTGGAGCTCAGGCCTGGCAAAATCAGTACTGGTGAAGTGGTTTAGGAAGGCAACTAAAGGCATGCTAGAGCCCCATGCGGCACGTGGTGAAGGGACGGGAGAGAGAAAGGGAGAGGCAGTCGTGCAAGCCAGCTCTGAATTTTGGGGTGTGCAACATGCTGGGGGCTGGCAGTCCTCCCGGGGCTCCTACTTTTCCCCTGCCCCTACCGTAAATAGGGTGCTCAGGCATTGACAAAGGACTATCAGCAGAAAGCAAGGTTAAAAAAGCAATAATTCAGCCAGTTAACTGCCATCATTGTTCCTTCCTATCTCTGCATTCTTGATAAACAAATTCATAACAAGATTTTACTGCTCCATTCCCCGGAGCGGTCTATCAGCCCGTCGCTCAACGTGCACTGCCAGTTGAAGCCAAGCTCCCACAATACAATATCCCTTAATATGATCTCCTTTGCATTCGCTATGATGTAATTATGCTAATTAGCCAGCCTGCTTTGATATCCTCATATTTTCCAGGAGGTTTATGATCAAACCTGTTCCTTTAATTTACTTCCAGTGCCATCGGAGCCAGCATATTTTTATGTGCTGCACCACACATACGTTCCTCTGCGGGCTGTTACGGCTTGCGAAGGCCATAGGGGAGCTTAGACATAACTTTGTCCCGGCTGACAAGAATTTTAAAAATCACCGCTCCTAACTAGCATTTAGTCATGTTTGATGGCTTCTCCCATCTATAACATTACGCCGCTAATGCCCGTGCATTTCAAGGTTTCATCTTTTCGCACTGCAGTAAATTTCCCAGGAAACCTTCACATATTTACCCTTCTACTTGCAACGAAAGCATGTTAGATTAACATTTATCTGTGGAAAGGAGGGGGGGGGGGGGAAAAAAAGAGAAAAGACGTTTTGGAGGCCAGGTCCTCGTCGCAGTCAGTATGAAACTGAGGCAGTGTCCGTGACTAAGAAGCTGGCCCTTCGATGTCTGGAATTAATTGCTTTAAGTAATACATATGAAAAATATCATCCGACACAAAAATCTCATTACCTTGCCAACAGCCTGCAATACAGTGTGGTTCAAGCCATACCAGAGTGGATGATAGAAAATCCTTCTCTTGCGAAGAGTATTAGCTTACTTAAGAATAGTTCCTTTCATGTTTATAAAGTTGCAGTGCGAACGCGCCATGGAATATGGACTTCATTAGCTTTTTCATTTCAAGTTCTGCTGTGTGCTTTCTTTAAAAAAAAAAAAATCTGAATTTTCATGGCTTGGGGCTACCACAATTTTTTCTTCACATTAAATAAGATTTAAATACCAAGAACAGTTGGCCGAAGTCATACTAAATAACCAAACATGACCCAGCTCCCCTTTTTATAGGCAGTTCTCGTGTGTGCATCGCTTCCATGCATTCCCCGTATGTGAGGAGAAATAGCGGTGGCCTTTAGTGCTTTGTATCTTGAAAACATTTTCACAAACTATTTCCTGTTTCTTCTCCCAGTTACCACTTGGTGGAATTGCCTCATGTCTTTACACAAGCAGATGAAGTGACATGCTTTGTAATATTTCATAGAGCTATATGCATCGTTAGAGCGTCTTTGGCATCGCATGGGGTTTGTCTCCCAAACTTTGGGCCACCTGGGCAAAAGCCACTCTTCCAGTTTCTTCTAAATACAGAAATACCACTCCAGAGGACCCCCTGAGAAGGAAAGTAGTGGGGAAACGGTTAACCTGCCTGCTCTCTGTACCCTTGTTTCTCACCCATGCTGAATCTTATCTTCAAGTGACAATCTGCTCCTAATCCAAGCCATTTCCCTATGCCATTAATTCAAACAGCAGAGAGTCGGTCCTTCACGCAGACATCAACTGTGGAAGTGCTCAACCCAATGCTGCACCCACGCTCAAAAGTGTTGGAGATGCTACCCTGCTCTGAGAAGATATGGAAGACTACCCAGGCTGCCACAGGACAGATGCAAGAGAAGGGAGCACCACTGCTCCTTCGCCTCCAACATGAGAAACCTGACAGCAGCAAGTGGGGGCACCTCAGTGATATCATGGCAACTCTCAGTACAACCTACTGGCCTTAGCTTGGAATTGCCTATTCTCATCTTTAAGCAACTGTTGCAAACAGCCTAGCAGAAAGTCTTTCAAAGGGGAGGACTTTCCCGACGTCAAGGCTCTTTTTCACACCCTTTGAGGTGGAAGGCTTAGGAGAGAAAGTCAGATTAATCTCTTGGCCGAATCACACACTGTCTTAGGGAAAAATGTGGATGAGTCTGAAGGAAGACTTTTGAAAACCGAGCTGTATCAGACATAAGGAGTCATGTCTCTTCTCTCCTCCCACCACAGGCTAAGAAAGCAGATGAAGGAAACAGATGCCCAGTCCACGAGCAGGCAGAGGGACAAAACGGATCTCGGTAGAATCGAGGGAGAAACCCAGACCCCCGGCTCCATGGAGTATCCCAGAATAGTAAAAATCTGTAACACAAAGAAGGAAAGATTCGATTAGCTACTCCTAGGAGACCCCTCTCCACTACTTCTGACCTCTCTCACAACAGAGGAAGAAGAGTTTGTGAGCAAGGAGATCTATAGAGCACCCGAGCTATGAGGAGCAGCATTTTAGAGTTGCAGTGAGTCAAGTGGGCCAATCTCTGCCTCAGCAGGTAAGGGGAAACCCAAAGGGATTTCAGAGACCTCAACGGTTTTTACCGGACTGATAACGAAAACTGTCTCCACCCTGCTCCAGTGAGCAGAATCATTGGAGCTTATTGAAAGCTCCAGAGAGAAAGAGTGAAGCTCAGGAGAGCACTTCTAAGAGCGTTCAGCAACGCAATCTGAAATCATCTGAGGAAGAGGCTGGGCGCTAACCTACTCAAAAGCAGAAGTATCAGCTTTTCCCGGTCACACGGGAAATAAGCAAGTTAGGTTTATTTACACTGGGCTAACATGTCCTTGAAATAATTTCAGAATAGATCTCCTACCTGGGGGAAAAGGCAAAACTCCACTCAGCTCACTTCCTAGAGCGTTCAAGGGCAATCAGGAGGGGAGCTGCTGAGACAAGCAGATCCTGTTGTCTTTGCACCAGACCCACAGGGTAATCGGAACTGCCTGACAGAGGAAAAGGTAATCTTTTTGATATAGCAAACAGTGGCTGACAGACCAGAAAGCTTCGCATGAATGCCTTTTAAAATAATCCAGAGCTTTAGGGCATGAAAGTGAAATTCCTATTTCTACCAAGGCTATACCAAGACTAGCGAAGTTGCCTTATATGAGCTACTCCAGTCAAAAGAGATGTGCTTACTAACGCTACCCTGGGGAGAGACAGGCGTTGCCTTCCAACAACCGAAGTAATCTTGCCACAGCATGAAGGTTGACCAGGCTGCTGTGGGAAAGTCTAGCAGCAAAGTAGAGAGAGCGCAGCTCTATCTGGGAGCTCCTGAAGCAATGCTTATATAGGAAACCTCCTGTGAAGAACAAAGGCCAAGTGCCCAAGAGGGATAGACACCATTTGACCAGGGTAGTCGACTGGGACGGCAACTGCAGAAGGAAGTTCAGCATAGTGGAAACCCTGCCTATAGGAAGTCAAGGTCATCTTGCCAAGGAGTCACAAGGTGCTTTAAACACACCCCAGGCTCACAATAATACATGACTCAGCCTTTGCACATTAATCCTAGATGAACATACAAAAGCCAGGCTGTGTTCAGACACTGAGTAACCTCATTTCTTAGAAAGGTCCTTATTACTTAAATGAAAAGCAACCCTCTATATTAATATAAACAGCAACTCTCTGGCTCTGAGAATCTGCAGGAAGATCAAAACGGAAGGATCTTGAATAGGATATGATCCTCCCTGAGAAGGAAGCTGAGGTTTCAGCAAGACTCTCCTGTTTATTAATAAAGATAGGCATCCTGAGTATCAGCCGTTATGAAGCAGCCCCTCTTCAGAACGGCCAAAATAATGCTCATTATTAATGCCATTTGAACTTGGCCTTGTTCCGCTCTGTCCATTTCCACTTTCACCGGGATCGATAGTCGTTGCAAGAGAACAGGAACTGCATTCAGTGAAAGCCTCATATCTGCTTTAGGTAGGTTATTGTGAGAAAGGAGAAAGTGGTAACAAGGCAGACTAGACTGTGTCCCAGTTCAGTACCCAAACAGCTGATGTTGGTCAATGCCAAGCTGCTAGGAGACATGCCAACCAGATCTTGGAGTTTGTACTGGCTTCCCAGGCAAGGGTTTTACTGGTGGCCTCTATCCTTTGCAAAATTTTAACTGCAGCTTCTTCCTTGTAACAGGTGCCCAAGAATCTCCCTGTGAAGGAATTTCACCAGTCCAGCATCACAGAGACCTGCCTCGCTCTAAACAAACCAAAGGATGGGAACTTGGCACCTACCCAAGTCCACAAGGTTTGCTTCCCCAAACAACATAATAATGAGGCTGGAGAATTAAGGGACGAAATAGCATAGGCACTTTTTTGGAAGAGAAAGCAGGCCTGCTGTCAGGAGGTAAAGGGTTTCAGATTGCCCTGAAATCAAACAACAGTTCTGAGAAACGCTTGCATCCAAATAGAAGTTATTGTGCTGTATATAACAACAGCTAGGGGAATTTTAGAATGAATGCCCACCCTATGGAGAAGGAATCAAACTACTTTCGTATCATATGGGAAAGGAAAATTCAAAGCGAGAAATATTCTGCAGAAGACTTGTCAGAAAAATTAAATTTTGAAAGAGCTGGAGACACAGAGCGACATAAGCTCAGGGAGGTTGCTTGGCTGGAACGATGACCAAGGGACCAACTCATCTGCTTTGTTTTTATTCAGCAGTCCCATGCAATCCACACATTTCCATGCAACAATTTAACTCTGTCAGAAGTGCATAGATTTTTTTTGTTTAATCTGATGCTGGCAAAATTCTGTGGCCTCTTTTGCACAGATCAGACTAACTCTATCATCTGGCACTACTCAAAAGCTTTTCTGATATTTTAAGTCCCTTAAAATGTTCTGATTAACAAAGGTCTTTTTTTTTTTTTTTTTCTTCCAAGGGAAAAATCGTATCTTCAAAAATGATTCTTCCCGATTTCAGCTGGTCAGGAGGCCAACCCCAGCCTGAGTTACAGCCCGGTCACAGTACCACCATCACTGCCTCATTACCTAAGGACAAGAGAGTCACCCTCATGAGTCCCATTGGATCGAAACCAAACCAACACCACAGGCGAAAGGAAGAGCACCAGGCTGCAATACGTATATCCGTTGTCCTATAAGTCACTTCAAACTTTCCGTGACTCAGAGCTATGGGCTGCCAGTGGTGGTACCCCGTCAAAAAAAGCCTTGTGGCTCAGTGAAATAAGCCTGAGGCTGGAAGGCAGGAAGATGTGGGTTTTAGTCCTGGCTCTGCTGCTGCCTCATCAGGTAGCAGGGACCAAGAAATAACCCATGAGCTTAAACTTTTAATTAAAAGTATGTAGTGTTGACACACATAAGGTGTGCCTGAGGACTCCAGCAAAATAAGGGCATAAAATACTATCCACTGACTGTACTTACCCACTTTCCATCTCTACGCACATACATTCATCATACCCTGACTCTGTCTGCCTTGGCCCTCCGCCTTAACCGATCATTTTCCCCCTACTCCTCCACAGTGGCAGAAGTTTGATGCCCATGCTGAGAACCTGATGCTTCTGCTGTATAAAACAACTCCTAAAAGTACCTCTTAAGGGAGCTGAGAAGAGAGCCGTCTCACACTTTTTCTTTTAAAAAAAACTTCTGAAATTACAGTCATGTTATCTCTATCATGCTGATGTAAGTAGTAGTACATCCCTTTTAATCTTCACTTTTAATTAGCTCTTTTCCGTAGGAAACAGCCACTAAGGGATTTGGCTTATGATAGACTTCATACTGCCTTGACCACATGGATAGTGAGGACACAAAATATACAAAAGATCCCAAACTGCTCTGTGAAAGGCTAGGCCGGTCATCAACACTGGCTAGACTATGTGACATTCAAGAGCATCAGAGGAGGAAGAACAGCTCACACTCACCTAGAAAGGCAGAGCTTAGACATCATTAGGTTTGGCATTAGCTTGATCACTGCTGGCGAGAAGTCTCATAGCCGCACATCCATGCCTGCATAGCATCCAATAGATGAATCTGTTTGAACTGGGACAGCCACTTAAACATCCCATGACCTGGAAAAAGTCCACCAATTTCTCCCTGCTCCCCTGTTGTTGTAATTTAGCCACACGTCTTCTCAGATGTCTTTTCAATGATTGGGCCTAATAGCAAAGAGATACGAATGCATTTCAATACCAAGCTAACTCATTAAGCTGGCTTTTGACAGGGCCCTAGCAAGTTTAGCCTACGAGGCAGACTGGAGCTGTTGAAGCCAACCACAAAGAAATCAGTTAATCCATTGCCATCTGTCTTTATTTTGTTGGCCGTAACAGTCACAACGTTAGCAATTAGCGTGGCCAGGGCTACCTACTGCAGGACTCATTAACAGCTTTATAGTGCTGCATGCACACAAGTCTTCTGACAGTGCCAGACACCAAGGGCAGAAGCATCTTTGCTCACCCGAGGTGAGAGATTCAATTACCAAAATCCTGCTCTTTCTACCAACATAATGATAAAATTATTCTTCCCGCAACTCTAAACGCCTCAACAACCAGAACATGTCCAGGGAAAGCCCTGGGTACAAACACAAACAACTTGCTCCCACAACTTAGAGCTGCCTTTTTGTTCCACAAAGTCACGGATGATGCTTAAAGGTTTTGACTCCACACACTGTCCACTGATGTGTAAATGGGACGCAGATCTGCTGACAGCAGGTAGGGCTCAGAGACAACTCACCAATTGGGGTCATTATCACGTAATTATGGTGTTATTACAGCAGCTGAAAAACACCATTAGTCTCTGATTTCAACTGGATGACAAGGAATAAGGTCCCTGCAGGGTGCATGTGTACACAGAGATGAGAAACCGCACAGCTGAGCCTTAGCCTGTGCCTTTGGGATGGTACCAAGACCAGAACTACCTTCCCAGATGCAGCTAGTTCATTTCTCACATCACATAAAATTAGTAATTAAACTGATGGCTTACCTGTTTTAAAGGCTCATCACTGAAGACAGGATACTTTTGTTATGCCGTTTGTTAGCCAAATGAATCTACATGAAACGATGTATGCTGACACATACAAAATCAATTGTAAAAATACAATAGATATTTGCTGATCAATTGTTCTGCACGTAACACTTCGTATTAAGTCTCCTCAAGTTTAACTAAGTTTACACAAGTTAACCAAGGCTTTGGACCATCAAGCAGGCAAGTTTCAACCCAGTACTCTCAGTTAAAATGCAGTTTAGCAATTTAGACTGTTAGTTAGACACTAGCTCCTTTGCCTTACTCCCTTTTTACCAGGCAGACAACTTTGAAGCTGTTTTTCCCTCCCCCCCCTGATATGACTTCCTATTATTGGCACAGGAACATTTTAATATTCTCATGTAACATTCTACACAGGGACCTCTTGATCCACGTAGTGTTTTCTACACCTTTAACAAGCATGGCTGCTATTTGTCATGCAATAATCCAATAATTTTGGATTTAAACAATTTTTAGAATGAAATCAGCATGCAAAAGTCGTCCTGCGGAGATTCAGTAAGTCAGACCCCTCCTGCCAAGTCCCTAAAAAATAAAATATTGTCTTTACAGGATGAGATGTCCGATTTGCTGATGAGCACTTTAACACTCCTAAGATCTATTTGAGCATTCTCATTTAAAAAAAAAAAAAAAAAGGCAAAATTCTCTTCTCCAGAATCAAAATTCATACAAAATTCATACAGATAACATAACCAAACCTCTTCCCACAGAGTCCTTTTAGGACTGCTTCTCCCTATGGACAGGTAACAGCCCCTTCTTTGCAGTGCCAGGCTGCAGCACAAGCTGTGCCAGTTCTTCAGTCTTTAGCTCACGTTGCTTCTAAAGGGACTATGCTGCGCCTTAGCTTTGACATTGAGATGCAAAACTAGACTTGTGCTCCCATTAGCCCTAAATCTATTAAATATTGTCCTGTGCTCCAACCCCCTTTTCAGTCCTGTAACAAAAGAAAAGATAGGTTTGTGAACTTTATTAGCAGATGCACGTTAAAAGCGCTCAGATACTGGTAAGGGTGTTCTTTTTAATGACTTGAGTATCACTGCTGAAGTTGAGCATCAGACCCTCCCATTTTTTCAGCTCCACCACTTGCTCTGTTCTATTAAAACTGTAGCATTTCTCAATCGTGGCTCTTTGCCCGTTTTAACTTCTTACACAGCACAAACCTCAAAGTCTGAGCACGTTATGAAGATATTTTCCCTCACATCAGTACTAACATCAGCCTTGCTAATAACTGTGGTTTTGACTCCCATTGGATTATCAGACTCCTGAAACTATAAAAGAAAAAATAGCATACTTATCTAGAAAGAAACTATTGTTCCTAAGTTAGTGTTATCTTTCCAAGATTAACTGCAAAAAGAGGAGGGAGGGTTTATGTTGGTGTATACACGTACAGCTCAGTGCTGCACATACGTCTCTTCCGCAGCCTGGGCTCTGTTAGGTATGTTCAATCAAGGGTGGATGCCCTTCTGAGCAACCACAGCCCTTCCCAGCTCAAAGGCCCTCAACTTCTTGGACTCATAACCTCAAACTCCTCCTCTTCCCCTCAGACTGTTAGTGGCACATCCCAGCCCCTCTTTTCCATCAGTCTCCTCACATCTCAAACTATTTTCTCTCTTCTTTACCAACTCACAGCCACGCCTCTTCACTTCTTCCAGACTCCCCTTACCCCAGCCTGCCTCAGCACGCTACAGTCCTCTCCCACCTGAGGCTGCTTAGCTCCTCAGATGCACGACAGTCCTCATCCAAAGTAACAATTTCATTTGCTCCCCACTACAAATCCTGTCATTTCTGGATTAGCAATGTCAATGCCACTTGCTGTTCAACAGATCACTTGCAGAAATACACAGCAACTAATTCTAAAGTCATTTCTGCACTGTTAAGACAATAGCCCAGCTAGTGGACGTTCATTCAACCCCGGGGACTATGCTGAGCTCTTACCTATCTATTCTGGCAGAGGGGACAAACCTGAGCTTCATCTGCCCTTGCCAGCTCTGGAACCAAGTATGTGATGAAGCACAGTACAGACAAACAACACAACTCACACAGCTGCATACAACTCAGCTTAGGTCCAGAAGAAACAGTGCCTCTTTCATTAGGAGCTGTGCCTCAGCTAACATCTCCTCTGACTGTAGTCCTTCTCCATGAGGCCTTACTCAAATTTCCACCATCTCAGGAATCTCCACACTGCTGCTGTTTCGTGGCATGATACATTTTGCTCTTCTCCGGGGGCATGATACATTTTGCTCTTCTCCGGGCTTCAGTAGGATAAGTCTTGTTCTCTCCTGAGAAGCCTGCCTCTCCTGCCCGAGGCATTTTTTACCACAGGTTCCAGCGGTGATTTCAGAGAGAAGTACACCAACACCCAGCCATGAAAGCTCTGTGGAATCTGCGTCGAATTCCTCCTCCCCAAATCTCAATGGCTTAAAGCCCATCTTTTTCTCAAGTTCACTCCATGAAGCCTACAGATCAGCTCTTTAAGGACATACAACACAAGCAGAAGAGACAGGACTTCTGAAGTGTTTCTGAATTAACTATGCATTAGTGTTTTTTCAAAGCAGTTCACAAATCTTGACAAACTAAGCTTACCTATATACTATTCCCTGTCACACTGCCTCATATCTGAAGAATTTTGAGTATATGACAAATAACTGGGGAGTCAGGAATGCCTTGCTCCAGAATAGGGCTCTAAAACCAGAACTGCCTCTACTCCTGCTTCCTTGTAAAAGGCTGCATGCTTTAGATCCTCCAGCCTCCCTCTCCAGTTCTTCCCCTGATCAAAGGTGACCAACTGCCCAGGCAACTCCTCTCAAAATAAGAACGGATGGACAGCATCCACCCCTTTATCCAAAGATAAACTGCAACTGCTGAAAGCTAAATTTAATAATCGCTATTCTCAGTCAGGTGCACATTGCTCATAAGTTCAATTAATTCATGAGCCATGCATAACTTTAAGATATCTTACTAAAGCTTTAGACAAGCACATAGCTAGACGCTGTTAACCCAAACACCAACAGAATCCCTGAAGCTTTGTTTCACTTTTCAGTGTTGCACTTTAAAAGGAAAAAATAGCTGTGCAGGAGTGTATGTCCGTTGCCACTTTGGAACCTATCTCAACAGGAACAGAACAAGCAACTGGACGTTATTACAATCCCTTCTGACCAGATCTTCTACGTGGGGGAAGAAGATCAAGAGCATCAAGGTCTCACATCTTTGCATATCCATTATTTGTCATCCATTTTTCTTCTGCCAACTGACTAGATTTAATCCTGACTACAGTTAATGAAACAACAGCTAATGAAACATCAAAGGCTGTTCTCAGCTTTGAAGCTTCCATTCCAGTTTTTGTAGCTGTGACAACATATTACTAGAAACTTCCTCCACAAACTGTGCTTTCCCAAGAGAAGAAACACCATCAGCCTTACTTAGAGGAATTCTTACAGGAAAGAGATATGGAGAAGACGACCAACATAGCTACTGGTTATTTCTAAATGCCCTTCTTTAGTGCGAACAGTTTGTGATGGTTAGTTAGTACCCAAGCTTAAGAGGTCAGGAAAATACACATTTCATTAGTATTTTCCTACTGGTAATAAACTTTCAGACAAACAACAATATAATTCCTTCCTCCTAGAAGTACTTTCTAATACAGCTGGCATGTTACCCGAGATAGGTGTATTTTTTCTAATAAAGACAATTATTTCATCAACTCTTCAGAGTAGTGATGAAGCTTGAGTCCTCAAAATCAGGTTATAGTCAAACTTGTTCTGGTAAGAGGAACACTGCTTCATTCTTCAAGTGAAACGCTGCGTGGGTGGAGTATAGTGAAATCCTGTATTTCACAATATTTTAACTCAAAACCCAGCTGCATTAACATTTCAGTTTGCAATGCTAAAAAAAGCTGTAACCACAATGAAGTATGACAAGTTTGAAGGTTAAACAAAACACTTGCAGTTCACTGTGCCAACAATTCAGCACTGCTATGGAGGCAGATGATTACCAAACCCCCAAACTTCACACCCTCCCACTTCAACATGAAAAGTCAAGTTGGACAGATGAAATAAAGAAAGCTTAGTGAAATATGTTAGGTGTGATGTCTACTTTTTACTGCGTAAACTACTCTAAAGCTACTACTCTTGAACATCTAAGCAGCCTACTTTGATAGCACTCAGGCTTTTTATTTTTTATTTTTAAATAAAGGAGATACTCATACTTACCCTAAGCATTTAAACTAGTCACCTTAGTCAATAGCCTAGGCTCTCTGCTGGAAAGCAATTCAGAGCACCAACCATGTCCAGAGCTCACTTCTCCCTGTTGATTACAGGGAGTCTAAAATCAAACTATTTACGCTATTTGCCTGCAATCAGTCTCAAGGAGCTCAAGTACTGATTAAGCACAATGCCCTGAATAAGAACAAGACAACACTACAAATTTCAAAATATTCTAGATTTGTATAACAGCGTCTAGAAATCAAATAAGGCAGAGGACTCTGGGCAAGACGCTACAATACCAGCAGAGAATTCCTGTTGCAGAGAGTTTCCCACCTAAATAGGCAACATGCACACAAAGGAAGAGGGAATTAAAGAAGTGATGTTCCACTATCAGTCCTTACAGTTTAAGGTACAAGATGCCAGGCACTTGGCATTGTTTTTGAAGTCCAGTCATGTAACTGGAAGTAGAACTTTTAAATAAAATTTGGGGTATTTTTGGAGGGTGGGGAAGGGTTCTGATACTTGATCTGAGTGCATCCACGTGGCTAAGAGGCAACTCAGAAACACCTTTTTTTAGCCTCGGCGTTTACGTGAGCTACCTGACTTTTGATTACGTGGCTTTGGCAGAGCTACGGAAATCAAAATCAAGCAGGGCTAGGGACAAGGGAAAGATCAGAAGCCATGTAAAGGGAATCCCAGTCCAAAGTTATGGTGATAGTCATTACATAGAGAAATTTTTCAAGCTTTGTGATGCAGATAACCATCCGGCTAGCCATACTCAAGGGTACCTAAATTCATTAGTCCTTGCTTAAGTTACTATTAGCAAAAAAGTCTCACCAAAAAAAGTAATTCACTTTTCACTTATAGTTTGGACTTAGGTACTTTGACCAGCAGAACAGAAGAGGGATGAAGTCACATTCATTACATACCGCAGGCAGAAATCTGCATTAAGATGCTTGAGGAGGCACTGGTCATATTTGAGGAAGAGCAGAACAGCAGTGGCATAAGTCAGAAAGGCGCTGGATTTAGAAACAGGAGTAGGTCAGAGTTACACATGGACTGCCAAAGGCATTTAAATGAAATACAGGCAAGTAAACACTTCAAACGCATACTAGTTCCCTCATTCCACAAAGCTGCTGCAGAAACATTAATGGCACAAAAAAAGTATTTTATATGATACTAACAAAAGCCAAAAAAACGACTTCTACACAGACCAAGATAGCCTTGCATGCAGGCAGTGCCACAGGTCCACAGATAACGTCTGTAGCGTCCTTGTACGCTAACTACTTGGGAGTGTGCACTAAAAAAGCCTACAGTCAAGGTTACTGCAATGCTCAAGGCAAAGCAAGTAATATTGCCATAGCTGAAAGAGAACACACAGAAACCCGCAGCAAGGAGACTAGAGAATTAGATCACCCAACTGATTCAAGCTGCAACCTGCTCATAAATGCGATGGAGTCTTTCACCCAGCCAC
Organism: Struthio camelus; assembly: GCF_040807025.1. Lineage (NCBI taxonomy): Eukaryota > Metazoa > Chordata > Aves > Struthioniformes > Struthionidae > Struthio > Struthio camelus. The sequence continues at coordinate 85,229,492 of NC_090982.1, forward strand.
TTACTCTTATCTAACTGTTTCATAGGTGAAAGTAAATATCTGAGCTGGTAAGATGTAATTTGTCTGGTAGGAAAAAAAAAAAGCGACTGCTTTTATAAACTTGATTTGGAGTAAAAGCCTCTATCACTGAATAAACACCAGAGCCTTCAAGATAGCTGAACGAGAAGTGATTTTAACTATAGCTTTCTAGCCACAACACACAGGAGACTTGCCATTTTTTTTTTTTTAGGTTGGTTAGAATGACTCCTGTCCTTCAACAGGAAATATATACATAGCAAATAATAATAATAAAACAACCATCATGAGAATTAAAACTTTTATTAGTGTATTCACATATTAGGCAAATGCAACACGCATGAAGCTTATTTCTTAGGTTCACAAGTTCTACCAATACATTAGTCTACTGGTAAAACTAGCACAAACCGGTAACTGCTTTGCCAATTTTTTAAGAGTTGTCTGGCCCACTTTTTCAAGGCTTGATTTTTGGTATTGCTTCTATGCCCTAGTCATTATGGCATAAAAATATCCATCACTATGATCAATTCAGTCAACTGATTAAAAGCTGTAACACTGGCCACATTTTTGTTCTCAAAGCTAAGTTATCACTAGCTGTACTTACAAAGTACAGTACTAGTGTAATGGATGAAAATGGGGAAAAAAAAAAAACAGACAAAGGCAATCCTGCTACTGCCACAATAACAAAAGAATGACAGACAGCTAGATCACAAGATTGTTAGTAAGATGTATATTTTTTCAAGTCAGAATAACCCTTCTATACAGTTTCCCAACCCTTCCCCAACCCAGACTTATTTGTAGAATATATTTCAGAATATTTTTAATATGGTGCAGCTGTAGTGTCCAAGGGTTCACAATAACATGCACTGTCATGAAGAACCTAGAAGTCCTCCTTCGCTGGTCATACCTCAGCAACCACTATCCTAGAGGTTTTGCAGAAGCAACTACTTTTAATAACAAGGCCCATTATGACATAATGAATGCATATGATCTGGTAAGTAAGTAAGCTATACAAAGCCACTCAGATCATAAATTTAAGTTCTGTTACTGAAATATGTTAAGAAGCTGCATCTATTTAAAACCTATATGAAAGAGTCTAGTTTACCCTGGGAGAGGATTTTTCAAGGTGTTTGGCTTCAAAAGCTAAAAAATAAGATTCTTAGTGACATCTGCTTAATTAAAACATACAGATGTAAGGGGTTAGCCAATAACCTTGTATATTTAATCCAGTATCCAATGCTACTAAAAATTCTCATTCCATGAGAAAAACACTGATCTCAATGATTCAAGATACAAAAAAAGTCCCAAATGCATCAGTGCCAGCAATGTCAGTGCACCTATTGCTGGCAATAGGCGCATCAACTCCGATGGGTAGGGAAAAGTAGACTCCTAGTGTGATGGATACTTGGAATTTATAATATGAATTCATTTTAGGCCCCATTAAGCATATAAAGTGTCTTAAGATTTCACAGATGAATCTCAGACGTTTCTTTCCCTTCCAATGGAGGGATTTTCTTTTTCTTTAAGAAGGCAGCAAAAAGGTAAGCTTTTCTACAAGGAAAGTCTGCTTTTTATGCTTAGGACAACTCGAAAACCTGCTTATATAAAAAATATAAAAGAATAAAGGAGTAGAGTCTTGGAATTTTGAGAGATTTGCCCCAATCAAAAAAAACAAACATCTATTTATGGGAACTAAAATGTAGAACAGCACAATACTGTGATATTTGAGATCATGATACATTACCTGTACATATACTTAACTATTCATGTTATTGATAAACCATTCGGACACTCAATTATATACCCAATAAAAACACCATTAAGAGTCTTTAGAACTGTCCCTTCTTCTTTCTGAAGGAGGTGCTTCTATACACTAAATTTTCATCTAGTATCAGAGTATAGGAAACAGAATCCACAAGGTGCTTTAATTGATGAGACCTCAAGTGCTGTTTTCTTTTTTTTTTTTTTTTTTTAAAAACCTTTTTGGATAGTAAACAGTTCATGGGGACCACACACAAATACTACGACAGACGAGCTGCTATATTAAGTCTGTTGACTGGACTCAATATTTAGCCCACTGATAACGGAGGAAGGAGTTTTACGACATGCTGGAACAGCGTACTGAAGGGGAGCCCATCTGAGTCAATACTTTGTCCAACCATTGTAGAGGTCCGTTCAGATGAAGTTCAATCCAGCACGGAGTGCTTGTTACCGTTTGCCGCCTAGAAAACGGAGAGGAATAGAGAAGTCAGAAAGCGGCTTTGGTTACCACACAGAAAGATAAAAATCTGCAACCATTACATCACTGTACTAAGTTTTTCAGATAGACTTCGCAAAAACACCCCACATTTAAGATGTGTCAATAATTACAGGTATTTCTTCAATGTCCAGAATCTAGTTTTACTCTGCAGAGTAAAACTGTAACTGCAGCATTTGCTTCAAGTGCCACATCAGAAGTCCTACTTTCAAAAAGAGATTCAAAAACTGAGGCTGATCTGATGTTCATATCACAGTCAGCCCCACACAGCTAATATCTTAATCTTCAAAGAGTTTGCATGCATAACTGGGTTTGAATTTGGAAGACAGCTACTGAGAAATAAGGAAGAGAAACACTTTGCTCAGCACAGTCAGCAAGGCTGAATAGCACAATACTATCACAATCATAAGGTCTGGCTTTTTGGAGGAATTTAAGAGAAATGTATAAGGGAACTGTGCTAGATATTGTCAAAAACACCGCATTGTAATGCAGTATGTGGTTACATTGTGTTAAGTGATGTTATCTTAAAGGAACATCAAACTTCATCTCTGATTTCCTGTGATCTTATTTATACTTCTACATTTGTTTTTTTACTGCAACATCCTCATGCAAACAATTTAAGTAAAAATTGTGCGTTCCCCTTGTCTTCTGGAAAAATACAGGCAAGTCGATACAGAATAGAAGCCTTTAATTGAACAGCACATAGAAAGCCTCAGTAATGCTGAAGGACTGACAACCTTCATTAATTCTCCCATGCATCCTTGTTTTAGGGATCTGTTATTCAATCTTCCTTCCCACTACCATATTCAAGAAATCAGTACTGGACTTACTGTACCTGAGAAATCCTGTTATTTCACTGTACCGACTCCAGGCATGGGAGATTTCCTGAACTAGAAAGGCAAGACTACTGTTGCTAAGCCAGTTTTTTCCTAGTAACTCTAGCTATTCCAAAGTCAAAGGAGGAGGCATTAAGATTCAATGACAGCAGATTAGTCAGGCACAAATCCCGTCTGGATGTGATCCTGGGCAATATGCTCTAGGTGACCCCTGCTTGAGCAGGGAGGTTGGACTAGATGATCTCCAGAGGTCCCTTCCAACCTAAACGATTCTGTGATTCTGTGAAACACAACCCCTTCTCTCTTAGGGTTGACACTGCAACCCTCTGTTTTAAGTAAATCTGTTTATATAAACAAAGGAACTATAAAGGAAGAAAAATTAAGCCAGCGAGAGGACAGATTTCAAGAGCTGTCTGTGGTTTTACATTTTCTAGGACAAGAAAGTGGCCGGGGTCGGTGCTCTCTTAGCATTCCGAAAAGCATTGTTATCTTATTACTGAACGCCTATGCCAAAACAAAGTGATCCAATAAAAGAACAATCTAAACCACAGGAAATAATTCCATTTAGTCTCGAATCCTCTCCCAAAGAAGGAAGTGCATTATTCCCCTGCTGTCAACTCCCCTACAACGTGTTCCATAACATACTTCCCCAAAACTTTATAACTGGTTTTTCGTTCAACAGCCCTAGCTCGTCACTAAGTTGGCAAAAGAGAAACACTGGTAGCCCCTTAACAGTCTGCTCAAAGCTTAAACTCAGCTTTTTTACCCCTGAGTTTCCAGTACCCATATCACTTCATCTCTGCTATAGTTACCTCTACTTAACTTTCTTCAGATGATTCTAACACTAGATAGTTATAGTGTAAATATGATCTCTTAACTGCTGGTGTCTGAATTTCTAACCTAATCCTCAATTTAAGCCAGTACATAATCAAACAAAAAATTAAGTTATCATCCAGCTTTGCCCAAGTCTATTCTATGAGAAACATTTTTGACATAACAATGCAGCACAAAAGTCTTACAAGAATGAGTGATTTTACCTCACTTCACCACCTATTTCGACAATTGAAACTATATTCATTTAAATTCACGGTTGTGCTTGTAGTAGCAACCTCTTCTTGCTTTAATCACAACCGTAGCACAACCTAGAAGTTTACTGCATCAATAATTTGTTAGCACCACGTTAAATAGAGGCAAGGAAACTAGTACGCTGCTAGGTCAGTAACCAATTTCTGTTCTCTTCCGGCAGTGTCTCCACTGGAGCTTTTTCAACCCTACGATCTCTAAGGGTTCACAGATTACTAACAACCAACGTTTTCCCTCCTTAGAAATAACCTCTACCAAAAGCCTCCCCATTGCTCTAACCCAGCACTAACACTCCACTCACTCCAAGTTGTCTCTGTATCATTTGACTGATTAAGCCTTTCTTCTGTTCCCATTTGAATGTTGTATTTAATTATGCCTAAGTGTATACATACTCCTTTTGAGCCAAATCCAACTGTTCTTTAAACTCGAGCCAGGTTTTTTTCTTCTGTACCTCTTGCTAACAAAGAGGTACCAATTTATTCCATTACTCAAATTTCTCATTTCATCTAATTAGGCTTCTACAAAACTGGCTTCACTTAGCTGGGAGTCCTCCCCCACATACTGATGCTCACATCTACGTGGATACCTTACAAGGCAGATAAAAAGAACCAAAAACTCAAGATCTAGAGTGTAACCAACATGGCATCATTCAACTTCAAAAATGAGAAATTTGGATAAAAAAGTCATTATGTATTGCAATAGGATTTGATGTCAGATTTTGGTTCTTTCAGTGAGCATTTTCTAGAGGTGTTTAAGGGATTCTTTTTTAAACTACAACTCTAAACTCTCCAAAATAATGAAAGCTTCTTTAAAATTGCTCAGTTAGTAGAAGACAGATGCTTTTCTTTCCAAATTCCCATATTACATTAAAAACAGGCACTGTCCTAGGCTGCAGTTTTTAGTTTTGCTAATACAGAATACAATTGGAATCCATGCAAAAGCAGAAAAAAAGACTATTTTTTCCACTCAGAAACTGTTTTTAAGCAGTTTTACCACATATACACAGTCATCTTACTCCTGCAAAGTTTTTTCCACTACAAGTTCCAAAGTATTTGCCATCCCTTAAATACATGTTCTCCAGCTGTTTTATTCTGCACAACGGCCTTAGAGTTGCTCCAATTTTTTCCCTTGGGTACCATCTACTAAACCTAACATCATATCCTAACCAACTCATTACACTCTATATAAAACAGCACAGAAACTAAAACGACAGCAGGTTTAACAAAGAGCAAATAACCATAGCACAAACATTGAAACTTCTAGATGTAAGTCAGTGGTTTCACCACAATAAGTAATCAGGCAGGACTGATCAGGGAAGAAAACTTTGATGACATTCCTTGCTCAGCAGCTAACTTCCATGCAATACTAAGATCAGGTTACTTGTCTTTATAACTCAGGAGCTCCATAGCTGAGGGGGAGAAAAAGAAAAATTTATGCATTCAATCTGCAGAGAGTAAATCTACAATAGTGACTAGAAGCCTGTATATATATCTATATATGGCTTTTGAGTCAGACAGAAACAGTGAACTGGTGAAACAAGAAAATGATCAACTCTTAAACTGAAAAGAGAAGATTCTTCTTACCTGTATTCAGCTCCCCAACCTTTAACAAAACTCATTCTTATAGTACACATTCTAGTAAGTTGATAGACTGCTTCAAAACCCTGATTCACAGATTGAGCCAAAAGAGCAGCAAATTCCTGGTTATTAAAGATTTTTAGATTGCATCCTACAAAGGAAAAAAAAGTTAAAAAAAAGTTAAAAAGGTACAGCTAACATATACTTGCGTTTGCTACACAGAGGCCTGAATCTGTGAAGAAACCTCTCGTAGGTGTCAAAAAGAAAGCAAATCAATACGTTCACTGGATTTTTTGGTAAAAGACCTTTGAAGGCTACTAACCTGGTGGAATTTTGCACACGGTTGCAGGATGCCAGCCATATCTTTGATTACAGTTGGGGCTCTGAACAAAAATTGCACTATCGCTTAGGCACTCAGCAAAAACTTCTCCACCAATGTAGTAGAGACGTACTCCCCTTCCTATAACAAAATCCAAAGGAACTCCAGTTATGGTATGACCCAAGTAGATTAACAGACAAGGACGGTTTTTCTTTCCCCCTCAGAGAAGGTCAAGGCTTTTTTTTTTTTTTTTTTTTAAATACAATAGCAACAGAAATCTGTTATCTAGATGACCATACTGTTGGACTGACAGCTGTAGTGAGAGCAAAACACGATTAACTTGCATTTTTCTCTCACAAACGTACACTACTTTGAAGGAAAAGCAGAGAAAAATATTTGGTCAAGAGGGAGCTAGAATTTTCTAGCCATGTAAGGGCTTGTAACCAAGTCCAAGTTAGGAAGCAGTGTTCATTCCCAAAGAACTTTTTCACTTGAAGAAATATTTGGAATTGGAATAAAAAGCGGATTAAATGCAAACAGTATTAAAACTTATGCCAGTATTAAGTGTTGTACTTGAAGCAGCACACGCCATTAAGATAATGGGAAAAAAGCAGAACACAAGTATTCCCCCTCTACAGACTCCTCTTACATGCACCCACACTACCTAAGCAACCCACCGCATACCTCTTTTCCCTACTTTGACAAAAAAACACAACAGGATTTCATTCAGCCCTATTAGCAAAAAAAAAAAAAAAAAGAAAAAAAGAAAAAAAAAGCCACCCTACTGTTCAGTTCTAAATTGTGCTCTTGTTCTGACTGGAAAAAAATCTAGATGAGTTATTCTGGCACAAAAAAAGAGAAACAATATAGGACTGATCTCCAAAAGAAAATCACTTATAATTAACAGCTCCTTGAAAGGCTGCAGTTTAAGAAGCCCTCTCCCCCTTTTCTTTTGAAAACCCTTTTTATAAACAAAATGGGATTTTCTCTTTTTAAAAAAAAAGAGAACTCCTTACATGTTTGCTTTTCCTCATCATTGACCATTTTGATCAGTCAGCACAGGCATATCCTGGGGTTTCTCCACATCTAAACTTTATTACATAAGTGTTTGGATTTGGGGTGGGAGGAATCAGAAGCTTCTACTAAAGAGGTTTCAGTAAAAAAAACAAACAAACAAAAACACTAATGAACATTGCTAAATGAAAAAAAAGAGTCCAACAAAAATTAAAATATAGTTTAATGAAGAACTTAAAAGCAAGATGCTACACTGTGGTAAATGATGTTCTTTATTAACTGTTTCAAAGAAAATCTTTATCATGTTAAAACAGTGCATTATCCCAATGGCAGCTTTTCACATTCCAGAAAAGTCAAGTAGTACTATATATGTCCAATTTGCATTTTAAAAATTAGAATAAGCTGAGCAACCTTTTAATATTTTCTAATTACAGCTTAAATGTCAACTATAAGCAACTCTGAATTTAAATACTACCCAGGGCAGTGCGGTCCAGCTAGAAGCCCGCAGGCCACAACCTGCCTACAAGATGCTCCTGTTCAACACATCATCTTTTTCCAGAAGACAGAACAGCTACGCGAGCAACAAGAATACCCATATGGCCGAGTACTTCCTCCTGTGCCTCCTGACAGCTATGACACTACTGCTGCCACCAGTGTAGTGACTACTGAATGAGGAAAGGTAGCTCCTTTCACCTTCAGCCATCACTACAACTCTTCTCTATTGCAGCTGGCTGCTGTACCAGACAGAAGCTGCTACATTTCTCTCTGGATTGGGCAGCAGGGACTTCTTTATCTTTCCACTTCCGTCCTTAGCAGGAGTAAATCACGCTCTCTCTGGCAAGCCTCAAGGGAGAAGTTCAACAGCTGGCTGCCCAAGGGTGAAACGAGCCCAAAGCACAGCTCAGCCCATCCTGCCTGGATCACTTCAGACAACCTAATGGCTAAAATGAAATTAAACAGTTAAAAGATCAGGAATTTTTACCTATGTGTCGCCTTGTCATTTCCACTGTAGCATTTCTGTTTACGTTGGAAAGCAGACCTAGACAAAATCGTTCTGAATTTGAAGGATCTGTAAAGCCATCTACAGTCAGTGAAGGTTGCGATGCATGGAAGGTTTCTCCCACTCTTTGATTCAATTCATAATATGCTATTGAACACCAGAATGCAGGCTCCGAGTAAGTAACTGGTTGCAAGTCTAAAAAAATTAAAAAAAATAAAATAACTGAGAATTTGAGGCTGAAAAGAAACCTATCTGCCCTATTTGTCTCCTCCAGAAAAGACAGCTGTAGTCTTCTCAAACTACCCAAATTAAATTTTGCTTGCTCTCATATTTATCCACCCCAGTTAACAGAATGGAATTCCATGTTCCCCACAAGGAGGGGAGGGAAGGGGGAGAAGGGGTGACCTAATCTCACAGCAGCTCATGTACTTCAGGACTTGTATTTTTGCTCAGCAGAGTAGTTAAGCAAAACTTGCAGTGAATGCCAGATATTGAGACACTTCTGTTGCCTTTCTGTAACTCGCAAGAATTTTGGCAATATTAAAGTGAAATTATCAAACACTGAACCACACAAAGGAAAAAATGATTAATATGAAAATTATGTTCCCTTGTTTTACACTATTTCCACTTCTCTCTCTTTCAAGGCATCTCTAAATTCCCTTTATTCTCCCTTCTAAACCTCAGTAACTTCCCTGTGTATCTTCAGCTTTTGCTGCATTACTTTCTTACCTCTCCTAATTACTCGCTCAATGTTCTGAACAGCATGTTCCTGTCCTATCAGCTCCCCGTTCTTTAAACAAATACCAGCGAATCTGATCTTCCCTAGGCATTTATACAGACACAGCAATGGCACCTGATCAAAGCACGTGAGTAACTAACATGGGAGCAACTATTGTCTTGAGGTCCCAGGTGAAACAGGGCATTAGAAGAGCAGCAGAACAGATGTAAAGAGGGAGACAGTCAGTCTGGGGAGCATTAGCGTGCTGGGGAGATTTGATTGCCTCTGAAATTTGGCATCTACCCATAAGACTAGTTACAGGCTATTATCCTTTAAATGATTTACAGAATCACAGAATGGCCAAGGCTGGAAGGGACCTCTGGAGATCATCTAGTCCAACCCCGCCCCGCTCAAGCAGGGTCACCTACAGCACATTGCACAGGATCTCTTCCAGACAGGTTTTTTAATATCTCCAGCGAAGGAGACTCCACTACCTCTCTGGGCAACCTGTGCCAGTGCTCCGTCACCCTCACAGGAAAGAATTTTTTCCTCATGTTCAGATGGAACTGCCTGTGGTTCAGCTTGTGCTCATTGCCTCTTGTCCTGTCACTGGGCACCTCGGAGAAGAGACTGGCCCCATCCTCTTGGCATCCTCCCTTTAGATATTTGCCGACATTGATGAGATCCCCTCTCAGTCTTCTCTCTAGGCTAAACAGGCCCAGCTCTCTCAGCCTTTCTTCATAGGAGAGATGCTCCAGTCCCCTCATCATCTTTGCAGCCCTTGTTATAAATGCAGCCCACACAACTGTACAACCCTTTCTCTTCGCTAGAAGCTCAACAGTAACAGAAGTAGACCATCGCTAATTAATAACACAGTCCTATTATGTTTATTGTAAGGAAGTGAACCCAGAAGTCTCCTTCTGCTACAGCTCTTTTCTGAGAGTACATTTTTTATTTTTAATGTAATTAGGGATATAAAGAGGCGTGATCACACACAGAGAAACAATTAAAAGTACTTCCAACTTACCCAGGCTATGATTAACTGGGGAGAGAGTACTAGGAGACAGCTCTGCTGGAGATCCTGTTGGAGCAACACAGATTGTTTAAGAGTAAATAATTCCCCGTATTTCAGATGGGAAGGTATGACCACTATCTAGGTACTAGTTTTTATATTAAAATTCCTTGGAAATAAGAAACCTCAGAAATCCTACAATCAGTTTTCCAGCATGTCACATCCTTATTCTCAATTAAGATTACATTTAATTTTTCAGACGCTTGGGAACCTACCCCTCCTTGTAAAGATTCTATTAACCTCTTAGTGTTGTATATGGCTGAGACGCCATTTCGTGCACACTCTCTGAATATATCTTATGCATAATATTTAGAATCCAGTGAGAAATTGGTGACTTCTTCCTAGATTCAGTGAGAAAGAGCTAAGAAAAAGTGGACAAGATGATCAAAATATTACCTCTCTATTCTCAAAGAAGAAGATTTATCTCTAGAAAAGAACAAGCTGGACTTCCTCCTTTGAGGAAACTACTCCTTCCTGGAAAGGGGAAGGAAAAGCTCAGAAAAACATGAACTCTCCAATGCAATATGAGCACTAGTAGGCAAAATTCAGGTGCAAAGAGGGGTTGCACAGAAACATTTCTGCAGTTACTGCTGAACTCAAGGCTTTTAATTAAGGTACCTACTGCCACAAAGTGGGAAAATATTGCAGTTCTTACATAAGCTAGTGCAGTTGATTCCAATTAACTGAAAAAGGTTGCTAACATTAGCTAACCAAAAACTCTCTCAAGTCTGCCAGCAGACAGCAGGAGGTTCTTATCCAACACATTAACTATTCTTTGTCCAAGTCTGAAGTCAAACAGATTATCTAAGTAATTCTTCACACAAAGACACTGCTATTCTTTTAGTAGACCCTACCATACAAGAACTCATTTGAAATACAGCAGAAACGATAAGGCGTCAAGATAGGTTCTCAAAAAGCAGCTTTTCTGCAACCTTTTTAGGCCAAGAGACATCTAGCCTCCAATGAACCTAACACCTTCCTGCTTGTCCTCAGCAGGGAAAGTCAGGGATAGGTTGAAAACAGTCAGCTTTCAAAATCTATTTTAAGGCTTTCCAGTAAAGACTTATTTAGACTTGTATGCTTTTTGTTATGAACCAAATGAAGTGGACTTAATATGGCACAACGTTTTAAAAATATTTGCCTAGCAAAAATTATTTTGTCCACAAGAGACTGATATTTTAAAGACAAAAGACCAGCTTATACAGAGGGCTACCACCATCATCACTTGAGCTGAATTCATGCCATTGTGTAGATGGATCCCAGCTAGTAATTCCTGTTCTTTAAAGTGGTAAAAAAAAGAAATTTTACCTGTATCCATGCTTTGGTTCAACTGCTGGTCACTTGTCTCTCCATCTTCACTGATGTATCCTGGAGGTGGTGTTTCTGTCAAAAAAGTATCCATCTATTGGTTCAACGACTAGAGAAATTGATAAGATTTACTATTTTGGGTTTTTGTCCTCAAACTGCCATGAGCCTCATATGTTACCTGAGCACTGAATTAGAAATTCACTTTTTAGGCCCTTTTTCCTTGCAGTAGGGCTTCAGACCCATTGAACACCTTATCGTCTCGCTCTTGTATGCCTGTCAATTGCTTACCAGGCAAAGTGATATAATTAACGGACAATCCTTGTTTATTCCACACAGTACAAGATACTTTCACTACAATGAATAACAATTTTGCAATTGTGATCAACAGCTTTCACATTTACTAGAGTTACAAACAAGAAAACCATCTGGTGACTTCTAGAGAAAAATATGAGCTGCCTTATGTAGTATAACCGTGGGATCAGATGCCCTCCCACAGTTTAGAAGCTGCTAGATTTAATGAAGGCTAGCTTTCAATTCAGTCCCCAAAACCTATTTTTCTTTAATACCTGTCAGTTGATTCACTCACTAACTACAGCTATATTATCTAACCAGTTCTCCCTGCAAAAGCTCTATTGTTATTACTCTAGCTTCCAAGCTCTATAAAAAAGTGATCACCTTTTCTTTTAACTAAGCCTTTAAAGAAAGTGTTTCCACAGACTAAACTAAACTCTGTAACAAGTCTGAAGCATTCTGATACTAGAGACTGTGTCTAATTTCAGAGAAATATCTAAAAATATCAGAGAGCACTGTTGTTCCTTTTCTCCATTCAAAAATTTACATTGCAATCCAGATAATGAGTTAACCAACTGCTGTTCAGGAAGTAATTGTCTTTGAACTGGACTAATGTGTCTTTTCCTATAAATTGAAGACAAAACCTCAATTTATTTAGTGAAAGCGTTTGAAGCCAACTAATCTCTACTACTGTCACAGAACTGTCTTTGAGACATCTGAGAGATTAAGCATATTTAATTGCAGTATTACTAAAAAGCAGAAATTTGAAGTTAGTCTTTTACTTAAGAATTAAAATCAAATTATATCAAATATGTCAGAGATGCACAGCAACAGAAGATCAGAATGAGGAGGAAACTCAATTGACTAAATAAAAATGAACTGAAGAATTACCTCTTTTGTGCATTCGGTAAAACTAGTATGCTAAATATTAGAAGTTTGTGACAAAGAAAACTCAAATGAGCATTTAAAAGGAAGATTAAGGGAAACCTTTATTAGCAAGAAATAAGATGATAAAAATCATACTGTTTTGAACATTTTTATACAAATCATTGTGATAAAGTAGACTCCACCCATCTCTGAATCACTCATTATAGTTAAGCCCACGGCCATTGTAAAGGTCAATAACCACTTCCAATCTAACCCACACCTCCCGTTTCCAGTTGCTAAACTAGGCTCTTTGGCACAGATAATTTCCATACCCAGTTTCTCTGAACAGAGATTTCCCCCACCTAGTATTATTAATACAGTTTTCACGTCAGAAGTTGAGCACCAACACAGCTGGAAATAAATGCTCAACTGTAGCATTAAAAATCCATAGCAGAGTGAATGCTGCCAAAAGTTTGGACAGTGCCGTTCAGCACATCCACAACTCATAAGGGAACATACAGCCCCGAAAGGCCATCCTGTGCTTCCATGGTCACTATCTGCCTGGCAAGCACACATGACCTATACCACGGGTGAACCCATTCTCTTTGTAGACTGAGTATTGAGACAGTATTGCAGGGCAGTACTACCATGGTTGTTACTCCAGTCTGCAGCTCAAGAAAAAGGTTCTCTGTAGCGGACTGAAGACATACAAGGCTTATCAGAACCTGGCAAAGCATTCAAGATTAGTTAGCCATGTCAAATAAAGAAAGATCCCCACAGTGTGAATTGAAAAGAAAGGGGTTAATGGCAAAGAGAGGAAAGAACTCTACAGAAATTCAAGCTGTGGTTAGCTGCATAAGCATCTGAAGATCACGTGAATACTCACAATCGCCTTCAACAGACTACTTGCAAATTACTACCTATAGTTGCTTTAGCTCATTTACATAGCACACTGAATTTTCAAATGCTTGCCTTCCAGTAAGTTGTCTGCAAATACTATCAAAAGCCCTCGAGTGGGAAAAAAAGCATACATAAGTTAGAAAAGCAACACCAACTTCCAAGACTTTAAATTGCTCTCAAAAGATCTGCTCTCCCTAGTCGACAACAAATGTGCCACTAACCAAATAAATCAAAAATGAAATCACTGAGATTTCAGGTGCCATTCCATTGTGCAATATATTTAAGCAAATGCAAACAATATTCTGTTTAAGACATGTAGATATGTTTTGCATATTATACGTTCTGAGCTTCAAGGTAATCATCTTATTTTTCTAGAGTCAGGATCTGCATTTTCAGCTTATTCATCAGTCCTTGGATGCTGTAAGGTAGTTTCATTAAACATTAGTGAGAATTTCAGCTTTGTGTGGTTTTACAATCTAAGCAACTTCCTGAAGAGACAGGAAACAGGAAGTTAGAGCAGGAAATAACCGTTGCTCTTTTTACATCACAATATGGACACAAGCATGTGTGTGCATAGTAGCAGCTTAGTCTTGATATTTGTTTGGGGCAGGGAAGAAGCAAACAGGTGGAGGAAGAAATATTTCACAGAACAACATAACAAAATTGAACTTTCATATTAAAAAAGGACAAGAGTGTGTGGACACAACAGTAACGAATATGCAAAACACACTTTGATCAGTTGCAACCTACAACTCAAAAAACCCCTTCAAGTTGCGAGAGCAATGACTTAAAAAAGTTTTCTCCATATCTATAAATGTGCTAAGAAATTGAGCAGCAGTTTACTTCTCAATCTCCATATACAGCATCTGGCAACCCCTATATGTTTGCAAAACAGGCTTAAAGCACGAGGCAAAGGTCTACTTTGTACTCACTAGCATTGTGAATCATAAGCAAGCTTCTTGTACTAACGCAACAGCACATGCGCTTTCACCCAGGATTGTGTTTTGCAAATAACTATGATCAAATATTTCCCCAGGAATTAATATATCCATAAACAAAATCAACAAGATAAGAAAACACTTGTTGGTGCATCTTCCAAGCCATTCAATCACTCAGGAGGATGAAATTACCATCTTTGTTCCAACGGTACAATGCTAAACATGCTGTTTCAGTGAGAGTTAAGAAGATACCTGGTATGTAATTGCTCTGTGGTTCAATTCCAGCTGGAAAGTTAGTGTTTTCAGGAATGGAATGGGTATAGTCATCGAGAGGTGGAAGTTCTGTAAGGATCTCGGTGTGCCGTGGCACTAGTACAGGAGGCAAGACTGGGAATGAAAATTTTAAAGCATTAGTAAGACTCAGGAAATACACACTTTGCTTCTGTGAGCTAAAAGGAAAAAAAACTAAATTGTCTAAAAATGTCTTTAGATTCCTTGAAGACTTCTAAATGTCAGGGGACTGTTGTTTGCTACAGAGCTGCTAGCTACCCCAAACAGATTTGTGAGGTCCCTGTTGAGTAAGATTACCCCATATTAGCTAAGGTAAGTCATTTCCATTCTTGTTTTCATGTTGGACTACACTTAGCCAACTGGAAATTGCCAGTATTACTGAAAGTGTTTATCAAAGGTGTTCAACACATTTGTAAAATACGGATTTTTCAGTAGCTTTACTGTATTTAGCTTTACTAAACTTTCAGTGGATGGTGTTCTCAAAACCTGTATTTTCAATCATCTTGCAGTTTTGGCAAGAGAAATCATCCTCCTTTTCTATTTTTCATTTAAAACGTTACGTTGAATAAGTACACACACATGCTGCTACAGAACGGCCGAAGCAGTCTTCCTACCTGGCGTCTCCACTCTCTGGTAGTGGTAAGGGTTTACACATACTTCATCCTTTTTAAGATTAAAAGCATATTCACAGTTTTCAATTGCTTTAAGTTCATGGTGACTGTGAAGATCTGGCCAGCGCCACAAGCGACAGTAAATAACATGTGGTAATCCTTTACGATGAGATACCTGTAGACGGCCATCGAGAGATCTATATGGGAAAGATGTTGAGAAGTATTTATAGGCTGCATGCTGTCTCTTAATCACCTAAGCAACAGTGTACACACATGGGATGGGTAGTTTGTTTATTTTCAGAATTCAGTGGATTGGCACTGTTAATGACATTTATAAACATGCTTGGTAAAAGGCTTCAAACGTACGGAAAATGGCATTAAGAAGTGCTTTAACTTATTTTTGAGCTGCACAAATTACTGCCAGTGAGCGTGGGATTCCCTGAAAAGCCACTTTACCTCCAAGTATTTAAGATGATGGCTTCTTACATATTTTTTTAAATGCAGAAGACAGTTGTTAGAAAAAACAACACACATACACTCAATACTCCCTTGAGTTTCTAAACCTCACAGCTTTGCTGTGGCATGGATGCTTTATGGCTTTAAGCATAAAAATTCCCACAGGACTGCAAATAAGCTTATAAGCAGTCAGCTGCCCAAGTGAGCCACATGGCAGGATAACTGTAACACAAAAAGCATGAATACACATCCTGTAAGGGCTGTACAGTTTATCTTCTTGACTTCATCTGCCTTGCTACCAGCTGAAAGTGTTTTGCTAGTTTTAAGACACACTGCATAGGCTTACACAAATGCAGATGCTTATGAGTGTTATGGGATGGGAGACAAACCTCAATACACAAATTAAGTAATGTGACATGAAAAAAATAAAGACCCCGTTTAGAATTTGCCCACCATTAACTACTGAAGAATTTACAAACAATACTTTAGTAGCTCGTATCTGATCCAATTAGCAAGATTTAATTGAAAGCTTGTGGCATACAAAGCAGTTTAAACACTTTGTAAGATTAGGTCTAAAGAATTAAGCATCTCAACTTTGTTGATATAAGTACCAAATCACATCAGAGCTTGCATGTAACAAGTCTTCCCATTCTTTCAACGGCACTGGCGTGAAAAAGGAGTACTCCAGAATTAGAATTTCATTGGTCAAAACATCAGCTGAGAACACTTAGATTTCTATACTGGCAAGCAATTATTTTAAAATGCTGTACCGTGAGAGGCCTAGGAAGCATTTTAGTCTATTTTACAGCTAAAGCATCCCACTAAAGACCCTCCACAGCCAATCCCTCCTCCCACAAGACTTCTATGATGCGAGAGAGGGCAGAATATTCACCTGGTTTGTTCAGAGAAGCTGTAAAGGCCTGTTGTATCCCACTGATCTATCGTGTTTGGTGTACTCAGTCCCCAAATTTCAGAGCAAGTGCTGTGCATAAATTGAAAACAAAAACAAAAAATTGATATGAATATGGAACATGGTTATTCAAAACACCATGATGTCAAACATGGAAAAATGTACAGAATACGTCCTTTCACATAGAAGATAAAGCAATATTAGGCTTGCATTTAAACTGACATCTAATGCTATATTTTCTATATGAAGGAGGCTATTAAAATGGAACACGTGATTCAAGGTAAATGATAATGTTTTTAAAAGGTGAACAAGTCCCCTGGTTTTAAGTAGTCGGATACAGTCGTAACGGTCCTTAAAACAGGCAAAACTTCCTCAGCCTAGCTCTTAACAACATTCCGTTTTAAAGGGTAATTTCTGGGGTTTTTTTTTTGTTTTTGTTTTTAAACATAAACTGATCTAAGATTCCAAACACACACTTTGGGTAGCTGAAACTGAACCGTCGCAGCCTAACTTTCAGGTACCACCACTTCAGTATCAATCTCCTTCTCCATGCACATACTAACTTACTGCTTTTCCCTAAACAAGAAAGTTTGGATTCTGAAGAAGAGCAGGTTGTAGCTGATAATTCTGTTTTCTGTACTCTCCTCGACGAAAGAGCTAAGCACTACTTTCCACAAAACGCAATGTTTAAAATACAATGCTGTGAAACTGTATTAAGATTTAATTATAGGATAACAAAACTTTAACTGGTAAAAGTCAAGCAGACCAGGAAAGCAGGAGGAAAAGAGAGAGAACGCTTTCTTTACGGAACTGCTTCAATGATATGATGAGAGCGGTAAAGAAAAAGCAGCCTCCAGTGACAGACACAAACTAAGAGCAGCAGCAGCAGATTTAAGCAAAGCAAGAAAATAGCATGGGTTTGTAAATAGGCAGTTATGTTTTCAAACCATACATTCAAGCTCAGCTCTGTCACAGACTTATTCTGTGACCACTGGAAGCGTTTCATTTATTTTACCTAAGTAACACATAGCTAGACTTTCCATCTCAGAAACGAAGAGAATTTGTTTGATGAGCACCTTACAGCTCCACTAGCTAATCACAATGCCTGAAGATTGACTGGCTGGCACATTACCTTTGAAGTTAGTAGTCTCTGAAAAGTTATACTAGAAAGAAAAGAAGCCAAGTTCACCAAACTCTTAGCTTTGATATTTAAATTTAAGCCTCTAAGCTTCGTTGATATACTCATGAGTTTGGATTAAGTGCTTTATTAAAGAGAAGCGAGATAGACATTTTTATTTCTCCTTTCACAGGGAAATTCATTAATGGATTTCATTAGTGTTGTGAGAGAAAAGACAAGACAGCACAGCACTGTATTTAAGACCACTTTTCGAGTTGACAACTACATTAATTCTATGGTTGCTTCAATAATATGGCTGCTTCAGTAATACGCCTAGGCTACTGACAAAAGGCATGAGTAGTTCAGGTCCCCTTCCGACCTGTCCCACGTGCCTTATTTCTAAAGCCACCCCAAAGGAGGTGGGCATGTTCATGCAACTGAGCAACGAGCCAAACCAGTGAACTGACCATCTGATCCCAGAACACACGTGGCAGAAAATTAACATTTTGTGAGTTACTTCTCAGCCAGATCAGTTCCTTTATTCCCTGTGGGGCTACACAAACACTATAAAGGAAGAGCGAGAGCACAGTTTTTGGCAGCAGCCTGCACTTATGACAGATAAACGTGTCAAAACCGAAACAAAGCCCCACACACTGTGGCCTTTGACGCGTCATTGATAACGAACACAAGCAAATCTTATACTAGATGACTTTTTGCATTGGCAGGAGCGAGCCACGTGGAGAAGGCCCATTCTCTGACATGCAGCCATCTCTTCAAAAGACCCAGCTGTTCTGAACAAGCACCTCTACCCAATGTCCAGATAATATCACTGCTCTCCAGAAACAGAGCGGTCAGAAGAGGGATACTGACCACTACAGGATCAGTAGAGCCTGCAAACTCTCCTTCATATTTCTAAAATGCTTCTGGGAAAGTAAGCTGCCAGAAGCTCTGTGAGGATTGAAATAGCTGCCCTGAAGACACACAGGCAGCACTGCTGCACTGCATTGTCCTTAAATACGCATCCCTACTGCTTGCAAGACAGATCATCACGCACATCTAATTAGAATAACAATCAGCAGACACAAAGCATGCTGCTTATTAACCCACACGCCAGCTCTGACGACAGACGGCTTACTACCTTTGAGCAAAGGATCCTTTATACAACAGCATAAAACTCATACCGTCAGACAGACCGCATGTGGTCCCACACTGTGGGCTGTACCAGTGTGCAACTGTGACCCACCATGCAGCTGTTTCACAAAGCTTTTAAGACAATACGTGCAAAAGTAAAGCCTTACAGCCCTTGACAAAATCTGATGAACAGGAACAGTATTTGGTACTGTTAACCTCTTCTCTCTTCAGTATCTGAGCTGTCAAAGCTGACAGTATATTCCAAAATCTCTGAAAAGACAAGCAGTATTCTGAAGAGACTATGATGGAGCCAAAACTTGCAATGAAACACAGGACACCATGGAGAAAGAAGGTGGTAAGGAAGTAAGGGGAAAAAATGGAGATCCAGAAAAAGTGATCAAGTTAAAGAGGAGAGCAAAACCTCCATTAGTCAGCAGCCTATGTGATAGGCTGTCTTCCAGGAGGCATGTCTGCTTAGAACTGGGATTAACATCAATGTTTTTACTGGCTCACCGACGCTAGGGTTTCACTCCCATTCCAATAATTCACGATCAAACACAAAGGAGCCTGCTGGAAATCACCCTGTATGATCAATAATAAAGTCAGCTCCATGCAGCTTTTACTGTTCACTAGGAGAAACATCTGAGGAAATAAAGTGGTCTCCCCATTCTCCTACGCACATAAAAGATTAACTTTGAGAACCAGCCCCTCCCCCCCCCCCACCATGTAATCCAGCCACTAAACTAGGACTCTTAAGAATTCACACAGACCCTAAAACAGGATGAAATCCCCCACAGCCATAAAAAGCATAATTCATGTACAGCACTTCCATGAAAGTGCTACAGTTACTACTCCGACACAATATGCTCATTCATATACAAGCAGCAGCTTGATGGGAGGGCAGACACTCCTATTCATCCTAGCAAGCTGGTGGCCAAAAGGTGGCTGCATTCTGAAAGACGTTTAAATCACCACCAAAATCATCTGAAAGTCTGTGCTTCCTGTCTCCCCTTTATGTAGTAGGGAACCAAAAATAAATAGTAGGCATTCTGTCTTAAACCCTTCTAAAGCATCCCAAATCCCTTGAGAGATGAAGAGTCAGTCTTTGCCTTAGTCCATAAAGAATTTGGAAGAATCAAGGACTAACATCTGTCCTCATAAACTAAATATTGTCTGGAAACATTCCCAGGCATTGGAACACGATCATGTATGCTCCAAAGTAGCTAGGACATTCCCCAGCATTGGCCCATGCCAACGAGCGTTCTCCCACACAATTCCCAGGTTTGAGAGTCAGCACAGGATCGGGACCAGTGGCATCAGGCAGTTCAGACGCAGCCCCCCTGCCCTGGAAGTGAAGAGTTTAAGAGTGAGGATGCGGGCAGTTGTAAGCCAGTTGGCCTCAGTGCCTGGGAACATTCCCAGGCACGTTTAATTTATTAGGAGAGAGGTAGCCAAAACATATCGCCATTTAACCTTTAGCAAGCAGACAACCCTCAAACCAAAGTCTTGAGGCACACTGCAAGCTTCATGTTTTGTAGAACAGGGATTTTTGTTTTTGAACCCACTGTATACTGCAGCATTGCTAAGCCATCATTGTTTCCAAAATATAGTTTGACTCCTGCGTCCAAGACGGACTTAAATCTTTCCTGTGTAGACAGGGCTTAAATATATTCCAAGCTGCAAGTTTAAAATGAATATAATTCCTCCCACCAGAGCGGACACTTTCATTCCAAGGAGCATTTTCAGTGCTGCTCTCAAAACAATTTGACCTGTTGACATAAACAAGGTCTCAACTAGACAAAAGCTCGTATTTTTATCTTTTCAATAATGGCTTAAATTAGCAAATCACCATGTTCTGTGGCTGCCAGCACTCCCAGAGCAAGTTCGCTTGAATACTAGATTGCCACTTACACAGACACAACAGAATTGATGAATTTCTTATAAGGGACTGTAGGGATCTAAAGCAGCAAATTGGCTCAGTTTCCCAGATGCGTGCAAGTTCCAACAAGAGAAAACTATTTCCTGGAAGAAGGAGAAACATTCAAAGAATACCTGCAAGGAAAAACAGCCATCCTTAGAGACTGAGGGATTTTCAGGGAAAAGTAAAAGTTCTAGCAAACATCTGGTTAAGTTGTCATGCTAAACCTGGGACAACTTAGTCCTGCAATTCAAATCTCTAGACTGACTGGAAGACAGATGTATGAATAAAGGGTCAGATAGTTATTACTGGGTGGAACCAAAGCTACTTCCGTCGGAGCCTTTCCCTAAATGGAAAGCATTGCAAGAGTTGGCGTTGCAACCTGACTTTTTATCTGCTTATAAGGAGCAGCATCTCAGATGATATTATACAGCTCTGGCAAGAAACATCTTTAATGTGGCTATCAGCATGCAAGAGTACAGAATATGCCTTCAATTCTTCCATTTCATCATTTCCTCTAACAGGAAAATCTGAGTTCCAAAAAACCCTACTCTGGGCAAGAAATTACCTAAACAGCAAAGAGCTGTAGCAATGCTTCACAATTTTGAAAGAAAATGCCAAAACTGCCTTGCTTTAGTAAGATAGAAAACAGTGACACGCAGAAGAAAAATGAGGACACAGGAAGAACCTAAATATCACAGATAAGTAATATAAATGTGTTATTTCGTTAAGTCTACATATTACGGATGTTGATACCAACCAGCATCAATAACGCTAACCATACTGGAGGAGTAATAATTCCTATAAGCCTACTACAAACCTGAACTACGAGGTACCAATTCAAATACGGAGGAGTTATTTATCTGCCAATAAAGAATGGACATGGACAAATGTGATTTCAGCCATACTGCTAAACGTGCAATATGATTGCTTGCTTTGATGTATTATATCCCTATCTCAAGGATCAACGTCCATATGAAACTCCATACCGGCTAGACATAAACTACCCAGAACGGAATAGTCTGAAGTAGCATACTAGAGTTACATTCAAGAGCCCAAACACACAGACGGACAACATCCAAAATGGAACACACTGGTCAAAAACAGATTCTTGCATTTGGAATCAGATTAGATGGCAAAGGACACTGACTCATCTAGGTAAAAAAAAGGCAACAGGATAAGGCTTAGTTTTCTGGAAGATGACCGTTACCAACCAGCATATTACGATCTCATCTTAATGAATACAGACAACTATTTGGGTCCTGGCTTGCGGCGGCACTGATTCCAAATTAGAAGTTTCAGTAACTGGAGAGGTATCTACCCAGGACAATCCAAAGCCCTCACGGATACCCACATGTCAACCAATAAAGCCACCTCAGCCTGGTGCTCAACCTAGGTCTCTTAATTACGTTTAGTTCCTCAGCATAGCTAAAAGCTAGATGTACTCATTTGCAGATCCAAGCAACTACACATAAGTGCTGTCCAAACAGCAATGACCACAGCATCAAACAAGCTACCACCTATGTGTGGCACTGCACTGCAAACAGGCCAAGACATTCCTGTTACTTCCCCATAGTGCGTTCACAAAGCCGAAGGACTGTTCACATAAAACTAGGGATTAAGTTAGTGCATCTTCTCAATGATTGAGGTTATAGCTGAAAGACTCTGAAGCCAGCACAATTTTCAACGGTGCTGTACGTGAACCCAAAAGAATGGAACAACATTGTCACTCTTATGCTTGGGCTGGTATCCATGTATTACTCATATTTGCTAATATAAATCTATTACTACTTTTTACAGAGTGACAGAACAAACAAAGCAATCATCCCACCACTAAAACCGTTCGTGATATTAGCCATGCTGCATGCTTTAGTTACTTTTTTTGTACTAAATGCAGTGCTTGCAACAATACTACATCAGACACAAGTTAGGAAGAACCACTTCAAAGATGATACACTTCAACGTGGTATATGAAGTAGCAGAAACTACACAGAAGCCACTAAATATTGTCACAGTTCATAGATAACTGGAATTCCATTTTATTCTTGCCAAGGAGTGGAATGGCTGTAAAGGAGCTAAAAAGCAAGAATCATCTTTTCTGACATCTTTCCTGACTCTATCACATCCTTCAAAATCTACAGCCAGTAACATGTTTGTAAGTCAATGTTGAACGCTATACCTTCTCCATTTTTCTTTCTCCCAGACCTTACGTTCATGAGCCTTTCTACCAATGAATCTATTTTTTTTTCTGCTCCCACCTATTCTGAGGTGTTTGCAGTGCTGGAGTTGCCACTGAAAATAATTTTAGTAAACTGTAACAGTACCCCATTTATCCATTTTAAAATTAGAGTTTGTTTTCAACTTCTCAAAATTCTCACACATAGTCTTCTATACAGATGTGAGCCAGACATTTTCACTCAAAGACTAAACAAGAAAAAACACAACAAGAACAAAGGAAGGCCAGGTTTTGACTTGAACTAAAAAAGTTACTTAGTATAGGCATACACTCAAACACTCTTATAGCATCAGACAACTACCAGTCTAACAGTCACAGGACTTTCTACCTTGACCAAGATTTTTTTGAGGGTATGGGGAAGGGGGCAGATGAGAGGTGCAGAATTTGCTTGAAGAGCTACGCCAAGCTATCCAAATTTGAGGTAAGCAGTGAGAAATGGTTACTAGATTTATGAAAGCTCATCTTCTCTTAAGGAAGGAGCAAGTGACATTACATAATCATAGCTCATGGCTTCTTCTGTAAGATCTGCCTGAGAAAACAGGTTAAAAAAAATCTACCGATTCAAGATCTGTATCTTGCATGGCAACTTCTATCTTTTTTAAAATCTTGCTATATAAGGTCTTAGATTTAAGACCTCATATAGCAACATACTGGGCAGAAATCCAAGGCAGGAAGACAGCTATTTTAAGTTCAGAACATAGTTCATCACTAGTGTAGTTGGACTGAAGTTGCTCTCATGTGAAGTCACGGCCCATTACACCACTAATGCTGGCTTTAAGACCCTGGAGATGGATGAGAGAAATCAATCCTTGCTCTTGTTCTAATCTCTTCTTCCAGACATGAAGGAGGATCAAGAACCCACACAGCTGAAAGGAAGATCACGAAAAGAATACACCAAACTTTTGGGACTAGCTCATAGGGTCTTGAAGATGACAGTGACAGGAAAGATAGATTTGAAAGGTCTAGATAGACTATAGATAAACCAAAGTCAGTAATTAAAAAAAAGATTCATTTGCTTACATTCAGCACAGAAGACATCTCTTACCACATCTGCCTGATCATGGTTTCTTAATTCTGGGTTTCAAATGAAAATATGCTATGTGTTTAGCTACTTTTTATATTCTGACTTGACAATCCTCTCTTTACACTGGCAATTAGCACTTTTCCTTACTACAGTCTGAAACGTCTATTTACCAGTCAGAAGTAACATCAATTATACTACCTGTCTTTACAAATAGCATCTCAGCTAGCTGTTTGGTCAACTAACTATACAAAAGCTTACCGCAAAATATAGTTTGGCTGGCCTAAATGTCGCAACTACTGAATTAATGTTGCTTAGGGTTTATTTTCCTCCACGCTGGGAGTGGCAGAGGAAAAGGTTACCTGCCCTATGCTCTGCTAGAAAACATTAAAAGAGAAAACATTAAAACATTAACAACGGACTTTTTTTTAAGCTACCTTCACAACGTAAAAGCTACACTACTCCTTTTTGAACCCTACAACGTGCTATGTCCCAGCACAACTGACTGATCTTTCTACTCGCATCCCCATCATCCCATATTATAGTGACGAGATGTCATCTCTTCACTTAACTGTACATAATCAGATGTGCACGTTCATCAAATGGCACAACCCACTGTTACAGCAGTACCTTCCTCCTTGTGAATCATGAGAAGCAATGCAAGTCCTGATCTCCCTTACAAGAGAAAATGTAAAGATTCAGGAACTGTTTAGTATGACAGAGGGATTTTTAAATATCTGCTAGAAGAAGGAGCTAGTATGTCAGTCAACGCTGAATAAAAAGCACAAGTGTGAATTCCTCTTAAAAAAATGACTTAGATCTGCAGTTGCACTTATCCTTAGTAGGAGCTGGACAGGATTCCTCCATGTAGACCATTGTTGTCAGTGACAGACACTGCAGTAGAAAAGGAGATTAGTGGGAAAGGGGACGGGGGGAAGGAGGACAGCTTCTGTTAGAGCAGCATTAGTACCACAGTAAAGGGATATTTGAACATGTCATAAGTACAGTTGGGCAATTAGTCTGCTAATAGATTCTCCCATTTTTCAAAGGAGTAGCAGAGCCCGTTAAGTCTAGGAAAAGGATATTAAGTAATGTCTAAAAGAGCTTGGACTCCAGAAGAGAAAGCTCTTACATAACTGAAAGTGCAAGCTGTACTCTCAGCTCAGGCTTAACAAAATGATGGTAACACTGGCAGCTGGGTACTCAGCTCCTGGAATTATGGACGCTTCTCTAGGTGTACCTTTTCTATTAGACTTTTTTAAAAAAAAAAAAAGTAATTGGTCTTATATACACGTAACAAAAAGGCTTTGTTTCTGCTCTTCCCCCAGAGCCCAAAAGCAGACTTTTTTCACACAGAAGCAATGCACAAAAAGAGTACTTGTTCGAAACAGTAACTGTACCTTTTTTCCCTGCTCCCTCCCCGCCTTTCACACATATTGAGGACATACTGTATCCAAGGAAGAAACATTTATACAAGGGCACGTTTAGCGAAATACAAATCAGGAACCACTGAACTCCTCTTCTCGATCAGTACCCTTTTAAGAAAAAAGTTTACGCAGAATTTTATGCAATACATTCAAAATCATTACATCAAATAGCAAATGCAGCATTTCAACTGTGGAAAATGACTTAAGTAATCTTCCCTAGTAAATGGATGTATGCTAAAAATTAACACATCAAAATAGCCAGAAAAGCAGGAGACACAGGATGCAATTAACCTCTCTTAACACTGTGGGAAAGGAAAAAAAAAAAAAAAGTCATTAAATAGCTCCATTTACTTCACATTGAACTTTGAGGATGTCCACAGGGGACGCACAAGTGGAACATGAGGTACAAAGGATGCTCTGTTGCAGTCTAACATCAGAGCTGCCCATTGCACACTTCAGGGCAAGGAGCTAGTTTCTTCCAGTTTTGCACAGTACCAGGCCAGCAAGTCATCCTGAGGGACAGTATAATGCTCCTCTTCCCTCTACTAAAGGCACACTTCTTCCTGGTCACATGATCAAGAAAATGCTTACAAAGGCAAAAATACAAAGGGCCCTCCCCCCCCAACAAAGCATTTTATCCTCCTCCCTTCTCCTAAATCCTGACATGCTAACCCAGCGCTATCAGACAAAATAAAACAGCCAGTGACAACCACTGTTACCTTTATTTTCTCTCAAAATTAGGAAATGCTAGGAGGACAGCACCTTAAAGTTCAAGGTTAACTTTTCCAGAATGCCATGGAAATCAAGCAGAAGTAAAATATTTCTTTTCTTTTTGTCCATACGGACTGTTCAGATGCAGATCCTATCAAGGAGTCTTCAGTCAGTGTCCAAAGTCAGGGGAGAGCATCCTGCAAATTTGTAAGCTTCCAAAGAGCAAGGCCAGGCTGTGCACAGAGATTGTTTTCAGGACTGCGATATAAGAGAGACGCAATACAATTGAGCCTCACTTAAGACTTGCCAGGGAGAATGAAGACAGGGAGCATGCAAAAACAGCCTAGGAAATCAGGACCTAACGGCTTTGTTGGGAACCTTGCCCTGCGGTTCTCTACTCCCAACATAGCACAACAGCTTTGAGCAGCGGCAACACGTATCGTACGAACTCCGAAGCAATCTTGCCAGTGATAAGATGAACCACAGACACCTTTCACCCCACCCTGCGAAATCACATATTCAAAACAGTCACCAAGAACAGTGACTACCAAGTCCTGCATCCTGTGAGGAAGACAAGCGTACTACCGCTTTTTGGAAATAACTTCAAATTGCTGCACTGCTTTCACTTGTTATGCTATTATATGCAATAAAGGCTTTCTGACTGCAAGGTTATTTTGCAGTTTCTCACAACATCTTCACAGAAATATAAACACAGCACTTTGAGATAAAAGCTTGTAAGTTTGAAGTTCCCGAAGCTGAAAGTACTGTACTCATTACATGACTGAGAGAACTAATGTTGAACGTAAAAATATCTGTATCTCATATGAGAACATCATACTTGAAAACATCTTTGGACTTTCTGATAAAAGCTTTCCAGAGAACACAAGATGACCATCACCTCATAAAAAAATTAAACATCAAAATTCTATTATCAAAGTAGAGGAAGGGTATCCAGGAACACATGCTCCAATAATATCCCAGTAGGAGAAGAATTTTTCTGAGCTATGAGTAGCTGGTAAGATGTTGCACCACATCATGTGGCATGCAGTTAGGAAGCAGTTAGGAAGCAAGCACGTTCAGCGACACAGTCTAGCTGACAAATCAGCCTATCCTCCACTCTCTCATTTTACCCTGTGTATTAAAACAGTAAATTGAACAACTCCTTTCTAATATTTAAATTCCCACTGAAAGGCTCCAACTAATACACCATCTTCCAGGACAGGCGTAATGTCAAGCCATTAAATACCTCTTTTCTTCTACTTATAAGTTACATAAGGCATTAATAGTCTACTAGACCATCTCAATTTCATTTCATACAACTTGCAGTTACCTTCCCCCCCCCCCCTTTTCTATTTTGTATTAGTAAGTAAGGTCATGCAGTGAGTTAAGTTGACACACAATGGAGGTTCACAGATTAACGAATGCTCTGTATCATCCCTAACACGAAGACAGACCTAAACAGAATCAGGAGTATCAAAGAACAAAATATCTTTACAAAAAACATATCCATCACAATACTGGTTGATCTGTTCACAACAAATCAGTTTAACAGTAGATAAGAATCTCATAGAAGATCATGCTTTCCAAACAGGTAAAGAGAGAGCTCACATACACATTTCCAGACTTGCACCGTAGAACATTTAAAGATGACCTTTATCTTAAATTCTCCAACCACTATTTGTCATCTTAGGTGCGAACAGTCAGTCTCCACACTAGAAAAAGTTTTTCCCAAGAGTTAACAGGTACACCAACCCACAGCTAAGTCAAATAATTTCTCTCAAGTAGCCTGTCATCCTCCAAGCACATGAGCAGCTGACACTACTGCATGAGTAGCTCAGGTAGTACTGTTTCGTAACCTGAAAGACAGTAGACAAAGTTGAGATGTGACATTTTGATTAACTATCTCAAGTTTGTGGGTACTTAGGCTGGTGAAGAGGAAGCATTAGCTCTGCAAGACACTTACCTTGTCTGTGTTGCTTGAAAAAAATAGGACGACTTGGCAAAAAATTACTCGTAGAACAACAGAACTCCATGACCCTTTTAATCCCTCATTTAAAACCGAAGATGCTTCTGGATAGCTTTCCCTATGAATTCCACATGTGTCTTGAGAAACTCAGTGAAAGAGGCCCAGGAAGACAGGTGAACAGAGGATACACTAATTATAAAGTGCAAAATGCAGGGAAGAAGCCTCCACACCATGCCAGAATAACTGCTGCAGTTTAAACCAGCTATTGGTGGAAACCTAACATGAAAATTGGTGAAACTGTTTGAGAGAATACACAGACCCTGATCCACCTCCAGACCAGAGAGCATCTTTAGAGATTAGGCATACAAAAACCCAGAAATATCAAGTACTACATAACTACGGTCCACAGTGCACGCAGTAAGCAAATGGATTCAAATGAAGTTAAAGTTTGAGCTACAGGGGAAGCTTCTCCAAGCAATATATACTGGGGAACAGCAGGAGAACTGAATGCTACTTGTGCCATTAGGGTTCTGAAACATTATTTTGATAGAGTAAGTATGTAAATAGAAAAAGTAAAGTCAGACAATGACTTTACCTTCACTCACCAGCAAAGCCTATATTCTAACAGAAGAATTACAGAAGCTTGACAGTTAGCAAGGAAGCCATGAAAGGCCCAAAGTGTATCAGTGCTGAGGTATCAGAAAGCATAATTTTTAGATGAACACAGGTTGGTTGTTTTACATGGTTAGAGGCAAAAGTCAAGAAAGGAACTTGACAATCAAGATGCCTAACTACAGGTCTCTGTTCTCCTCAGACCAGAGCAGAATATGGGACCCCATACCAGATACCATTCACAGCAAATCTGACCACGTAGAGGGGCAGATCCCTTGGAATAGGAATCAAAATCTATTTACTGAGCTTCACTGCCTAGAGCTAGACAATACGGAAGCATTAAGATTATGGACAAGTCCTGAAGTCTTAGGCATCTCACTCATGCTCCACACCCAGAACCCTCACCTGAAGATAACGCCCACAAGCACACATACAATTGCTTAATAGTTAAAGTACTTTCCCAGGACATCCAACATTTTCTTTTCCTTACTCCACTGAGGGGACTTGACCCTGATCTACACCCACCCAAAAGAAAAGTAGTAACAAACAACCACCTATGTGCTAGTGGCTACCCTCCTCTCTCCCCATGCTACTGCAGCACAAGATCAGAATTTCAAAGGCTAGAGAATATTAGTATTCAAATTATCATTTTTGTGCCTCCTTGGTGCAAAGAAAGCTCATTAAATCCTTATTGCTAGGTCTACGATTATTGGATAAAGCATTGAAGGGTTCCCACGTGCTGAACGAATGCTACAGCACTAGGCTGCAGTAATAACGTCTTCCTATTATTGAATAGGCTATTTCAGCATTTTTAAGTGGTTGCCACCAATGCAATTTGCAACAGAAACAACCACACTGACGGGCCTTATGTTCTCCAGCTACATTCGTCTGAGACAGAGGACAGTGGAACATTTATTTTTCGATCCCAATTGTGCTTTGACAAGACATCAGTTTGCAAGACAGGTACACTGGGCATAAGCATAAGATTAAGCATCCATAAAAATGTATATACAAAGGAACTAAAAGGGGATTTTCATCCTCAGCTTGGCAGAATTCATGAGGATGGATGGATACTTACATTCTTTGACACGGCCATTAAGTTTACATTCAAGTCTCCCCCACTAATAGAGAAAGGTAAACATTTATTATGGAAAGACAGTAAAGAACTATCAATATGCTCCTGTTGGCTTACACAAAAATTTCAAGGTTCAGAAGGTGCTCTTTGAAAATGTAGCTGAGTCCATGAAAGTAACATTTGAGTTACTCAAGAGAAGACTTTTTCAACCAAACACCTGATAGTTGAACACTGCTTCAGATATAAGACTTTCCGATAGACTTGGAGCCAAAAAAAAAATCCACATCAGTTGATTATCAGGTATACACATTCAAAATTTCAGAACTACAGCATGATTTAAACTCATTTGAAATATCACAGAGGAACTTGACTTGACGCCTCCCACGAAAGCAAGAGGAAGTGAATACCAGTCTGGGATGCAACTCACCAAATCAACTAAACAGTAGCTTTGAAATTCTGCATTTAAGCAAATCTACATGCTTTTCTTTTGTATCAGGCTTTTAGTTATCCAATATTCTAAGAAAGAAGATATCCAAGCAATCCAAGAAATGGTCAGCTTACCAACAATCACAGGCAAAGACTCCAAACAAAAACTTTCAATTCTTGACCTACTGAAATGTGTTTGTACATACTGGAATAAAAAAAAGTCATAGTTCGGGGAGTCATTTCTGAACAACTCTCAAATCAGATTACCGTGTAGCACTTTTGCAAAGGGATGCCCCTAATCTCTTTGTTGCTCTGACAATTTTTGAAGCATATTCAGCAAGATGCAAACTTACTCCAGCTCCCGATTGCTCTCTTGTATCCTGCTGGCCGTCTTCAAACACCACAACATGGCAGAAACCAATGAAAGCTGCTCATGACAGACCACAGCATTGTATACAGTAAATTTTAAAAGTTTTTCACCAATTCATGCTGCAATCAAGTCAGAGTAAGCCAACAGTAACAAGTAGTAAACAAGACATGGGAAACTACTCTTATTAAATTAGCAGGTGCAGATTATAAATAGGATTAAATTAGTAGGAAACCAATTAACTAGCTATTTGTGTTGAAAGCTGCAGCAGTAGAAGAACTGCAGCATGTCTTTACCCTATAAATACTTCCTAGGCTAACAGCCTGAGCTACAGAATTGGGAAGTTTCTCTACAAGAGTGCTCTGGTTGTCATAAAACATTCACATTAGTGAAAACAGTGCTCAGGTTTTTTTTTTTTTCCTTACAGTACCAAAAAAACTGAATTGGCTGACTTCTACATGAGAGGAATATAATGAGAAATCTTCTTCACCCTGCACAGTTGGCCTGATATAAAGACACTAATTACTACGGTAAGCCAGGGAATAGTTCAGCACTGACATGGGTTGACTATAACCAGATTCCTTAATTGGAGAAAAATAACTAGTATTTATAGGGTCATTTGGGGCTCAATATTGACAATAAAGCACAGTCAACATATTTGTCTTGAGTGACCAACATATCTTCTTAATGGCAACATAAAACGTCAGATACAGATATTTTTCTTCCTAGTTAAAGCTCTGTACTGGGATCCACTGAGCAAATAAGTCACTAAAGTAATCACAAATAGCTATTTTTCATGCGCCTAAAAGTCAACAGCCCCAGCATGAGTTGTTAACTTGGGACAAATAAGGCAAGGCGCATAAGTCAAGTAAGTTTTAATACTACTTTTTTTGATTCTGACTCTTGAATAGAGTGCTGCTTCTTACCATTAAAGCAATAATAATAATAATAAAGTAACAGTAACTTGAAGCTCAAGAACTCTCACAGTTTTGAAAAACTTTTCACCCCTGAACCTGCTTTCTACATCATTGATAGTCCAACAGGAAAAACACCTTAAACTCACGCTCCAGAACCGATAATATGTCCTTGATGTGGCATTATCACACATACCTTACAAAAATTCACCTCAATTTACCGACTGAGAAATCACCACAAATAAAACAGTTTTTGAAGGTAACCCAGGAAAAAGCAGCACAGCCAAGACTGAAATCCACAGCTCCTGAGCCTTGATCCAATGTTCTCACATGGTCCTCAAAACTCAACATTTTCTTCCTCCTGACTAAAGAGGTGAGCTCCTTTGAACTATGCGATTGGCTAAATATCTTGCAAATTTAATTTTTTTACATGTTGTTCTACCTCAACTGACATGCCAATACTTTGTGCTTGGCATACCAATTCTGTAACAAATGATGTGGGTAAGTCACATGACTTTCTGAATTGCACGAGCTTAAAGTTGGCAGCATTAAGTTGCATTGTTTAATGCTTTACGACTTCCTTTTTCAGGATGACACTGATATTATAAGATGCTGTAACCTGAACTACTGCTGCACTAAAGCTTAACCTTAGTTAACAGGATTTCAGTTCTTAACAGCAGCCACAGCTGTGTACAAAGCCAGGGAAGTTAAAAGAAAAGCTATGTTTTAGTGTATTTAATAAAACCTCAATTACACTTGAATACATTTCAATTAACACTGCCTTAGAAGGTTAAAGAACTGAAGTTATCAATTCCAATTCACCAAGGATGACTTACCTATGCTAGAGCAAAGCCCCGAATGCTATCATATACAATTTCTGAAGGGCTCCCTACACACACACACACTCTTCTGTATTCAGATATCAGGAATAGGGCTTACTGCAAAGCAGCCATTCAAGTAAGAAGTTTTAGTAGAAGAAAAATATGCTAAAAAAAAAAAACACATTCCCTAGCTCATATTAATCCTGCATCGTACTCCACCTGTCAAATGCACTAATGCTATGAATCAAATAGGAGAAAGCAAACAAAATTCAACTTCAAGCTATAATGTGTAAGTTACATAGAAAGGTTTAGGGAAAAGGGGAGAGACAATATTCAACTTTTGGGCTTACTCCTTTAAAATAAAATTCCAAGAGAGGTTCTAGAAGAGCTTTGTACCAGGCGTTCCAAAACTCAACTGCTTTGGGCGTTCACTCACTCCATCACACCCTGTTCACCTCCATCCATAGTGGCTCCTCTCCAAAATGGGACCACAAAACAGCATTGACCAGTTTACAACAGAACATTTTTCCTATGGAATGCTGAAACTACTATTTTCACAACAAACATCAAAGTTATTTAAAGTCAGTTTCTGAAAACAAGCTCTACGAAAGTTGTGTAATTACACAGTATGATATAACACTCAGTAAGTACTGGAAGTAGTACAGTTCATGAGTATTCATGCCAGATAAACTGGTACTCCCTCCGTGGTTATTTTTTTAAACTGTTCTGAACTTTCTCTTTCTTTCATTAGCTTAGAAGAAATTAAGAAATTCCTGAATGACCACCAGCAGATCTTCAATTATCCCATTTCTAAGTTTAGTTTTGTGATAAAAAAAACAATTAAACTGATTTTTGAAACGGCTTTGTAGTTGAAGGATATGAATAAGAATAACTTTCAAATAACAGGATTAACTAGTGTTATCAACACCATCAGTGGTTGCTTAACTCAAATTTAGAAACTAAGCTTCACAGGGACCTAAGTCAAACTTGACATGAGTTCAGAGTTCCTATTACATGTCATCCATGCAGCATCTAAAGGTGTCCTGCAACTTAAAGCAGGTAAAGTTAGGGCCAGCATCTGCTTGCCTACAGCAAGGCCATCCTGAACATGCCCGATTTTGGAAACTAAGGAGGTCCATTTATCCCTGAATGGGAGACTGTCTTGGAATACGAGGTGCTGACTTCTGCCACCCTGGCACTGAGAAAAGCCCCAAGGAAGCTAGCAGAGTCCCTCAAAGCAATGTTGTGTTTTCTCTCCACAGCAATCCAGACTGCGCAATACAGCACTATGGCCTAGTTGAAAGCAATCACCATTAACTGAAATGGAATTCTCAATACAGATTAGAAAACATTGCAAAGCATCAGAAAAATACCTCCAAAGCCAACTGCTTTGCCATGGCCACTTTCAGCAACAACACAGAATATTCACCTGGCATAATCATCTTTCAGTAGTGTTTTCTCTTCAGGCTACACACGTGGATGCTATTCATCGACAAGCAGCTGCCTGGCTGCTTGTTAGGCCTGGCATCGGGGCTGCATGACTCCTTTCACAAACAGGAAGTTGAGAAGCTCCAGAGCGTGCTGCTGGACTGCTTAACTGAAAGGGTACATGCACACAGGGCTGATTAAGAGCAGCTACAACACCTGCCACAAGAAGTCATGAGATGTAGAGATGTTGTACCCAACAGGAAGCTGCTGCAAAGCATCCAGTCATTCTGCCCTTACTGCCTTTCACAGGCCAGAGCCTAGCCTGAAGCATTCAGGAGACACCAGGAACTTCCTCAAGTCTTCTACAGAGGATCTAGAGACAACACTTGAGTCCCACCATAGTTACAGGACTGAAAAGAGTAAGCGCAATTTGATCTTCCTCCCGCTACACCTTTCCAGTGAAGACATCCAAAGTTTTCACAGCACCAGCTATCACAGGAAGGGATTTTGAAGCTGAGCTTGCTTAAAACTCTCAAACTCTCAGCCATCTCTTGCCAGTCTTTGCTGTTCTAAGGGGTTGTTTTTATTTAAATTCCACACAAAGGAGAGTGGGCTCTGCTTCATCTTCAACAACCCTACCATAAGAAAAAGGAGTTAGTTTATCAGCAAACAATTTACAAGCATGTGTCTTGTGATCTGAGCTATTAATAAAGATGGTGCTTCAGTGTATGCTCATGTACAAACATCTATGTGTGTGTTTTAGGATGCTTAAGATGTTCAACTATAGATCTTCAAACATTTAAGGAATCATTTTAATTTATGTCTCAGTGAATTTGTACAGAATGAAATATGATGCATCACCTGATTCTTTAAATCAGCAGTTTTCAACTCCTGAGCGACAATTAAGTATTAACGTCCATCCTCAGCTCAACTAGCAACTTTTCACAGTTCTGCTACAAGCTAACAGATGGTGCTAAGTTCTGTTGCTGGGAAAATAGACTTCACCTCTGTCTGGATAGCAATGTTATTTTAGCATCTACTGTGCCAAGTCAGCTGCCTGCGGCTGTCCTCTCAGCTAACTTGTTAACAGCAGAGATGCAGATGTTTGAACTGCCCTGTGACAACTTCCAGGGAAACCTTTTTTTTCTTCCCCAGTTTCATTGTTGAAATCGCCCATCTTTTACGGCCTTAACCCGCGCAAGAACAGAGCACAGGAATTTCTGTACTGCTATTCACTGAAGTAACCTATTTTGGAGAAGGATCTTAAAAGCTTGCAAACAATCTATTCTAGAAGCCAGGTTGGCTGTAGTGGTGATCAAAAGCATCCTTAAAATGAGGTTACTGCGTGCAGCTAAGCAATCGCTTTCCTGCCAAACGTTTCCAGGAAATACAAATAACCATACTAACTGATAGAACAGGTTCTGTTAAAAAAAACTGGGCACTTTAGACTAAAATTAGGCATGACCATTTATTCTGTTACATGAAGAAAAAGGCACCCAGATTTTCTCATCTTAAAAGATTTGTTTGCTCTCTAACAGTAGTTTCAAGCCACCTGTCCCACCTTCAAAAGTGTCTTTTCTTTGTCTAGTTAGCTTCTGCCATTGCTCATTGATCAGCATCGTTTACTTCCATCTAGGGAAGATAACTAACACAAGCATCAGCTTTCAGAAAACAGTATCGATATGTGCAATAAGCCATGCCTAGGCTGCTTACCTCATCCACACTGCTAACCCCCTGCAGGGAAAGAAGAAAGGGCTGTAGGGCAGGCAAGTGAAAGAGACACTGTCATATTAGAGAAATCTGTAATTTCTTTAGAGAAACTGGACCATTCTAAACGGTCTTTCTCGCTTTTAGGTGTTTGATGAACTTCACCCCAGATTCTTCTGAAGAATCAGGATGTGATCAGTTCCATGACAGCAGTTTTAAAAGTTATCAACCTTCACTATTAGCTGAAGTGAAAAATATGCAACAGGTATGGTGTTAAAATATCATCTCTTCAATTCACTTGCAGTTGCCTACTTTGCATTTAATGGAACACTCCCTCTGAATCTTCTATGTGCTCAAAACCATGGAGCCTATTGCAAGGTTTCTTCTTTGCCTCTGGAGAGTAACAATGCAAAATTCATCTCATATTTGAAGCCAGGTGCTTCAGAAATCTGTTGACTGTAAATTCCACAAGTCAGCTGGACTCTCCAAAAACAAAGGCAGGATTTAAGCCCCTCTTGTTATCGCTCCCATTTCAGTTAGAACTGGGAGG
Source organism: Struthio camelus (assembly GCF_040807025.1). NCBI lineage: Eukaryota > Metazoa > Chordata > Aves > Struthioniformes > Struthionidae > Struthio > Struthio camelus. The sequence continues at coordinate 85,265,382 of NC_090982.1, forward strand.
CTGCTGAAAACAAAGCAAAAATATGCTTCTGAAAAATCAGGAAACATAGCAGAGATGCTATCCTTGGGTTAAGCAAGAAGGGCAGAGGGCACAGATAAGACCACATTTTCCACATACATATTGAACAGCTAAGCAGGAACAGCCATTTTTCAGATAGCACCTTCTAAAGTTGTAAAGACACAGCAGGCTGGGAACCAAGGCTTGGGCAGCAGTATTAGTCTTCACTCTCTGCTTTAAAAACTGTTACTTCTCACTAAAGATTTCTTAAGGCACTCGCACAGCACTAGCACCCTAGCTAGGGATCCCTAAATCTGGATTCAAGGAACCTGGTCTTTAACCCTTACCTCAGCCAGTACCCTGTCAGATAAATCACTTTTCTTCTGTGCCTTACTTTTCCCTGTTACGAAGCAGTGAAAGTTCACCTCTTCTGCAGAGAAAAAAAAAAAAAATCAAGATCTCCCATGAAAACTAGAGTTAAAGTTGTAAGTATTTTTACACATAGTATCAAAAGTAAGCTTACTTAACTATTAGCGCTACCATTAGCATAAACAAAAATTTTGTCTGTTGAAGAAAGTTTGTTCTTTTAAGTTAGCAATCAGGAAGTTATTTGATGCTGTATCAAACACTACTAGAGTACTGAGATGAGTACACAAACCTCTGGAAAGAGGAAACAGAGGTATACTGTTACAGATGCATCGTTTAACTGTCTCCTCTCCTTCCCCTCAGTTTGCAACAGCTGTGTCAGGGCATATACAAAAGCTGTGCTCACTGTGCAAAGCTAAAATGAATAAAAGCTAGAGGTTTTGAGACTGATGGGAGGTGCCCATGTCCTCTTTATCATCCCACATATACTGAAAGGAGGGGCATGCATACACTGAGAGATCTAATATTCCTCTCCAGTACTGCATTGTGCAGACTGTTTCAGCAGTAGAGCAGGGAAAGTGCCAGCAACAAGATGAGACACAAGAGTGCTCTGCGGGTTCAACAATAGGTAAGTGAAAGCACAGCACAAGATGGCATCTTCTGGGGGAGAGTGAATGGATTACGAGGTATAACAAACAAGGATTAGAGTCGTACCTAGGGGATACTCAATACAGGCAGGTCATCTCCATTACCACTCACCTTTCACATAACACAAGAACTATTACAGTTGCCATGTTACCCCAATGTGTTACCCCAGTGCCGACACTGGAGCAGAATTCAACCTGTGACATGGATTACTTTGGTTATAGCTCAAGAACGACGCCATCAGTTCTGCATTAGTTTTCAGAAACGCGTGCCCTGCATGAGCATAAGGCAGTGCAAGATTACCCTTCTTCCCATAACTTCTTTAAAAGGAACTACAATACTCCATTCAACATGATCCCCAAACTCATTCCAGTTTACCTCCTTTGATATTAGTTCTACATATTTGGTATTATTCAAAAGCAATTTTTTTTAAAACAAGTCTTACTAAAAAAGCAAGAAGACAGTATGAAGTATATCTATACTCTTTTTAAGATAGAAGAGCCACACAGCTGACTACACCATACTACGGGGGTGCTAAAACTAGTGATTTTTATTTCCCTGCTTTGGATTACAATACTCTGCACTATCACCATTGAAATGACTTCTTATATAATGAATATAAACTATGAATATGCCATCTGATTATTCACTACATGGCACAGTTTAGTTTTTTTAAAGGCCTGTATATCAGTTATTGGTATTTACAAAATACTCATTTATAAACAAGTCTATTGGAAGAAGTCTTATATAAATTGATGCTCATGTCCTCTATTTCTTCACTGACCGCTTTCGGGCTCTATTTGTATCAAAAATGCAAGTGAGAGCGTAAAGACATGTTCAGTTGAATACAGGAACTTATTACACACCTTAGAAAAGTGAACTCAAATGCCAACATTTAGTTTGAAGATACACAGGGATTACGAGATTAGAATCCCACTGGCTTGCTGGGAGGATTCAGCAAGATAACTACAAATTACTTAGAGGGCTAGTGTCAAAAGGACTGCTGCACTTATTTAGCCTCTGCTCTAGATTACTGACCCACTTATGAAGTGCTCAGCACCCCTGCTGTGCCGAGCCAACACCCACTCCATCTGTCTGCCTCTGCTTTCTCAGAACCTCTATTAGGCCGCATAAGAAGTTGTGTTAATTACCACATGAGCAGCTTGAATAGTACACATAGTTATCAGCCTTACCTAGTATGTGGTCACCTTGACAGACAGGGCAGAAACAGAACAATTTCAATCGCAGCAGGATTTTATATAAATGACAGGGTAAGTACATGCAAATTTCTGAACAGGGAATTTTATTCAACTTTTGGCAAAGTTTCTTTCAGTTTTGAGAAAAGCTTGTGTGTGTTTAGTTGTTTTAGATTTTTATGATGAAAGGGTATACTAGAATTAAATATTATAATCGAACTCTGGAAATCTCTAATGAGACAAGAAATTTGTGAAACTACAAGTGAAACTTCTGTTGAGGGAATAATGCAACAGCTCCAAAAAGAGGCATACAGCACTGGTCAATACCCGCTCTTAAACAGTACCAGCGATAAAGACTGTAGCTAGTTAGAAAAACAAACACACACACACCCACCCACACACCACACCCCCCCCACACACCCCATCACACACAAAGAACAGAAGAGCATTTGGCAAATTAGCTCAACTGTCATGTCAGAATTGCACCTTAGCAGCTTTGCACCCCAAGCTTCTTGTTGATTAGGAAGAAAACAGTTTCAAATTCAGTATCTTTTTATTTTTCCCTGCTGACCTACAGGTCTTTGGGTCATCCGCTGAAGTGGGTCTCAAACAGCAGTTCTATTGACTTCCTAAACTCAAGAACAAGAATCTCCGAAAAATCATTACAGTACTCAGCTGCCGTTTGTTCATTCTCAGGCACCCAGACTACCGCTGTCAAAGTGAAATACCACCAACAGTCCAAAAGCCAACTATGAAACTAAAGAATTTTGTGGAGCACTGCTGGCAGCCCTGATATCTAGCTCCTTAACATTAAAGCCATTTCTCGGTTTAAAATTAAACCTTGTGTAATAGCCAACGCCACTGGAAGAGCTCTCTAGCTACCAGCTTCTTCCTAAGGCAGTCAAGAAAGTAGTAAAATCTAGGTCCAGTCCTTTTTAGAGCTGACTCAAGGATAGGCGAGAACAGTATGCCTCAGCCCAGCAGGAACTGCTGATTGCAACGTGGAGACTGCGTCATAAAGGGTATAATACATCTCTGCATTCCGTTTTAAAAAGTTATTTACTATTACTATTGTACCACAAGAGGTCATGCAGGCAGGAAGAATGACTTGAACACACGAGACAGGTGCCCCAGGAAAACAACGATAAATTCGCATACTGTTTTTATCTTCTAACATTGGCTTCAAGACGTTTAGGCAACAGTTCTTCTGAAGTAGCAACATTCATTGGCCGAGCACCCCGGCAGGACAGCTTGAGGAAGCCCAACATTCGGTCAAGAAGTTGGGTACGTGTTTGTATCACGTGAATAGTTGCTCATCATTTTCTATCACATGAAAACTTCTTCCAGTTAAGCGTTCAGTCAGTGTCACGGTAAAGACTTGGCCAAATATATAGAACCATCTCAATGAAATACATATTCCAACAGGTTCGAATCTTAGTCTACCAATCCACACTAAAACCACAAAGCTCTAACAAATATTTCATTTCTGACTGTTTTCCAAGTGGCAAAAGGAAGAAAGCAGAAGGGAACACCAGAGAATTCTGAGACCGCTCTAAAGGGGGGGGGGGGGGGGGAAATACAAGCAGAGCACAGCGTTAGAAGCAAAAGGAGAAGAGAAAAAGAACAGAATTTAAATAGCCATTGATTCAGAGCATAAACAAGATTTTCTCAGAAAGCTATGTCAGTTCTAAAAGAGAATGCTAAAACCATTATTAGATAAAGGCTATAAAACATTTGACATGTGGAAACCATTACTGACACCAGTCAAATCTAGTTTGCGCTATGATTAGTACAAAGTTTAAAAGTATAGCGGGGACCAGCACGCTAATATAGAAGTCAAGCTCACAAAAGGATGTTGCTTCTCTCCCTTAGAAACTATTTTAAGTGTCAAGGAGCTAGGGGGCCAGAATATTCCTGTGTCACAAGATCCTGTAACTTTTTCATAACAAGAAAAAAGAGACCTGTGAAGTGATTTGATACTTATGTTGCACACTTAATGAGCTTACACATGCATCTTAGTGGGAATTTTGTATAACATGAATCTAAAGTACATCACATTAATACTTACAAACATAACCTCTCGCACAGCAGTTGCTATGAATTAAGCTGAGAAAGTCAAAGGGGTAGAATGCAAGTCGTTCACCTAAATGTATATACATATAAAGGAGCAGAAGAGAATTCCTAGAAATACTCCAAGTTATTAAATGAAAAGCACTTTCATTAACCAATAACAAATAATAATTACAGTAAATAAACTGGTCTGCAGGCAACCTGCCTCCAAAGATAAGATTTCCCTTCCAAAGAGACAAAGGATGCAGCTTGTACAACTTAAATTAAGGTACCATGTACAACTGAAAAATAATTAGATGACTGAAGTGTTGACCAAGGAAAAACAAGTCAATTTTTTTCAAGTGAAAGTGTAGGTTCAAGTAAGCCCCTCCAATTATAGACAGGGTTATCCAACAGAAGCATAAGGCAGTGCTACAAACTAGAAGGTATGCTAGGCACCACCTGGATATATATAAAGTGTACTAAGTGGCACTGCAAAATGAATTTAAAGTTATTACTAAAAATGTTGATTTTACAAAGCATGTGATTCAGTTGTGAGAGCTGAAGCAAGCACTATTTAAAACCAAAATAGATTTTAAAGATTCTTCTCCAAAAAATTCAAAAGCATGCAACTGATTTTGTTTATTTATTCACAAGATAGCCTAAACATCCATCTAGTCATTTCTCAATTGGTTATAACAATTTCAACCACAACAGCACTTACCTTGGTATCGTCACACATTTTGTATTGCAATTTTGAGTGGTAATTGCCTTCTCAAGCTCATCCAGCTGTCCTGTTTTCTTTAGCTTCTTGACCAAGCTTTTCACTGCTTTTTCACACCATTTTTCCTCCTGACCATTCTGCTCACCACCACCAGCCCCTCCAGAGCCACCAGCAGATTTTTTCCACCCCAGAAGTCTCTTCACAACTGGTGGAGTGAATGGCAATATGGACGACATGATTTTCACCAGACAGAACACTCAGCACGCAATAAATTAGAGATTCCCGTCTGAGCCCTAAAAACACAAACCAAAATAGACACATTAGCAGTGAGGTTTTACATAAGACAAATACCTTGCTAGGAACTTCATTACCAAACACCATAGGACATAGCCTCCCCAAATAAGCCAGATAATAGTTCAGGACTACTCTACATCATGGTTACTTATTTCACCAATGAGATTTACGTGCAAGTTTTCTGCACCTCATCCCTTTCCTTCATCAGCTTGTGCAAATTAGTAGACAAGTTTACTGTTGGATTAGGTATTTTATTGTTCCTCAAATCTTTCCTGGCTAAAGTCTACTCACTTCAGTAACTACAAGAGTTAAACTTAGTCTAGCTTTGCATCTAAATTAGTTGATTTCAGTCATTTGTGAAAATTTTAATAAATGATTGACAATTTGTAAATACAGATATGCATGTTCTGCCTGGCTCCAAATTAACTTACCAAGCAAAACTATTTCGAACATCATTTAGTCATTACGGCTTGACAAAAGTCTTACAACAGCCAGCCATTTGGCAAGCCTTTTGTCTCGTTTGTCATGATTTAAATAACTATCAATTTTTGTTCCACTAGGGACATCAACTGGAATTCACTGGAATTTTCAAAGTTTGGGGTTAAGCTTATTTTCTACTTCCAATTCAGAGCACAATGGCCTACAGATAATGAATCTTCCCAAGTGACATCACTTGAAATCATCAGAAGTCTTTCAAAATTCTTTGCAGGATATTTAACTTCTGAGTTTTCAGGTACCTGAGCTGTGGAACTGTTTGTCTGTTTTCAGTTTTGACTGCTTTTCATTCACTATCTACCACCTGATCAGATTGTCTATATAAAATGAAAGATTAGAAGGGATGCTATGTTCAGCTTTCACTGCAAATTACACTTCAAATCATTCAAAAGAGAAATAACAGCCAGTAAAAAACTTCATGGTTTTGCAGCTTCTATGAGGGTAGCAGCTTCTATTAGGGTAGCTTTAGGTATTAGAATATAAGCCCCAAGTCAGCTGCATTATTTTGGGTAGATAGCTATAATACCTTGCCTGAGGACATCACGATCCTGTGGACAAAAGTAGAGCGTTAAAGCCAAATGTCAAAACCTACTCTTATTCCCAAGCAGCAACTGGGCATTTGAATTTCAGAAAGGTACCTCGCTTCCCAACTTCAAAACCCATAGCTGTATGAGTTAGTTCAGTCAGCTGAAAGATCTTGCTTTAGCTAAGAACTAATGCTACACCTTCAAGCTACTTGATCAGAGCTTTCAGGGTACCTTACATGTCTCTCCATCCTGCAGAGGCACCTTTCTCACTTCTATTCAAAATATACCAGTTTCATTTTATTAAGATTTCCCCCATCTGCAAAACAACACTCTTGATTTAAGATATTTAAGGCTATAATATTCATGACTGAGTTACACTTTGTCTTACCTTAGCCGTTTCAGTGAGAACCAAAAAGTCAACAAAAGATACATTGTATTAATAACTTAAATTTGTAAATTTTTGACCTGCACAAAATAGAACATTCCACAGAAAGGCTGTTTCATTTTCAATTAAATTATAACCTTCATAAAATAGCTTCTGAGACCACTTGAAAATATTACTGAAGCAAGAAGTACAACTGTGTGGGCTCCAGGAGACAGAGGGTTCTGATTAACAGGCACTCAAGATAAACACCGCTAATTTTAGGGAAGAGACTCAAAATAATCCATCAACCTTAAACCAAGAGTATTCATTTTCATACAAGACGACAATACAAGAAGAACTTCAATATTTTAACATTACTGGAAGAACAGAAGAATTATGCCCAATTGTGTTCAACCTGATCGCAGGTCAGGTTTTGTAGCCTGCAAAACCATTATACTGGAGTCCTCGGTGCTGCAAATAAGAAAAATAAATTCAATATCCAACACTTTAAAATCAAATTCTGAATAGGACACTCAAGCTACAGCCTCACATGGAACTAAGCCAATGCAACAGCTTTTTGCCACGAGAAATCCAGGTCTTGTTTCCTCCTTTCTCCTCACCTCCTCCTCTGCACTAGCCCTGATAGGTGCTAGACCTTTCTACGCAGACTCAGCTGGCTAACCTAGCAGAAAATTATCAAGTTTTTTTGCCGAGTTAGTTTTCTTCCAGGTTAACAAGTTGTATCAGCTCACACATGGTACCGTAAGTACCAGCGTTGATACCTGACAATTTATAGAAGCATGGATGGAAGATTGAGACTCTCCTCCAGCCCCAGCCTCAGCCTTCAACAGTGGTGTTAGCAGTTCACTGCATCTCTTGAATTGCAACCTGAGCATTCACTTTATTATCATTAGATAATTAATTCTAGTGGAAAAGCCAAATTAATCAGTCTTACTCCCATTTCCACCTGTTCTGAACTGTTTGTGGGCCAGGCAGTAGAACAAGTCAGACCCTTAACCCAGTACCTCAAGTGGCTTCAGAGACAAAATGGGAGGCTTACGCAGCCTCTGCTGTTTTAAGAAATGCTCACACTAAGCTTCTGAAACAGGAAACTGGACTACATGTTCCAGGTGCGACCTGGAATAGCAGTTGCTCTGAACTCTATTAAAAGACTTCCAACTTTTGAGCAAGGCCAGCATTAGATGCTTCAGAGGCATATGCAAGAAATTCCAAAAATAAACGGAAGGGGGCTATTTTGCCACAAAGGCCACACTAGGAATCGATGGTTTAAAGTCTGAACGCTAATTTCAGCGCTCACAGAAGTAGGCAACTGTGAAGACCAGCACTGATGCTTATGCACACCTCAATTCTCCTCAAATTTATGGAGCTCACTTCCACATAATATGCATACTTCCTGCTCTTTAGGTTCAAATTTGACACCTTTCAGTGCCCCAGAATTTCTTTGATTGTCAGCCTCATAAAATACATTTCACTAAGGTCTCATTTACTACCAAGACAAACTGTGTATTCTTTCAGGCCTTCTAAAAACATTCTCAATGCATTTATCTAATTTTTCTGCTCCACAATACCCTTTGAGATGAGGTGTCCAGTTTTACAGTATTCTCCCTTAAGACATAACACTGATCTACATATCTCTATACATGTATATAGATATATGATTTTCTGTATTCTCTGGTGCTTTAAAAAAAAAAAAGCAAATCTGCCTTTCTGCTTCAAATTGACATTGAGTGATCCAACTCTTGCCGCAGGGAAGAGTTCAGAAGCCCCATACATATCCGTTGTTCTTCACATTTGAATTCTTATGCTATTTTGACACATTCAAAAGTGAAAGCCTTCCCATTTTCAAAACTGTCAGTTCAGAACAAAATAATCAACACTTTCCAGATAGTTTACCTATTGTTTTAACTAGTTCCTCTACATACATATTTACTAGTCTAGTTTGCATAGAAGCTGCCAAAACAGGTTTATCTGCTACCCCCATGTATATTAGCTATTTTCACATTAAAACAACTTTTTTTTAAACAAGGGAATATATTTAAGAATCCTTTATTACACTGATTATTGCGCCTTAACAGCTGATAAAAAATAAATATACACCACAGCAGCAGTCTAAGATTCTGGGAAGCTTAAACTAGCTTCTTCCTTCTAGCATGCCAGGTGCCAGCAAGTTTCACCAAGTTATTCCAGTAGTGACCTCATATCGTTAGAGGGCTGAGCAGAGAGAACGTGACACAAGTAGGACAGGACTTCATCCAGCTTAAGACCTCAACCAATTGTGATAGACTCCTGGCAACAGAATATTTCAGCTGGCTTTATTTCTGCAAAAGTTACACTATTCTGCAAACCTAACGGAGGTACTATAAAGTACAAGGCATGTTTTGCTTGAATCCTGAGCAATTTAGATAAATTTAAAATTATGCAAGGACAACGCAGCAATAAGGTAATTAATAAGATATACCCTACTGGGTCAGAAGACTGGTGCATCTGGCCTAGGGCTCTGTCCCCAACAGCAGCAAAAGGATACGCTATTCAAGGAAAGCACAAGAGCTTGGCTGCCTTATGTAGCCCATTCCCCTCCTAACCCCTCATCATCCACAACCATTATAGCAGCAATGTTAGAGGCTACATCCCTACCTATGCCATTTAGTAGCCATTTACGGACTGTTGTCCACAAATTTATCTAATCACTTCTAGACCTGATGATACACTCTGCCTCCACGATCTCTTGTGGCAACCAGCACCAGACGTGTACTGCCCACTGTGTAGAGAAGGACTTTCAGCTGTTTTAACTCGATCTCTTCCTAGTTGCAGGAAGTGCCTCTTGCTCTACTCCTGCAAGCTTTGCTGAAGAGCTGCTTATATTCATCTTGTCCACAAACTTCATGATTTTGTAGATCTGAATCACATCATCCCCACAAATGGGGGACTATCAGCCTTTTGTCACAAACAAAGCATCTGAACATAGCTCATACAGCTCGGGAAGCTCCTATGGAGAGAGGCCAAGCCTGAAAGCTTTATTTCTTCAATTAAGTTACAAGTACCCGAAGATAATGGCAGAGGAACTGATCGAAAGACTGCAGAAGAATTAAATCAGACTACGGTCTATGTTTGCCACTTGTCTTTTTGGTCATATTATCCTAAAGCTACCAACATTATTATTAAGTATAAAATAGAAATCTACACCGCACGAGCAACTCGTAGCTAGAGAATGCAAAGCACATCCATGCTGCTGAACGTCTGGCAGAAGCTCAAACAGAAATCTGCCCCTTCGACTTTCATTCCCTATGGCTTCTTGTATGCACCTCTACCATTTGTTAGCTTGTAACCATGTCCGTCTAGTCTGAGCTACCATGTTTAGACCTACGGATTTATGAATCACTTTGCTACAGCTCATTTTCAACCAGCAAATCCCATTTCAATTCATCACCTATAATTTCTGCCTGCAAGTTGATACAGTAACATCAGGAGTTTTAATTTTTGTTCTTAAAGCATCATCTTCTCATTCACCATCACTGTTGATACTAGCCTCTGTTACTTGCTAAAAAACATTCCTCTACTATTGCTTCTTCCATGTATCCTTTCTTGATCCATAAAAAGGTATAAAATGCTCACCCCCACCAAAAATAATAAACTTTGCCAACACTGCAAGAAATATTTTCACATTATGAAGATGGCTGCAGACTAAATACATGCTAAATCTGTCATAACTCTTCTTCCTGGTGATATAATCTTCATGAATTCGTTGTAGTCCACAGCCAACCATCTCCAAATGCTAACTACCCATTTAAGGCCTTTTTTTAAAGGACCTTGACAACTGTGCTTCCCCATCATTCATTCTTTGCACTGTCTTTCCTTTGCTCATTCTGTTCCACTGAGGCCTGATGTTATACTCAACAATCGGGTCTTTTGCCTTCCTGTGCACTATTTTCACAACATTTCAACATATCAACTGTCTCCCTGTAATTACTCATCGAGTCTCAAGAGCCTTTTCTAAGCTCAACTACAGATGAACTATTAGTATCAAGGCAGAAATGTAAAACAAAGCAGACAGCTACTATTTCATCCCTTTCCATACTCACTTGTGCCTTAAAACTGTAGCTTTGAACACTCAGTTTTGCCCAGATAAGTGTTGCTTTAGATTGCTGCGCATAGAGAGCACGTGCAGTTAAAAACAGAGTGATTCCAAACAGATTAAAACTGGAAAATTTACAAATTGCCTAACTTTGGCCGTATCTGGTTCATCTCTACCCCTGTAGTATACTTCTGTTTCCTGATGCACATGTTTCTATAGTCGATCAAACATAGTGTCATAGTTGGCAACTTTTTAAGTAACAGTTTGAGTCATGTCTGCTATTATTCCATTCTACTGTAGTTCTCTGGAACAAGTATTAAGCGTTAAGCCCACGATCCCAGCAACAACTAAGCATAAAAGATGAAGAAAACCTTAAAGGCAGCGTGCTAACAAATTAAAATCTTCAAGGAAAATTTCCTTTCCTGAGCGTCTGGAACATACTATAAACACACTGCTGCTACCAAAAATATCAAGTGATTCCTGGCTAATGTATTCTAAAACCTTATGCAACATATTTCATATCAGTCTGCTTATTCATCTTAAACTTGAAATAAAGAAATCTGATCTTTCTTGGTTTTACTAGAAGTATTCTGGCTTAGAGGAATTTTATTTGCAAGTGTTCTTCTCGAATAAAGAGGACAGAAGTTAAGCTCTTGAGGGAAGAATCGTTTGTGGCATTTGAGACAGTCTACAAGTTCGTTTCCTCCCGATCTTTGTCTCTTTTTTATGGCATTATTAAAAAGCAATGGTTTTTCATTAATCCTGGAATTTGGTGGAATTGATAAAGAATCTCATCCAAGGGCACATTGCTTCAGATCTCTTAGAAGATACACCCTTTCCTTTCACATGCCTCCCTGCGATATTAGGCATTTTAAAATAAGGTAACATTTACTGAAGCATATCCTATTTAAGGCAATATCAAGACACAGCAATCCTAAAAGTTGAAGTTTTAAAGGGCATAGCTTATGTAGTACTATAAATGCCAACTACGTTCATGCAAATTCGTTACGAGTTAGAGAAACTGTGAGAAATGAAAAAACAAGTCTTTCATCTTGAATTGAACAGAAGTAAAACAAAATTAATTTTTGATCTGCTTCTAGATTCTTCAGACCGTTGTTCTAAACAGTGATAGGACAACTTATTTTCAGTGGAACCTGAGAAAGTTTTCCCCAATGTTAACGATCTCAGTTCACAGGAAACCTAAATTCTGCATGAAGTTCAAACTAAAACCAAAGCCACTCTTTTCACTTTCAGATAGAATACAGTCTAGCTAATACATTTAGTAGAATAGACAAGAGAAGACTTTTTACTTCTACCCCTGCACTCACCTCCCCTCCAAAAACTGCCTTTTGAGATTCCAGAAGGGCCCGTTCTTTCTTCCGCTACAAACACATATTGAAGACACCTACAGTTTTGTCATACTAGAGAACCTCAAAACTGCTTGCTTACGTACGTTTGAGGAACCACCACAGACGAAAGATGACGCGCATCCTTCTCCCCCCATATTCTGGGTGGAGTAGGTCAGCTTCAAATAGTTCCTCAGTAGGTTTGGGGTGTTTGGGATTTTTCAATTTTGGCAGTGGGGGTGGAGAAGAGAGGGAAGGGGAATCCAGCCCTGCTGAGCAATACCCTCACCCCCACCCTGGTTCAGCTTTTCAGCCAATTAGGCCACCAGTGGGGAGTGGCTCTAAAGAGCTCCCTCCCAAGGGGCTCCATCTGGCCTGCAGCTCCATCTGGCCAGCTCACAGGCCAAAGCTCCACAAAGCAAAGCCAAGGTCCTTGCTCAGCTTTGACATGAGCAGATGAAGTTCAAGGCAGGCTGCTTGTGACTTCGGGGGACAGCAGTGAAGAAAATTCTTCCTCTGGGACAGCTTTAGAACGAGGATTTTGTAACATGCCAACTTAGAAACTCAACTGACACATTAATTCTTTAAATTTATTATGCTCTAGTATTGTAATGCATCTCACAATTCTGCATAACTGCATTATTTTATATAGCTCATTGAAAAGAGAATTACCCACCTACTTTTAAAATAGACTTTTTTCCTCTCACTCATTTCAAGAAGTTTGATTATGAATCAAGTGAGAAAACTTACGCTTCTCATACCCAGAATTAAAATAAGCACCAACTTGATGTTATGAAAGCTTCAGAAGCTGGAATTTTTTCAATTACTAAGGACAACTGCAAATTACAGACAAATATAATAACGAAAAGCTTTGTTGCTATTAGAACATTAGCACATTGAAAGTAGCACATGCATTCATAGCATACTAAAATGGCTTGCAACTAGAGACATGAGAAAGACAAGATTTTAATTTTAATAACCTTTGATTAAGCTACTAATAGGACTGAAGCATTTTAGCAACTCTCCTAGAACTACAAAAGAGGAATATTATGAAGAATGTAGTTAGCCAATCCACCTGTCTTCGCAAAGCAACAAATTTCTTGCATGTACTTAATATGAACCAACTCACAGAATTGCCCCTGAAAACTGAAGGACTGTAATATTTCCACAAAAGCACCAAATACACATTCCAAAGGGCAGCAGTTTTGCAAGTCTTCTCAGTTCTTTTGTTTTGACTAAAATTTTCCATGCGTAACAGGCAAGTGTCAATTTGATTATTTTAGAAAGTAAGTATTCCTGGGACAAATCTGACAGGAATAGTCACGGACCCGATTATCAGGTACCTGTCTTGTTCTTCATGCATATAGCTTAGCAGTTTCTCCACTTTGTTAAATAAGTGCATTTAACTAGCTTAGTCAAGTTCACTTTCAAAATAGGCCTAAAAAACGTTCTTCAAACACTCCTCTTGATAAGCAGAGCTCTCTTCACTTTGTACTGAAGAGTGCCTTATGTTAAGCTCATACTGCTCCAGCGTAATTTAACCAAGCCGGAGCTCCAGACTAAACTGTTACGAGACCCAAGAACCACTCCCTCACAGCCTCTTCTTGGTCTTCTTACTACGACTGTCAAACACATATAACCATGACAAAACGTCATCCAGATTGAAGCCTCACTCTTTGTTATACAGTTTCTCTACTGGAAGTTGAGAGCAACGTTTAGGCAGATTTTCAGCAGCAGCCAATTTTTTCTAGCCCAGAGAGTATTGAACACAGGGCTGCCTGTACTCTCTATGCTATTACAAAAAACTAATCCCATCGCATGACCTGCAGCAATTCAGTTTAACAAATCAACAATTACAAATATTTTGGCAAAGTAAGCTTAGGTATTGTTTGCCTCTCGGCACAGTTCACAACCAGTTTGTGGCTTTATGATAAAAGTCATTAAATCCAATCTGAAAAGCAGAATTTACAGCTCACTTAGCAAGTCAGGCCCATAAATGGATGCTTTCAATTACAGGGTATTTACATGCACAAATCATTAAGGCAGCATTGAATATATCTGAAAACTCTAGAACACTTTTATAATAATTAAAACTTTGCATACTGTTCTTTATATAAACAAAACTTAGAAATTCTCTTCAGTCTCAAACAGAGCTCAGATTCGTTGTTATCCTAGACCTACTACAAAGCCTGTTCTCCCAGTAACTCTGTGGGAAAGGGATTAGAGAGATAGAAACAAGTTTTGTTTTTTAAAGTCGCACTCAGTAATTGTGATTTGTGAGCTCCAGTAAACTCAATTACATCAACTAGTGCTCAACACTTCTGAAAGATCAAGTGGAACAGGAAGATGGAGGTGGACCCTGGAGGGCCTTTCATTTCGAGATTCACTGTGTAATTCAAGCTTGTTTTCTTTTGTTCATGAACCCAGCTTCTGGGTAGAAGAAAAGAAGAGATCACTTAAGAGGTCAAAACACCTCATTTTTTTCAATTGTGTTCTCTTTCTTAATGATCAAACAGAACCTCAGGAAGTTGACAACTTCTTCTCCAAGATTACATTACCCACAAGTCTAGCTTCTTCCATAAAGAAAACTGGACCTTCAAACACAGTTGTTGTTTCTGGTGACCTCCAGTGCAGTCCAAGTCTGAACCACACAATTACAAAACAACAATCCACTACAAAGTCATTCTATTAAACATCCCACTATACTGTTAGGAGAGTCTCTAAATACATATCTAAATTAAGTTTAAGCCACCTGAAATGAGATCCTCCCCTTCCTCTTTTTAAAGGCATTTATAATCAATCCTATCTTTCACTCTGACAGTGCTGAGTAAAGGGGGAGGAGGGGCAAAAGGGGCTTCAAAAACCTCCCTTTACTTATACACTCACTCCCCTCTAATTCACCGCAGCTTGTAAACGCAGACATTTTAAAGGTACCCCTCAGAAGACACGCATAAAGAACATACTCATGCACCACGCAGCTAACTGAGATAAAGCACAGGAAAGTCTAAATAGCAATCTTGTTCTAAGGGAAGCCTTTTGCCTTAACAACAAGAGTTTTTTTCCAGTCTGGAGAACAGACCAAAGCTTAATCAGTCTCTCACTACAGAGTCCAGCCCCCACAGAAACAATGTCATGAATCGGTTTGAAAGTACAGCTCTCCAGACTAAGAGTGGAACACTTAAGCATAGACAAACTTGCTGCTATGTGCAGGCTCCTAATAAGCTGTCATTGCAAACTTCTTGCTATAGATAGAATCTTACTTGTTTGTAACCATGAACTGTGGCAACATGAACTCCGCACGCAATATACGCACATTGCAGCGCTCACCAGCAGCATTTTCAGAAATATTTGTTTGGTAAACCAGCACAGTAAAACTTTTTCTCAAAGCTATCTGTGTGTTTGCAGAGTACTCGAGGACCATGCAACAGGCACATTTCCATAGTCAAAATCGGTGATGGAACAACCAAAAGACATGAGACCAGGCTGCAGTCTGAATCCCAGCTGTTCGATTCAACAGTTCTCCAGGACATCACAAGGGCTCTTCACCCACGCACTTTTTCCCTTCTTTTATTTCCCCAGAGCGAAAACTAAAAGATTATACTGTGCCACACTTTCTCTTCCCCTCCATCCCCCCCCCCCCCGCCTCCAAAAATTGCAAACGGGAACTCTACCAGACTGCAGCAACAACAACTATCAGTATTTATCACCATATAACTTCTCCCATGTGCTTATCTAGGTAGATGAAACACTTAACAGATGACGTCTGTTTACATTTTCACAAGGCACAGATAGCTGCGGCGTTAACAAAAATAAGTGCCACGAAGGAAAACGCTAATTTCAACCCGCACACACATGCCTCGTAGAGGTAGCCCGTGCTCCACACCGACGGCTTTGGAGGAGGAGAGGGGCAGACAAAAGAGCCCCGGCCGCAACCCTTCTCCGCGAACTCGCTCCTAACTTTGTCCACCACCCTGGCGCGAAGTTGCTGCGCCCCTCACCGCTACGAGCGCAGAGAAAGCAGAAACTGAACTCTCCCCCCTCCTCCTCCACGCCGAGGCACGACCCGGCCCGTCCCTCCCCCCCCCCCACCTCCTCCCCGCAGCTCCACGCTCCGGGGGCTCCTTCAGCCCCTGGGTGCGGGGCGGCGGGAGCAGCGCCCTGCCCTCTCCCACCCCCCCTCACCCCGCAGGCCCGGCCGGAGCCACCGCCCCCCGCCGGCAGAGGTGGCCCCGCGCGCCGGGCCCGCGGCGCCCGCCCGCCCGCTCCCCTCAGCGCCGCGTCCCACCACAACAAAGGGGGAGGGGGGGGGGGGCGCCGCGGCCGCCGGGCCTCCGCCGGCCCCGCTGCCGGGTCGGGTCGGGTCGGGCCGGGCCGAGCCGAGCTAAGCCGGGTCAGGCCACCGCCGCCCGCCCCGCGTCCTTCCCCCCCCCCCCCCCCCGCGACGCGGCGCGGCCCCGCCGAAACCGCCCCGGGACCAACCTCTTCCTCGGCGAGCTGCGCGGCCGCCCTCCTCCCGCAGCGCTGGCCTCCCCGGCGCGCCCGCCCTCCCCGAGCCCATTGGCCCGCGCCCGGCCCCGCCTCCGCCTGTGGGAGGGGAGGCGACTCGTTGGCTGCGCCGCCCGCCACTCGGCAGAAAGCGCGTCGCTATTGGACGCTCGGCGGCCAAGCCCGGCCCGCGACGCCGATTGGCGCATTGAGCCGCCAATCGAGTGCCCGCGGCGGAAAAAAAAAAGAGGGGGCGGAGAAAAAAGGAGCGAGGCGAAGGGAGACGGAGCCGAGTGGGCGGGCGCGCGGCGGCGCTGCGTGCGCCGCGCTGAGTTGGGGGGGGCGCGAGCGGCGGCCGCTCATTGGCCGCGTGGGCTGCCACTCCGCGCCGAAGGCGCCCCTTAGGGGCGGTTGATCGCGAAAGGAGAAGCGCGGCGCCGGTTTGAGTGACCCGCATTGCGCAGCCGCACTAGCGGCGCGGAGGATTCTGCCACCGGCCGCTGTACCCCTCCGCGCCGAGCCGGCTGGGAGCTGAGAAAAAGTAGTGCGCCCCTTCCCCCCCCCCCACCCTCCGCCCTGCGCGCCCCAGCAGAGTGACGCCCCCCAGACGCCCTGTCTGCCCTCGAGTGCCCAATAAACACACGACTCAATCGCAATTTAAAAACCTTGGGCGAGGGAAGGCAAAACGCCCTCCCTCGGAGGGCGGCGAGGCCGCCATGGTGGCCGCCGGGGGCACGAAGCCGCCCCCTCCCTTCACCTCAGCCGCAGCGTGGCAGCGCGGCGTTTTGGGCGGGTTTTTGAGGCGCCGCCGTGATTCTGCCGGCGGCTCGGCCCTGGGGGATATATTTTGTCAGTTTGAGGTTCACGCCGTTCAGGAAACGGACCAAAAAATAAAATAAAATAAAATAAAAGCAGATGCCCCAGTGCAGAGCTGCTAAGAGAGGCCCGTCGTGGTTCTGAAAGCTAAGGAGGTGTTTCAGGCGTGTTACACCTCTCTCCGCCTTCCTCCCGGGTGGATGGAGCGCTAACAAGGCTTTGTGCTTCCTAATGCGGCCACCGCTTGTCACGCAACTCGACGGCCCTTGGCGCCCTCAAAACCTCCGCACCTCTGTCAGATGGGGTGGAGACAGGCCAAGAGGTTGAAAAGCTTCTGTGGAGGGACGCTGGGAAAAAAAAACAAAAACAAAAACAAAAACCCAGCAATTGCACAAACCTGATTTCTTCAGGAACGGAAATTGCGGGCAACAGGAGAAATAGAGCAAAAGGAAGAAGGCATTCAGTGCTACAAATCACAGAGCCCAAAATTACCTGAGAAGCATGGTTGCCGTGGAGAAGCCAGAGAAGATTTACATTTGCGACTTAGACACAGCCCTAGAAAGTGCTTCCAGCCACGTTTCTGGAACTTCAGAAATGCTACCTGATTTGGCAGAAACAAAGGAAGAGCAAAACTCAGTCAAATTTTGGCACTGATGCCAAATCTGGGTATTGCTAGATGCTATTACATAAATAAAGCAGGTC
The DNA here is from genome assembly GCF_040807025.1 of Struthio camelus. Taxonomy (NCBI): domain Eukaryota; kingdom Metazoa; phylum Chordata; class Aves; order Struthioniformes; family Struthionidae; genus Struthio; species Struthio camelus. The sequence goes on from NC_090982.1 coordinate 85,283,481, forward strand.
GCTCGCCACATTTTGGACGTTACTAGTTAGGTACAGATGGTTGACGGTCCCATTTGGCTATGAACCTGCAGCGGAAGAGCATCAGCATCTCTAGCAGGGTATGCTAATGGGTCTCGGAGGGATCAACATCTTCTCAAACGACATTCTTGTACAGAGACGCAGAAAGAGCACGGGGGTATTTCACAGTCACAGTTTCACCTGTCTGTTAGAAAAGTTGAGGGAAATAATCTTAGATATAAGAAAACATAATGAAACTGTGACTGGCTGCACTATCCTAGAGAGGATACATGTTGACTTCCCAAAGGTTGTGACCAAATCCCCTAAAAGGTAAAAGAAATATAACACGGATATTATATCAGTTCAAAGACACTTAGGATTTCTAAATGACCCGACACTATCAGATGTCGCCATGTGAAGAAGACAAGCATGGAGTGCAGCGCCAGGAAGGCAGGGCTTGGAGACAGAGCAGATAGTTTTTGCGTTGAGGTCATCGCTACCAATATGTCAGAATGACCTGTTAAATTGAAATAAAGGAATAGCTTTGAACAGAGTTCAGATGCAAAAAAAATCAGCCAGTGTGTTCAAGACAGGAAAAAATATATGTTGAAGGTGACCGGAAATCCATGGAGAACCACAGCAGCATTAAATGCTGCTAAATTTCTTCAACTCACGCTATTGAAACTCCAGCATATACTTCAAGAAGTGCATACTCGAAGAAGTCCCTTAAAACAGTGCTTCTTCCCTGCTTACTGTAAATGCCACTTAAGCAAACTATTTTCACTCTAAACTTATGCAAAGGTAGCGTTCGTCTTCCACAAGAGTGCGCGAGATTGTACAACACAGAGAAGCTGGGTCTAGAAGCTGTGAGAGGGCCCGATTCCCTCACGTTCCACATTACTTTGTGGCCAAACAGCATGAAAACGGCCTTTTTGTGTTACTGCAGGACTGCCTGCCACGGGGGCTAGCGCTGCAGTACTTGCAAACACTTCCTCCATGTGGGTAATAGTGTGAAACAACTCATCTGGAACAAAGGACTGAGACTGTGTCTCCCTCATGCTTTAAAGGGTTAAAAATGGACTTAAACTGCTTCCCCTTTTATCACATGAAGTTTGTAAGCAACTTCACGTTGTATCACTTGGCGTGGCAGCATGAAGAGGGTTAAGGAGGAAGCCACATTTTGCTCTTGCCATCAAATAGTGAGGAGCAGTTGATTTAAAAGACAACTAAAAGCTATTTTTGTACTGTCCTAACAGGCATTTGGACTGGCAAGAGAAGATCCTTAACATCATAAATGAAAAAAAAAAGCTATTGCATTAGGCTCCTAAATGAATGGGAACTTCTACTCAGTCACACAGGCATATAATAGACTGAGTGTGTGCAAAGGGTCAGTACTCCTCAGACCATAAAGAAGCTGCAAGTTAAGGCTGAGAGGAACAGCAAAATACTTAAAATAAGCATTTTCCTATTTTGACTCCTCTATGTCTCTTCTCAATAATTAATTTTCTCTGAAATGTTGAAACTCAAATCTATTCACTACCACTTCTAAAATGCAGAAGTATTTCCAATATTACATAAATCACTGTAGTTTCAGACAGGGCTATTACGGGATTTCAAAGCAAAGCAGCAAAACAAGGAAACAGTCCCATAGCACAGAAAACTTGTCAGCCCTTGATATAAGCCTGCAATCTCTGTCCTCTACCCTTGCCAAAGTGGATTTAAATAAATATTCAAAATCACGTGTTAAAAGCAAAGTGCTTTTCTGACCCACTGTAATGCAAACTAGTTGGCATTTAAGTTGTAAAGTACATTAATTGTAGTATATTACATTTATCAGATGAAATAGAAGTAAACAATAATTTCTAAAAGTGGCGTCTCTTGTAAGAAATTCATGATTCCGTAAGATCTATATATTCATTCACATTATGGATTTACACTGTGTAATTCTCATGAGCAAATGCTTTAACTATCTTAACTTATCTAGATATCTTAATTCCTAGTGCCTATTTTGTGCATAAACTCTGTTCCCCTAAGTAACCAAAAGCATGGTTAGTTAAACAAACTTTGGCATAGTCATACAAGCACTTGGGATGCTTTTTGAATTACTGAACTGGGGTGCTGAGCTAACTTGCTCTACCTTGTGCTGAACTGGATCAGCAGCTCTCACAGTCAGGGCAGTAAGATCCTGCTTTGGGAAAATACCAAAGGCCTGGATATATAGTGGGAGCTTGGTAGCTCACATGCAATCACGGATGAGACACATACAGTAAGCCAGCTGAACTGAATTTCGCACTAGTCTCCTGGCTTGAATGCCTCAGCTTTATGCCTAACTTTAGGTGTGGTCAATCACTGCTAAGGAACAGCCACGACTTAAACTGCTTGAACTCAAATCACTTCTTAATTATGCTCGGATGCTAGTCTCGGTTGCAGGCAAGCAGGCTGCAGAAGCCTCCGAGATGGTTTTGTGTGAACTCCCTCGGGTCTTGCAGCAGCATAGCTACTTCCTCCGGAGAGGAGGTGCAGCCAGGACTCCTCCATGGGCCCACGGCGGCCTCCTGAACCCAGCTGGAGTGTTGGAAGGACCTTTCAGACACACCGCCTGCGTTCACATGCTCGCTGGCAGTCTCCACGCTTCCTTGTCAATAGTCACTTGCCTTTCATTCCTCCATTTTCCTGTTTTTACAGATTAGAGATGTTTTGTGTAATCAGAATTTCTGGGGGTTTTTTTGGTTTTTTTTTCTGGCTATCCCTCTGTCCTTTCCCCTTGTTCCAAATACTACTTTGTTCTTCTGCCTACAGCCTTTATTTTGGATTACTTGAAGTTGATTAGGAACACATTTATGCTAACCCCAAATAAGCCATCATTAACATGAAATAGTCATGTTTGCACACAGATTTACACCAGTTTATCTTTATTGTCTTAAATAAACAAGTGTAATTTGTGAGTAGGCCTTGGGGACAAGAGCTTTGTTTCTGAATTAGTAGTAGGCCCTGGTCCAGCAAGGATTTGTGTATGTGTTTAAATCTGTGCGATGAATAGGCCAGTTGAAGGCAGTGGGATCACGCACAAAAACAAAATTCAGCATAAATGTAAACCTTGGGATGATTAATTTCTCTATCAGTCATCCTTGTTTCCTTTTTCCACTTTCTTTTTCCAAGAGGCTGAAATTAATTCGTCATTACAGTGAAACCTGCACAATAAAAAAATAGTTTGTGCCTCCATAGGAAGGATCAAAATAAACCAATTTATGCTGTGATCAGTTATTGCAATACAGTCTGTTTCTGTTTTACACTGTGTAAGATGCACTATGCTAATTAAGCATATGTTTGTATAGATTAGTCTCAATGAGATTTACCCCAGTTTTCTACACCATCTGTGCAAGATTGATAGCCGAGTTGGAAATGATCTCCGTATATATTTTCTGTATTAGTTTGTGAAGTATTCGGACTCCTTTGAGGTAAAAGTTTTCTGCATGTTATTATTGGTCTTGCAAAGCTTTAGTTACATATCTTGAATATTCTCTTTGTGCTTTCAAAAACTAGTGATTTCTGACAGTATCTTTTAAACAGTTATTGTCATTCTGATGAGCAGCACAGATCAAGCGAGAATTCAGAGAACCAGAAAATAATCTTCCTTGCTTAGTTTTATTTAGAGATATAGAACATATATTACTGTTATACAGGTGAAGACATCACAAACTAAAAATGTTGCCATAATAAAAAATTAAGCTTTAAAAATATACTGGGACTTTATCATCACAAAACTGTCATGTTGTTTATTTCAGATCTTGACACTTATCATGATGAATAACTGATGCGAAAATCTCTTATCCTTCTAACAACGCTTGAAGCTGATAGCTGCTTCTGTGTAATCCGCAGAGAAGTATGTGTTAGAGCCTCCATCTTTGCCAGCCCGCGTTCCCAGGGAGGCAGGCTGATTTCTTCCACTGAGGTGACAGAAAAATGAGCCCTTTGCTCCGGAGAGCCCCAGCACACTGAAATCTGCCCTCTGTAGAAATAATGTTTTGCCCTGTTGTACTTATGAAGAGCCTTTCTGGCAATCTAGACCAGCTTCTTACTAGCACGTGGTGAGGACATCGTCTTGACGCCATGTTCTGGCTGCAGGAATTAAGGAACTGACAGGTAAAAAATTGAAATTTTAGCAGTCTTCGGATTTATAAGTAAGAGGGACCATTATAGTCATCTACTTTGTGTAATATATTTCAAAAGCCAAATAATTTCCCCCCCAGAATCCTTTTGCAAGCCCATAGCCTCTGTGGCTGTGAGCTACTGCCTATCAAAGAAGGAAAAAGCAACTCAAGTCGGCTTGCAGACTTAAAAGTGGAACAGATCCGCCACCCGCCTAGCAGGTTGTTCCCATGAAAATGAATGCTTTTCTTTTATCTGTAAGGAATCTGTTTAGCTTCAACTTCCTGCCATTGGATCTCATTATACCTTCTTTTTTTTTGGTTGTGTTTTGCTAGACTGATGTCTTTAGTCAGACATGTAAGTATTTGGTGAGTGGGAGCAAGTTGCACCTCAGTGTTTTTCTTAGATAAATGAACTAGATTGAGTTTCTTCGGTCTTTCACCATAAGAAGAGTTCCGAAATTTCAACATTAACCCTGAATCCTCTTTAGCTCTGCAACTTCCTTTCTGAAGTATGGGCACTGAAACCACAGACAGCCCTTTAGTGTGTTTACAGTGTTATAATACTTCTCTGCCTTTATTCCGTTGTCTTCTGCTTATACATTCAAAGGCCTCATTTCATCTCTTGGCTACTATGTAAAACTGGGAATATATGTTTACAATGTTTTCTACAGTGACTCGTAAATCCTTTTTAGAGTCACTGCTTTCCAAAACGCAGTCCCTGCTCTTAAAGTTGAGATGTGCTTTCTTGATTCCTTGAGGCAGCTGTCTTAAAAACACCAGTCTGAGTTACCACATTTGCTGCACTGTGCAGATCGTGCTATAAAAGTAATTTGTCAATACCTATGAAGCATGGCAGTAAGAAAAGCCTCCCCGCCTTCAGCCACAGGCAAGGACAGCTTCTGATTTGTCAGACCTTACCACTAACAGGTGAAGAAAGTTCAGACAGTACCAAAATCGTAAGTGCTTTAGGATAGTATTGTCACTGAAAGTGTAAACAGAGAGGTATGTCTTCTGATGTACGTGACCAAACCAAATGTGAAACTATGGTCTATACTAGTTAGCTTCTTCCTGCAAGTTTAACAGAACTGCAGGAAAACATATTACAGATCATATAGTTTTAAGCACTAGAGATAGTGAAGACAGAGCACATATACACTGCAAAAGTCAGATTCAGAACTTAATCAGCCTGTTGATATATCCCACAGCAGGGAATGAGGCAAGAAAGAGCTACAAAAAATATGAGAGTCTTAGAGAACACTGAAGATACCTATCATGCACAAATAGGTAGCTGCACCAACTGAAACAGAAACAATGGTCTGCAAAGAAGAGCAAGGAACGAATGAAAGATGCTAATGTGTTGTATACATTTATTTCAAGAGAAGTCACTTTGTAAACCTGCAGTTTGTAATCCACAGCGATTTGTAATCTACAGCAACTGATGACCAACAAGAACATCGCTCAGGAGCAATGTCTTGCTCCCCATCCACTGACTTGAAGAATAAAGCAAAAGAAGTGGTTTGCACCTCAAACGCTAGCAAGACATGAAAACTGGCTGAACAGCCAAGCTCAGAGGACTGTGGTAAGTGGCACAAAGTCCAGCTGGAGGCCAGTCACTAGTGGTGTCCCCCGGGGTTGATACGGGGGCCAGCACTGTTCAACATTGTCATTAATGACCTGGACGATGGACAGGGTGCACCCTCCGCATGGTTGCAGATGATACAAAACTGCGAGGAGTGGCTGACACACCAGAGGGCTGTGCTGCCATTCAGAGGGACCTGGACAGGCTGGAGAGAAGGGGCAGACAGGGACCTCGTGAAATTCAACAAAGGCAAATGCGGGGTCCTCTACCTGGGGAGCAATACCCCCATGCACCAGGACAGACTGGGGGCTGACCTGCTGGAAGGTAGCTCTGCAGAGAAGGACCTGGGAGTCCTGGTGGACGAATTGACCCTGAGCCAGCAATGTGCCCTTGTGGCCAAGATGGCCAGTGGTCTCCTGGGGTGCGTTAGGCAGAGTGGTGCCAGCAGGTCGAGGGAGGTGATCCTGCCCCTCTACTCAGCCCTGGGGAGGCCACATGTGTGTCCAGTGCTGGGCTCCCCAGCATGAGAAAGACATGGATTTACTGAGGGAGTAAATGAGAGTCTAGGGAAGTGCCACAAAGATGAGTAAGGGAATGGATCATCTCTCACACGAGGAGGGGCTGAGAGAGCTGGGCCTGTTCAGCCTGGAGAAGAGAAGACTGAGAGATCTGATTGATGTGTATAAGTATCTGAAGGGGGAGTGTCAAGAGAACAGGGCCAGACTCTTCTCAGTGGTGCCCGGCAATAGGACGAGAGGCAACGGGCACAAACTGAAACCCAGGAAGTTCTGTCTGAAGATGAGAGAAAAAATTCTTTACTGTGAGGCTGACTGAGCACTGGCACAGGTTGCCCAGAGAGGTTGTGGGGGGGTCTCCTTCCTTGAGATGTTCAGAATGCAACTGGACATGGTCTTGGGCAACCTGCTGTAGCTGACCCTGCTTGAACAGAGGGCTTGGACCAGATGATTCCTGGAGGTACCTTCCAATCTCAGCTAGCCCATAGCTCCCTGACATGGTATTTGAGATGTTACAAGGACATCGTTTCTGCCTTTACATAATGAATACAAGTCTGTTGCAAAAACATAAAAGCTAAATCTGGTGGAAGGGTTTAAGGCAAGCTTTGCCATTTTTTTTGGGAATCAAAAGATGCAGCTGCCCTCTGTGTGTAGTGTTACCCTGTGTCGAATATAACCATAAATTTCTCCTTAGATAACACGGTTGATAGGTGCTTGTGCCCTTGCAGCACAGAGATTCACACAATTCTGCCTGTGTGAATCCTCAAGTGGTCCTGGTGCATGATATTATCATAATACAAAGCCTTGAAGGACCTTGATTTGGGTGCAATAATTAGTGTTAAATTTTGCCTATGAAGCTCAACTTGCCTCTGACACACAAGAGAAAAAAGCCCCGTTGGAGTTAAAGAAAACAGAAAAATTGTCTGGAAGGTTCTTTCCAGCATATGTCTATAATTTCAATCAGAAGTGCAAACCTCCTGGTTTGAACTCAATAGCCCAGGTTTTGCGAGTGCTGTAACCAGAGTAGCCGCTTACCCAGGTCCCGGGTGGATTTTGCAATCCACCAAACTTGACGTTACAGGTGACTCCCCTGTCTGGGAGTGAGAGAGGCAGGGAACATCAGTCTGAACTCTGTCCACCCTTGAGAAACACAGTGGGCACCTGCCTTGAGCAGGCTTGAGTCCAGGCATCATTCTGCCCAAGAAAATTGTCCACCACAAATCCTAGTCACTGCACTGATAGGACCTGGCAGTTACAATGTTCTAGTTGTAAAACTGCCTTTTCCTGGTAAGGCTCAGAGCAGTGACAACCCGTGTGCTAGCGCTGCTTATCTCTGATTATCAGGTCCTGGCTGCTATCTTCTCATCCTTCAGCTGATGTTCCTGCTATTTCTCTTCCAGTTGATCCAGAGGAAAAAAATATGTAGTTTCTCACCTACTGTGCATCAGTGTGAGACAGTTGATTGTCAGCCTACCCATGAAACTGTCTAGACGCTGTGATGTGCTGTCAAATGCACAAATTTAACAAAATGATAGGGGAGAATGTTTTCCCTATGAATCCTCTTTCAATCATCATTCTCAGAGGTTATTTGTGTCTGTGGCAGGTACAACATTTTCAGATGAAGACATGATTTGATTAATCAACTCTGCCTCTTTAAGATGTTCTAGGTTTTTTCCGAAGACCACCCATGACATAAGCTGAGGCTTACATAAATTCTCCAAGCCCTACATGCTGTAGTTACAGGTAGTTTGCAGTTATTTAAGTGGTAATGTCAGTAGATAATGGTCTCCTGCTGCTAGATAAAGCCAGAAGAAAAGCCAAGACATTTTACGCCTGGCTTAATTTAAAAGTGAAGGCTAGTTGCTTGGAAAAACAGCTGTTTTGAAAGACACCATCAGTTTTTCTTCTTAGGTTGTTTCTCCCAGCAAAATGGTGAGGAACTAAAAGGAGAAAGAGAACCATCAGAAACGGTCCTAGGATCATTTACAATTCCAAAAAGACAAGATTGTCGGCGTGAAGGAATCTTGCCCTTTCCTTCTTGCCCTCCTGATATTCTGCTCTTTTAGGAGCATGATGACGTAACAGCAGCTGATGTGACTGAAGTCCCTGACATGGCCCAATTAGAGTCTCAGCTGGAAATGTTGGCGAGGGCATCAGGCTGTGCGGGAGAGGCATTTCCTGGAAGCTCTCTGTCCTTGGAGAGATGGGAACTGTGTCGCAGGGCCATCAGCTGGGGCAGAAGAGCTGGGGCATCAGCCTAGAGCAGGGAGAGCAGAGAAACGGGACCAACCTCTCTGGCCATGCCATTGTACTTACAGCCCCAGAAAAGAATATTTGGAACATATTTTTGCTCTGCAAGGTGTCCACATAAAGGCATTTGCATGGTTTGATGGGCTAGATCTCCAGTGTCTTTTGAGGGACTGCCCTGAGGCTGCCTCCAACACCAGCCCCTTATCCCTGCAGACTGTGGTGGTAGGGTGCACTTCACCAAATATTAGATTTCTGAAAGTTAGATGTCCAAGCGTAAGTTAGTCATCCGAAACTTTCCCTTCAGTCAACAGGGAAAAACAGGCATCTCCAGAGGACGGTATATCTGGCCTATTTTAGAGCTCACTTTCGGACGAGATGAATAACCCTCTGGAGTTCCTATTTCTCTGCATTGACCATACCACTGTTGGTTTCTTCTTCATGCAGTGCCGCGGGCAGATCCCGTAGGTGATTGCATGCCAGCCTCCCAGCGCTCTCACTGCAGCCATACCTGTGCAGAGCAGTGCATGGTATACGCACCACGCCAGCTGGCCGCAGCTGGGGACGCTGGCCAGCTTGGAATGGGCAACGCCCAGAGTACTAGACTTTCAGCTTTCAAAACAGGGCGGGCACATGAAAAATGTTGTTGCAAATGGTCCCTGGCTTGACCTAAATCCCAAACCATGCCCAAGACCTGTCTGGGAGAGTGCAGCTGGTCCTGGGCCAACCCGTTGATAGGGAGCGTTCCGGCTGAAGAGCACGGACAAGGGAGCTGCGGCGCGTTGGACTGTTCCCTGGGACTTCCTATTGGCGTCTATAGGTACTCTAGGATCAGACTAAGCAGTCCTACAGGCTTTGGCATCCTGTCTTTCTGCTTGCCTTCTGCAAATCCAAGCAAATCTGACATCCTTCTTAGAGCAATTTGAAGTTATCCTTCATCCAACCAAAATGTACGGAAGAGGAGTAGCTTAATGGGCTGGGGCACAAACTGGGAGAGCTAGGGATTTTTGTAGTTATATCTGTGGTGGGCTGTCCACGCCAGGTTTTTTTACAAACTGGGAAGAGAGCTTGCTATTCCAACCATGTTTGGCAAAATCACAAAGTCAAACCTCAGTTCTCCTAAGGCAGACAGGCACTGCATAGTAGACTGAAGAATTAAAATACAGATCTATTGACTACTGGGATGTCGATCTAGCATGTAAACCTCTGGTGTAACAGTGTAGCGCCAAAATGAGCTCGTAAAACTGTATGACGTGCTCAAGGACAGAGTTTGGTGCAGGAGCCGTGGAATTCCCTTCCCCGTTGCTCTTGCACCTCACTGCTTGCCAGTTGTCTGACTTTGCCTCCCATTCTTCATCCAACAAGTTCCAGCTTTTTAAACTATTGTACATTCTCATGACAGGCTGTTCAGGAAAAGAGAGGACTAAGAAACACTGGGGAAATTTCTTCACTTTTTGCTATTTATATTTACCCAGCTTAATATCTGCATGTCAGGTATGCCCCTGTAGGACTGCATAGGGGTCCTGTGAGAGGACTTCTGATTCCTTTCTTCTTATATTCTGCTTCACCTCGTGCAAGACGGAGGAGCCGAACTGAGGTTGCAGCTTGTGTATGCCCCCCTTCACAAAGAGCCAGTAATTGTTAAATAAATTATATGCTCTTGTGTCCGCATGCTAATAACTCTAATCCTACCTCCAACTACCAGGTTTAGAAATGTGATTAGGGAGGATTATGCCTCACCTAATGCCTAATCGCTTATCTGTTCTTAACTGGCCTTTTATTTCCACACACACAGCATAAAGAATTTAACCAAACATCTTGCACACAGAGAAAATGCCAAGTGAGTTAAAAATCAGTTGAGGGAGAGTAGGTAACAGCTAGAAACCAGACGTGACTGAGCACTGAAACATTAACCAGTGCGGTTATGACTCCTAGCAGCACCCAACCACTCCCTCTGCACCCTGACCACTTAAACAGCTAGAAAGCCAAAAGGGCTGGAGTTGGATCTCCCACTGGACTTTTTTATTTTTATTTTTTGCAAGTGAAGCATATTTTTTCATACAATTCTTGCTTTTATTTTGTGTGGATGCCTTCTCCAGCAATGCTAATGGGCAGGTTGGTAATGGCCACAGTTTAGGAGCTGCCTAAACACCGTCCCCCACAGCCTGGTCTCTGCAGGCAAGAGTGTGTTAACTCCTCGCTCCCTGTCTCAAGGTGATATCCTAGTGCCAGCACGTGGAAATTACTGTGAAGTGAAACCTCACTATCCCAAAATATTTTGCAGGTTTAACATGAGCAAGCAGAATCAGGTGATATGACATTTTTCCCTGGATTGTATAAATTGTACTGAACTCACCGGCGACTCCACCTTCTCCAGCGTCCACTTCACATGGCCACCCGGAGATGTAACACCTCTTCCCCTAATGATGGCAAAGAGAGACAGGCAGCCCTTTGGGGAGTTTGCCAAGTACCAAAATGACAAAAATATGTTAGTATGACAATTAGTAGAAACAGGGTCTGGAGACCGTCTTCCAACAAATGAAAGACCATGTCCTTTCCGACTCTAAGTTGGCACAAGTCTACTGGCAGAGCTGCTCCAGTTGACTGGCTGTGGCTTAGCCTGTATTTCTTGGAGCGCCAGGTACACCTGTTCCCTCCTTTCTTTTCCACTTCCATCACACCCAGCAACAGTTCTTGGCCAGGCAGGGCCAAAGGGACGGAGCAATAGGACACAGGGGTTATATTTCAGTTCCAGTAGCAGCAATCCAAACAAGGAGGTTTGTCAAGTCTGTGTAAAGGTTTCAGTTTAAAAAAAAAAGGCACTTTTTCAAATGGTTGTTGTTTTTTATTACAATAACACTAAATCTTTATCATTTGCTTCAGAGCTGGCAGTTACAGCACTGTGTGGGAGTACGATTCCCACGTGACTGGGGAATCTGAGAGGATATGTTGCTGTTGGTTTTTCTACAAAGGTTGCTAGCAGGCAAACAGGTGACCATATTTAGGAGAGAAGGAAGGAAAATACTTTTGCCAGAGAACTGAGATTATGTTCTGCACATGGGCATAGATGCAAATCAAAGCACGATAAGGGAGAAATACCCAAGGGTTTATCAATTCTGGATTAGAAAGAGGATTTCGGTCATGTACTTCAAATCTCTAATCTTGAGTGAGCAAGTAATCTAAATCCACCTAATAATGGTGAATGAAATTATAGTTTAGCTAAGTAATTACTGCCTTTTTTCCTTTATATCATTCAGGATAGGTTTATCTTTTAACGACTTTCATTGGAACATTATTTTAAATTGCAATGCTTTTAGCTGTCTCTTCTCTTGGTTGATCAAAATCACAATTGGCCTCTACTTTTAGTTTTCAGTGCTGAAAAACTCACTGTGCAGCGGGGTGACCCAAATCACTTTCATGCTAGACCTCAATTTGTGAATTTAGCATCTTGGCCACCTCAGAGGGTTTCAGGCGAATGCTAAATATTGAAGCAGCTGGCTCAGATGAACACAGGTTGATTGTGGTAGGGACAGTGGCCAGCTACCTTTGTTATGAGCACCCCTAGACAAGTCTGTTCTAATAACATTTAGTCCAGAGAAATTTTTAAAGCAGTTTTTGTGAGGTAGCGCATAGGAAATCCAGCTATGGACAAATGCAACATAGAGTAAAAGCTAGAAGATGCTACTCTATTGGTTAAGCATAGGGCTAAGCTCAGGCTTTCTCATGCTTAGGCACAAACCTAGACCCAAATTCTGGAGCAACCAGGAGGGAAATCAGAGCATGTCTTAGGAGAGGCCCAAAATTCATATGACCTGGCTGGATTTGGTGAGGATGAGCCTGGCAGCAGATATCCTCAGTTCAGCTTTTTCTAACGACAGCATGGACAAGTTGCCAACATCCATAATGTCAAATAGAACAGGGCCAGGGACCATCTTCTGGCCCTGAGTTCAAGTCGGACAAAACTTGAACTGGCTGGACCAGTTTGGCTGGACCAAAATTATGCTCTTGGCACTGAGTCAACATGAAGCTCTTGTTGCTATAAAACATAATATTTGTGGGGAGTTTCTCAGTGCCTGCAATAACACTGGGGTTTTGTTGCAACCTACCAGACTGAGACTACATGCTGGGGTGAGTTAGGAGGGCAGACAGGAAGCCTCTGAGGGTGCAAAGCATGGTAGGAAAGCACTGGAAGTCTGTAAATAGCAGCAGGACCCAAATTTGGTGCAGCATCATCCATGCCTTTTAGGAATCACCTCTGGAGTGTGCTGTCCCTGAAGCCATGCCTGAATATTGTCTTGGAGGTGCCACAGTCCCCAACTGTGCCAACAGTCCGGCAGTGAGGACAATCATAGGTCCAGTGCTTGGCCTTGCTTCTTGGCCCTCTAGCCAGCAGTGTGGACACGGTTTTTGAGCCTAAGCTACTGCCGAGCCAGCAGCATGGACAGCTTCCAGGTGGGACGCAGAGCGCACCGCATCCCAGCCTCACAGTGTAGGTGCAATGTGCATGCGGCCACCTCATTGGTCATCGGTGGCAGGGACTGCAACCCTCTCTTCGCTCATGCAACACAGATGGGTTTAGTCCTCTCAACCCCTCGCATAACCTGCATTAGCACAAAGGGCCTTGGATGGACATGGGTAAGTGGAAGCATTAGTAGACCTATCCCATGGCTGAGAAGTAGACAAAGGGGAGAAACAGGCCTAGGCTTTGCCAGGGAACACATGAGCCTGAGTCAGCGTATAGCAGAATGAGGCTTGTAAATGATTTTTCAGGCTGGGGGATAATTAAAAAAAAAAATCATAACCCCGAGAAGTGATGACTCAAAGGGTGTGCTGGGGCACGATGCCTCCTATGGCCAATGCCTGCAAGGGAATGTCCTCCCTACACCAAAATCTAACCCCGTGCTCGGTGAGCATACTCGCCTTCCTGCTAGGCTCTGTGTAATCCACAATCTACAGAGACAAGGAGCACTGGAGATTTTTTTCCCTTCTGCCTACATTGATCCATGCCTCTGCGTGCCTTCCTGAACCCTTCCCAGCTCCGGGCAGGATGCAAATGCTGGTGCTCAGCTCCAGCACTAGCCTGAGGCATGCGAGAGCACAGTTGGGTCAGTATACGACCCAGACCATCCTCCAGTTTCCACATCTGCCATCTGGCTCTCGGAAAGTTATGACCTATCATTTTCTAACCAACATAACCCTGTCTTGGCTGCGCTTGTAGCCAGGGAAAGGGTAATTATTGGGCAGGAAGGGTAAAGTAAGAGGGAGTTAGAAATGCTGAAGGAAAACAGGCTGAGAAGAAGAAGAAGAATGGCATGCATGAGGTTAGGAGATTTGAGAGATGCACAGTTAAGAGTTTGCTGTTCAGGTCCTGACACATGTTAAACTCTTGCTTCACAGAGCTGCTTTAACAGGACAGCAAAATATTCTCCTGGTAGAAGCAATGCCCTGATTTTGAAGTCTTCCTGTCTACAAAAGATGAAAAAGATGAGTTTCATGGACATGTCAGGAATACAAGAGAAGCCCAGCACTAACACTTCAGCAGCTGACAAATTACCTCTTCTGTCCCAGGAAGTATCCAGGACGAGCTGGGGACCATCTCACCCCCCACTTAGCAGGCTGTCTGACGGCTCTCAGCACAGAGCAAGGTAAAATGATGTCTACTATTTGGCAACTTCTGCCAGTGAAAATTACTTACCCAGCAGCCTCCATCTCTGGGTGTCTGGTCATAAATGAACTGCAGGTCGCTTTTTAGTTATCAGACTTTTTTCCTCCTCTCTGCCTCTGTGACACCTGAAAATTCAACTGCTGGATGAACACTGACCTGCAAATTGGAGGCAGGGGATGACAAGGGGAGAACAGGCTTGTGCCTTCCTTGCTCCTCCAAGGAAGGAAAGAAAGATCTAAGGATTTTGTACTTAAAAAAAAAAAAAAAATTAAACAGTGAAGAGATTCTTTTTGGCTCCATTCTTTGTGCAGGCTGTATCTTGGATGTGAAGATGGGTTTTGCCTGGTTTTGGTGGGCAATTGGCTGGATGCCTCTGAAATGAGGCACATTAGCTCTCTCAAGTCCCTGTGAGGGTGGGAGGTGGTTCCCACAAGCCTCCTGATGCTGTAGCCTTCCCAGCACAAGGCTCTGTGGGACAGGCATGGAGGGTTGCTGCCAGCTGGTACAGCAGGCCACCCACCTCTGCAGCTGAGATGGCGGGGTTATAGGGAAGGGCCCACAGGCAAGGTCTAATCCACAGTTGGTCTGGAGCAGCACTGGTGGTGGCCAGCCTGCTTTTCACCAGCAGGAAGATTGCTTTGCCCAGGTGAAGCTCACATCCTCTAAGTAGAAGAAGGTGAACCTGCAAAAACATTTTGAAATGGCTACTGCTGAATTTACACCTGGCCTTGCATTGAAAATGCTCCACTCTTGCTTTCTCCATACAAGTGTTTCTTGTGCAGGTCTGGCTGAGGGGTTTTGCACCTCCAGAGGTGGCTGCAACAGAGCTGACAGGCAGAGGCTGCAGGGCCAGAAACCTTTCCCAGAGTGTTTAATGAAAGAGCTCTTAATAGATAACCAAGGGAGTATGGGAGTGCAAAGTTGTCCCCGTCTTGCTGAGCCTGGTTTTGCTGCTGCAGTAACTAGATGATATTGTGCCAGTACTCCAGATGCCTGGGGATTTCCCAGGCCTGACCAAGCAGATTCACTAAGGGCTCAGGAAAAGTTTCTAGCTTTTGAAATAACGTCACGGCAAGGCAGAACGCCTTGCCAAATCACTGCCAAATCAGGCAGCTGAATCCCACTTTAGGTGCCTACATCCAAAATCCAGCCCCTGAAAATCCATGTTCAGCCACAGCTAAACTGGAGGTCATGACATCTGCAAGGCCCTCGCTCTGCGTAAGCGGAGCTCTCGCAAGAGCCAGGTAGCTGTTACTGCTGAGACCCACCTTAATCATGCATGTGGTTGGCAGCTAGCGTCTTCTTCGTGCCCAAGTCCTGCTGGATTTGCTGAACAGAGAGGGCCTTTACCAGTGCTGCTCCTGCAGCCAGGCCCTCTGCATGGTCTAGGAGAGCATGTGCTGGAGTCTGTCTGAACCGCCCAAATCACTGCAGTGGCATCATGTTTTCCCTACCGCCACCACTTGGCATTTGTCAAGCCTGAGTTTCATCTGCCATCCTGTGGCCTGCTCACTCCATGCCGTGAGCCCTCTGCTGCTTTTTGCATTCAGCTATCCTGAAAAATATGTTTCATCTGCAAATGCCTGTCCCCCTATTTTTCCCTTTCTGAAGTGATTTCTGCATACGTTTAATAGCGCAGGATCCCACTGAGATCTGCTAGGAGACTCTGCTGGTCATCTCCTTTGAGACTGGCAGACCTGGGCCATTGCTCTGTGGCTAGGATTTTCAAGGGCACCTTGGGCTTCTGAGAAGGCAGAATTTGGTCACACATTTTTTCATAGTCTGCCTTTTTAACCTCAGTTTGCTACCGTAGTTCTGTCATCTGTAAAATGGAGGTAGTAATGCTGGTGTTACGTGTAAAGGATCTATCCAGCATTGCTCTGTCAGTGTCTCTCCAAGGCAGAAGGATTTATAGACCTATTTCCTCAGTCAAACAAAATAAATGGATTTCTTTTTCTCCCAAGACATAATAGTTTCCACTGAGAATGCCAGTGTCCCCCACAACTGCCCTTCCTTTGATTAGAAGAGCGCTATGATAGAACATTTCTGTTCAGCCTGACCATGTGTTTTACCTTCTCACTAATCGAAAACACTCCTGTTATTCCTCTCTCACGCTGGCACAGTCTCCCATCCCAGCTTTCCTTTGAAGTCACAGTTTCTGACTTTCACTATCTGCTTTTCCCTCTTTGTGAAAGAAGAGATCATCCAAGGGACACGAATATATGCACACTGAAAAGAACTCCAGCTCTGCTCCAGAGCATAAGCAGGCAAGACTGATAAACCAGTATCTGCCCTTCATTTTGGAGGCACAGCCTTACACAATGATCTGCTCACACACGCTTTTCATCACTGCCAGCCTGGGCAGGAGAGTGAGTGCCATGTGTAAAGCAGTTCAGGCTTTCAGGGGCTGAATAGGTCTCTAACAACAGATCCATCCTCTCTTTGTAAAATATTGCAGATATTGGGGATTTCTTGGGACCCAAAACCTTGGGTCTCATCTGAGCACAGGACTAGACGCTGAGTGCTGGAAAGCTAATCTTCATTGGGAGCTACGGCCTGGGGAGAAGTCGCTTTGGGAAAGAAACTGCCATTTTCTCATAATATTTAGGAGGGTTTTAGTCCATATTGTTCAGGGTATCCTTCTAAAACATCTCCTCCAGCTCAACTAGAAGTTATGGGTTTGATGCATGAACCCATCTGGCAGAGCAGAAATTAGCCAGCCGAACCGGTTGCCAAAGCTACCTCCACAGTGAGTGGAAAGGGGCACTTCCAGGGTATGTTTTATTCTGCCTTAGACATTTGCCAAAGGATGTATGAGGAATAGCCGAGGAATAACAATAGGAGTTTTTCCTTGGATGACCTCTCTCAACACTGCATACAGACAGAGCGTACATGCCAAACCTATAGGTGGCTCATGCCAGGTGAATTGCCTCCTCCCAAGGGAAATCCTGTGTTTTATGGTGTGCAAGAGCTGAGTAGAGGATCACAGTGACATGAAAGTCATGAACGCCAGCTACATGCAAGGGTTAATTTCGCTCCCTGGACAGAGAAGGAAGCAAAATCAGTCCTTCAAATTTCAAGGTTCTGGTGAATTTATGATATAAATTATTCATTGCCCTAAACAAAGACATTCCCTTATCTACCTCATCTCTGCTTTCCTGAGCAATAAATATGGCTGCAATTATTTCTGGTGCAGAAGAGCCAATAAAATGAATTATCTCCCATAAACCTTTCCTCCTGTATCCTATTTTAAGGGCAGCAACAAAAACACATTGCCGGAAGCTTGTTTCAGACATTCCCCAATGAATGAAGACGACGCTGGAGGACAATGTGCATACACAGATCCTCTTAAGCTTTGGTCCTGCACCAGCAAAGACAACCACAGATCCGTCTGGCTGTACCGGCTGAATTGAAGGCTTGCACAATTGAATTTTGTCTCTCACACAGGCAGGATGAGCGCTCATGTATTTGCAGTGCTGCAAAAGGGACTTGGCCCCACCCTGTGCCTGCATGTGCAAGGCATAACTGCCCGGATGGGTCCTGTGTCTACAGATCCACCACAGCACGAGGAAGAGGCGACGGCCCGGAGGTGAAGTCAGAGAGGTCCTCTGCTGACGCAGAAGACGGGCGAGGTTGGACAAAGGGACTTTTACTAAGCAGTACTCATTTTGCCACGGCATCAAGATGTGCTGCCTGAAATCTGGGTTAGTTTTGGTTTCTACACAGCACGTAGAATTCATTTCCCTTTACTTTAAACATCTCGGTAATGAGATGCAACACACTTGGGCACATACAGTGAAGTAAGGTGAATTTATGGGTTGGTCTGCACTAACAGTTACGTGTGAGGTCAAACCCATTTCCACGACCGAAACACATCCTTGTCTGCACGTCAGACCCTCTGCCCACACTCGGCAGGGAGACGCCAAAAGGGAGTCTGGGCAGCGTAGCTCATGCTTTCCCGGTAGGTCAGTGATACACGAATCCCTGGCCCATCCACTGCAGATATCCTGCGACTGGCCCTCCCTATGCGCCGTGCGGACGTGCTGGGACCAGTATACAGCCAGTTAACTGTAGCGATGTAGAGGGAGAGCTGGTGGCCGCAGGAGCTCATGCTCGCTCTCCAAGCCCACAGTGCGAGGAACTGGACAGCAAGGGGGACAATTTTCTCTCCATACCACTTCCCTTCTGTCCCCTTATCCCCCAGTATTTTCTCCTTTCCAGGCTCCCACAGCTCCTGCTGTCCCACCTGCCCCCCTTTCAGGTGTTATTACCACCTTACTCACCTCCCTAAATCACAGCATGTGTTCAGACTACAGGTCCTCACTATCAGCTGAGGTACAGGTTTTATACAAATTAACCATTCACACCTGGTTCTCATTTCTTCTTAATTGCCTTTTCCTACAGCTTCTTTGTCTCCTCCTTGTTTCAGCTTTTGCACCTTTCATGCTTTTCGATGCTTGGAGCCATTTCCCATGTCTCATCAGTTCAATATCCTCACTCCCTTTCAAATCTGTTCTCTAAAACCCTTCTTTCCTGCATCCTTTCAGGCTCATCTCCACCTTTATAAAATAAGAGCTTACACAGTAGAGCAACTACAGGGATTAAATGTCCCCAGGACGTTACAGTCTGTTCTTAGGACCACAGTGCTTTTCCCTTTGGAAGCCATTCCTGAATGGCTGAATTTGAAGTCCATTGACCTTAGCCTCCCATCCTGCCATGCTCTGGACACATTAATTACACCATAACTGTATAACGGAAAATTTTTACCTGCCGGAAATGTTCCCCGGGCAGCCAGCATCCTTCAGGGCTAACAGTGGACGTGCACCTGAGAGCGCCGGTGGATCCCCACCGGCTAAGGCATGGCAAGACTTGCCTCACCCACGTGGAGCTGGGCTTCGCAGTGACATTAGCTCCCCCATCCCTCCCTCCCTGTCCCCGTTCACAAATCTCACCGCGTCCTTGGAGCAATTACGGCGCTAGCGGGGAAGCGTCATCCTGATCAATAGGGCTAATACGGGCTCTCACGCCGGGCTCCCTCAGCGGCGCGCAGCGGAGTCTCAGATTAAGCAGTAATCCTCGCCACAGCCCGCAAAGATGGATAAAGTCATCATTTCCATTTTACAAATAGAGCAGCTAAGGCAGAAAGATTAACTGCCATCCCTCAAGGCTGCAAGGAGTTTGAGCCTTATTCCAGAGCTCAGATGTAACGAGTTTCGCCCTGAGCAGGAAGAGGGGGCAGGTTACAGATATGGGTTGGGGTAGGCTCATGGGAGAAGAGACAAGACAATTTATTAAAATATAATCGCAGGCTGCTAAATCTGGCTTAGGTCTCTGCATCATGTGAGGTCAAGACTCTGGTTTATGCATGTAGATTGACAGATTTCTCATGCCGAAAGGGGACTTTGTGGGCATCTTTTGCATGATGCAGGCTGGCATCCTCTGTCACTGGGATCTGGCTGAGCTACCGAGTCTGCAGGGGAATCAGTGTCCACCCCGTGTTAAAGGCTGACAGAGGTGGAGAATTTGCCCCTTCTTGGGCCAAATAATCACAAGTCCTTCTCGAATGGGGAAACTACTGCTGAGTCCCTACTTGGGGACCACCGTATGAATCCAACCCCATCCAATGAAAACTGAAAATTGTGCGACCAAGCAGAGAGTGCCTGGCAGTCAAGGGCTGGTAACCGAAGGGACAACACGTGAGAGGAGACAGTCCACTATACGCTCCTTTCCTAGCCACTGCAAAGAAACAGGCACTTTACAATTGCAATGTATTTGACCTGCTTCAGATGTTCATCTTGGAAGGAATCACATCTATTGGTGTCCCCGTGACCATAAGAGGAGTCGAGATGGCGAGCTCCAGTGTCGGTGTCTCCACTGGTGGCGTCTAACCCCAGGTGAGAAGAGTCTCCCCGCTTTGTGTCTCACCCTTCACTGCCATGCTGACAGGACACACTCCCAAAGCACCAGAGCTTCCAGCATGGCCACTCCAATTTCCTCCATGATGTTTTTCCAAAGCCTGTTGGAAATCCCCTTCCATAAGACAGTTTGCATGTGCAGCTTCCTGCCTCATTGGGTAGGAGAAACGCATTGCAAAGGGTCAGCGTTCCCTTCCATGTTCGCACCAGCTCCCCTTTCGGCTGCCCAACACAATCGGGCCCCGTGCGGAGCCTCCTGCTTCTGCATGGCCGAGGCTTGCCCCTCCTGCTCTGCCTGCCGTGATGACTTTGCCGGGCTCTCGCACCTGCTAAACTCCCTTCCCCGGACCGGCAATGTGTCACACACCTCTCCAGGCCCCCACGTCTAAAACTTACCCAATCCCAAGGGCTCAGCTGTTGGTTTTCCTTCCCTTAATGCTGATACGAATGCTCTCTGCGTGACTCCACCAGGGTTTCTGGGCGAGCATATGGCTCGGCATATGGGGAGTTAATACAGCAGCTGGCACGTAGCCTCGTGGGCAAATACACGAGTCTGCTCCAAACGAGAAACTCATGTGCAGGACGTGCATGCGTCCCTCGCTTCAAACATGCCTTCCCAATTAGGTGGGTCACTTCTGCCCCCGGCTGCTGCAGGTTGACTCTGCTGCTGCTCATCGGGACACACGGGCGAAAGGGGTTTTGCTCCTCGTTAGCACTGGGAGTCATCCCCAAGTATTTTCTCCCTTTCTTTCAGTTGCTTGTTTTAACCTCTCCGCCAAGAGATGATCATCTTCAGAGCATCTCGGGGGGAGCTGAACATTGCACCTCTGCTGTTGCTCAGTCTGTTGTTTTGGGAGGGTCGGTCGGGACGTGACACAAAGGAGGCCAGGGCAGGCGCTCCCCTGAGTGTCCTGCAAGCCTTCCTCGAGTGTAGATGACTGGATAAACCTGCCTACTTTCTTGTCCAACTTGCTCCTGTTGGGCCAGGGATGAACTGGGCTCCAGGACCTCTGTCCTCTGAGTCCTCTGGCTTTCTCCTGAAGTCAGCCTGGATGTATTCATGAACCCATTTGTTCTTGTGACAGTGTTGGTCTTTAGCTTACAGAGCCTTTTTATTTTTGTGGGTTTTCCCCCAGTATATTTCTGAAGCACAATCACATCTTCTCTCTGCTCATGGCCTAAATAAGACAAGCTTTTTTCCCCAGGAAAGGCTTCCCCTTCCCTTTCTCTTGCTATTAACCCTGACATGCCCCTGTGCAAGGACCAGGTGGAAAAGGGCAGGCTGGCACGTTTGGGTACGTGCAGTTTATGCGTGAATAAGTCACTGTGCTGCTCTGTGCCTCGGTTTCCCCATCTGTAAAAAGAGGGAAGAATCATGTTGTCTTCTGCTACAAAATATCTGCGCTGTAGCGAGGATAACAGCTAAACCCATATTGTGTGTACACAGCTCTGCACATATATATTTACACATACATTAGGGTTATTGAATCTATTAAAATAGATATGTGCGCTACACAGCTTGGATATTTCTGCTCCAAAGGAAAAAAGATCCATAATGCTTGGAGCCGTTGCCATCATCTGAGCTGATCAAATGCAACAGAGCAGGACACCGGCCAGCCGGGAGTGGAGCACGTCCGCGTGGGGGCTGCCGCGTGGCACGTGCCCATTGCCCTCGGCTCTCCCATCTCCCTGCAGAAAATCATCTCCCGCGTGTCCCACTCTTTTTTTTTTTCCTTTCCCGGATCCTCTCTTCAGATCCCTATGCCCGTTAGCCCCTGCTTTGCTGGAGCTCGCAGCCCTGTCCCGGCAGCGCGTGGTCGGTGTGAATCACGGCTCACGCTCGCTTCACATCTAGCGACCACAAATGAAGCAGGAGCGGGTGTAAAAAACTGGTTACGAAGCACCTTGGGAGATCTTTGTGTTTCCCGCTGCTTTTTCAGTGATTATCAGTCCCCCTTTTGAACCAGTCTGCAATACCAAGGGCTGGAAACATTTCATCAACATTGGTTAAATGAAACCTGAGGTTCTGGAGAACGAAGATGCCTTCAAGGGCTAAGGCTTAAATATTTCACACTATAAAACTCCGGATAAAATTGCAGAAGTCGGCCCCACCGAGAAAGTCCTGCCATCATTTAAACAACATCGTGCATGGCTCGCTTTGCCCGCCAATTGGCTGCCTGAATTTGAGATGACCCCGAAGCACCTCATGACTGTCCCTGGCACCGCTTTGGGGACAGAGCTGCCACTGGGCCACCACAGGAGGGCAGTGCGAGTTTGAGCGAGCCGGGAACCCGGTGGAGAACGGATGAGCTGAAACAGGGCGGGGGGAAAGCCCCAAATCGAGCTTGCGGCGCCTCGTTTTTTCTGCAGACGGGTCTCGCATGGGGGTGTCCACCATCCATGTCATCCGCTCGCCTAAGAAAACCAAATGTATTTACAGGGGCACAGCAAGCTTTACAAAACTGTACTTGCTCTGCACACTGGGAAATTTTAGCCATTTCTGCATGATTTTCTTTCAATGAAACCAGCCCAAAGGCACCTGCAATCAGCAGCAGATCCCAGGAAAGCCGGTGCTGGGGAGGCTGGAGGGACCATCTCGCCCTGCGGCACCGTTAAGGACGTACGAACCACTCGCTGCTTCGGGTAATAGTTTATTTTCTCCAGGGGTGGCAAATGTGCAACAGGTACGTTTATAGGACTGCCATTTCGTTAGCCAAGGGGAGTCGCGACCCAACAACAGACCGAAACAAAGAAATCGAATAGTCTACCGCCCTACAGCAATTAGTGCAAGTCAGGGAAAACATCAGTTCGACACAGGAAAACAATGAAAAAGGTGTTTCCAAGCCACAGGTATTTTCTGCGGGGCCACGAGGTGGTTACGCCGCTCGGGGAAGCGAGGGGGACCTGCTGGTGACCGAGGGACGGCGAAATGGCAAAGGCTATTCCTTTCCTTTTTCAGTATTTCGTTTCTCCCGAGCCACTGCAAGAAGATGCTGGTGCACAGATCTCTGAAGGGTGGTGAGCGACGACGGGCAGGGAGTCGCCTTTGCAGCTGAACGCCCGGCCCGCTGTGTGCAGCAGATATCCCTTTTTGCAGCACCACCCGGTGAAAGCAAACACGGCCCGAGCAGCGTTTCCCCCGCACCGTTTTCCCCACCGTGGTCTGGATTATGCAGCAGATAAGAGCAGCTGGTTAGGAGGGAGAGTGTAGCCATATGTTGCTGCTAACAAGCATTTACTGAAGCTGGTTTCTTTCTGCGATTCCCATGTGCCTGATTAGCGCACAGCTCCTCTGAGCAATTTTCAGATTTCACCCCCACCTCGGATCTTTTTTTTTTTTTTTTTTTTTTGGCATTAAAAAAATTAGAGCAGCCAGCATGCGAGCATAAGACTGGGTTAAAAACCACAAGATTAAAAAAAAAAACACTTCAGAAACATATTAAATTTAAATGGCTAAAATGTTAAGTCACTTCACTTTTTTCCTGCGATTTTTTTTTTTGCTCAAAAAATACCCTGCTTGTTTGGAACATGCTAGTGAGAAGCTAGCAAGGCTCGCAAAGCCCGGGCTGCAGACGCCCTCCCACCGCTGTGCTTTCCCGGCCAGGGGCTCCCAGCCACTCTCGGGGGGCCACTGCCTCCTCCAGCCATGGGATGATTTTACATATGTGGTTTTTTACAATTTCTGTTTTTGTGGAGGTGGTTTTTTTTTGTTTTTTGGTTTTTTTGGGGGGTGAGAAACACCCTGCCTCTGCAGGGCTGTGCCTGCCCAAAAGCCCCTCGCCATGGGCTGGCCGAGGCTGAGCAGGTCCCCACCGGGGGGATGTGGGGCCCTGGAGAGCGCCGACTCGGTGCCCACTGCGTGGCACATCCAGGCTCTCAGTGCCGCTCGGGGACGGAGAGGGCAGGGAAACGAGCAGCAGCCCGGGGTGCTGTGCTGGGGCTGCGGTGGGGCGTGCGAGCTGCGGGCTGTGCCCAGGCTCGGGAGGGCAGACTGGCCCTTCGCGTCCCGTGCTGTGCCCAGAGGGGCTGATGTTAGCGCATGGGATATTTAACGTCCTAGGCGTTGCCATGCCGCACCATGGGAACTGTTGGTGTGCATTATGCAGAGCTGGGAACTACTGGTAGATAATGGTCAACATCTACCCTACCAAAGCCCCTGTCTGCCCAGAAGAGGGTAGCTGCATCCAAATGACCTGTTGGGAATGGTCCTGGGGCTGTGCTAATGTCTCATCCAGGCCTGGGAAGGGTTTGGGATGGGGCTAGTTGACCCCATTCCTGCTAGGGTCTGCCCTGATGGCTGCAGCCTATCCGGGACCACAAGCGCAAGTGCCACCACGTCCGCGTATGTGTCTGCTGTTGAGCCACCTCCTCCTGGAGCCCGATATTAACGACTGCCATAACTGAATTTCCTGTGTATTTCCAGAGACGGCTGAAGGATCCCATGGCCAACTGTGGCACTTGGTTTTCATGAAGTAAGTGCGATAGGGCAGGTCTGCCTTAGGTGGTCTGGTGAACATCTGGCTTCTCAAACATCAGTAAAGACAGTAGAGGGGGGGGGGAAGGGGGGAGATACACCTTACTTTGCTATAGCTAAAGGAAAGCAAAGCAGTTACTCCAAGCTAGTTTTTCCAAACCACACTAGTAAATAGTGGATAGGCAGGTGCAGTCGAATTCGGGTGATTCATCCCATGCTTGGGAGGTCCAACGTAGGTGGGATGAATCACCTTCCAGCAGTACCTGCCTCCCTCCAGAGCAATGGCAAGTTTAGATGAAGGCTGGAATTCAGCTTGCGGATTAGGACACCCAGACTTCAAGTGTCAACATGTAGATGTCTCAATGTGCACAAGGTGTCTGTTACTTAACTTAGAAACGGCTGAACGAAGTGGGAAGAGGCCCACCATTCATACCTGGCGCATATTTTCCAGGGCTTTGCACCTCTTTCGAAAAGAAGCATTAAAATATCAAGGAAATTCTGCAGCTCCTTAGCTGCAAGAATAATTACAGGCCTTGTGTCAGGGATAGCTGTGTGGCCAAGTACCTGCTGCACCCAGGCCACGGTGAGAAGACGAGCAAGAAGCCACCGTGCCAAGGCTTGGTGCTCCTCACACCTGTGTCAACTGGAGAAATGTCGCTGCAGTAGAGAACTTGCCTGGCGTGGGGAAGGAAGGAGAGCAGAACCTCCAGGGAACGCTCTCCAAACTTGGCTATGCACCCACATTGATACCTGTGGCCTGGAGACACCCACACAACACTGAAACGGGAAGAAATAGGTTTTGCTATAGTCATCCCTCCCTGTCCCCAGCGTGCGCTCAACCAGCTACGTACAACCCAAACCAGCGCAATCCGGGAAAATCAACCTTAACTTATTCATGGTCATCGGAGTCACCACGCAACTGGCTCCCTTGAGCCAGAAACGATCCTGGCCAGATGCTTAGATAACCTGTCATTGGTTTCTTTTTCAAAAATTACCTTTGGAAATTGCCAAATTTGGATGGTGGGCAAACCTGAGTAAGTAGCCAGGCCACCTCCAAAACGTGCCGCCCCACTCAGCTTCTCGAGCAGCTTGGCCTTCCCAGGTTTGCAAAAGAACCACGTCTTGCTAAGAATTTAAGAGCATCAATTAACACAGTTTAATAAATACCTAAAAGGATCTAGTCTTTCTTTTTTTTCTTTCGGTTTCTACCTTCAATAAAAGTTAAGGATGATTGTCCCGTGAGTAACTAAGGCAAATTTGCTTGCATGTGTTGTCGCTCTCTCTCCTTTTTTGTTTGTTTTTTTTTTTCATTGTTTTGTACATAAAGCAATCACATAAAAATAGTTATAAATAGAAAAATTGCAAAGGTTTTCCCCCAATAGACAAATAGGAAAAAAACCAAACCCAAAAACAAACCAACAAACAAATTGAGACAAAAAAACCACCTTGCTTCAAGTTCTTGTAGATTATACAGTACTCAGCATCTTTGGATACTTTACAATGACTCCAAATTGTAGACAAAAAACACCTGAAGTAACCAGTCATCTGCAAAATGTAGTTTGTATAAGAAGTCGATTCGGATTAAAAAAAAAAAAGTTTGATGCAGTTTTAAAAAGTTTTCTTTTTTCTTTTTTTTTTTTTCTCTCCACTGATTTGTTGCACACGGAGTCTTTGCAGATGTATTTTTGGGAGGAGAAAGCTAGCATCAGGCAGTTTATTAGGATCATTCGTTGATGCATGTTCTCTGAACAGAAAGGACTCGCTCCTGCCCTGGCGGGAGGAAGCAGGGGGAGGCGCGACTTCGAAGCCTGCACTCGTTGCATCCGCCGACACCAAAAAAACGCTCCAGCAGCGAGACCCTCGTTCAGCCGTGGCTTCAGAGCAGCACCAGCAATGGATAAAACCAAAATTCAGACCAAAAAAAAAAAAAACCCTACAGTCCTCTTGTTCCCTTTGATTCTGCTGATGTGGAAAGATAACAGTAAATAGAGCAAACAAAAAAAAGCCCTAATTTTTAACATTTACATTTTTTGAGTTCCTGTTTTATGTAAAAGCAGCCAAGCCGTACTCTCTTAACTCACTTTTCTTAAGGTCAAGACGCTCACCCTGTGGCTGCTGGGCTGAGCGAGGCTCGCAGGGCTCTTCCAGCCGCTTCTGGGCCTCGAGGGAAATGGGGGAGAACTATCAGCTTGAGGATGCCCTAGCACTTGGTGACAATGTCGCTTGGGGGGGGGCACTTTAGGGGAAGCCTTTTTGACAAAGGTCCCCCGAGGCATGAAAATACACACGCAAAGCTTTTTTTCTATTCAGAATTGCAGATTTGGTGACACCCAAGTGTGTTGCAAATTTCTATCACCAAAATACATATAGAATTTTTTTTTTTTTTGAGGGAGGGGAAGGAATGAAGGAGAAATATCCAGACTTTTCAAAATGGTCAGCGGGCATGAATCCAAGTGAGCTGTTCTGCCTCTTTGGTTTGAACTGACTTTTTCAGTTCAAAACCCCCACGTGCTTTATTTTTGCAACGCGAGGGTTAAAAAAAAAAAAAAAAGCTCAGAATCAAAACATTTCCCCTCCTTCCAAAAAAACAAAAAAAACCTTCACATTTGTAAGCGACCGAAGTTAAGACGCTCAGAACGGCATTTGGTTCTCCTTTGGAAATTCTGAAACGGCACCAAAATAACCCAAACTTCCCCCAGCTTCGCTCCTGGATGATATTCAACCTCTTTTGCTTTTAGGGTCCCAACTCGTCCTGGACAGCGGGGCTTTCGCCAACCCCAAAATCCCTCGGAGGTGTGTGACGTGCAGTGGTCGGGACCCTTGCCCTTCCCCACCGGTGTGCCCTGGTGGGTCCCCCTCGCCTTCGCCACGGTCCCTTGTAGAATAAATTTTGTTGCCGGACATGGGAATTAATAAAGGAAAAAAAAAAAACCCAAAAAGTCCTTTTGACCAAAAGGGCCGAGGAATGTAACGTATCAAAAGACAGTCTGGACGGCTCGTCCGTGCCCAGCTGGCGGGTGGAAAATGGCCACGGTCTCCCCAGAAGAGCTGTCCCGCGGAGATGGCCGTGTCCCCCGGGGCTAAGGCAAGCGACGTTTTTAGGGGTGTCGAAGAGAGCGGCAGCCCCGGCGGGGCCGGGATGGCACCCGGGGGCAGCCCCGTGCCGCGCGCCCGGCGGCGGCTCGACGCGGCGCGGACCCGGCTCGCTTCTCTGGAGCAGGACGCCGCCGGACAGTTGAACCCGAGGGCAGCCCCGGGGCAGGGAGCGGTCCCCCTCGCCCGTTTAGTTGCCCGCCTCGGAGATGGGGGCCACGTGCGCGAGCCCCGCCAGGCCGCTGAAGCCCGTGCTCCAGGGGTCGGGCAGGGGGAAGAAAGGCTGGGCCGAGAGGTTGTCGTTGTGGCCCAGGGCGAAGGCGAAAATGCCCGCGTTCCTCTCCATGTCCAGCTGGGCTCGCCTCAACAGCTTCATCTGGGTTTCTTCGAAGCGGCTCTCCAGCTCTTGCAGGCTAAAAGCGTCCTTGGCCCCGCTCAGGAAGTGCTCGGGGCTGGGGCCGGGAAGGCACATGGGCCCACCGCCCAGGTGGCCGCCCATCTCCTGTAGGCCGGGCGGCACGGCGAAGCCCTTCTCGCCCGGCGGGCCGCCCGGGGCGAAGAGCAGGCTGGCGGCCCGCCACGCCGCCGGCTTGCGGCCGCGCCGGGGCCGGGCTATGCGGCAGCTCTGGCGCTTGATGTGGCGGTGGAGGTGGTCGGAGCGCGTGAAGCTCTTGTAGCAGAACTCGCACTGGTAGGGCCGCACGCCCGTGTGGATGCGCATGTGGTTCTTCAGGTCGTAGTTGTGCACGAACTTGGCGTTGCAGTGGATGCAGAGGTAGGGCCGCTCGCCCGTGTGCTTCCGCATGTGGATCTTGAGCTTGTCCTGCCTGCAAAACAAGAGGCCGGTCAGCGAGGTTGCAAGGGGCAAGTATGGTTGACTCCCCCCCCACCACCTCCTTCCACCCAAATCAGGAGAAAGAAAATGGGTTTAAAAAGCTCAAGAAGACAAGAGGCGGTTGCAGGGGGCTGAACCACCCAGAGACACGGTGCGGGGTTGGTCCCCAGCCCTCGGACCAGCTCTTCCATCCCTCAAGGAGGACTCTGGCCCCATGGTGGCGGGGTTTTGGCGTATCGAGCTTCAGGACTCCTGCAGGGCACGCAAAAAAAGGTCGAGTTTAGGTCGGCTCGTTGGGCTTTTTGACCTTGCTCAGGTTCGCAGCGGGTGGAGGAAAGGCTGGCCTGCCCCCTCGCTGCCCACGCTCTCGCCGCCCCCTGCGAGGGACAGCCCCTGCCCTTTAGGAGTTTGCATCCCATCCCGACGAGCTCGAAACGGCTTAATTGGAAAAGATAAAAAGAAAAAAAGAGAGAGAATAAAGCCTATACGTGGGAATATCCAAAGAAGTGATATATTCCTATATAGATATATTTATGCATGCAAAGGAGGGCATAAGGTGATGTGAGAAAGCCTGGCGTTTTGGGCCGGCACTGCTTAGCCAAGTCTCTCTCGGTGCTGATTTTCCTCTTATGCTTTCACTGACCGCTGGGTGTCTCAGGAGCTTTCCTCTGGAGCCGGGGCCGCTGCCCAGGCGAGAGCGGCGGGCGCGCGGGCACGGGTGGGCGCTTTCCACGGGGTGTTGTTTGGAGGGATGGTCTCCAAGGCCGGCACACACAAAACACTTGCACGTCCAGCCTCCAAGATGCAGGGATAGCGCCCACCCCGACGGCGTTTCTTCACAAAGACAAGCTTTTCGGGGGGGGGGGGGACACCTAAAAGCAGCAAGAACATTTTCCCAGGCTGGCCGTCCCAGTCACTATTTTTTCCAATAAATAAATATTTCCTTCTGCAGTCTACAGAATCACAGCTAAGGCGTACGATTATAAAAAGCAAAGCTGACTGAGCCGAGCCAAGCACGCTGTCTAGATTACACAAGTGGAGTTCAACGCGGAAAGTAAGTAAAGAGCAAAGTGAGAGAATTTACACTGGTTTCTGAAATGCTTTTGGTTTGATCTCCGCGACACGTTAGCCTCTCTCTCCGAGGCTAAGAATATGGGGAATATATAGAGTCGTGCTATTAATACACATAAAATACGTGAGCATGCAAGAAAGCAAAAATATATTTATGCTGGCAGGTCGAGCAAGGTGTTGCTTGTGCACTGATTTCTGCCACCTTGCCCGCGCACAACTTGAAATACTTTTCGGTGCCGTGATCAAATCCTGCTGCTTTACACGAGCCCTGAGGTCGTTCAGCGCCCAGAACGGAGTTCACCCAGTACGCGGGACAGCCACGGGCAGGACTCCCACTGGGTCCGCGCAGCGCCAGACGACTGTTTGCTGCCAGTGTCGCTGTTCTGAAAGCCTCCGGCAAGAAGTAAGGAATCCAAGAAGGAAGCAGAGAAGCGTCCCGAGCACGAGGGGCACTTCTTCACCGGATGATCCTTTTTTTCCCCGGGGGGAAAACCTGCCCCAGCCCAACCCAGCATCTGCAGGATAGCGTAGCTGCCGCGCAGGCGACGGAGATGCTCCCTGCCCGTACGGCAGCTCGAACGAGCTCGCGCCGCCTTTGGTTTTCCACGGCTCGTAACTTGTACCGATTTTTAGGGAGGCAGAGAAAAGCATCCCCTGGGCTCCGCGCCAACGCCAGTGCCAGATCCCAAGTTCCCACTCCAAAGAGCCCGACCCGAACTTCGCAAAGACGCCGCTAGCCCACGATTTTAGCACGGGCACGTTTCCCCTTAGCCTCGCTCTCGGAAAGTGCTGAAATCGGTTCTCGGGAACGGACAAAGCAGCACGGAAAAGTTCAGCCCGAACGCATAACGCTCAGCGAAGTTAGAAGCAGGCGAAAACAGCGTCTCGTAACGCGAAGCGTTGGGAAACGTTAATAAAAAGCAGAGCTACCAGCCCCACCTATAATATAATTTAAACCTATATATGTAATGTTTAACCTAGCAGGATCACTTTTCCTAATAAACACGCAGCGTGCCAGGACTGTACAATGTAAATACAGGCAGAGCTTTTCCAGGCTATTACCAGTCGCTGTCAGCAGACCGGGAGAAACTCGATGCTTCGGTGCACACCTCGACCACAGCGGCAGCCCACGGGCTATAGAGTAAGAGAGGTTTTATGGGCTTTATTCTTTTTCTTCCAAAACCACTAACTTTCAGGTCATCCAGAGAGGCACAGGGAGAAGCTCCCAGGTAAGGGGCAGCCCCGGGGCCAGACGCTGGGTACGTGCCGTTGCTCCCGCTGCCACCCTCGCCGGGAGGCTGTGCGGTTTGAGCTCGCTGCCAGGCCCGCGCCGCCTCTGACGGCTGTGGCTTTCTGCCGTGACCCGTCCGCGGGCACGCCGCGGCACCTAAAATCGCGCTGCGTGCGTGTGAATGCCCTTAATGCAATTGCGTCGGGAGAGCGAGTAGGGCTCTGCGAGCTGCCGCAGCACAAATAATATGAACAAATAATGTTAACCTTTTTGGGCTGGAGCAGTTTCTCCTTGAACACTCTGGGGATGCCTCGGTGCAAAAGCGGAAACATGTGCAGTTTTCTTTAGACCTTTAGCAGTGCAAAACAGCAGACCAGAACCTGAGCAGCCTTTGCTTAAGAAAAAATTGATGAGCTCTTAAACGAAGTCCCACTTCCTGCAATTAGATGTCCAACACAGCCAAGACTGATGCAGGGTCCTTGCTGCAGGACGTAGGGAACCCTCTATACTTCTTCCAGTAAATTCGCTCCTATGCAGTGCCAGGAGTGCAGGAATAACGCATGGGAAGGATTAATCCACGAATCGTGGGGGGAGCCTGGGCCCCCTGGCACCCTGCTCCCCTGTGCTCAGGTTTGCACCTCCCTGGGGAGCCGCCGCTCGCTGCAGTGGGTGACAGCCCGATGCTTTCAGGAAGCGGGAGACTCCCCGTGGAGAGGGAAACACGTTAACGCAAGTGGCCGTGCTCAGGAAATCCCGGCAGAAATCTGTTTCGACATCCCAACCGCTCCACTTCGTTTCGATATACTATACCCGCACATTATAGTACTACTGAACAACAAACTAAACCCAAACAGATGTGTGCTGTTCAAAGTGTTTCTAAATGCATTAAAAAAAAAAAAAAAGCAATGTTTTGAAACTTCCACTTGGTTCAGTACGTTAAAGGAGGAGAAAACCCTCCAGCCTTCAGTTCTGCATGGGGTGGTGGGAGCCTTCGCTTGGACCCTGCAAACACGCTGCGTGGGAACGACTTCCTTCCAGCAAGGGGATGGGACGCCCCCCGGGGACTGTGCCTTTCGGACAAGTCCTAATTTCCTTTGTGATCATTTGCTTGGCTTAAAGTCCTCCTACCCTTATGCTTTGTATTTAGAAGCTGCTGCGGATAAGGAAGGCATAAAGGAGTTGTGAAGTTTAAACATAAATTAGGTAATGGCCCATGCTAGACCAAAATGGGGTGTGATGCTGCGCAAGCAAACACCCTTTGCAATGGCACGCGTTTCCCCATTCGAGACCAGGTTTCCTTGCCTGTTTTTCCCAGACCAGGAACAGTAATAGAGAACGCAGCTGTGGTTATGGGACCAGCCATCGGCCCTTTTAAGCTC
The DNA here is from genome assembly GCF_040807025.1 of Struthio camelus. Lineage (NCBI taxonomy): Eukaryota > Metazoa > Chordata > Aves > Struthioniformes > Struthionidae > Struthio > Struthio camelus. Next base: position 85,315,633 of record NC_090982.1, read on the forward strand.
AGCACCCTGTGGCACTGGGGCTTGAGTCAAACCATGGGTGGCATCAACCATCTCTAACAGTGCCAGGTGCTGATTCCCACTTTGGGATGTGGCATGAGGAAGTCCAAGGCGCAGGGCTCAGGGGGTCCAGCAAGCTGCAGGAGCAGACCCTCGCTGGCCAAAATGAAATGAGAACTGCCTCGGCAGTTCAAAAACAACTTGAAAACCGCCCTCCGAGGAGGAGCAGCTCAACATGCCGTGGTTTTGTGAGATCCCCCTCAACCGCTGCGAAGACAAACGCATGCAAACGCAAGCTTGGCAGGGGCTGCCACGGCCTCTTGAGCTGCTGCTGTTAGAGATACTTTGAGAGCTGGTTGCAGGTAGCCAGAGACTTGGCAAGGTGGAGGCAGCCTTGGTAGCATCGCTGTACAGAGCTTCCCACCCCCCAGATGCTGGTTTAACCTGACTGTGGTTTATCAAAGCCTGGAGTAAGAGTCAGGATACCCAAATTCTCACTCAAAACCCTCCTACTAGCTTTTGCAGTGACTGTGAGTCAATACTAACATCTCTCCATGCCTCACTTTCCCCTAATAAAGCTAACAACACTGACCTCACTTGTAAAAGACTTTGGGTGCCCTCTGGAAGGACTAAGCTCTATCATTCCCATTAAGGGAAAGGTGTCGCTGACCTGCCAAGTCACACCACTCCCTGCTCTGCAATTATCACTGGCAGCATCGCATCCAGGATCAGCAATGGGGGCTCAGGGGAGACCTGGCCAAGCCCCAGCCATGGCCTGGCCTCCAGTCCAGGATGGAGATATATCCAAAAGGGTGAACCCACACTGCTCCTCCTGTTGCATGTCCCAAAGGAGGAGCACGTGTGTCTGGAGGTGATGACTGCACACTGACACCGGTATGGGACACCGAGAGCCAGAACCAAATACCTACAGTCAGGAGTTAGCACTGGGCACTGGCCTTTGGCCTGCAAATACCAGGGTGAGCCAGATCACTTTGAGTACACCTGGCCAAGGCACGATGCTCCACGCATTATAATATGGTGTCTGCTGCGCTAATGGAGCGGAGCACGGAAATTTATTTTCAGGTCAAATCCTCATCATCTGCATAAATCCCACTTGAATATTATCGCAGGGATGGGAGAAGAAAAGACAGGCTGAATACAGGAGCACCCCAGGTGTCTGGCCATTGCTGGGAGCTCGGCGTTGCCTACTGCGCACATTATTTTCTTCTGGTTCGCTCGCCCCAGCCTAATAGGGCTCTCCGTCGCATATGCAGCCAGAAGCTAAAATACCATGCTCTTCTCAGAAAGCTTTATTATTGTGGTAAAGATTATACTCATTAGATATTAATTATACCCAGCAAGAGCAAGTCCAGGAATCTATCTGTCTCTGAGCACTGATTAAACTTGCCCAGCTTTCTAGGGAAGGGTTGCACGCCTTATGTCTGTGTAGCCCTCTGAGAGCCTACTCCCATTTATTAGCATGGAGGGCTCTGCTGGGCTGCAGAGAGGTGGTGAGACTGGGAATTGGCACAGAAGGTGGATTTGAGCTTGCTGTCTCTGGTCAGGCCTGTCTTGGAGCAACCTACCTGGCTTAAGACTGGTTTGACCTCACTTGAAATACCTAAAAATAAGTTGCTTAATCTAAGTCACACAGGCTGTCTTTGCAGTCAGTGATGGACAGGCACCCCTTATTCATCTACCTTAGTGTTGGCCAAATGCCTCCGAAGGTGCCTTTCTCTTCCCACCGACTACAGAGGGAGCCTGGGTGCCAGACTCTCGGACGGCTGACGTTAGGGGAGCTGAATCCCACCCTTGCAGACAAATGCGTAGCAGTTAGGACCACTCTGGCCTCAGAAAGCACAAATGCTGTCATGCTTAAACATATGTAACTTGGTTGCGGTCTATACTGATGCCAAAACGATGTGCAAAACCAAATTACATCCCACAGCTAAATGTCCCTCCTAACTCAGAGCATCTCCCAGCACAGTAGAGACGAAGCTTCTTTGGCTCTTTCACCAAAAACAGCCATCTGTTTTCCACTGGTCCTAGGCACAAACAGGTCTTTCTGCTCCACCTGTGGTAAACTACAGCGAGGCTGAAAATATTCTATTATTTATTTTAGCTTTTGTCCAGTGAGTGGCTATGAGGCATCATGCACAACCCACCCAAATACATGGGCTTGTTCTCTTTCTTTTTTCTCTCTCTCTTTTCTCTCTTTCTCCTTCCCTCCCTCCTTTTTTTCAAACAGCTAGACCGTGTTCTTTTTGCTACTCTCTTTAGGGCAAAAGAGATATAGTTTAGGTGCCTGTGTCTCCATAGCCCTGCTTTACTGTTGGTATGGAAGTAACTGTGCTAGAACACAGCCAGAGAAAACCCTCGAGAAGTGGACAGTGATTGCAAATGACCCTTGCAGACCCAGCGGAGAAGTCACCGCAACTTCTGATGGGGGTCACTGCTCCCTCATCCAGAAAGAAGTGCCCCTACAATGGAAATTACTGCCTCTGCAGGTGGAAACCTCTGCCCTTCACTGACAATTAACCCTCCAGCTGCAGTTGCCACGTCCGTCAAAGGAGAACAAAAGCGATGCCTTGGGACCACCTGATGCCACCGTAAAGATTTTCTCCTCTGCTACCTGCCATGTGCCCCAGGGGCAGGCTGCTGTCTCCCTTCGTGGCACCCTAGCCAGCCACCTGGTACAGCTACAGGAATCAGCCATGGGTGTGAGACTCTGACCCCTCCAGCCACCCCCGTCATCCCCTGCCACCCCACCAAGCATGGCAGAGATAACCAACACCCACCTGGTAAAGCGGACTTCACAAATATTGCACATATACGGCTTCTCTCCTGTGTGGGTCCTCATGTGCCGGGGTAGCTTTCCGGCCCCCATGATGACTTTGTTACAGATGGGACACTGCTGAGATGCCTTGGGCTTTATCTTCCTCTCTTCCTCCAAGGGCCATGGAGGAAAAACTCCTCCAAACTGGGTTGCACTTAGGAAATTGAGATAAGCACTATAGTCAGTCTCTGCTTTAATATGCCCTAAGGGAGGTGCTGGGGTGTTAGTAAATATGTCCTTGAAGAAGTCATTAGGGAAAGGAGGTGGAGGCAAGTCTTCCTTCTCCTCCTCTTCCTTGATCTTCCTCTTTTTGATCACCAGATCCAAAGGGCCATTGTCCACTTGTGGCTCGTCGAGCTGGGAAAAGGAACTAAAATCACCGTTCCACAGGTGGGGAAAGAAGCTAGGGGTGAAAGGAGAGAGAGCTGGCCTCCTTTCCGGGATGTTTGCCTTAGGGTACAAGTTCTCCCTCAGCAAGGACTCAATGGAGAAGTCTCGTATCACACCCAAGTGTCCAGAGGAGTTATTGGCTGGATAGTGATTTGGAAAGTCTTTAGGTGCTTCTGTGTATGCTTCTTCGGTAAGATCAGACTTAGAAGGGCTTTGGTGACAGCTTACTTCTTGGACATCAGTTAGATTCTCCTGACTGACAAAATCCTCCACTTCTTCCTCCTCCTCCTCCTCCTCCTCATCTTCATCTTCATCTTCATCATCATCTTCATCCTCTTTGTCATCTTCCTCTTCTGCCTCTCTGTCAGGCTCCATGATTTCAAGGCATACGTTGATAATGCACTGAATCTCCAGCATCTTGGCAGCGCTGAGGATGTGCTTGACATTTGAGGTGGTAATGGTGAGGGTTGAGGTGTAGGCAAACTCGAGGATGGCAGAAAGTGCTTCAGGCTTGACAAAGTCAATCTCGTAAACATAGGGCTGGTCTGTTAAAGTGCCGGTAGTGAAGAGTTTTTTGAAGTACTTGCTGCAGGCAGCAAGAACGGACCGATGAGTCCGGTACTCCTGGTCCTGTACAATGAGGATGACATCGCAGAGGAGACCGTCATGTCGCTGCTCATTTAAACCACATAAGACTTCACTGCTGTGGTTCGGGAATGGGATCCCAATAAGATCTTCAATGCCATTGGCCATATTCTCATTTAGTGTCCTAGGACAAAACAGACAGTAGGGCATTAGCAGGGGGGTTCCCGATCGGTAACATCAAAATGACCCTGCCTTCTCCCACAGTATTCTTCTCTCCACTGCACCACTTCCATCTCCATAATCGCTCTCTGTTTCCACTGCCCTAACGCGTTATATCTCCGTGTCACCTTTACCTCCCTTCTGCGTCCTCCGCGATTTAACCTCTGCTTTCCTCTATGACCCTTCAAGTCTCCTTCTTTGTCTCCGCCCTTCTCTCCTCTGTTCTCAGCCTGTCCCTTGTCAGTACCACCAGATACTCCCTCTTCTCTTTCACATCTCACCCCCAGGAATCTTGTGCTACAATCTCCTCCTCATGATGCCTCTTCCACATCCTCCTAGAGCCAACACCATGTAGGTGCATGTAGAACTTGCCATGTTGGGAGCAATCTGGGGAAAGGGTGATGTTGCATTGCTTCACATTGCTTAGTTCCAGCACTTACACCACTTAAGCAAGACTAGCCAGGGAGTGTCCTTTGAGCTACGCAATTGTTTTCATGACTGATACAACTGGACTTCCCAAGCTAGGAGGGACATAGCTATTTGCTGCAGCAGGAGCGTGGCCCTTATGGGCCAGCAGGTGCAGTTCTGCATCCCCTGCTCTACTCATGCCTGGCAGCTACCCCATGTGGACACCCATACAACGACGTCTTGCTGAGGGGTCTGGGAACAGGGGAGGCAAACTGGGCAGACAAAGAGAGAAAGACAACCAAGCACCCAACCGCCGAGCAAGGGCCTGGCCAGAGGCAGATAGGTACATGTCAACTCCACCCATGAGCTGAGCTTGCTCTGGTCCCGATTCTGTTCAGGCATGTTAGCATGTTATCAAATGCCCCATGTGCCTGGTAGAAACCTTCCCAGAGCAGCTCCAGCTTCAAAGCAGAATTCGGAAGCAAAAAGCCCACACCCAAAAGGAAAACCTAATTTTTGCCGTTTTTTAATCTGTAAGATTTTTCCGCTTTCAAACGGCTCCAACAGCCCTTCCAACATGAGAAATCCCAGGAAAGGAGAGTGACTTCCTTCAGCAGGCTAGGAATACATGAATCCTGTCACATGCAGACTATATCAAACAGCTCGAATAACTTTGACTGCACGAACCCTTTGGAAGCCCCCAGGACACAGAGGATGCACTAATGCCGTTTCACCTCCAAGAGCCCCGGCTGCAGCGCTGCTGCAGGTAGCAGCTCAGTTCACAGCTGAGTGGTAATTCTCCAAAAAAGCCAGGCTATGCCTAAGTAAAATTTCAGCCCTGCTCTTAGCCCTTTCTCAGGGCTGAATGCCGTCATGCACCAATGTGCAGCTTGCCATCCCACCCTATATCTGCATCTCTCCTGGGATCCATCCCCCCAGCTGGGGAGCTGCTGGGCACTGGGATCTCCAGCAAGCGTTCCCGTGAGAAGGGGAATGCAATTGCCTTCTCCTGCCTCCACAGGGTCAATAAGCAGCCGATACCTTGCTGGTATCTCCCCCGCACCTAATCACTGCTGCTGAGCGGTTACTGCGTGGGAGCAGGCGGGCGAAGGCCTTGGGAAAACGGCGTGACGGGAGCAGAGCACAGAGCAGCTGCCCGAGGGGCACCTCCAGGCCTGGGAGGCTGCTCGGTGCCAAAGCCCAAATTGCAACGAACAAATCCTCCGGGCTCGCTCAGAGAGTAAGGACAAGGTCCGGTGGGATGAGTACTGGCCAGGTGAGTGCAACGCTGCGGCTAGAGGGCTGAGCGCTCCTCGCTGCTGTCCTTCTCCTAGGGAGACCTCGCTGCCATCAGGGCACTGCAGGAAGCCCCATCTCAGCCTGCGATGCTTTGGGCCAGCCGCAGCCCAAAGAATTGAGGATTTATGGCATGTGACAGGACTAAGCATGGCTCCCATCACACCTGCTCCACACCTGGAGAAGCTAAGGGGAGACAAGGGGAAGGATCCTACAGCGTATTTTCACAGGACAAAACCCAGGCGAGGTATCTTCTGCTTTCCGGAGCTGCTGCAGCTAATCCCAGAGGGGAGAACCCAAGCTGACCTCCTACATCCCACCAGCTCATGCACTGCTGCACAGCTTCTCCCCGAGATACCAGAAAGCTTTAGACAGGGCTTGGCCAACCTCCAGCTGAAGACCACAGTGTGGGTTGATGTGCAGAGACAGAGCGGGACCATTTGTGCCGCTGGGTGTGTGCACTTGTGATACTGTTCCCGACTACCTAGCCCAAAAGAGAAAATGCTGCTAACACCCCTCCGAGTCCCTCTTTTAGCTCTCGTCACTGATGCCTGTGTTTTCAGCTCAGGAACAAAGATCCCAGCCCTGCATCCCCTGGTGTGCACATTATCTGCAAAGTAATTACGCCTGTTGTCTGAAACAAATTGATTCATTACAGTGTGCTGTGCTTAACCATGTTAACTAGCTGTGCTTTTCTAACAACCCAACTGGCTCCATAAAAAATCTTCCTTTAATATCACTGATAAATGACAGTAAATCCAATGCATTATCCAAGTAGAGTGGAAGATAATAAACCAGTCCCCAAGCAGGGGAGGAAGAGACAACTTCATTTTTTGGGCTTTGTATCCTAATAATAAGTATATGCAATTAAATTTCCATTGCTGCATTTATTTTTTGCTCTTTTATAATTTTTGTTTTGAAAGAACATTAATGTTCAAGAAACGCTATATTCATAGGAATTTCAACCTGTTTTTGCTGGATCAGCATAAGTGCAAAAGATCAGAAAAGCAGAATATCAGATCGCTCTGAATTCCTCAGGTCTCGTTACAGAGTGTTTCATTATTTCTCCTGGACACTCAGCTCAGGTCTCCCTGATTTGTGGACCGTTCATACAGCAGCCGCAAGAGAGAAAGAAAAATGGAATTAGGAGAGAGGGGGGTATGTGATTATAAACCCCCCAATTTAGCGGGAAACGGAAAGGACAGCTGTTGTGCCTAAAATGATATACAGCTCCCTTCTGTGGAAATGGACTCATTTTCTTTTATCTTCCCATTCTGGTTCTCCTGAGATGTGCTTCTGTTAACCGAAGCACTTAGGGAAGCTGATAACTTTGCAGGATGGTGGCAAAACTGAAGGTGATTCATGTAATTTAAATGTGGTGGGGGGGGAAAAAAAAAAACACAAGAGAGAAACAACCGAGGCAATCCATTTGCATAGGTTTGCAGAAAGGGCATTTTTTACTCGCAGGGCGGTTTGACAGCTCCGACGCTCCGTGCTGCCGCATAGGGCACCAAGCCTGAGAAATGACCTTACGATTCCCATGCCCCGGGGAGCCTGGGGAGGGATGGCCACGGGCTGGAAGTGTGCTGAGGCTGACGTTTTCCTTCCTCCACCTCCCCTCCTCTCCCTCCTCCCGCGCTGTCTCCCCCCACCTGCCCCCGCCAACCCCAGGGTGGGGTTCACAAGAATAACCGGCACAAAAAATAGCAGCCGCAACCTCAGTCCTTCTGCCAGATGACGAATGTCACCCCCGTGAAGAAAGCAGAGCACGCACGCGCGCAGATGCGAGCACGGTACAACTGCCTGCATGCAGTTAAACAGAAATCCCCCCTTTATAATAGGAAATGACAGCACTATTAAAATAAACAGGCGGGGGGGGGGGGAAGGCGGAGGGCACCTAAAATAACCACATTCTGACTCGGCTGCAAATGGCATCTCGAAAGACAGCATTTAGGAAAGTGCTTAATACCCGTCCATTACTTTCTTGCATCAGAAGACCCGCTTCGAAAAGCGGGGCTCCCTCCACAAGAAGAAGGTGCCAAGGCCAAGGAGCACGCAGCATCGCTGCCCGCAGGCCCCGCGGGCCGAGGAGCTGCACGGGGGCATCTCTGAGCTTGGATTTCAGAGGAAGCCCAAGCAGGGGCCAGCTGAGCCACCGCCAAAATTGCTGCCCCGCTACCCCCAAATTGCCTCCTATCGCTTCGAGCCCCAAATTTATTAACTTGCAGTGCCCACAGCCTGGACGATGCAAAGCACATCCCAGAGGCAGCCAGCTCCTGCGCCCTGGTAGTGCCGATGCACAACCCCGGCAGCAAGTCCCCCAGCCCATGCCAGCACGCCAGGGCTGGTGGCAAGGCCAGCTCGTCTCTGAGCTTTCCGCCTGCAGCACCCGAGCCAAGCCTGGCCTGGGAACCCGTCCCACCCACCGCCGAGCAACGACTGTCCAACCGCGGCCAAAGCCAGCCCTCGACTCCAGCGATCCCAGCAGGGCACTCTGCAGCTCTAAAGCTGCTTCTATTTTTAATTCGCTGGTTGCTTTATCCCCACTTCTCCTTTTAACTTCACGTCCTCTTCAGTAAGGCCTCTGAAAACCGATAATGATACCAGCATAAAACAGAAAAAACCAAAGAGAGGGAGAAAAGACATGCTCATTTAGCATTCTGATAAGTAAAAAAATAGAAGTATACAAACTACAACGGATTAAAATACATACAGTCAGCTAATATTGCGTATATCTATATATCGCGAGGGGAACCAGAAGATTGCCATAGCTCTAATATTCACCAGCTCCTTTGGCTCTCAGAGGAGCCTGGGAAAGATGTGCCAGTCCCAAAGGTGAGCCAGGGCCCTGCACGTTTCCACCCAGATGGCACCAAATATGGGATCAGCAGACCTGTGACCCGTCTTCTTCCAGGACAGACATCTCCAGCTGAAGGACGCAGGTCCGTTATGGAAGAATAAATCCCCCACTGTTGAACCAGGCTGCTGGGCGCTGCTGCTCTTCGCTACAGAGGGGAGATGACACGTGTGCCCACCCTCACCTTTAAGCTGAAGGAGAAGGGTCCAGACGGTACCTGCTGGCGGGAGGAGAGATGCGGCCACTCCAGCAGCAAGGATGCTGTGACCTGGAGCACCGCTTGCATTTCCCAGCACGGGTCACCTATCCCTAATGCTGTTCCTGTAAATCTGCGGTGCTTAAAACCGCTCACACCCTGACTCTTAGCTGGGAGCTGGCAATTCTGGGCTTTAATTGCATGCTGGCACGCAGTATCCTCATTATAACAGCCAACGTTTTATTTGCATGGGGATTCTCTCAGCATTTCCTCTTCAACGTACGTTGCTTGGCCTCTTTCCTGTAATTTTCCCCTGGGCTGCAAAGGTGCTTGCTTCTAACCTCACTTCTTCTCGAGGGCACTGTCCGTGTGTCCGGCGCGCCTCGGGATCGCCTCCTCCCGCAGAGAGCCGGGCTGCGGCGGCGAAAGAAGGAGCTGGGGAGGGACAAGGCAGCGATGGGCAGGGAGAGCCCGCTGCCCCCCGCGCCGCGGCTCATTCTGCACGCGGCGCGGCGGGGAAAAAAGAGCCTAAGGCTGCGGCTGATCGCTGTCTGCTGCCGAGTGTCAAAATGACATTTCCAGGCAAAGCAAACGGCGCCTGGGGTTCCTCCCTTCCCCCAGCCACCTCCTTCAGGTGCATCGAAACCCTTCCCAGGCGCAAGGGCTGGTCCCTTCTCCAAGGCGTTAGGCTGGCCCAGGTTTCTCCTAGACCTCTATCCCTCCATGAGACCCGGTTCGGCTGTCCGGAGCTGGGTGAGGGAGTTCACAGGAGGTCTCAACAGCTTTGCCCATCGCAATTGGTTTTATGCTGCCAACTCTTGCCCTGCCCAGGGCATCTGCCACCCGCAGGGACAGGCGCTGGCTCTGCTGTGCTGCTGCCTGCTCCTCTCTCCCAATCTCCGGCAGGGAGGCAGCAGCCCAGGTGGGGTCCCCCCTCGCCCTCGGCACCTATACAGGCCTTGCGCCAGCGCATATAGCTGCCTGCTACTCCAGTCAGCCTGTAAATGTACTTTTTTTTTCTTTTCCCCAGGTTTATTTGTGCCTCATAGTAATGAGGCAATTAAGATGTGCATGTGAGATTACCCTAATCTGTCAAAGTGTAACAGCTCCTTTCCACGGGATACACTGACCAGTGATTCATAACTCCTGCTCCCGCCGCGTATTACTAGCCGTGCCCCAGACTGCTTGTTATTCCGCGGGAACCAGGATGCTGTGGCTCGGTTCCCGCCTCCGCCGCCGGCTGCTCTGGGACCGCGCGAGAGCCTCGAACCTCCTCCTTGCCGTCTGAAAAACAGGGCTTGCACCATGCCCCTCAAGATATATGTTGCTTATGGGGCTAACGAGAACAAAGCTCGTTCTCCTCCTCCTTGGAGGTGCAAGCGTGACGAAGGCCCGCGTCGTGTTTGCCTGAGGAGGGGCAGGCTGACGGATGCACGTGGCCCTGCGTGGAGCCGCCCACGTTTGCACCTCAGCTGATGCCGGTCCAGAGCTAAAATGACCCAGCTACCTTGCCCCATCGCTTGACTCTGATTTTGAAGAGGCCTCCGGGCTGGCAAAAGGATCCGGGGATCCACAAAAGCCCACTCGGAAAGGTAGGCGGAGGGATTATTTTTCCTTTTTATTAAAAAAAAAAAAAAAAGCCGCAGAATTAAAAAGCAAAAAGGCAAACATTTCCTTAAGCGCACCTCCCCTCAGAACATCTTGTCTCCAAAAGAACGTGTTATTAAACCACCCACCCTCGTACCTAGCGTTTCTCCCCTCCGGCGGGAAGGTGGGGTGGCGAGCGCTCCTTGCCTTTCAATCACTTCCCTGAGCTGCGACCAAACCGATGAGGAAAACGCCGTGACACAAACCCCTGCCTCCCTCGCAAGGAAATAATCAGATTTTTTTTTTTTTTTCAAAGGAGCTGATCGACCGCAGGCCCAAGGATGCAGTGGGAGGGGACCGACCTGCTAGCAAGAGCACCAGAGTTTTATTAATGGGCTGGGCACCCTCTGGAGGCTCTAATAACCGAGACCAGCCTTCCACTTGGGACTGGTCGTGCTTAGGGAGCCGGAGATTGCGGTGTGAAAGGTGGGGAGGGGGTGTTCATTTGCTAAGTGGCATGTAACAAGCTCATCCACCCAACGACCGCGGCCAACAACAACAACAAAAAATATAAATATATAAAAAAAGAATTCCTGGATTTTGCTCAGATCCGGACAAGGTAGGGAAGGGGAGCGGTTTTCAAAGCGATGCCTGGGTGAGGAAGGATGCCAAGAGAGTCACATTAACCACATCTATCATCCGACTGGCAAGTCGAGCCTATGTGAACGATATATATTTACATAAATTAGACAAAACTGTCTTTTTTGGTTTGGCACTATTATTTTCCAATAGGCAGGCTACCAGAAGGACATGTTCACCTCAAGTCTCACCACTGAATCCAAAAATCAAAGCTGGGGAGCCACCTCCGGAGCAGGATGGACAACTGCTCCACCTTGTCCGATAATCCTCGGTGTCCGGTGGGACGGGAAATTCCCTTCTTCATTTGGAAAGGTGACACAGAGAGGCAGACTCTGGTCGTCCAGCCCGCAAGTCGAGCTGGGCACCAGCACAGAGCCTCTCTCCTTCAGTGCCAGCTCACCCTACGTGCATGTGGTGGGGCTACGCTTTGCATCTCTCACCCACGCAATGACAAAATCACTTTTTCCTCTTAGTGACGGTGATTCCTTCCAGTTTCCAAAATTCATACAAAAATTTTGCCTGCCAAGCGGACCTGAGGCACGTCAGCATCGGAGCTCTGCTATGTATTTTGCTAGCGTGGCATCACCTTGTAGTATCACGAGGACTATTTGTTTAAGAAGACAAACAGCGCTTACGCATGCCACTCATTCACTCGGCGAGGAGTGGAAACGTAAGCGTCTGTGGGGCCCTTTGTGAATTAGTCTCCTGGCATTTTTAAAGGCTAGTTATGAAGTGCAGCAAATATTATGCATCTCTGAACAAACCTATCCCTGCAGGTTAGCTCAGGCTACAGAGAGCCTGCACCAGACACCTTGCTCTAAATAATCTTGTTTTTGTACAGATACAATCTGGAGAAACTGCAAATTAGGAACCAAATCCTCCCACTGAGAGGACCTGGTCTGGCTTGCAGGGCACTGAACGTTCTCAGATCCTGCAGGCTGGAACGGGAATTTGCTGCTGCTCTGGGACTGCTGGGACCCAGGCCCTAGCCCGTGGCGTAATTAAGTAAAGGCCACGCGCTTCTAACAAGCTAGCAGATTTCTTTTTATTTTTATTGGCATCGATCCTTCTACTGGCTCTTTGCTCAAGTCAGCCCCTCCATCGCTACACGATGATTAACAGGTTGAGCTCCCAAAAGGCTTTCGTGTCTCCTCTCCCATCATGCTGGCAGGCAACAGGTACCTGAAGAGCCTCAGCAACCCTGTTGATCTCCACTAAGGTCTCACACCCCGGCGCAGCCCTAACGGGGGTTTATAATGTGGTTCCACACCGCGGTATGAAGTCTGGCAGAAGGACACCCAGGCTCTGGGCAAGCCCTGCAGAAACCCGCCACCCAGCAGCTCTACGTGCTGCGGGATTAACGTAAAGATGCTGTCACACCACCGGCACCAAGCCCCGTGGCTCTCTTAGTCCCTTGAACCCATCTCTCAGGCTTCAGATAACTGCAAACAGGAGCTCTGGCAAGGTCAAAGCCAAGCCCAAAGTCTCCTGTAATTGAAAGGCCATGTTTTCACTTTGGTTCCTTCCTTCTGCCCTCTTTAAACTACCCAGCACGCGTCCTAATTTCAGAGTTTATACAACTCTCCCAAGTCGGTAGCTCTGGGTCACTTCTGGGCGGCAGCCTGGCGAAGTCCAAAGGCCGCGTTACGAGGCACATCCAATGCGCTGAGCAGGTTTTGGCAGGCGGGGACCCCAGTGATAAATGGTCCCGAGCAGGCAAATAACTATAAACAACTAGCGGAGCTACATCGAAGGCACAGCCTGACTCCAGATGGTGTTTCCAGGGCTGCGTTTCCTCGCAAGGCCGGGACAAATTAACTAACCGCGGGCAGGTACTGTAGGCAGGGGCTTGGGGAGGGGGGGTCACGTTCAATCCCGGCTTTTCATTATGGCCCTGCAGTCGGTCCCTTAGCCTTGTCCCCGCCACGCACGAACCGAGCAGCTCGCTGGAGGTGATGAGTTTGGGGCTTGACTCACGTGGGGATAAAGAAAGCAAAAGGACAAGAGGGTACTTGTGGGATCAGTCCTGAACGGTGCTGCGGAGTCACTGCTCTGCAGGACCGCTGCCCTCTTGGGTCAAGGCAGTAGGTCCAAAGCACTTCTCCAGCACAAATGCTCAACGGTACCTTTCTACAAGAGGTTTTGTGCTAGCCCTGATGCTCTCCTGGCCTGAATCCAGTGTTTTGGGCACTTTAAAATGTTAGTGACGTGGGAAGTTACCCTGGCGTCTGAGTATTTCCACTTTGTATGCTGACTGTGTGCATATCTACATCTACATATATATATATGTGTGTGTGCGTGTGTGTGTGTAGATATATAAATAAAATACACATACACATTATATGCCTGTGTTTGTGTGTGTATATAAATCCTGCGGGAGGGGGAGCATGGCAAACGCAACGCGACCGAGTTTCCATTCATCCTTTACAACCACTCCATTTTCATGGAAACTCGCTCATACTTCAAGTGACGCACACTCCCTCCCACGCGGCGTTCTGCAAAGAGAAAAAAAAAAAAGAAAAGAAAGGGAAAAAAGGAAGAAAGAAAAAAAAAAGAGAGCAAGAGGAAAATCCCAAGGCATTTCACCAGAGACACACTCGCATCGGAGCTGACCTCCTTGAGGATCAGCCCTGCCACTGCCGCAGCTGTTTCCTCGAGATCCTCCAGCATCTCCAGCAAGGCCTGGGGGAGGGTTCCCAAGGTATATGGTGCGGTGGGAGGCATTTCTGCATGTGTGTTTGCTCCACACTCGCTCCCAGTCCTTCCACCCAAGAGCCCATGGCCCCCCGGTCCTTGCCATGAAGCTGCTCCCGTTTCTGATGGTGCCACCAGCATCCGGACCACTGAACCCCACCATACGTGGTGGCTGCCGGTGCCGCAGCCGTGCCGAGGAAGGTGGCTGCCAATCCTTGCTAGGGCTTAGCCTCAGTGCCATGGCTGCAGCGAGGACACGGCCCCGCTGACTGTGCTGGGGACTGCTGTCCCCGAATGCCACCTTCACCCTGGCCACTGGCTGTCCAGCTTCTACCACCTCTTTGATTACCCCACAGATGGCTCACCGGGCTGCGTTTGCAGCCCTCGGAGCCCTTCGGTGATGGGTATCCCCTTCCAGCATGGCCTTAAAAACTGCGAAAAGCCGTTTTTTTCACATTCGGAGCTGGCCTGGGCTGTCCAGAGCGCCGGGGGGGGCTCCTGCAAGAAGAGGAAGGCACCTTTGCTCCCTCTCGCGCCACTTCTCCTCGGAGCCAGAAAGAGGAAAAGAAATTAAAAAAAAAAAGGGCTCCTATTGAGCAGCGCGTGCACTGGGTGGGTTTGCTTCCTGACCAAAAAAAAAAAAAAAACACACACAAAAAACAAAAAACGATGGAAAATGTGCCCAGTTTAACCATGGAAAACTGGTTTGGCTCACGTCCCTCCCGAGTGGACAGGATTGTGAGCGACTTGGACGCGGAGCCGGGCAAGCCTGGCACCAGCCTCCGCGAAAACACGGCACCCAAAGACACCGGGTGCCGCGGAAAAGCGGGGACAGGGAGGCGCCGACCCCGACCCTCCCCTCTCGTCTGTGCCCCTCCCCACACCCCCGTCTTCCTCCCCTGGAGGGAGAGGGACGCTGAAGGAAGGTCTCTGGGAGCACAAATAAAAGGGTCAGAGCGCTAGCGTGTTAAATGAGCTCCAGATGTGCGTGCGCCGCGGTGCCTGCTCGCGGCCGGCAGCCTGAGTCACTGCGGGCAGGGTGGGGAAAGGGGGGGGTTATCTCTATTTTGGTGCTGGGCGTGGGGCCCGGCAAACAATGCGAGGAGAAGGCGGTGCAGTGTTTGAGCAGGCTTAATATCGGCTCCCGAGCAGGTACAGACAGGCTCCGCAAAAACCCGAGCGCGAGGCTGAGCTCCCGAGCGTGGCGATGTGCAGAGGCCGCGCTCCACCCCCTGTCCGGGCAGGGTTAATCCCGGCAGAGCTTCCTTGCGGCTCTGCATGCGGCATCGCCGCGAGCCCCCACCCCGTCCCCGGCCGCCCTCGGCAGGGCGGTCGGACAGACCTGGCTGCGTTTGGGAAGTGTTTGCTCTTTGCCTCTCCTTCTGCCTCCTTTTCTCCCAGCAATATCCTTCCTAGACATCCATCCAGGAGGAGACCCGATTCCCAGTGCACGCCCTGAGACTTGTCTGCTGCAGCCTCCTCACGTCCCCCGTATTTTATATTTATGCATGTACTCCCGCACCGACTTTCCCAGAATAATAGGAGCCTCGTTCTGTCTCAGGGACTAGTGCGAAAGTGTTGGATTTCAGTCCTAGTGCCCCCGTCTACAAAATCTGGACTGCTTTGGGCCAAGCTCCATAATGCAAGATCAGCATCAGTGTTCATCTCCCACCCTGCCCCGCGTGGCTTATGTAATGCTGTCTTTAGGCTCATGGTCCGATGGATATTTATGTGAGTGGGAGCTCAGCATAACCTCGGGTCAGAGTATTTTCCTCCAGTGTCACCAGAAACCTTGTATGGTTTGGCTCCCTTAAGATCCTCTGCAGCCTCATTTGTTTTTAATTGCCATTTAAGTCCTTGAGCTCTAAGCACCCAAGCTCTCCTGCTACAGCTAGACTAGAATAGCTCCAATGTGGACGTAGTGTTCTCACAAGGTGCTTCTTCAGACCAGCTTATTCTCTGACAGCTATGCGCGGCAAGGCCCCGCCGGCATCACCAGCTGGCTGTCTGCACTGAGCCGTGTTCAGAAGTTCTAGTCCTAGTTGATACCTGAAACACTGCATCTAACATAAGCATTAAGCATGATTTTTTTTTTCCTTGATGTGGTCTTGACTTTGTTGATTTCTATAGGAGCTGTTGAAGGGTGGATGAACAGCCTGGACAAGAACAGAAGCTCTCTCCCCCATCCTGATCTGCCATGGAAAAGACAAAAAGGTGTAGCACCAATGATGTCCATCCCAAATGCTGCAGATGGACCAGAGACCCAAGCTTAGCACCCTGATCTGAATATCCCCAAACCCTGGGAACATTTTATTATAGCACCGGGGTTAGCTAGAGGACTCGTGAGCTGACCTGACAGACTGAGTTACACGTAGGATCCTACCCCTTCCAAGCACTGAGATGTACAAAAACAGGACTTCCCATCACATTTCTTTCTAACCAGTTCAGGCTCCTGAACCCACTGATTAAACTGTGCTATCTCGTTTAATCAACTTTCCAGAAGGAGCTCTGAAGCCAATGAAAAAGCCCAAGGCAGAGAGGAAAGAACAACTATTGGACCAAATCCGGATGGTTTTTACCCATGTGTCTCCTCTCAGTCACATACAGTCCAACTTCATTGCAGTTAGGCATTAATCAGAATGGGCAAATGGCACGTGTCCCCATCCTTCTCCAACCTGAGGAGAAGTAACATTTTTCTGCAAAGCAACACTTCTCTGAATCACATATCCTGACTATGCTAAAACTCCACTGAGGCAAATCATTTTTCTAACCCCTGAACTGGACGTTTCTAGAGGAAATACTGACAGACTTCTGCAGAGGACAGTTGGGGAAAAGGCATGACACTTTCATCTAGACTTTTTGCATGTAAACCAACTGCCTAATGAGCTCTCTGAAGACCACTAGTAATATATGAGCATAACCTGACAGTGCGGCCGAAGCACTGAATATCCAGCGGCAACTCCCTCTCTTCAAGGGATGATTTAATCCACCTCTCAAGGTTACAGAGCAATTTAACCACAGATCACGGGTTAGATTCAGATCTCATTTGTATCTCGACTCCTTCTGTGAGTGGGGCCACTAGTTTCTCTACCAACCTGCTAGAAAGCAGCTAAATGGTCAGATCAGCACCTGCTCTTGCAAAGCTTTACATGCCTTAGCAGTTTGTGACATTCGGTGGGGCCTACCCATGCACAGCTTGGTAAAAAGAGCCAAAGCTGTTGAAGGCGACAGAAAAAACATCTGAACTCTCCCCAAGAATTAACCTGGAAAAAGGAGAAGAAAAATACCTACAGCTCAGATCTTTCAGCCCAAACAAATTGACATTCGATAGCATTAACTTTTCAACTAATGCCCCTGCAAGCAAGTAGGGGGTTTGCAGGACTGGGCCCCAAGGAAGGCAAATCCTACGTCCCAGCTGACTCCGAGTATACGCCAACTTACAGTCTGATACGATTTAAAACAGCTGACTTGTAAATGAGGCTTATAATGGAATTGGCAAATGACCCTTAAATATAGCATAGCAAACCAAGAGCATACAAAAACAATCAGGGCTCAAGTCAGGATTCAGGTCTCAGCCACAAGGGAGAGCAGGATCAGAGGTGTTTCACACCGCTGGGTAAGAAGGCAGCATAAGCAAGCCTGGGAGAAAACCTCAGCCTCTCTCCTCTTGGGGCTTTCAAAGGGGGGACCCTTCAAAAAGAAAAAAGTAGAGAAAAAAAGGAGAAAAAGTGGCCTTGCCATGTTAAGAGAGAGAGCCTTGCGTGTTTGTTTTGGCTGATCCTGAACTCCAGGCAGTTTCCAACTGGAACCCAGAAATGCTTATGGTGTTTGGATTCTGTCTAGATCCCTCCCATGACGTGAAGAGCCATTCGGGATGATGGGCTGGGATTTTTTTTTCCCCTAACGACTATATTTACTGCTACATTCTGAACTCACCATGCTGTCATTACAATGTCAGATTAAATTACATGTGTGATAACCATAACATAAATACGTGCGCTAGTTCACAAAGGCTTTACAAGGAAACATTTTCAAAGGAAGTTGGAATTGCTCAAATGTCCAGGTTCAAAGGGGGTGTCCAAAGGAGGCTTTGAATTAAAGGGCACCGACTGTAGCCAGAATCTGGCCTGCTGGAGCTGAACAGACGGAATTTATGCTTTTGTCTGGCTTTACTGGGCAAAGCGTTTTCTTATTTGTCCTGGTGTAACTACAGTGATTTAACCGATGCTACCCTGGATTTACACCAGTGCAGCCGAGGACAAGGAAGTTACAATGGTCTGCAAGGCAGTTCTGCATATTAATCCAAATCCTCTACCTGGCCAGAGGTAACTGGCTCAGCCTTTGAGGCTGTTCTGCTGAATATTCCTGTAACTGCTGGGAAAAAATAGCAGCCAGCTTTCTTCCAACCACTGTGGGCAGCTGGGTAAGCAAACTTGGCTGCTCTGCCTCGAAGGCTGTTCCAGGACACACTTACAGAGGTAGCGACCTCCAGGAGAGAGGTGGGATGGCATCGTCTTCCACTGGCACAGCTGGACGCGTAAGTCAACATCTGTGCAGGCTCTAATTGCATCTACCCACAGGGACAGGTACACCTATAACTAAGCCCGTTTAGTTAAGGTGCTACATCTTCCAGGCAAACCTATTAGATGTTACAGATCAGTCTTGTGGAGCAGTGTGACATATCAATATCTAAACATGCTTTGGCACTCAGCTCCCAAATAGAGGGTGTCTTGCTGAGCAGCTGCTTCACTCTTGCTGTCTTACACAAAAAGAAATGCAGGTGCATAACACAACCCCAGGTATCTGTGTGCGGGAGAAGGATATCACATGTGCATGGAAAGTACATGGCATCCATGGTACTATTTTAAGACATAGTCTTTGCCCTGGGCATGAAAGCCTCAGCATTTTACTCCCTTGTCCCCATCATTTCACTGTCTGTATTTTGTATTTAGCATAGAGATGTCAGTGTCTGCGTTAAATGTATTACGATGAATTCTCTCTAGCCGAGGAAAATTTCTTAGATAAAGGGCTACAATAAAATAAGACATTTGGAAGATCTATCTCTCCGTCCACCCATCTAGCCTCCCATCTCTGGCATTTCTAACACACATTATGCTGCTTTATTTATGCATCACATTAGCAAAATAACCTTTAAAACATTTTAATTTATTCTCCTTGTTTGTTGGGGAAAACACTCACCAAAATCAGCTTAAATGCTGCATCTTGCATTTTATGTGTTTAGACACATATATCCCTTCATTCAATCCTAGGAACAGACAGGAACCCAGCAGCTTGCCAATGCTGCACTTCAAAGCAGTACGCCGGTGCTCGCCACGACCACGGGCTAGGATGAAACGGCAGCACCGCAGCAAGCCGGGACTTTCCTTTTCCATGTCGGCACTTCAAAATGTTTGGAAATACACTTAAGCCCCATTCTGACCACTGCCTCTGTTTGCAAACCCTGCCCTGAGATTCATGTCAGGTCAGCAGGAGTCGCGCTCGCATTGTTCGCATACCTGAGGATAAGGCAGCGGGACTCACTCACTGCACACAGAACAAAGACCTGAGTTATTGCAGTGCTTTGCCCGGTGCCGAGCGCAATTACGGTTAGAGAAAACCCTTGTTTATAGCAGAATCCTTCTAGTCGGGGAAAAAGTGACTTAATTATAAGCTCATTGTGCTCTAGGCGTGTACAGTATGTTTGTGAGTGGTGCGTGTATGTGTGTGTGTGAGGCTAAGAACAGGGCTGTGCTCCTTGCTCAGGTGGACAGACATCTCTGGTGACTCACTGATGAGCTGCAGTTGACGGTAGGGGCAGACAGACCAGCTGCTACAGATGGGGAAATGGGAGATCTGAAGTCTCCTTCCATGACTGTTGAGGACCTGTTGAAGGCCCCAGAGATAGGCTTGCTCAGGTAGGTCATGACCTAGGTTTGGTTTCTACTTCCTCCTCCAGAGGTCCTGCAGGATTGGAGCTCAGTATAGAGTTGCTAGCATTTTACCCATAGATGCTACAGCCCTTTATACGCCCAAGCGCTCCACTAGGCCATATAACAGCACCTTATATAGGAAAAGGTCCACATACAGTTAACCATGCAGAGATCCTCAGTGCTGTATATGCCAAGGTACATGCTCCTTTACGGCATGCACACGAAGCGTATGCATCAGAGAATACTTTCACAGCACTGTCTTTTCTTCCATTTATTTTAAGGAACAGAATGTGGTTTCCTCTACTGCATTTCTCATATGATGCTTAAAAATAAAATTTGAACCTACATCAAACCAAATAGCTTCTTGCCCAAGGTGGTAAAGAAACTATGGTGAACCCATCAGGAAGGGGAACGTAGCTCCTCTGTGGCTCTGTTCACCGAGCACCATTCAGCCCCTAAGAGCCAGTGCAAAATTTGCAGTGTATCCTTCCTGCTGTCGCATATGAGTTCTCGGAAATGTGTAACACATCGAATAGAGCACAGTCTGATTTACACTTACAGCAGGGCAACTTTAACGGCAGCAGGAGCGCACGTGTAAATCTCTAGGCACAGTAAAAAACCATATAGTCCTGGTCCTTTGAATTTGTTCTGCTCTGAATGCCATTGAATAAAAATGAGGTTCTTCAGTAAAAAAAAGAGGGACATGTCCTTTCTGCAGGAGAGGAGGGATTTCTAAGGGCACAGCACTATAAATAATCATTCAAGCCATTTCCATGTGCCTCAACAACAATCTGTGACAAGCCACAAAATAGACAGTAAAGCGTGTGGGTGTCCTCACAGTCCTAGCGCCATCCAGTTTATTAATTTCTAAGACTCGTTATTGCCAACCACTGCTGTTCAGAGAGCGTCTGTCCTGTCCTCAGAGTAGAAACCCACCGCCAGGATCCCTGCTAAAGTCCTAAATGACCTTGACTTCTCTTCAGCCTTCATCTAGGGCAGGTTAAGCTTCTGCTCTTACGGTGTATTTGAGTTTGAAGGCATTGGACAAGGCCCTGTGAGAGAATAAAGATGAGGCTGCTTGTGAAAATGCAAGCTGAAATGAGAAAATGAAATGAATGGCCACCCCTAAAAGAAAAAACTCCTGCCATAAAGCAGATCTTGAGAAAAAAAAGAAATGGTCGTGCACTGCCCTGCTTTGCTAAACAGGCAGATGGGACCTGTATTTCTCTTCTGAAACTTTAATGGGAAGAATATGATTCTGCTGCAAGCGTATTTTATATGCTTGGCGATTAAAGGGGAAGGGAAGGGTATAATTTATAGAATTGTGAAACACACAGGATAGCTTTCTAGCTACAATGTTTCTTTATTTTCTTGTTATTTCTTTTTTTCTTCCTTTTGCTTCTAGGGCTTGTGAAAGGTGATGGATGGGCAGCAGTGGAGACAGAAATCTTCCTTTTATATTTGTGGGGCAGGTACCTCATCAGCAACAGCAGCGGCTACACGAGCTGCACCTTCTCTGAACACGAACAATCCTGAGAGGAAAAAAAGCTGCTTCAGTGTACCCTCAGGCTTTCTACACTACTTGGCTCCTACAGCCATCTCACCTATCAGTCATTAATGGACTTCATGCTTTCAAAAGGTAAGGTTGAGTCAAGTCTTGCTGTAGCCAGCAGCACGCAACATGTCCAAGCTCATATCCATCTGAGTCTCCAGACCCTGTACCTCCAGGCACAGTCTACCCCTCACCTTGAGTTGTACCAAGATAACTCAGCTACGCTGGCACTTCCCGTCCTTGTCACCTCTGTATGAAGCAAGCAAGCTTCAGCTCCTTTTGGCTAGAAAGCAGCCTTGTAGAGAAGGATCTGGGAGTCCTGGCGGACCACAAGGTGCACAGGAGTCAGCAGTGTGCCCCTGCAGTGACAAAGGCCAGACACACACTGAGTTGCTCTGGCAAAAGTGTTGCCAGGAGGTCAAGGGAAGTGATTCTTCCTCTCTGTTCAGTGCTTGTGAGATGAGATCTGGAGGACTGTGTCCACTTGGGGCTCTCCAGTACAGGACAAACATTATCATCCTGGAGGTACAGCAAGACGGTTAGGAGGCTGGAGCACACAACGTAAGAGGAGAGGTTTGTTTAGACCAAAAAAGAGAAGGTGAACGGGGAAACCTAATTGTTTTATTCAACTAACTACTTAATAAGTAGCTATAGAGAAGATGGAGTTCTCAGAGGACAAGATGCTATGGACACAAGTTGCAGCAGAGGTCCTTTTGATCATATGTAAGAAAAACAATTTTTACTATAAGGCTGGTCAGACATTGGACTATGGACCCAGAGAGGCTTTTTCCATCCGTGGAGATACTCAAAACTCACTGATACAAAGGCATGAGCCAGACCTAGCGCTAGCCCTGCTTTGCGTGGAAGATTGAACAAGAGGCCTCCAAAAGTCCTCACCATCCAAAACCAGTCTCTGACTCCATGCTCTGGTTTTGTAGATAGGGGAGCAAGGCACCAAGGAGATGAAATGATACAGCCACAGGCTCACAGTGGGTCTGCACCTGAGGCTACATCTTCTGAGGGTGCTCTAGAGCCCCCTAGGCTCTAGGAAGCTACTGTAGAATCGCTGCTGTAGAATTGACTGCTTCTGGGTATATCAGACGTGGCACCATGGCTGTACAAGTGCTGGCCTTTCCAGGGTCATTTGCTCTTCTTTCTTCCCTGGTAGAAGGAAGCTCTTCTCCAGCTGAAAAAAATTCTTCTTTTTTTTTTTTTTGGGGGGGGGGAGGGTTGTTGTTGTTGGTTTTTTTCATCCTCAGGGCCAATTCAACAACTCATCTTTCTGCTAAGACTGTCAGCAAAAGTGTCAATTGTACTGCTGGTTTCTGTGATGTGGAATCATGCCCACCAAGACTTGGACCAAGACTGTGCAGCCCATTTCACATAAGCCACCAATCAGCCCACACTTGGCAAAAAACTGAAGACTGTATCAACCATGCCTGCATGACTTATGGCTCTGGGCCATTTTTCTCCAGCCCTCTGAGCAGCCACAATATAAATCTTGCCCTTCCTTCACTAGTCTTTGCCATGACAACACAATCACTTGGCTCCCCATGCCACATGGTCGTTGGGTGTTTGTCAGAGATGTGTCAGTGGAAAAACAAACTCTATACCCTGGCGAGATCAGCTGAAAGGAGAGCAGTTCTTCATAAAACCAATCACTGCTGCCCTTTTTCAACTCACTTGTTGGCTGCAGGAGGAATTCAAGCCCTTGTGAAATCACTATGGACATTTACCTGCACTGGGAGCAAATCCATATTCCTCCCTCCTGTGGGAATGAACAAGCAGAATTTTCCTTGGCCAGAAAAATACAGAGCCAGAGTTGTGCTTTCCCTCCAGTGCCAGCACTTCTCGTGCCTAAGTACCTTCATGAAATGGCGTGGCGTGCATGTGCATGTTTACACATCCTTTGTTCAGACCTAAATTTACCCCCCCTACAGAAGCCTACTTGTCCCCTTGAAGTCAGTTCAGTCCTTCCACCTACCGCAGTGAGGCTACGATTCCTGATAAACTGCACAGTGGTTATTGGTATAGTCACAGAGAAAGCCATTTCCTTGACCGGTAAAACTGAAGCTCTGCAGCAATTTTATATACTATCCAAACGACCCTTCTCCCTGGCTTAAAGCCCTTTACTGAAATATCCCTGGCTCTGATTGTTACTGTACTGCTGGAGCCTGCTGATGGGGTGCTGGGACCCTACCGCGGGCTAGACGGTATTTACAAATATACACACACAGTGACCACCCCTGCGGAGAGCAGCGATGGAGATGACAGTGGGGTTTGATAGCAAAGGGCAAAGCAGTCTCAAACCACTCTTGAGCCCTAGCATTATATTCAGTTCAGGAAGGTCACACAGTTATTAATTATTAAGTATTAGTACTGGAGGGGTGGAGTCTTACTTCTGGGGAGTAGACTGGGGAGGGAAGATACCCATTCCCTGCTGAAAGCTGTGGGTGAACGTACTGCATGTGGCCAGTGAGAGGATTAAGGCACATTCCCTAATTTAAGATTTCCCAATATGAGGAAGGGCAAAAAGTTACAGGGGAACGGCCCAGGAGAAATGACAGCTGGTGAGAGCAAGGTAGGTAAGGGTTGTAGCAGAGAGGAGCGCGGAGGAAGGATTGCAGGGGGAGGCAGCTGCCTGCCGCATGAGCCACCGAGCGCTTCAAACACGGGGCGCAGATAAATGGAGTCACAGAGCAGGGTGGGAGGAGATGAAGGAAGCAGGCAGGAGAGAAGATTACAGGAGTGTAAGGAACAACAAAGAGGAGGAGAGAGGAGAGGAAAAATTATGCAGGGCCTCGAAGGTCAAAAGAGTCAACTTCAAAAGGATTCCTTAAAAGACATAAAGCCAATGCCTTCATATTCAATTATTTAGTTTTCACACAAATCTAAGTAATATATGGTTTTTTTGCACCTCCCAACACTCAATTTGGCACAAAGCGAAGACAAAGTGGAGAAACGACGAGAGAAGTCTGAGACTCTTTACTTCCTTAATGCACTTAGATGGGGCTGGATTCTGCGCTACCAGCTTGCAGAGAGAGCTGAGCAGAGAGGAGGCTTTTCTGCTTCATGTGACCGGGAGGGTGTAAGTGGGACCAAAATCAGGGTTTCTTGTTTGTGGACTGCAAAATGGTGAAAAATAACTTCAAGTTAGATTAAATGACTTGCTTGCCCCGAAATTAAATGTTTTGTATAAATTCTGGGCATCTGTCATAGCTCGTATTTAATTAAAAACAAAGGCAATGTTGAAGCAAACAAATCACACTGCATATGAAACTCAGACTTTCACTCCGAGAACGTTGAAATGAAATGTTGTCCTTCTCCACAATTTTTGTATTAGTACGACAAAACTGACCCAAATTCATGGAAGTGTTTATGTCGTCAAATCTTCACTTTCTACTAAAACATATTTGGCTGAATTATCTCTCCCAACTGTACTTACCGAAGCTAAAGCTAAGTATAAAGCTAAAAGAGTCTGCTCCTGTATCCCGGGGCGTTCAACCCATCAGCACTGTTAAAATCACTGACAAGCTATGGCAAGTTAATGTCAGTAAAATGGTACCCAACAGGAGGTTTGAAGCCTGAATAGTGAGCTCTACAATAAGTTCCAGTCCATTAAACACCAGGCTTAAGTAAAATATTACAGTGGGTCACATTTTAAAGCGGGCAGAATTGGTTAGGGAATCACTGAGGACCCAAGAGGATGTTTCCGGAGGAGAATGGAAATTCTGCCATTCCCTTTTTCTAAAAGAGCCACCTTGCTTTAAATTTCAGCTACCTCCTCCCTGCTCAGATTTTCCTCCCGACTGCAAGGGCTTCTTTCCATACAATCCAAACTTTTCCCCTTGCCTTTAATGGAAGGACTGGCAGATCCTCAGTCACGCCGAGAAGTATTTGGGTTTCTCAGACTACATGGGTAAGAGTAGAAGCACATTCAGAAACAGAAAAAGGTAAAAATGGTTAAACGTTATTTGTTGTTTAACGTTTACAAGAGAAAAGGTCCACCTGAAAATACAAGGGTGAAGACGGCTTGCCTCCTCCCCTTTTCCGGCTAAAGTTAGCATCTCCTTGAGTCTATTTTAATCCCTTGAATTGCAATGGTTACACACTGCTCGCTATCAGCGCGGCAAAGCCTGTAATAATTCACCCGGAACAAGACTATTCCTGGGATCGCTTTGTACATGGAGCAAAATGAGACATCCGCGCTAGACCCTCCCGGGGGCGCGAGCTGGCCAAGGCGGATGTGCACCCGGAGCGCCCCGCGGCTCTTGTTTCGGCTGATGCAATCCCCGGCTCCCACCCAGGTGCAGCTTTGAAACCCTTCGCCCAGAACGGCCGCCTGCCCAGGACACCGTGCCCGGGACGTCTCACTCCAGCGCGAAATCGCAGCAATGATTAACATCGGAGAGGCGAGCGTGCTGCCCCATTGTGTTAACCATGGCGCATCTACAGAACTGGCCCCGGGGTGTTTATAACCCAGTGCGGAAAGAAAGCAGAAACAAAGTGACTTGGCTAAGGCCATCTAACAGGTCAGTAGCAGAGCAAAGAGAGAAACCATGTCCTCTGTCCCCTCCGACAGCTCACCTGGGTCCCAAGCATTTAGTACTTTACTCTGTTCAGCTTTGACCTTACGAGTTCTCTTCACCTTCTCCTGGCAGCTTCCTAATGGGCAAATAAATCTCAGGAGAGTATCTTAAATTCTTTTTTATCACAGACTGTATCAGTGCGATAATAAGATCAGCCTTCAGACTCCCCATTAAGTCACAGAAGGTGTGGTCATCCGTCATGCTTTTCTCAGCCTTAATTGCCAGACAGACACTTTAAGTGGAAAGTCCACCTAATGAGACCAATCATTAAAACATCCCTGGTTCCCATTTGAGATAGAAAATTATATTACTCTAATAAGGGGGTTGCATCTTTGCCCCCCTATTCAATCATGTGGCACAGGGAAGGTGAGGCTTCTCTGCGAGTTTGCCTTGGATGTGTTTCCTTTAAATATAGCCCCCTACTTCAGGCAAGAAAAAGCAATAAAATGCTCGGCAGAGTGAGAACCTGGTGGTCAGAGAAGGGATTTCTGGCCTCAAGGTGATGGAAGAGGGGTGCTGGCACTGTGGACATGCCTGTGCCTGTTGGCTGGATGGAGATGGTGGAAGAGCCACCATGGTCTTGTCATGGTGAAAAAGATGTGAAATCTGGTGTACTTATGGAAAAGGCCAAATGGGACATGTAAGTGGGCTCTTTGGGTGCCGTTTGCACATTACTTACCCTGCCTCGGTTTCCCAGCTCTCTGCAAAACGAGGCTCGTAATAACTACCCAATGGCTTCTTCATGAGCCTGCACCACATGGAAGAAGCCATTGGGTAGTTATTGCCAGCCTCGTTTTGCAGAGAGCTGGGAAACCGAAGCAGGGTAGGTAATGTGCAGAAGAGTACCTAAATCGGGTGGCAAAGCTACAGCAACCTGGCTGAGTGCAAAAAGCCAGCCAAAAGCCCTCACACAGGGCAGGTCCAGCTGAAGTTCATAAATGGCTCACCCTACAAGTGCTCGGCAAAAGGGCGATCTTTCTTCTCCGGTCACGTTTAGTCACGTTACGTGCTGCCTCCCAATAGAAACACTCACTCTAGCAAGACGTGAGGATGATCTGCAAAGCCAGGTTTCCCCCCGCCGGGTGCTTTCCATCTCTCCATCTCACACCACTACTCATCACCGAAATATCTGAGCTCCTTCCACATAAAATGAGCAGAAGTCCCTGGTGGTCTCCAAATGTGCCATATGCCTTTGGCAAAGTGCCAAAGCACCCTCACTCCTCCCTTGGAGGAGGCTCTCACACTGATTTGATCCCATCACAAAGTATTAGCAGCCAGCTGCTCCAGAAGGATTTCCACACAGAAAGCCGAGATAGGCCGGAGTTATTAGCTCCAGCGGCAGATTTGCCAGGTGCTCAGAGGGCTGGTGCAGAGCGATCCCTAATAAAAACAATGAAGCACGGAAGGGTGTGTTGCTTTTGGGTAATAATACATCTTAAAACTGCACGGTGAGGCAAAGACGATGCCGCACCCTAAGCCAGCCGAAGGGTGTGGGCATTATACAATGATTCGCCCACACCCAGAATCTCCACTGACAATTAACATCCAGCCCCGTGTAAGAATCGGTAAATACCGTCTACGAAACCAGGAAACGCTGACATTTTCCATGCATTAGAAAAAGCCCCGAAGATGTGTCTTGACATGAACGCTGCTTTGGGCAGATCTATGCCATCACAGTCAACAGTGGTTACTTTCTGCCTCTGAAAGAATCCATGGTGCAGCCAAGAGTAGTGATTTTTTGTTAAGGTGCAAAGGGGTGCTCCAGCATGGATTTCTGAGTTTTCATCACTTCCCTCTTAAAAAAAGCAAAAAGAGAAGATGGAAAAATCTAAATTATTAATTACATTTTTATAACTATTAAGTCATGCAAGATTCTTTATCGGTATTAAAATGACAAGACCTCATCACGCCCAAGTTTATTTTGATAGCCGTAAACCTACTGCTGTTAAAGTCAACTGGAAAAGATTTTACTATTGAGTAATAACGGAAACAAAATGCCACTTATTACGAGGAAATAGGAACAAGAACTCACTTGATGTTGAAAGGCAACAGAGCAAATCTGTTTGTTATTAAGAGATAGCAAAAGAAGTCTTTATTGCTGTTCTGAGATACCGGCAGCAAGATCCATTGGCTGTGAACAAAGATCCCAGGCTTTCCCTAAACCACAGTGCAATTGCAGTGATGCTCATGAAAACTGTAATTAAAGATGCAGCTCCAGGGTTGAACCTCCAGCCATCAGCATATCTTAGAAGGAGAAGAAAAGAATGAACCCAAACATGAGACTATTTCCAGATCTATTCTTAAGCATTTCTGGGGTCAGGAAAGTCAAGCTGCTTTCCCAACATAAACTCACCTGTTCATTAAAAAATGGCAAGGAGCGATGAAGATTATGGCAAATCTGCCTTGAGGTATCCCCTAGAAAAAGGCAGAGCTGATACTCTTTGGGTCTGTGTAAAGGAAGGGGTTAGCAGAGTTGCATATGGGCAATGTAGGCATATGGGCAATACCGCAGAGGGCTGCTGAACTGCAGTCAAATGTGCTCAAGGCCGACAGTACTGAAATGGGAGGCCTGCTGGACTCGGGGAACAACTTCTGACCAGGAACACGGAGACTCAAAGGCTTCCAGAAGGACAGGCAGCGTTCCTGCGGAGGATTGCTTGCTGCAATATTAGCAAGGGAGGAGATGGGACCTACAAGGAGAAATGAAATACATCTTTCTGGCTGACACAGCAGGGACGTTGTGGATAGTTCAGAACAACGGGGTTATGCACGGGAGCTGCGGACGTTGCTATCTGCCTTCAGGGCAGTCAACGTGAGCAGATCGGGAAATATATGTACGGACAAGAAAGTCCAGCTCGAATCTCAGAATCCTGCCTGCAGGAGAAGGATCTGAATTCTCCAGCTATAGATCAGAATAGAAGGAGCAAGACATAGCCATCACAACGTAAAGGTAGCATAATAAAAATATCCACTGCTACCGCTGTTTGGACTATGATTTTTTTTTTGAAGCATCTTCAGATGAGATTAGGTTTTTACTGTGCAAGGTGCAGGGTTTATTATTATTTTTATTGTTATTACTACTACTAACTGCAATAACCATTTATACTGCATCAGTGTCTAAGAGCTACAAGCAGGATGCTCACCCTGTAAAGGCACTGCATAAACAAGGCAGGAGAAGGAGCAATCAGTCCCTAAAAGCTCAGGCTCAAAATAAACAGTGGGAGAAAAAAAGAGATTACCTCGTTTGTACAGATGAAGAACAGAGATACTTGGTGATTTGCTTAAAGCCACGTAGGAAGCCCACAGCAGAGCCAAAATTTCAAGTTAGATCTTCCAAAATGCAATTCGCCACCTTATCTAGATGATCAGCCCGAGCTGGCTCTCTGCCTAGGACTAAGTTTTATCCTACAAATAGAGGCACCATGAAACTTGCAGGGGCCCAGGCAGGGGCCAACACGTTGGGTCCCACTTGCGGGCACCACCACGTGCCCAGCCTCGTGGCCCTTGCCCGTAGGTCCGACACCTGGGTGGCTCATCCCTAAACCCAGCTTGGCTGAGGAGCAATAGGAGGCTGCTCAAAGAGCGCTGGCCCAATTCGTAGAGCGTGTTGCTACCAAGTTTTGGTACCCAGTCTGATGTTTGTTACCAAAACCAGGAGAGAATAAACAGCCCAAAGGAGCAGGGATGGCAGGACTCGGCCCCACGACAGCCTCGGGGGTTTTGCTCCCACTTCCCACCTCGTGGCAGGCTCAGAACTTTTCCCTGAACGAAAGAAAAAAGGTTTTTTTGGCACCAAGGGAAAGTGGATTTCCCAGGCTTGCGGAGGCCTAGCCAAGATAGAGAGAGCTCCCAAGGAAAAACAGAAACAGGGAAAGTCAGCAAAGCCAGGAACTGCAGCTCCTTGCCTCGGGCACCCAACCTGCTGGGGCGGCGGGGAGCGGGACGGGAAGGCTCTGCGGGCGCAGAGGAACGCTCACCACGATGGTAACGCCGGCAACAAACTGGGGCATTTCAAAACATAAACAGTTTGGGAAGAAGGGAGATGGTGAGTGAGCTAAAAATAAGCAGCAGCCAGTGAAAAGGATTAAAGGACCCCAAAAGAAATAGTGAGCAGCAAATTGCAGGGAATTGTTCAGCAAACAATAAAGGCTCCTTGCCATCTCCCTGCAACAGGCGGGTGGCACGGAGAGAAAGCAGCACACTGCAAATGATAGCTGCGGAGGGGAGACGGTGAAATTCAGACACAGCAGATTTGTTAAGTGGTTATTTTCCTCCTGTCTTTGCAGAAGACAAAGAGAAGGTAAAGCTCCCAGAGACAGGGATTGTATTTCACTCCACTGGCGAGAAGGCTTTCGAGCATCTGCAGATAGCTACAAGAAATGGCCCTAAAAAGATTAGGGCTCTTAAGGTAGGGCAAAACACTATATCCAGACAACATACTCGAGTTTTAATGACAGTGGGGATGGAATTGAGTGAAGCATTGTCTGCTGCCTTTAGGAAACCGAAAACTTAATTTGAAACAGCACAGACTAGATCTAGGCTCTTTGCACAAGCGAGGCTTTATTCCTGTCCTTTAAGTATCACTTTTTATCCTTGACATATATTTTCCATTCACTGCTTTTCCACAACACCATCCATCACAATGAAAGGTGAGAAAGCCAGCGGCTGAAGCTCACCATGCACTGGTCCAGCACTGCTTTCCCATATGAAACCACACCCTGGATTTGCCCTGCCGCTTCTTGGAGGAGGCCCCGCTTTGACCAAACGCTCGTGCACATGCTTAGCTTTAAGCCTGTGAAGAGGCGTGCTGGAGCGCACTAAAGCAAGGACTCAGCAGAGCTCCTCATGGATTTAAAATTAAGTGCCTGCCTACAAGTAATTTGTTGTAGTCATTCAGTTCAACAGCCCTTGGAAAGGGGGAAAAAACCCATCCAAGGCCCGCATTTTCTCAGCCTGCTGATTTTATCCACACCTCTTTAACTTGAGGCCAATAAACCAGTACAGAAAATTAAACCAAACACGCTTGCATCGGGAAGGAAAGGGGAATTCTACACTCTGAGTGTTGCAAGGGTGGGGGTGGGGGGGCAGAAATAGCATTTTGAGCTGCAACTGGCCTTTAAAAGAGAGATGAGCCCATGATCAGTGTTGCTCCAGTCTTAAATTCACCGGGGGTCTTGGCTGGATTGGGGATTTCCTGGCCTGATCAGTGAGTCTGATCGCCTGCGAACGCTGCAACAGTCGCTGTGGCCCACGGGAGTCACTAGGACCTCCCGGCACCATTTGGCACTTGGGACAATAAAATGGGGCACCACTTTGCTTTGGATTATGTGCAAGTTGATGGGATAAAAGGCATCGTCTCAGGATTTGGTCCCCTCAGCTAAGCAACTGTCACCACTGAAAAAAAAAAAAGAGAGAAGAGGAGGCTGATTTTAAAGAAAGCGATGGAGGTAGAGCCTAGTCCAGACAAACTGGTGGGAGATGGAGGGTGACGCTGGAGGCACAGCGCTGCACAGTGTTGGCGCTAGGGCTGTGCTGCCCAAAAACACGCTTGGGGGGGTCCAGCAAGCTCCTCCTGCTCATGAGCTCTTTGTGCATCACCAGCGAGACGCAGACACTTGGTCCAAGGTGAAATCCAGATTGATGCATTTGGAGGAAAAACCACATTTCCTTTGGAATAAAACACAGCCTTCTCCTGTGTGTGGGCAGGGCAGAGGGCACCTTTGCCCTCGCGCTCCCTCGGTTAGTGCTGGGAGGCTCTGCGTCATTTCCACCCACAGCTAGAGTGAAACAGCCTCGGCATCTCATATAAAAACTACTTGTTCAGGAGACATGTAAGTCCAGGCTGCGTTACCCCCCTGAGTGCAAGGAGCTTTCAAATAAAACCATGATGGGGCCAAAATCAATCTAGGTGCAAGCAGGCCCAACTGCAGAACCTCTATTTTCAGCCACGGCTGAATAAAACCTATCTGTTTTCCCTTCTCGAAGTTTTGAATGAGACATAAGTCAGTCAAGCGAGCTTCCCTCCGCCAGGCATGTCTGTCCAAAACATGAGGGCAGGAGGGATTTGAAGCAAACAGCAGTCTGTTAAAAAGACGCTAAGCCAAAGATCAAACAAATCACACAGGCTGCCTCAGAGAAAGTCATATAGATGCTGACTCTGTACAGGCATCTTGACTTCTCCAAGTTGAGAGGTAGGGTCAGCTCCGGATGAAAGGGTCTCCAGAGCTCCAAGATCCAGAAGTTTTGCTCCTGTTCATGTCCAGCTTGGGTGAGGCCCAGGATGGAGGGTCAGTGGGGTCCTTTGAGGGGGCTGTGCACAGGCAGAAGAGAGCAGTTTAAAGGTGTCCAACCAGTCTGTTGGATCTACGTCTCTCCCGGTCTTTGCTCTCCCAATCAGGCAGGTAGGAGAAGAGAGCCCTTAGCTGCCTTGAGGAGGACTTGGCGCAATGTGCTGGCTGGCGGGTTGATGTGTGCAGTGCGTGGAGATGCCACGTTCTCCCTCTGGCCACCCCTTGACTACAGAGAGGTCTAGGGCTGGGTAGCATGAGACAAGCATTAGCTAGGGGAAAGCAGGGACTGGAAACCGGGTATCCAGGAAAACGGAGCCAATGCTAAGCCATTACTCATGCAGTAAATCCGTCATCAGCCTGGGCGAATCTCTCACATTTTGCCCATGCTGGGTCCTCTGGCCCATGCCGTTTCAATGCGCGTAGAGGCAGCTGCTGGCATCGCAACTCCTCCATCTCACAGGCCTGGGACTTTTGGCCGAAGGGTAGCCCCTGACCTTGCCTTGTGCTCTATCGCTAAGAATAAAACTCATGTGGCTCTGCCACAACTGCGTGTGCGGTGAGATAATTGCAGGGAAACGGCGGCTGTAGCCCAGCGACCACTGTAATTGCTTGTGCGCCATCTTGTAGCCAGGTTCCCCGTGCTATTATCCCCTTATTAATAGAAACCGAATCCACCTTTGCAGAGACGGCGCTGCGAGCCTTGAAATTATGCGGTCTCCCGGAGGCTCACCTCAGCCAAGAAGCCACAATTTTGCATCGCGGGGCTCGGGGAAAACATCTGCACTGTATTTGCAAAAAGCCTCGGCTCGTCGCCACCCGAGGGCCGGATTCCGGCCGGGACCGCAGGATGCTCCCACCCAAGTTGCAGCGAAACCTCTGCAGCCTCAGTAGGAAGCAGGATCGAGTCTGAGGGGTGTTTGGGCCCTGCCACGGTGTATTTTGCAAGGCTGAGCTTTCCAGAGGCGACAAAGGGAAATAGCCTGACACCCGCTGTGATCCCCTGGGCGTCTTTAAGGCTCCTTTCAAAATCCCACCATGATCCAAAATCCACTGCGGTCAGTGAAAAGGCCACAGATTGCGTCCTTCACTCCCGTAGAGCGAAAAGTTCCCTCTCCCCACCTGCTGTTCTGCCATGAGGGAGAGAAGGGCACGGAAATATTTTTATTTTGCAGGATGTAGCTTAAAAGGTCGGATAAGCAATCCCAGCCTCAGGCCCACATCCCTCTCCTCCACCCAGGAGCACAGAATAAGGGACCCAGGGCTCATGCAAGTGGCCAGATCCTCTATTTACATCAGTGCACACAGGGAGCATAAATCTTGGCTTTGCACCGCTTTCAAACCTGTGTAAATGAGATTAGACTCAGCCACGCTGCAATTTCCCTCACTGAGGCAGGCAAGTGAGATTTGGTCTATTAACTAATTCATCCTAGCAGTGTCACTGCAAGGTATGGCAGGAAGTATTAACTTCATCTCAGAAGGGGGAAAATTGAAGGTCAAAAGGCCTGATCCTCCCCGCACTTGCGTGGCTGGGGTCCAGCGGGGTCCAGCCATGGGAGCAGGGACCAGGAGCCGAGCAGCTGCGGGCTAAGGACTAGGAAATGTGCGGACGCTCCCGCTAGCACCCTGCCAGATGTTAAATACAAAAGATGAAGGCAAAAGTGGCAGTGTGGCAGGGGGGAACATTTTGGAAAGACCCAGCCTACAACCCTGGGGCTCTCCTTGCTGGAAGGGGTGACGGGAATGCCGACACCAGACAGATGCAAGGAAAGAAAGAAACGCGCCACAGGTTGAGGGACCCACAAACTTCCCTGCTGACAGACTGTGTTCCCACTTAAACCTTCTCCACCGCCGTGTGTGAGACTCAATATTGAACCACAACCATGACAACTACATCCGGTTAGGGTAATCAATGTGGGATGACGTGGGGCGCGTGGAGAAGCCCATGGCATCTGGCTCAGACCAGGCTTTGGCCTTAAATGTGCTACGTGGTCCATATAACGCCATCTAGGCCATTAGGATGACTCAGGACTGGCAGCACAGGACCCAGCAGAGGGTCCAGGACTGTTGGTTCAGCCTCTAAAAACCATCTTATTAGCAGAACTGGACTTCCAAGCCAAAACGGTTATGTGGCTTTCCATGATCAGCACTAGTTCAGTACTTCTTCCTGTCTCTGTCTTGTTCCAGGCTGACTTCCCCTCTGAAGCTTAGATGCGAAAAAAATACTGGATAAAAAGTGTCGCTGGCCAGGACTTTTTCATTGGATAAGCAAAGATGCATGCACAAGGCATGAGGCAACATTAAAGCTGGAAGGTAAATTACGTTCCTCCAACTGAGATGCAGTTACTAATACAAAGAATGAAATATGTTTCGGTACATTTATTTTTTAATGCATGTAACATTCAGGTTTATGAAGGTCTTCAGGATCATCTGAATCTTGTATAAAATTTGGAATTTCATAAAAATGGATGTTCCTTTGAGGTGAGTTGTAGAGGCAGGGGAGCAGCAACAGCATGCCGGCACTAGAGATGTGGAAAGTTCAGTTCTTCAAAGGCAGAGTGGATGGGAAGGTTATCTGAAACTTCTCGCTGTCCCTGTGGAGGTCAGAGTTTGCTCTGAGTTGTGCTGACAAAACGGTTCTGCCCCAGAGTCTCCTTTTTCTGCGAGGGAGTTCTTGGGAGTTGGATGGCACTGGGAGAAATTTCAAAGCGCAGGTTACAGCAGAGCTTGCCCACTGTCTGGGTGTCAGGTAAGAGATGAGGTCCCCTTGGCTGCCAATTAACATCGATTTGCTAATCATGAATTCCTGCGCAAAATGCTGTGGAAAAGGATGAATGGACCATTTCCATCTGCAGTCCACAGCAGCTCTGGCCCCTGTACCTGCCGTAGTAGTTCCCAGGATCTGAAAAGGCTGTTACAAATCAGGAGTAGAATCAAGATCTCACAAGGCAGCAGCCACTCGCCCCTGCGCCACCCTCTCCTTCACTCTCTTCTCTTCACAATCCTGTCCTTGCTCTGAAATCTCCCCAGCAGTATTGGCCTCCATTTCACCTCCCGATTCATGGTAAGCAAAACCGAGGAACTGGCTTCCTGTAGTGACCATTTTAACTGTTATAACTGTTAATACTCTCAAAGCACACCTGAGTGAGGGAAAGAATTACCAGTCTGTGATATTTCCAAGCTTCCTTTTTTCTTCACCTCTTCTTCCCCCTGCTGTTACACTTCCCATTTCGATGGCGAATATTACCAGCATTTCGGAGGATGAACCCTAGAGGCTTGCAATCAAGCCCTTGCAGAGCCAAGTCAGCCAGCACAGATGTGCTGGAGAACAAGGCAGATGGCTCTCCTTCCCCTGAAACTCAAGACTTTGCTTCTGCTTGACACTGCAGTGTTCTGCAAGCTAGGGATGTCAGGAGTACATCCCTCCCCGTATGGCAAGTGAGAAGCCATCCTGGGAAGACTAAAGCAGATGGAGAAGACCCTGCGTGATCCTTTCGCCATCACTTCACAAAAACCTGGCACTGTTAAGCAACCATGCAAGAGATGAAAAGCAGCAGGAAAACAAATAATACATAAATGCCAAAATACGTTGCCAAGGCCACCTCCAGGATGGACCTCTACCCTCATATACTCTCCTCCAAGTGGCCGCCTGCTCTCCTGCCCCAGCATGAATGTCACTTTGAGTGAAATGGAGATCCTGGACAACATGTTGTTTCAGAGTGATGCATCAGAGAGCCTTGCAGGTGACAGAAACTGTAATTGCCGTGATTAAACTTCACTGGCCCATTTCACCCCCATGAAACCCTTGCCTGTTTCACTGCTGATTCCAGCAGAGGCAGGATCGATGCTCATAACAGGGAACAGATTGGGAGTGCCAGGGAGACCACCCAAAGCATGAGTAAAACCCCACTGATTGAGCAGAAGACGCCGATACAAGACATGGTGCTGCTAAAAAAGCATGAGGCTGACCAAAGCTGGCTCTAGCTCGCTGCAGGAGGAAGTGGTGATGGGATAGCAGCGTATTAATAAGGTGAAGTCATCGGGGCAGGAAAATAGAGGGTGTGAGAAGAAAAGATTGCCAGAGTTGCACTCTGGGTCATCAGGTATAAGCCATAGCATTGTGGGCATCTGATGATCCAAAACACCCCCACCCACCTCTGCAGAAGTCACAGAGCAGAACCCTTCCTGATCAAAAAATACTTTCCCTGATGGATGCAGAGCCCCTAGGCACGCGTGGTCAGGGGAAGCCACCTTTGGAGCACCTCCGGAAAATCAACCAAATTCAGAGAGTGAAGACCTTTGGCACCTCAGCCTCAGCACAGTGCCCCTGGGGCCTTGTGGATGCTCTGGCTCCTGCTAGGACCCCAGAAGGTCCCCAGCTGCCCCAGCCCTCAGGAGCAGAGGTGGAAACGAGCTGACCCAGCTCCACTGTGCAATGTTCCCCGTTGTCCTAAAAAACTGTTCAAACCAGGCACAAAGAGCCAGCAGCCTGACAAAAAGGGATCTCTGACCCAGTGCATTTTGGTTATTTCAATACATGGTAAGAGTGTAAAACAAAAGGAGTCTAGGGGTATGGATGCAGCCACAACCACGATGGGAGCTGCCTGGTCTTCTCTGCGGCTTGCGGCAGGAAAAGCAGCCTCAAGGACATGGGGAATCCTGGGATGTAGGGAGGTGACAGGCAGGAGCGTGGTCCACGGGACAGAGCGCTCACCCAGCTCTCCGCTGGCTGCTTTCTAGCCCTGACGCGCAAGTCACCCTCCCAGCCTCATTGCCCTTGTCTGGAAAATGGCTAAAACAGTGCTTACGCCTCGGCAAAGCACTTTGCGACCCTCTAACCCCCTCTTCCTCGCCGGCGCCTGCCGTGGATCGGGGAGGCTGGAAAGGCTCAGGAGACGCAGCAGAGGGCCGTGCACGCGGGGACGGTGCCCTGACTCACCTCCACGCGTATGTGCCAGCTGGCCGACTCCTAAAATGAGATGCACCCAGCTAGCCTAACGCCTCAGCGGGAGCCCCTGCGTCTGTTTCAATCTGAACTGGCTACGCAGGTCGATGCTGCTGCTTGAGAAACATCCCTTGTATCCGTGCAGATGCATCTGAATTACTGGTTTTATCTAGTGGGAAATTATAAAGTGGCTGGGAAAAGAGAGGGAAAATGCACTCCTTGTTTGGCACAAAAATATAGGTAACAATTATTAAGCAATAATTGATTCATCTGATACTTTATTAACTGGAGTTGGGTTTGAAAGTGACAGGCTCCGTAGCAAGCCTTTCATGTGACATGTTATTAAAGGCTCTTTTTCTGGCTCTGAAAGGCAGTGGCTGGCAGATCAAAGGTCAGACATTTCAAGGAGTAAATTGGTTTAATGCGGCTGCAGATAGCCTCACAAAACCTAATAAATATGCAGCGAAATGTAAGGAGAGAAAATTGTGGACAAGAGAGACAATTACTTTGAAACCAGGATAAGAGCAGCACGGGCTCAAATTAATCAGCAGAAGGGCTCCTTCCCTCACTCTCGTCCGCAGCGGGTTTAGCATTCAGAGCGGGGTCCCGGCTGCTGGCCTGCTGGGTGGGACGCACTGGGGGCTGCCGGGAAAGCCAACATTTCCTTCCTCTGCGGTGAAGGGGGAAGGCCTGGCCTGACGGTGCAAACCACCACGGCTTTCCGGTTCCACGGGGCAGCCGTTCCCGAGCTGCAGCGCAGCAGGTTCACGAGCAACGGGGGATTTTGCGGTGGCAGGCAAAGAGATTATTGCTTCTCGGCTTAATCCGATGGGGAGCCCTTAACTACTGACAGAGCCAGCTCGCGCTGCAACTGCCATGGCTGGGAGACGATTACCTGCTGCCTAAAGCTCAGTCTTCAGGTTCCCTCCGCACAGCAGGGAAACAGACCTTGCGCCCGTCTTCCCATGCTCAAAAATCAAAAGCCTTCCTGGAAGGCTTTATAGGCAACAGGAGAGCCAGCAGGATTTGCATCTCGCTGGAGTTAAGCAACTGAAACCCCCACAGCCATGACCAGAAGTGATTCCTATCTAAACTGGTTTAAAGTCAGTCTTGCCAGCTCTCACAGTGTTCAGAGATCCTGGTGGCCCTAGCTATTTCTATCTAAGCTCCAGCTGCTGGATTCACACTATTTGCTGAGAATTTCTGGTCTTATTACAAAATAATGCCATTGGCTTCCACATACGAACGCAAAATACACCAGCACTTCAAAGCAAATAAAAAAGAAGAATGCAAAATAGTTGAATTGTAAGAATGGATGTTTTTTAACTCCTTTCATTGTTTTTAACCTAATCTTGTGACATTTTAGAAGCATACCTCCCTATTTTTAAACTCCAACTGGGCAGCACAGTCGAAATACAAAATGCAAGCAAATTGCTTGCATCTTGTTGAAAGGCATTAACTCAAATGACCGCCAAATGGTTGGAAGGAAGGATCTCTTTGCTAAAAAGTCACAACTTTGCTCCTCTTAATTAAAGGTGAGAAAACACCCACTCCAGTTCTCTAATCTTGCAAGAGACTTCCTGCCTGAATGGAGAAAACAATGCTTGATATTCCTCGTACGTCTGGAAAACGGAGCGGAGGAAACAAATCTTTGAAATAAAACTCTCGGTCCCCCCTCAAAGAAGCAGATAAGGGCACAAACTCTTTGTATTCCCGTTGTGGGTCACCTTTAACAGATGAGTCACAGTACTCGGGCGCTCCTTATCACAGACCCACCAGAGAGCCCGATAAGCACGAAGCACAGCACTACCTGCGAGCCAGCTAAGCCCTGCGCAAAACCTTGCCGGTTGCTCCTCACGGAGCCCATCTTCAGGCAGGGAAACGCTGGTTCCCGAGGACTCTATTGAACCAAGGAAATTTACTTCGAATAAAAGGAAAGGGAAGATTTGGAAAGAATGACGGCGTATCGCCCCATCCCGCTCCAGCCCTTTTGCTTTGAGAGAGAAGCCATGGGGAGGCACTTCTATAGCAGAACTTCCCAGCCACGGCCTGAGGGTGGCCCGTTGCCAGCAGTGTCCATGCACCCGGGCAGAGATCTGCACCAGAGGCAGCACCTTCACCTCCCTGGGGAACCCGTGCTCAGGGGAAACCTTGCAAAAAGCCTCGAAAGCAAAGGAGAGGGGAAAATGCCACACCGTCCGTGCTCCGCTTGCTGTAGGATGGTTCACAACGTAGGCGAGACGTTCTCCATCCTTACAGAATCGCCCATGAGGAGAAGCGATGGGGCACGGACGTTTGCACCTGTAACCCATGCCGGCAGCCAGTGAGCTCTTGCCCTGAGTTATTTGTGTGTATATGGCTCTCCCATAAATCAGGAGCCCTGACAGTGTAATTTGTATCTGGGGAACCTGGAGCAATTACAAAATCAACCCAAACACTATTTGTTTCACAAGATTTCGCCCTTAGTTAGCACTGTCGTTCAGCTTTAATTACACTATAATTAATTGCAACAAAATTGTTTGGAAAGTGCGTGTGCACAGTGGAAAGGCTCAAATATTGCAACCCTCCTGCTCCTCTGCAACCGCAACTATAAAACAACAGTCTGTAGGAAATTTATAACCCCATTTTGATATAACACTTGGCATTCACTTTATCACCTTCCACCCACAGGATCTCCAAGTCCCTTCAAAAACAGACCGAGACCCATGAGACATGACTACTGAGGTCAGGGAAATTAAGGTACAGAAGATCTAATCTCTTTAATTTATCTCCAGACAGAAGTTGCCAAGATCCCCCTTTTCTACCAGTGAGGGGAAGCAACCAGCTGATCTCTCCTGGTTCTCATGCTTTTCTTGGCAGTGATGGACACACGGGCCAAGGCAGCTGCTCTCGCAGGCTCAGTGGGGCACTGGCAAGGCATTTGGGCAGCCCTGGGAAGCCTCTCTGGAGGACTCCCGAAATGACTTCACTCAGTAAGGTAAATCACAACCTTTCTCTCCAACCTGTGATGTTCAGACTTCCCACACCTGTTCCCTTGCAACCTTCAAAGCCCTGTTGTGTCTTAAGGGGCCATGAGCTTTTTTCACTCAATAGCTGAGTCCATGGATAAGGTTTTCTCATTTTAGTTCACACCAGTAAAAGAGACATTAAGCAACATCTCTCTAAAGAGAGAATGCAGCCCAGGCTTGTTCTTCGCATGGGAGAACTGATGATAAAGGAAAGCAAAGCCAACCTATTTCTTTTGTAATCTGTCCCTTTCTAATATTTCTCACATCTAACTATGGCAGTAAGGTATTAATCCTTGTGGAGGTGGACTTTCAGAATTCCCTTTTTGCTGCTGTTCTTCAGTCTTTCCGCGGCAGGCTATACAAACAGCCACAATAATTGTTGGGCAGTCACTAGGAAACGAGAAGCGCCAAATTCATCTGAGGCTGCCTCGAGTTTCATCACCTGGCCTGGCTCCGGTTTGAAGGCAGAAATGTATCCAGTCCCACCCCCTGCCTTGGCTTTCACATACACCGATTATTTCTGTGCACAAAATGCAGCTGCACCGGGAATCTACCGCTGCGCCCTGCAAGGCTGGGGAGAAAGTCTGGAAGGGCCGAGGCAGTCAGGAGACGGGGATTAACAGAGGTGACTCATCTGCCTCTCGCACGCCATGAATGAGGCCGAGGGAATGGCTGAGGGTAACAAGTTGCCAGTAGGGTAGGAGGGGAAATTTCCCATTTAGAAATTGCTCAACAACAACAATAGAATGATCCTTTCCCCCCTTCCCCGCCCAGCTAAATACCTCTTAGAAAAAATACTCTTCTCTTCTCTTCTCTTCTCTTCTCTTCTCTTCTCTTCTCTTCTCTTCTCTTCTCTTCTCTTCTCTTCTCTTCTCTTCTCTTCTCTTCTCTTCTCTTCTCTTCTCTTCTCTTCTCTTTTCTCTTCTCTTCTCTTCTCTTCTCTTCTCTTCTCTTCTCTCTTCTCTCTTCTCTTCTCTTCTCTTCTCTTCTCTTCTCTTCTCTTCTCTTCTCTTCTCTCTTCTCTTCTCTTCTCTTCTCTTCTCTTCTCTTCTCTTCTCTTCTCTTCTCTCTTCTCTTCTCTCCTCTCTTCTCTTCTCTCCTCTCCTCTCCTCTCCTCTGCTCTCCTCTCCTCTTCTCTCCTCTCCTCTTCTCTTCTCTTCTCTCTTCCTTCATTAACAATGCACACAGAGAGGAAAAACGCAACCAAACTCAGGGGTGAGAAGCAACCGGGAACAAATGCAGACAGAGAAACTGTCTGGCTTTGGCAACAACTCATCCACAAGCCCCAATGCAGCTCCCATGGGCCCCTGCTGACCACCTATCTGAGCACCATGCACTCCTCATCCAGCATTTCCCAACCTCCCCCAGCAGGCTGGTGAGGAAGAGAGGCCGAGTGAGGATGCGAGACGGGGCTCTCGGCACCTGGGCTGGCCCCGGCCCCAGGATACGTCAGCACGGAGCAGTGCAGCCACATGTAAGGCCACCGCAGCCAGCTCTGCTGGGGCAGTGATGCATCTTGGCCCCTTTGGTTACCCTCTGTGAGCTTTGAGAAAGATGTCTCAGGGCATACGTCCCAAAGGGACTTGCCAGGTCCATGCTGGTGACTCTCCAGGCCAGAAACACCTCTCTCACCTTCACTGTTGAAGGCTCCAGCCAGTGGACAACATCCTTACCCAAACTTGCTTGGTGGCACAGATGGAAGCTGTTAACACATGCGATAGACCATGAGCTATCTCAGGGGCTTGGACCCCTGGACGAGTGAGCACAAACCTCAGACGTTCCTGGAGGTGCTGCTCTGCTGCCTGACCGGTCCTCAGCCCGTCAGACAAGTGCCACAAGGACGAAGGGGAGAAGCACCCAAATTTTGCACTCATGGCTGTGAGGCTGGCTTCCTGCTACTAAACAGCACATACATGGCGCCTGTCCAGCACCTCCAACACCGCACGCGCAGGATGCAGGGAATACCCTAAACCCTCAGGAGAGGCAAGACATCATTTATTATTATCTGTACCAGGAGAGCCAGGAGCAACCCTGAAAGCTGCAGTGGGTGAGGACTGGTAGCAACCGCAAACAAGAGGATGTGCCTGTTTGGAGGAGTTCATGAGCTAAGTGCCAAACAAGAGACAACAGGGGGATTTGGAGGCAGGGAGCCCAAAGCGAGCAGCAAAACAATTAGGATTATCATATTAAGCAGCCATGAACATCCATGAACAGCTTGGGAACATCCAGCCAATCTAAAGGACCTCCCAGACACATCCCTGGAGAACCCAGGGGTTGGCAGAGGATCTGCTCCATCAGCTTCAGCTCACCTTGGCAAAGGGTGCCCAGATACCATGGTGACGGCCTCAGCAGGGATAAACACCGAGCCTGGGTGTGGGCTGTTTGCATAGTTAGGAAGCTGGCTACTCTCCATCCCTCCACCCTGCCTCCTCCCACTAGTGCCAGGATCTCTCTCTCAAGTGGTCTCCTACCTCCTCCCGGTAGGAGAGGTAGGAGACGCTTCATGGTGTGAGATGTCCCATCCTAGTCCTTGGCAGCTGCTGAACGTGCTGAGCCCCAGAACAGCCCATAACCTGCGGGCCTGACCCTGCCTCCATGCGGCGCCCAGGGGCTGGAAGTGAACGTGGTGGTGGCCCTTGAGAAATGTGAATGGGTGCCCTGCACTTATTTCTTAAGCGCGGGAAGCATCTTTTTGAGCAATGAGGAACAAAACAATCAAACAACAAGAAAAGTACACACTTATATTTATATATTAAGGAAAGCTGCTCACTTGAGTGATACCTGAAGATCACGCAGACATGTA
Organism: Struthio camelus; assembly: GCF_040807025.1. Lineage (NCBI taxonomy): Eukaryota > Metazoa > Chordata > Aves > Struthioniformes > Struthionidae > Struthio > Struthio camelus. The sequence continues at coordinate 85,358,451 of NC_090982.1, forward strand.
AGCAACATTGGTATCAGGCCACTGTTCCTCTCAGGCACACACTTCCGGTAAGGAATAAAAAGCTCTGACTAATAAAGAGATGCCTCCAAATCATTCTTGGCAGAACTATCCCAGGCCCAGCTCCCCTCCCTCTATTCATTTCCAAAGCGCTCAGCCAAAAGAAAGAAAAGAAACCATGCAGCGATCTCACTGACCCAACCTGTAGCGTGGCGTAGCTGGGTGAGAGCTATTCTTTAACAAAAAATACGAATAAAAAGGATTTTCAACCAAAAAAAAATCAATCAAACCCCAAAACAGGGCTGGGACTGGTGAAACTGTAATGGAGGAGACTTCAGGGCACAAATCTTTGCCCTGTTTGCTGGGATACACCGTATACACTCTGAGTAACACTAAGCTTTGGTCTGGTTTGAGATCCTTTGCCTTTCCAGGTACTTCCAAGTTTGGAAAACCATCCCATCGGTGAAATTTAATGGGAATACGACAAGCGGAAAGAGATGTCAGTGCTCCAAAAATATTTTAATAGCTCGCTATTTAATTAAAAGCAATAGCTCTGAAATTATGTCAGTGAAACTTGCCACATATATTAATTAGAGGAAGAATTTCAAAGGAGGCTGAGGGAGCTCGGCGCTGGACAGCCCCAGGCTGGCTGGAAAATCCCAGGTTCATAGGGCTAACGCTTGTTCAGTGCACAAACATGCAACGTCTGATCCTTCACTGCCTGGCACCCGAAGCAAACAGCACGGAAAGTGGGTGTCCAACGCTGCCTAATCAGGAAGGTAGCTTTTAAACGTCCTTTAGCAGCGGTATAAATGATTAAACACAGCGTCAGAAGTTGAGAGAAAAAGGACACCGAGCAAGAGGCAAGAGATGGAGCCGGGAAACGCAGCCCCTGCCGCAAAAGAGGAAATGCATCTTAATGAAATGGTCGGCAGATCTGCAGATGACTCACGCGAGGAAGCCTGCTCAGAGTCAGGCCTTGAGCATCGGAGGTTAGTGCACCGCGAAAGGCGCCGGTGCCAGCGGGCAGCATGTAAGGAGATCGTCTGTTTTTAATGAAGCCAACAGCACCCGCTTTGGGTGTCAGGGTGCAGCTGAGGTCTAGACCGCCATGCCTTACTGGCCTGTCCAGTTTGCGCGGCTTGATCAAATGTGCAAATACGCTCTTGTGCCCCTGCATCGACCTGCAGAGACGAGACCAGCTGCTCTGCAGCCCCCGGGAAAAAGCCTTGCACCGTCTCTGGGTATGCCCAGCACAGGCTTACAGCAAATCACTGCAGCGCTGGTGCGGGTCCTCCGGGCCAAACTTGAGTTTTTCCAAACCTTGCCAGCCTGCGGTGTCTCATCGACCTTTCCCAGTGCAGATGGGAGGTATTTGCTCGGGCCATCGTGGGGCAGCACGAGAGGCCAGCAGATGCCTTGCTCTGCGCAGCTGGCAAGGCAAAGCCTCCCCTCCCAGCACCAAACCTGTGCGGCTGGCCATGCTCACGGCCCCCACATCTCTGGTGGCCCACCGTCCCTTGGCGCTGCCAGCCTCCCAAAGCCACCAGCAGCCACCCCAAGAGGAGAAAGCCCAGCCCCAGCTGTCTGGGGCAGCATTTCTGTAACCCCCAATCACATTTTCATCCTTTCGCTACCCAACTGAAAAGTCACCTTGCCTTGCACGCCCCTCAGATACCGTAAGCAGACGGGCTGCGACATCGCTGCCCCGTCCCTTTGCAAGAGCACAACCAGGCACAGCCCCGCGGCTACCGCCGCTGCCGCCGGACGCAGCACACACCAAGGAAAGCAATGCCGAGACCTCCTGGTTCCTCCTCCAGCGAGCACATTCCTCCCCTAATGTCTTTATTCAGCCAAACCTCAAACAAAACTACGGCTCTACGCTGTTTTGATCTGCAGCACCGCACTGGGAATTACCTCCACGGGGTTGGTATAGCTATTCCAGCTACCAGCATCCGGGAGGAATTTTGCACTGTTGAAACAGCACTTGGAGTTACTCTCACGAAGAAGCTGTTAAAAATATTAAAACCTAACTAGGTGACGCACTGCATCCCGGAGCGTCGCCTTCACTAGAAAAGAAGCAAAAACTTGCAGAGAGAGAGAGAGAGGCAGAGATTTCAACCTGAACTCCAGATAGGGATGGCTGGACCTTTCCAGATAAAGTACTTCTTGTTTCCTCCGCACAATTACTGCTTTCTGCCCAGGCAACGGAGAGCCGATCACTTTGAATTGCACTAAAAAAGGACGAACCAGTGGTATCAGCAGAATTACACTTCTAAGTGAGCGTTTCATCGCAATTATTCTACATGCATTAAATCTACTAAGACTTTTTTTTAACTATTCAGGAGGATTTTTTTTTCTCTCTCCACTGGAAGTTTTCTATAAAGAAACACTGAAACAAAAATCACTTTAAAGAAAAATATTAAGCATCTGCCTTCCTCAGAGCCCTCCTGCCTACCCAGCAGGAGATATTAGCGGATGTGTTTTCACACTGATATTTCCTATCTAAAACAAACAAACAAACAAATAACTGAGCCGGACTTGCAAAAAAAAAAAAAACCCACAGACTGAGACGCAGCATTGTATAGAGGTTGATACACAGCCAAAAGCTCTGGGCTTGGTAAAGATTCAAGATACCAAACAAGTAAATCAGAAAGAGAATCACAGGTTGGAGTTTAAACAGCAATTAAAAATTCATGTAAACGGCGATAGATTATTACGGAGGAGAGCTCCAAAGCGCCAAACACGCCGGGGAGATTTTCAAAATGAGCAAGATTAGCGTCCGAGCATGAAATTCAGGCTGCTTCCCCCTCACTTAAATAAACCGCAGAAGCCCAGAAAGGGAAAAAAAAAAAATCTTTTGGAAAGCAGGCACAATGTGGAAAAGTACAGCATCCGACCCACCTTTCTGCTCCGCGGATCGACCCCTTTTTTTTTCCCCCCTCGCCGTGCCGTGTCTATCATAAAACTTGCTGCTTTGTTTTACTAGTGATCTGGCAGCGCTGCTCCTCGGGTGTCTGCAGCGGAGTGGAGATTGTCATTGATTTGTGTGAGCAAAGTTAAGCCTTTCTAGGAGCGGTTATGAGAATTCACTCCCACCACTCCCTCTAAACCAAAAGTATTTGGCACCGAGCCCTTCTCGTCCACCTGTACTATTAAGGTCTGAACAGCACATGGGACAGAGACCAATTTTACTGGGATCTTTTCATGTTTCCTTTTTAAACAAGCACAGAAAGTTCTTCAGAAAGAATTTTTTTTTTCTTTTAAATACCGTTTTTTCTCCAAGCAGATTTATCACATCCTTTGTGTTCTACGCTCGGTGCGCCAGGCCCTTCCCTGGTGTAAAGGGGTTTTGGGGCAACCCCTAGCAATATGCTGATTTACCCCAGCAAAGGATCTGGCTCTGTGGCTAAAGTCATGGAAGATTTTTCCACCCTTCTATCCTTCTTCCTCTATAAACCGTATTCCCGTTTGTGTGAAATGAGGTGAACCTGGCGAGACGAAATCCTTTTGTTTTGTTTAAAAGGCCGGGATATCATTTAACTAAAACTCACGGCTTGTGCACGAATGTGCTAAGCGAGAAAGAAAATGAAGGCAGGGTACACTCAAAGGCAGGTTTGCTTGCACAAGTCCCCCATCGCGGGGCTGCCTGGGCGACCAGAGCACAAACTGGGCATTTGGTGCAAGGAAGCGAGCGACTTTGAAAACTGAGAAACACAAAACCTCTTTCCCAAGTACATGGCGTGGAGCTTCTCCATTTCTATGGGGAGAGAAAAGAGTGCGTGTGTGTACGTGTGTGCATGTGCGTGTGTGTGCATGCATGCGGTGCGGTTGCAAAAAGCCATGGCCGCACTGATGGGCCATGAGAAAGCCCTCCTGGTGCCCCAGGCTGCAAAGCCACCCCCTGACCACCTGAGCTCAGCCGAGGGCTGGCAACAAGTCAGCAAATACTTCTTCCCACTTCTATATCCCAGCACTGGGTCCCCTCTGCTGTCTACCTGAAAGCTGGTCAGAGAGGAGTCATCCCCATGGGTCCTGCTCAGCAGAGCGCGCCACCTCTGACCACCGCCACGCTGGCTGGCTCACTGGAACAAAGGTTTTGCAGAGCTTCCCCTCCTCCTCATGGTTGTCGCACCTTTGGGTTCCCAGCAGGAGTTCGTAGAGGGAGACCTAAGGAGTGGGCTATCAAGTTCAGAGATAAACACCAGGATTTGGTTCAGATGCCTCCTCTTCTCCTTGGGCTCTAGGGCTGCGTGTTGGGTGGGGAGCTGCTAACCAGAGCTGAGACTCACGCCAGGTCCTCCAGGCCAGCATCCTACAGGCGTGACCTGACAGCGAGGACTGGGAAGCACCCAGAGGTGGGACAAGCTGCTTCAAAACCCAGCTGGACTGATCTCCCAGGCACTCACCCACTCACGTGGTCTGGTGAGCTTGGAAGAAACAGTGCAGCCGCTGGTGCCCCAGTGATCGGCTCGTTCGAGAGATCCTGCCCCAAATGCAAAGGCCCTGTCTAGCACGTGGGAGCCGCCGTCTCAGAGCCGCACCAAGTTAAACACTACATTTAACAAAATACTAGTTCCTTCCTGGCAAAGCTGTTGTGACGAGAGGGAAACGCACATTTTTGTTAATACAACAAATCTGAAGAGTGCAGCTGGACACCAAGATATACATTATATGCCTCTCTGCTGGTTTTACTTTACAGAAGTGCATTAAAAAACCCAAATCGCAACCCAAGTCGAATCAAAATTGTTTATACAAAGGCAATCTTTCTAGAGCACAAGGCAAATCCAAGTGTGAGATAGCCCTGGACAGCCCAGCACTCCCAGCCTGGCTTGGAAGAGGTCCGCGCTCACAGCACGGTTACTTCTGAAACTCCTATTACACGCTCTCTCGGGTTTGGAGGAAAAAAAAATATGCTGCTTCCATCCCCACACCCAAACCACTATCTGCAACTCCTCTGACTACTGGGTTTCTAAGGAGTGTCTGGGTAAATCAGTAAATGAGGTCGGTGCAAACAATATGTCTGGCCCCAGATAAGGGCAAAGCAAAACTTGGGCAACGTCCAGCGAACGCCAAAGCCAATGCGGCACTGCGGAGAGCAACACAAATTGCCACCCACTGCTTTTCCTGCTACTCCCGCGGCCCAGCAGCCTCCATGCCCGGCTATTTCGAGCGGGGCTGCGGGTAGCGCAGAGGGCAGGGTCACCGCAGCCGGCCAAGCATCTGCTGGCCCAGCTCCAGCCGAGCTCCCCAACGCAGCCTGAACGGCCTTTGCAAGAACGATGAGCTTGGCCAAGCGGCAAAAAACAGCACAGAGAAGTGGCTCATTCTCCGCTGTCCCTTGGGGGGCTTGAGGAGATGTGGGGTTGAGAGGGTGTTTGCTGCAAGAAATCAAGTGGCAGCCACGTCAGAGAGGAGCCTCGGTGAAGGAAACCTCCCTAGGCCACAGCAGGGATGCTCTGAATTAGAGCCAAGCAACCCTTCTTTTCCCACATAACCTGCTTTTTTTCTATCAAAATGGCTTGCCCCATCACTCCACAGCAGCCGATCTGTTGAAGAAACAATTGCTTCCAGCCCAGGCTACTGGAGTGCATTGTTTGCTGTGAAACTTTCCAGGATGGTTTTTTAATGAGAGCGTGCATGGAAATGTCCCCAACTCATTTATTACAAACGTCCCCAAATTTCTGTGAGCCAAAACCAACATTTTCATACCAAAAAGTACTTGGAGGGATAGTGACAAATGCAAAATCTCTGAACAGACCGAGAGTACAAAAACGCTGCAGACCACTCTGTGGAAAATGGGTCCCTACTGAACCCGGGAAATAATCTGACCATTTTCCATGTGAAATTGCTTCCCAGTTTTTGATCACCACTAACAGAGGGGTGAACAACTCGCTCCTAGTCCATAAAGGAGGAGAGAATAAAATACTTCTAACAGGGTGTGAAATAAGAATTGCAGAAGAAAGAAGAGAAGAAAAAGGTTGTGCCAGATCCCACCTCGGCTAGGCAGCTCGCAAGCATAACGCAAAACACCTAGTAAAAAAAATAATAGAAAAGGTTGTAAAGATTGCTTATCCCAGTACGGTCCTAAAGGCACAGAGTAAAAAAGCTATAATTCTACGTATGTTAAATTGAAAGATTTCCAGGAGAAGGAATATTTAAAGGACTTTTATCTGACCAGAAAAACAAGGTATTATCAAATTTAAACTAGACTAAATTAGTTTCGACACCGTTTTGCTTTCCTACAGCTTTCTTTTTTTCTTTAAGTGAACCTGCACAAATGTTTTCTGAGTTTTTGTCATTTTTTTCCTTTGCAAACTGTGAATTTTTCAGACTGGTTTTAAAGTTTTGCTAGTTGGAACCCAATAATCAGTTTTATTCTGAAAGCCAGTAGGCTATTTTCTGCAACAAAATTTTTTTTCCCCCTCCAACATCTTTATTTTATGGCCAAAACATGTGGGTAAAAAAGATGCTTTCTTTTTACAGGTTACTTTTGCTAAGAAGTAAAAAACAGCAACATATTTTCCCTCCAAATCTTGGAGAAACTGTTTGCAAAATGGAAACTTTGCAAAGCCCGGTGAGGTTTCTCTCCAAGGTGTCTATCCCACACATTCGCACATGTTTCCGTTTGCTGCGGCGTGTATCCCCATTAACTTCGACACAGCTATCCAGGCAATAAAGTTAAGCCCTGCATAAGTGCTTCCAAATGTCAGCCTTATTTTAAGGGTGATAAACCAAGTGGAGGGAAGAGATCTGAGCCCCCAGACTCACATCTCTTGACATAACTCTCTGACTGCCGAGCTACTGCCAGGCCAGGAGAAACGGGAGGAAGGCTACGGGGAGAGGAGGGACAAGACGACCCATCTGGTCCAAGACAGTCTGTGCACTCATGACGCAGTTAAAAGCTGCTGGGCTTCATCCTTAAAATACATGTATAATTGTGGACACTGGGGAAAGGATGAATCATAAAACGGATTTCCTTGCTAATAGCCATAAGCTCTGTAGAAATAGGAGCTGTTTGCAGCAAGAGGCAGAATTACATGTTACTCCATGGATCAGACAGATTCGCTGGTTGGAGCTATATTTACGCACAAAGTCTGATCAAAACAACTCTTACCTGCTGTCAAAATATTCCCAGCTGAAAAAATAAGCTCTAAAACAAATCGGTGAAAATCAACGTCAATTAAGTGCTTAGCTAAAATAACCTAGCTGGAGTCCCGGTGATTTTACAGTGTGCCTTATTTGAAATCGTAATGGTCATAATCCAGATTGCTCCTAAGGGACCTCTAGTGCTTTACCTAACGCCAGACAATGTAACTCAATGAGGCTCCAGTGTCTTCAACAGAAATAGGTTCATTTATGCTACCCACCAGTTTCCTTGTGAAATGAATACACCGTTTGATATTTATACAGGCAACAGGGCTGGATGTAGCCACAATGGCACTGGAAGGGGAGTGTGTAGGGCACTACACCCTGTACATGTAGCTCCACAATGAGATTTTGCTACATCACACGGCTTCATTGAGAAGGTCTGAGTGGAAGAGTCACCTCCCGACCACCCCGCTTCCCTCAGTGCATCTGCTCCAGGGGGGACCTGAACCATCTCTGTGAATGCAGCCACCTCGGGGTGAAGCCCAGGGCTGTGCGCAGCACTACGCGTAAAGCAGCATGCTGGCCACGTAGGATGGCGCAGCGAAGAACCAACCAAACCCAACCAAATCTGAGTGGGGCATGTGGTGGAGCTCAGTGCCGGCATATGCGCTGGGATCCCAGGGTTAACGCTGTGGAGGGTTTAGGGGTTATTCAGCCATGGCAAGCACAGTTAGGAGTATACAAACGACTACAAGATGTTGCCCATACTAAGCTGGCCCCAAATCTTCCTGGGGGGATCTTCCCCTGTTCCCCTGCTGCGTCATGATGCCCAATAATGAGAATGTGGCAAAACTTCTGCAGAAACTCTGAATTAAACCCACGTTTTGCTTGGAAAACATTCACTTTCCCCGTTGGGTCTTATTCTCATCTAATGGAAGAAGATGAAGCATGACACAGCCATTGCCTGGGCAATCTCTTGCTCGGCAGGAGAGCAAGAACAGCTCTGTGGACAACAGCCCACAGTCCCCTCTCTGCAGCACCGAGCCAATTGCTCTTCTCTCCTTCAGGGAGGTGCTGGAAGGCTAAACACATTAAATCGTTCTCCATGCTCGGAAACAAGCACGTACCCAGCAGATCTGAGATAATGGCCATTCCCCACTTTGAAGATCCCAGGCCGTGTCACTCTAGTCATAGCAGCATCTGGCCCTAAACGGTGCACGAGCCACGCGTGAGGAGGGAATGATATCAGCTCCCGCTCCCTGAGGCGCCTGCTGTAAATCAAACGCGCACGCATCTACCTCCTTGAACAAATGCCTATATAAATACTTGATGCATTGCTCGACTACTTGCTTAGATGATACATGCCTTGAAGGCAGTAGCCAGGTCACTTTACTTGGTTTTCATGCTTCAAGCCTCTCTTGCTCTTTATGGGGAAAGATTTTCAAGTCCACTTGAGTCTGTGTTTGTGCAGTGTTGGGACTAGATGGGGGCTACTAAAAAAAAAAAGATCATCGGAGGAATCCTAAACACAAGCGAGTGTTAGTAGCATTATCCAGAATCCTCTTGGTTTGCACAGTGGTGTGCACACACAGACGATAAAAGGCGCTGCGTGGCCTGAAGAGCCGTCATATAGAGAGGGGGCTTGACAGAGGGGCAGAGAGTTCAAGTGTTACGCCCAGGGTCAGGCAGGAAGTCTGTGGCAATGCAGGGAACTGCACTCCAAGTGCTAGTGCTGGCTGTGGATTTGTTAAAAAATTTCTCCAAAAAAATCCGTCCAGCCCACCCCTGTGCACAATTTGAGACCCCACTAAAATGTGATGGGCCGCTTTCAAAATGTCTTCCCTGCATCACAATTTCCCTACTAGCAGAAAATTGTCATTTTTCCCTTGTTCTCACACAAAATCAGTCACGAGTCCTTGCTGGGTCCTGTTCCCACCCCATCCATGCAAGCTCTGAGGACAATCAAGCACTGAGTGATGCCAGTCTCAGGACTCAAATCGCCACGCGGCTCTCCTGGGCGTCTCTCCTCTCTCCCAGGCCACTAGCTTTTTTGTTTTGAAATCCAGAAATTCATCTGTATCCAGGAATGAGACCCTTAGCAGAAGCTCCCTGGTGTAGATGGAAACAATCTTATTTGCTTTCAAAAGCTGTGGATCAGGCCACAGATCCTTGCAGGATATTGCATTAATAGTCAGAGGCAAATGAACCATTTTACTTCTCCTGGCTGAAAAAAATGTGCCTGACCTGATTTACCTTCCTGATAACATATTTAAAAAGTGCTCCCAGGCTGAGGACTTCACCAGCTGAGATTTCATATGAAATGAAACTGTTTATGTCATGACCGCAGCCTTCTGAAAAATGCCCCTTTATATGGAAAAGCTCACAAGAATCTTAGGTATAATGATCTCAGCTATATCAATAACCACATTTCGGCAGATTCATTATCTGCTTGCTGGCCTGCCTAGCTGCACAGCAAACTGCTGCAGCGGGATGGAGTGAGAAAGGAAAACACCAAATTCATCCATTCTTTCCGCAGAAAATTGACATTGCGGGTCATTCTTTTTCTTAGAAAAAAAACCAAGCTTTTATTTCCTCTCCTTTCACACCACACTATGGATGGAAGGAAGACCTGAACTATACACAATATTGAACATAACTGATCGATCTCCCTTTAGTGGGCGCAAGAGTGTTCTTCTTCACAACTTTTACCTCTTTGCTCCCGAAGCACTCTAATCCTGCATTTTCAAATTTTATATGAGAACATTGTTCCTCCTTTGTCTGTTCCTCTTAATATCACTCCTTGGTACTCAGGATTTTAACGTGAGCGCTAACTCTATGCGGGGATCTAAGATCACAGTTCACAGGAAATCCACGCTACAAACCAAAAGGTGTATTTTATACAGATATTTTCAGGCAAAAGGGACTGTTGTGATCCTGTAGGATGCCCTCTAGCATCACACAGGACAAAATACTTCACCCCGTAATTTCTGCACCAAGGCCCTCACTCCTGCCTGCCCTCCAGAACCCATGTTTAGAAGCAAAGGCAACATTGATGGAAAGATTTCAAACGGGAGCAGGCTTTGTCCTGATTATAAGCAAGTGGTTCTAGCAGTTTATCACCTCCAATATAAAAGATTTGCATTTTTTTTCTTTTTGCCTGAACATGTCTAGCTTCAGTTTGTGACCATCTGATCTCACCATGCCTTTTTCCATCAGACTTAAAAAAACCCAGTTCTGCTCTCAGAAGTCTCTTCCCAATGTGGGGACTTGAAGGCTGTAAGTCACCTCTCAACCTCCGTTTCGACAACACAAATAGAGATGTTTCAGCTTCCCCCTGTTCACCCACCTCTTCAGACCTGCACGTCAGCGTAGCATGTTATGGAGAGTGTCTAGGAGTCACTGTGGCTCTTCGCCTTCCCCCCAGTGTGGCTCGACAAGGATGGACAGAGGCAGAGGTTGCTCAGGAAAAAAGCCATGGATAGGGCGCATCGAGGCTTGCACACAAAAAAAGCTCCACCCTGCTCTCTCCACACGCTGCTGGGTCCCCTCGGCCCCGAGCCTCCACTCTCCCCACTGCAGGGAAGGTCTACGGGGAAAGAGCAGCCAGGAGACCTGCTGGGAAAGCGGCGAGCAGTGCCAAGGAGGAAGCTGGCACAGCCCCGTCTTAGCCTCAGGCCTTGCTGCTAATCTGCGTGAGGAGGAGAAGCAGAGCAGGGATCCCTGCTGCCAAGAGGCCGAGCAGGAACTCAACGGATCGTGGGAAGAGCCTGTCTTCGCCTGCCAGAGATGGGCTGAAACCCACCACGAGGATGGCGTGGGGGAACAAAACATGGCTGCGCTCCTTATGGACCCACCAGTACACCCAGACCACACTGCCAGGCCATGCCTTCCTGGATTCAGCCAAGAAAAAAGCAAAATACTCCAAACCTGGGGGGGGGGGGGGGGGGGAGAGGGGGGAAGGCAAATAAAACAAGACTGTCCTATCTACTAGCTCAAAGCCAGGATGTATAAGTGGCTTCCCCTTTCATGAGCATGACAGGTTTGACTCATAGTAGAAGAAAAGGTATTTATACGATAACTTCTTCATTATGAATTAAGTGTGTCGCACGCACTAAGCTAGAATTTAGGGCAGCGGTACGAACAGGAACAGGGCAAGAGGAAAATCCTACCAGCCAAAAATATTCAGAAACCCAAGACAAGTGTTCCTGCTCCGTGGATGGGCAGTCACATCAGACAGACGTTCTCCAGCTCTGCCCCCAGAGCACACGCATGGCGCGGAGTGAAAGTAATTGCAGGTTACAGCCCCCTTGTTGCCTCCTACCTTGCTGAATCAGCAGCAGTTAAGGACATAAGAGCAGTGCTGAGGAAAAACCATGATTTCTTTGCCTCAGTCTCCAACACTGAGAACGTGAGGGAGATCTTAAGCCCGAGCTATCCTTCCTCAGTACCTGTGATGAGAGACAGAGCTGACAACGAACTGACGCTCAAACAAATTGATATTTAAAAGGGCAAAAGTCCCAATGGAGTTCAAGTCCGAAGCAGCTGAGCTGCTAACAAGGATGGATAACCTCCAGTTATAATTAGCCAGGAAGACTAAAAAGCAGAGTTTGTGCCCCCATATTTAAAACAAGATTCCTCAGGTGATCCAGGGAATTACAGACCTGGAACCTCACACCCCCGCCTGGCAGACAGGTTGAACCAATAAATACACAGAGAATGGCAAAATCTCTAAAGATCACAGTCAGGAAGGGCTCAGCCAGCAGAATTTGTGCTCGGGAAAATCACGTCATCCTAATCTCTCAGAGATGCTCGAAGATGCGAGGAAAGTAGCAAAAGGAGGAGAATCAGCTACCAGCAGTTGCTATAAAGGGAAGAAATTAGGAAGTCAGAGGGTGAGCAACAAAGAATTGCCCCAAATCACTGATGGATTCCAGTGCGATGCTTGACAGTAAAAGATCACGGTGGGGACCCACCTCGCTTGTGGATGGCATCACGTTTAATGTGTTCACCGCTCTCCTGGGGCAGGGTGGCTAGGGAAATATGCAAATAATGCAGATGCCCCTCTCCTAAATTAGCATGCTGTCATGGGGAGGGGGCGGTTAGAAGATAAGCTAAGACGTAGAATTTAATGACTTAAAAAAAAGTCTGAAGCTAGTGTGGGCAGATCTCATCCTCTGTGTGAGGGAAGGGGGTCTCATGGTTTTGGAGCTCCGGGAGCTAGCCAAACTGCTAGCAATGCCTGAGCAACAGCACAGCAAATGAAAAATGCCTTGTTAATAAATGCAAAGCAATGCATGACAGAGAAAGAAATCTCTGCTCCTTGGGTACCTTACAGGGTCCTAAATCGACTGTGTTAAAGCAAGGAAGGGACCTCATAGCAATGGAGACAGCACAACGAAGACCTCTGCTCTGGGCACAGCTGCAGCCAGATGCATATGGAAGGGGATGGAGAATAATCCTGGAAATACTATAATGCCTTTGTATAAATCAGTAGCGCAGCCTCAGATGGGGAGAAAAGTAATGATGCAGAAAAGGCAGAAGTGTTCAATCAATATTTCTGCTCTGCGTTTGGAAAGAAGCAGGATGATATGCTTGTATCACATGAGGAGGATGAAGTACTTTCCAGTCCATTAGTAACCAAGGAGGTTGTTAAACAGCATCTACTAGCGATAAACAATTTTAAATCAGCAGGCCTGGATAACTTGCTCCCAAGAGCCCTCCAACAGCTGGCTGAGAAGCTCTCTGGCCTGCTGATGTTAATTTTTAATAAATCTTGGAATACTGGGGAAGATCGAGACAGCTGGAAGAATGCAAATGTTGCACTGATCTCCAAAATGGGCAGGCAGGATGGCCTGACTAACAGGTTGGTTTGTCAGACATCAATCATGGGGTAAAATAATGGGAACACTCCTGAGAGAGTCAACCAGAAGCAGGATGAAAGGATGGGAATATAGTTAATGCTAGTCAGAGATGTTCTGCAGAAAATACATCACGTCAAGCAAAGCTGATTTTATTCTTTGAGGAGATTACAAGTTTGGTTAATAAAGATAATTGCCTAGAGATAATACACACAGGGTTTTGTAAGGCACTTGATTTACTATGACATGGCATGCTGATTAAAAAGTGAGCACTACATTGTAACAATAAAGTACATGTGCACAGCATTCAGAACCGGTGGATCTTCACAAACAGGCGTCACACTGAAATCGGATTGTTTCCAGAGGATTTCACAAGGATCCGTACCAGCCCCAATATTCAGCGTTTTCTGATCTGAAAGCAAACATAACATTGCTGCTGATAAATCAGCTATGTGCTACACAAACAGCAGAGGCCAAGTGGATAATGATGAGACCAAGGCAATCCGAACAGAGCGGAACTCATGGCAGCCAAGCAACCACCCGGAGTCATCACTCCTGTGCTTCGTGATCCTTGGACACGCAAACAGGCTTTTGCGAGAAACGACGTGCTTTTTACCTCTGTGAACAGCGCTGGGTAGTCCACTCCCGGGAAACTGCACTCAGCATCAGGGCTGAAATCTTATAATGGCTTTCCAAAAATTGAATGGGATGCAGAAAAGAGCTAAGAAAGACCTCTCGGGGTAGGGCTGCTAATCTCAGCTAATCAGAAGGAGGTCAAGAGGTTATGCTGATGACAGAACAGAAGTAACTTTAAAAGAAGAAAATGATAGATATGAAGGGACTCTTTAATCTAGCTAAGCTAGGCACAATAATGACCATGGGCAGGAGGCTGAAGCCAGGGACTTAGAATACGGTGCACAAATTTTAGTGAAAGTGATTAAATCACTGTGCAAAAACATGGATGATTACCCAACTGTTTGGGTCTTCAAAACAAAGGTCAGGTCCTTCCTGGAAACTGAGCTTTGGGTCAGAGATGTTACTGGGCCCACTATGGGTGTGGAAGTAATGGCTGGTGTGTGCAGGTCAACGGAGAAGATCTTTGCAGCACGTCTGTCCCACCTCCTGGCATTTGCGATCGCTGCCCAGCCAGATCGGATGCCACTGAGCTGGAGGAATTCATGGATGAGCCAAGGGACTGACATCAGAGGCTTCAAAATGCATGTTAAAAGAGAAATGGAGAAGAATGAAGCTCTTTGCCTGGGAAAGGAGATAAATCAGAGGGGTACATGAGGCAAGGACACGAATAATGAATGGCATAGAAAGGTAAATGGTGAGCACCTGTTCTCCATCTCAGAGCACCAGGACGAGGGGAAGGCAGTGAGAAACAGCAGTGGGACATTCAGAACGGTGCAGAAGGGGTGACACTCGCAGCAGGCAGTGGTGGGGAACATGTCACCACAGTCACTGGAGGGCTGAGGGCCAACTTGACATGCACCCCAGCACCTGGAGTTTTCATCATCAGGAAAAATCCTTTGGTTGGATATGAGGTCGACATATCAAGAGGTAAATTAGCTTCTGTCAGAGCCAGAGATTAGAGGCATTGCAATGATGGATTATTCCATACACTTGCTGCACAATTTTGTAGCACCTGGTTTTTGCCATTGTCTAGGACTGGAAATTAGTCTACATGTGTGATCCACACCAGCACTCCTATGCTCCTAGTGGGGCTTAATTCTGGCTCTGACCTTTGGGATCTTGAAGAAATCAACTAAAGCTTGATCCAGCTTCTTTTTTTTTTTTCCTAATAGGAATACTTCAAACTGGCCTTTCATCCCTCTGAGCCTTAGGTGCCCACTGGGAAAACATAACACTTTTAATACTGGGGTAAACACCTTAATGACACATAGAAAGCAAGGGCACTGATTCCAGGCATGGAACTGAGCATCCCTGTGGGCAACACTGCAGATCCTTGACTTTGAAATCTAGTCCTTGTCCATTGCTCCAAAACTAGAAATACAGTGGGTGAAAAAGAGGGTTTCTTTTAGAAACCTCTGAGCAAGAGAAAATAGAAATGCTTAAGCTACCCTACATGAAGCAGCTTCTCCGCATTCCAGTTACATGAATAGCGCTTATACTATCCCTAGCATCCTATTAGCATCATCATTTCTTTTTAACCTGAACAGGTAGTTTCTTTTTTCTCAGGCACCATCCAGCTCCCCCTGAAGTCAGCACTGCAGCACCAGGTCTTTCATTTTATTGAGTTTTTTTTTAACTCTCCTATTCTAGAAAAACGAGGTATTTCAGCCCTATTAGACAAGCAGAAAAGACTAAAGGCAGAGCTGCCCAAAAACCAGGCAGCCAATGTGATGCTGAGAAGGAAAGTTGAGTGACTGGCAGCTGGCGCACAGTTGCCCGTGCCAAGCGCACGGCAGGGCAATGCAAGTCAGAGCCCCAGTGAGCACAGGAGGAGCTAGGAGGAATCACACCGGAGAGGTGTCAGGCCACCATCTGCTCGCACTGGGACAACCCGCAGGGACGCACATAGCGAGCCGGCAGCAGGATCCCTGCAAAGGGCAGCAGGCCCATGGCGTGTCTGTCGCAGGAAGACCTGCTCCTATGGCCAGAGAGTGGCCATGCCATGCTTGGGCCTGTGGAGGATTGCTCCGGGAGATGAGAGATGGGGCTCAGCTAATTCATGGGAGACTGCTTTTCTCCACATTCGGAGCTGAAGAGAGTCCATGCTTATTAGAAACCACGTCAAGCCCTGCAGGGGAGGGAAGGGCCCATGTCCAATGGCCAGTGTGCGGCCCCTCACTCTCAAATCCCACAGGTAGGGCCATGTCTCTGGTTTTTGAGGGTCCAGCACAGGCCAGGAACGGACCCCTAGGGAATTCAGATGCACTGAGCTGAGTCATAGCAACAGGGTCCTTCCTGCCCTACCTTCATTTGTGTCCCCTCTAGGGTCTGGGAGGGCACTTTAGCATCTGCCCCTCTTCCTGGTCCTTCTTCCATGGTAGCCTTAGAAGGAACCAGGCCTGCTCAGCCAAGTGATAGCTAAGGAAATCTCTCTATCTCAAGAGGTAGGTACCACCAGAGGCTTCCTTGGCAACCTCATGGGACCTCGTGGAGATCCCCTCCCCCCGCTCTCTCAGGTGGGGAGCCTGGGAAGAGGGGGACATCTGTGTGCGTCCAAGGGAGCTGCCTAGCTTCCAGCCCTGTTCCCGCTGCCTTAATTGTAGGAGGAGAGTGCAGGCCCCTGGGGGCAGCAAGAGAAGTGGAGGAGGATACAGTGGTCTTATGCAGGACTGGTTTTGTGGCATCTCCTGGGGAGGATTCCTGTCTGATCCCTGGGCAGTGACCTGGGAGGTTTGTTCCACGACCCTGCCCCAAGCCAAACCCTGCAGGGTTACTCAGCTCCAGCTGCGCCAACCTAGTCGAGGTAAATAATGGTCCCTGGAGAAAGTCTTACAGAAAAGCATGCATTATTTTTTTCCCATGTCTTTTTGTCCTCCTGAAACTGATTCAGGGAAGAATTTAGCCTCCAACATATTTTTCCATCTGTCAGTATCTGCAGAGGGCTGTTTACCACTGCACGTGTCCTAAACCTTTATAGTTCACCCAGGCTTTCTGCAACTTTCTGATGCTCTGGAGATGAACTCTGGCTAATAGCATCACACTCCCTGTCCTCACATTTACATTCGACTTTGCCACTAAATAGTGACGGAGAACTCTCACTTCACAATGTTTCTCAAGGGCTCCTTTGACTGTTCTTGCTTCAGGGACAAAAAGGGGTCAACAATTCAAATCCCAGATGTTTAACCCAAACAGGCCCCATCCATCAACACCTGAGCAGAGGATTAGAATACATTGTTATTGCTGAAGGTGAATCCAAGAGATAAGGCATTAAATCAAAGTCTTAACTAATGGTAGACATAAAATGTTTCCAACATGGACAAAAAAGGCCAGCTTGGCTTAAAATTACTGAGTCCCACCACACACGATTTTGGTCAGCCAATCCATACTGACGGTGGAGCCTTCTTCATGGAAGTCTTAGCCATCTTATTGGGCTGTCCAGAAGGAAGGTAAAAATTTGGTGGTGCTCATCCAAAAAAGACAACTCAAGGTCTCAGCTGCTGGCACTACCGGGAAGATACTGTGGCTACGAATCACACAGTCCGTAAACCTTGGATCATCTTCCTTGCACTGCCACTGCCCTTTGCTGTGAGCAGCTCTCAGAAGACCAAGTTTTCAACAAGAGCTGCCAATATTGGTTGCCTCTGCTGTTTTGCCTCCTCCTACCTTGAATGCCTCTTATCAAAAGGGATGCACCAAAACCAGCAGCACCCAACTAAATGTCTTGAAAATTTTGTTCCCATGCCCTGCTCCCTTTACCTCACCCCTAAAAACAAGGCGATAACCCCTCAGAGCATGCTGGCTCTGCCCAACCTCACCCACCCCTCACCTACCCACAAGTTGCCTCATGGATGCCAGCCCCAGAAGTTACAAAGGCTGGTGAGTTCGAAGTGACGAAGGCTGGATTGGTTGAGCCTCTTGGGCGGGAACCAATCTCCCCATTTTGAGAAACACTTTGCTCTCCCTGCACCAAGCTGACAAAGAAATTAATTTAAAAATCCAGCTTACTGAATGCTATTCACGATTCCCAGCCTGGAACAGGAAAACAACCTGGAAGCTGCTTTCCGTGGGGTGTACTTTCAGAGGCGCCTTTGAACTGTGCTCCGGGCGCTGGAGCTTGCTTTTGCCAAGCGCGGACGCCCGGCCGAAGCCAGCCTGAGAGCGTCCCTTTAAATATCCGTGCTTTGCACAAAGTCCTTGGCGGGCGCCCCGTGCCAGGGCTCCCGGCCGAAGCCATGCCAGGGAACGCCTCTCGCTGCCAGCCGGCTCGGGCTGCCTCACCCCACCTCCTCTTCCTCTACCAGCCCCCGGAGCCAAAGTCAGGAGGAGACAGAATTAGGAAAGTAATGTAACCACAAACACTCTGTCTCTCCAAAAAAGATATTACCTCAACTCCCGTCTTCCTCCCAGCCCTCCGCCCCCACCCCGAGTGCCCTGCTCGGCCGGTGTGTTTTTCTTAGCCTCTCCTACACATTTTCACACAGCGAACGCCTCGGCCTCCTCACCCACCCAGGTTACGGGGAGCGACTTTCCTCGGCTGTGATTAACGCTTGAAGAGCCAGAACATCCCCCTGCTCCAGACAAGCCTTAGGCTGCCCGGCCAGAGCAAATTATTTCTTAAGAGCAAAAAAATAACCACAGCGGACAAAGGCTTCTTGTCTTGAAGTCCTTACTCAGGCAAAACTCCCCATAGCTGGAGAACTGGGCGCAGAGAGCGCTGGTTTATGCTGCAATCAGGTGCCGCTGCGTAAGCGTGTGGTTTGTCAGGCTTGGTTTGAAATGATCATTCAACCTTTTGGCTGACCCTCTGCAGAGCCCTCTTAAATTCGTTAATGTGAATACCTACATATTTACCTCTGTGCCCAATTTTAAGCACAGGAGTGGGGGGCAGAGATTTCCCATGGAAATCTAGGGACCTTTGTAAGAACCTTGCTCCCCTGCAGAGTAAGTTCATCTGCCCTGGAGTTGGGTTTCGCCCACTGCCAGGAGAGGCAGAATTTGGCCTTCCAAGGTTACAGCTCACTACGGTTGCGTCCCAGATTCAAAGTCCAAATCTCAGGGGTAGCACAGCAGCACTTCCATATGGCCATGCTAGAGCGCTGTCTCAGGAGCCGCGGCCAATCGGAGAGGGCCAGCAAGACTGCACCTCCGTAGAGCTTCAAGCTGCCCGGCTTTCTAGTCCGCCCGAGATGCTCCCTGAAGATTTTACCCTGATTGCTCCAGCAGGACCTGATTTTTCAACAGGCTGAAAAGCACCAAGGCAGTAATTGCTTATTTTTTCCCCCCACATTAAAAAAAAAAAGGAAGGAGAAAGAGAAGTAAGATGGGCTCATTTATCATGTGCAGCCAAACTCTAGCCTGGGCTCAGTGAAATGAAAATGAGTCAGAGATACTTCGCATAATGGCATTCCAGTGTGTTCTCTTAAATAATTTGTATTTTAATGAGTTCATTTTACTCCAGCACTAGTTTGTAGCCCCAACACTTTCTCAAGTCCTCCTCTGCTTTAATTTGATTTTTAAAAGTTCTCAGTGTTGCCTTTTTGTTGAAAGAAAAAGAAAAAGAAAAAGAAAAAGAAAAAGAAAAAGAAAAAGAAAAAGAAAAAGAAAAAGAAAAAGAAAAAGAAAAAGAAAAAGAAAAAGAAAAAGAAAAAGAAAAAGAAAAAGAAAAGCAAGCTCACTTCTCTTCTGGCTTAGATGGGAGCAGGTAATGAATTTCTGTGTACAGGAGATGATTCTTATCATCATGGCCTTGCTGTTCCAAACCAACTTATTTAAAACCTCCCCCATCATGAGATAATGGGAACAGTGAAATTCAGCAAAGAAACAAAAGGACCATCAGGAGCTTTACAGAAGCAGGTGAGCACCATGATTTCCATCTGATTTTCCCCTGCTGGGACCGGTCTTCAGGTCAAGATACTGCAAATGTAAAGAAGTCGCTTTCAGGAGTGTAATCACAAGAGACATATTTTACATTTAGAAACTACTTTTCAGCACCTGGACCTGATAAGGGCTTCTTCACATTTGGCCATGATTTCACGCCTAGCTTGCCACGGGAGAGACTGCAGCACAGCCTTTGCAACTGCTGCATTAGCAGTGTTGTCCTCTGATAATCCAGCTGATTTCCAGGGGATTAATTCTTCCATGCTTTGAGGCTCATGAGAGTCACACAAACCTTCTCGGAGATGCAGGGAGGTTTTGTAGTTAAGGTGAGCAGGAAATGAGGACATGCAGGTGGTACCACACAAATCCTGCTAGAAAGCTTTAGATAAATCATGTAAGTCAGCACACCTCAGTTATCCTGCTCAAGTGGGAAAATACCTATCTCCCATGTGTTGATGACACAGAATGGTCTAGCAGTTACTGCAGGACCCTACTGAACCCTGTTGCTCTTGTGTGTTACCTGACTGTATTCCCATCTCTGCGTCTCAGTGGACCAGCAGTGAGTGTGGGACTTCAGAAACCCAATTTACCTCCTTGCTTCCTCCTTGCTCCTCTTTTTTGAGCTTGGGTAGTTCATTGGTTAATGCTGCTCAGTTGGGTTAGCTCGCATTTATACCTTGCACCAAAATGTCAGCACTCTGCTACACACTAATGTGGATGTCCTCCCTAAGGTGGCACCTTGGAAGCGCAGCAGAGCTCTGATCCTGCAACTGAGCTGTTCACACCATATGGATGTGAAGTCCAGGACTGTGACGCACTAGCTACAACTGTAGCTGGGTGTGTGGGTGCTTCTGATCCGTTTCAACACAAAGTCAAACCTATTCAAACTCCTTCCAAAGGTTGCTTGAGCTAGAAAGTCTGTGTGTGTGGTGAAAACCAGCAAGAAAGCTCGGCAGAGAAGTGAGAACTGAACGCTGAAGCAGTATTTTAGCTTGCCTCCCTCCCAACACTGGCAGGTAGCAATGCAAGTGTATATTCGAGGGCCACAGAAGAGAGCACACACTCCTCTGCGCAGTGTGGCCAGCACTGCGGCCAGTTGGGTGGCATTGCTGATGCTCTTCTACTTCAAGGCTGGAGCCATCAACGTCTTCAACCAATTCCTCAGGGCCCAAAGCCCGGGGGCTCCACTGAGCTGCGTGGTTACAAAGTGGCACACAAAGCTGGGTGCCGATGTGATCGTTATTAATATTCAGCACATCATATGGCTTCAGGGAGCTGGGCAGAAAAAGTCACCCAGCAGAGAGGATGGTCTGATGGCACTGCATCTCCCTATGTCAGTTCCTCATTCAGCCTGTGGGACCAGACCTTGCCCCATTTAAGGAAGGAACGATAATGGCTGAAAGAGTCTGGATGAGGGAAGGAGAGAAGTCACAAAAAGAAGCAAGATACTGAGGAAAGGGGAAGAACAGGAGGGGCTTTCACTGCAGCCTCCAAAGACTGGAAGGGTGAAATCAGCATTGGGCAAATATCAAACAAGGAAGCAGAAACATTGCTTCATTTGAAGGCTCGTGTCTTGTCACCCGCTGTAACTGAGTAGCAAGCCAGCACAGCCTGTTTTAGACCTCCACAACAACCAGATTATTCTGCCCCACTAGCAAACCAAGGCAATCCAAACCCACAGCTGCCACGGAAGTCGATGGCTCTCTCCCTCTACGCGCTGCGCTACGCATCAGCATTGTCATTTTTGTGCAGACAGTGGGTGACGGCTGTTTCCAAAGGATGAGGAGGTGCCAGCTCCTCATCAGGGTGTCAGTCTGCCTGCTGTGTGCTTCCCAAGGTTTTAGACCTTGGTCTAAAGGTCACAAGGAGCCTAACGCTTCCCGGGGACTGCGCATATTCAGCGTGCAGGCTTTGGATCGAGATGACACCGGCTGGTTAAACCGCAGTTATTGGAAGCCAGCACGCTGGTTCTCCCCACATGTTCACTCCCCCGCATTAGCCTAAGGAGCCTCATTAACAGGAATAACTTTATTCTGCCAGCACTCCGTAACCTCTACAGCTGCACAATGGATGCAGGTCGGGGGAGAGGATTCCTAACCCCTGTCAGGAAAAGAAGAGCTTGTGAAGCGCCCAGGGAGGAGGACAGGCTCTTTGGAGCACTTGCAGCCTAATCCAGACCAGGGATAGGGTGACATTTATGAACTGGAGATAGCTGGGAGAAAATGATCCCATCAGGCCATCTCTGCTCTGCTATCTAATCCTTTCAGACACACTCTACCTCCCCAGCACTCCAGGACCATGGGAGAAAAGAGGCACCAAGGGACTAAATGAGCAGTCAGAAAAGCAGATCCTACTCCAGTATCTCCGGTTTAAGGCCACCTTTCATTTCAGTGGGAGACATTATAAAAAAGTAGAGTTTAAAAGCAGTGGTATTCAAAGAGAAGGCTGTCCTCAGGCTTAAAAAAATGCAAAAACTCAGCAAACTGTGCTAACATCAGCCTAAACAGGCGCAAAAGCAGACCTCACCTTCAGACTGGGGAAAAAATTGTCATAGGTTTATACTCCAATTTATTTCTATACATTTAACAAATCAACATTTCCCTCCCATCTTTCTTCCCTGAAGTAGCAGTCACTTTGGCTCGGTTAGCTTTATTCCCAGCTCCCAAAGCCTTGGAGTTATGCTTGACCTTCACCATTGTACTATTTTAGTTTCCAACATCCCTTTGCTTATCCTCCCCCATGGAGCTCTGCCAGATTTTCTCCCTCCCTTGAGACCATCCTTGCTGCTACTTTACTTGAGTTTTAATCACCTTCTACTCTGATTATTGCACTTCCCTCTCTTACAGCCTCCCTCTGCGCTGTTTCGTCTCACCAGCCTTTTTGGGAGTACCAAGTGGTCCAGCCAGATTACTCTCACGCTGTAGGAAATATCTGCTCTCTTTTCTTGGTTTCTTCCCTAGCCTGGAAACGACTTCAAAGCCGCTCTCCCTGCTGGCAGAATTCCCTGGAGCAAAGCTCCTTGGACAAGGCGAGCACTCTGAAGAGCACAAGGAACCTGGCATTACAGCTGAAGGTCAGATCCAGGGTCCACCATTTGCCTTAAACAGCCCAACACCACAAGCCGACGCACGAAACTCCAGCTGTGCCTCCAGGAAGATGCTTTCCCAATCTCAACTAGTTCAAGATTGTTTTAAACCCTGAAGAAGGAGGTTGAATTCCCCTTCCAAATCGCTGTCTTTCTGCTAATTTACAGTTCCTGCTTTCTTTGCCACTCATATAAAATATCCAAGCCTTATTTGGTCCTTACTAGGCTGCTGGCTTTGAAGGCATCATGCAGCAGTGAGTTCCACAGACTCACCGCCTGGAAGAGCATATTCACAAACTTGGCTCTTTCCTTAGAAGGACCCTGTTCAGGAGAGCCTGAGGTACTTTCTCTGGCTGCTCATTAGATTAGAGATGTTATTGTCCCCTTTTCTCTGCCTCTTCTTGGCTTCACGCCCTCCCCCAGCTTTTTTCAGCCTCTCTCTCCTTCTCTGCTCTTTTTTCCTCTGGCTGGTAATTGTTCTCATTGCCCTTCGCTCACAGATGGTCCTTGGAGAGCCGACTGTTGACATGGTGCCAGCTCTCCCCATTCCCAGCTGCTAAACTACATTAGGAGACAGCTAAAATACATTAGATGCCGCTTCTCCATGCAGGCGAGGCCGGGACCAGGCTGCGGGCATTACATGACCATGTGTGGGAAGGGAAGGGCCCCCACGACATCCTGCCCACTGGCACACGGGTCCTTGCTGGAGAAGGGTTTGCTAACAGAGCCCTTCCCAGCTAGCCGGCTCCCTCCAGCCACCCTTCGTCTGGTTTTACCCCACTCCGCCCTCCTGCCGAGCTACTGAGTCACTTCCCCCTCTCTAAACCTCTTCTTAAAACCTTCCTGTTTGCCTCAGCTTGTATGAGCCCTTCTCAGGAACGCTGGGTGATATTCCCCATCAAGTGGGGTGCTTCACTCCCCGGGGCAACCCAGCGGGGATGGGGTCCAGCCCTTCTGGCCTCCGAGGGGGCAAACTGAATTGCACAGGATTCATGTGAAAGAAAAAGTAGTGGTGGGGGAAAAGCAAGGCACACCAGACAGGAGGCAACTGCAGCTCTTATTTTTTCACTGGACCAAGTTGTTTTTGGAGGTGCAGACACTGGGTTCATTCATGAAGCAGCTAAGTGCTGGGTTTTTGACGGAAACAATGAATGCGCGAGGATGGGCATCGGCAGGATAAATGAGCCTTTTCCTGCTTCCCAAAGCGTCTTGCTTCTTTCCTAACCTGGCGGCCAAGCAGTCTCCAAGCTCAGCCCTAGCTCACGGCACGGCCATCGAGGGATGTGGCCCTGCTTGCAATCCCTGGGGAGCCTCCGGTAACCCCAACGGCATGCTTGGGAAAGCGCTTCTCCCTGGAAAAGGCTCCCTGCTAAAGCCAAGGTGCCCGGACTCAAACCAAACCCTGTCTCCTTGGATGGGATGGTCCAGTGCCTCAGCATGAACCCATCTTCCTTCTCCCTTGGCGAGCACTGCTGTGCGGGGGCTCTCACAGCAACGCAACAGGCCAATCTCCGTCACCAACACACCGGCACCCAGTATCGCATGGCCGCAGTTTTTTGACAGCCCAAAAATTTCAGCTCCCAGAGCCATGGACCCAGTGCCTTTTGCAAGCATGCAATTTGCTTCGGAGAGATACAAAGAAAGCAGTTTGACTTTCGAGTTCTGCTATCTTAAAATCTATCAGAGGGATATGCTACCTTACACTACCATAATGGATTAAAGCAGAAGATAAAATGCCATTCCATTATCTATTTATTAAAAGCACCACTTGAACTGCTTTTATTCAGCATACATCTCATACCAAAGAGGCACTCCTTGACTGTGTAAATCAGCGAGCAATTGTATTTTAACAGCCTTTAGAATGGCATTTCCTCACAGTTTTAGATGGACTATCAGACAGAAAACCTCTTCCAAAACTCACTTATCATAACAGGCACTAGCACTGAGCTCTTTACTGCTCCTGTACCACCAAGACAAACACAAAATGGGCTTGTAAAACTCACAAAGCATACATCATTCCCACCTTTCACCCTGATGCACGGCTATCTTTAATGACAGGTCAAAATAAATAATTTTGTTAGCAGAGGGGATCTATTCTGCTCACAGTGAGAGGCAGGACTTCTGGTATGCAGCGAAATGCACACTGTGGCCCCCAACCAGCTGAGTCTACCTATTCTGCAATAAGCAACTCTCACAAAACCGGAAAGGGTGAAGCCACTTAAATGTACCCGGTACTTAGGTGAACATTTTTACCTAAGTGGAAGAAATGATGCCAAATTTTCAATAACGGACTTCAGGTGTGAATAACAACACCTGTGAATGACAAAATGAAAGCTGTTGTATTGCCTCTGCTTTACCAGAACTGGAAAATACAGAAATAAATAGGATGTTTGTTTCTTTGTGTGTTTGTTTGTTTGTTTTTTCCACCTCAAGAAACATTCCCCCCCTTTTTTGCCAGGCTCCGCTGCTTTTGGTAGAAAGCTATTCTTTTTTTTTTAAATGTTTTGATGAAGAAACTTGGAGCAACATTACTGATGAGCTGGTTACGATTTAACTAAAACACTGCTGGGAGACATGCACTGCAAGCTTGATCCTGCACTGTGGAAGTCAATGGAGGCTTTGCCATTTCCATGAGCAAAGCTCACATCTGTTGACAACAGGCGAGAGAGATGTACCTACATGCATGTGGAAGACTACCTCGTGCCCCAGCTATTGACTGGAAACCATCTGGGATAGAGAGAGAAAGAGATAGGAAGGAAGGAACGCACGAATGAAGGAACAAACAAAGGAAAGAAGGACAGATGGACAGAAAAGGGAGAGGATGGAGCTGCGATGCTCTAATGTGCTGACACCACTGGGAAAGCAGACACCACAGCCACAGCTGAGGTCCTGCCCAGCTCACAAGGCAGCCCACCAAAGAAGGCCCCCCATTTCCAAGCAGTAGCAGATTCTCCTTTTGCTAAGAAACATGGGGGTCCTTGCCCCGTCCCTCTGCCATAGCCACAGTGATCTGGGCACACGCAGTGACAACTGGAGCAAACTTGACCTGGGGCTCCCTTCTTTCCCTGTGGCCTCCCACTGAGACCTTGCTGGGCTTGGGCGGCAGGTTGCTGCCTCGTGCTCCTCCAGCATCATTTGCAGTGCAGCAGCACAGACCCTTTTGCACCCCCAGGAGACACTTGCTGGCTGCAGATGAACTGCAGCACTGCCGTGCTGCACAGGGGCTGTGGTCTACTGTCACTACCTTGTCTGCAAGGATACCCAACCAGCTGCGTCACACAACCCAACACGCCCAGGGCTCCTGGCTCCCCTTACGGGATTAGACACCAGGAGACGCAGGCGGTGGGATCCCAATAAGCGGAGAAGCTAGACACAAGGGTCACTGCAAGACTAATCAAACTTATCTTCGTCTTTCTGGAGACAAACTGAGGGGGGAAACAGACTGCGGTGCTCTTTGCGTCCCCAC
Organism: Struthio camelus; assembly: GCF_040807025.1. NCBI lineage: Eukaryota > Metazoa > Chordata > Aves > Struthioniformes > Struthionidae > Struthio > Struthio camelus. Next base: position 85,384,462 of record NC_090982.1, read on the forward strand.
TTCCACATTCAAGACAAGCCAAAGCGGTTCCCGGACCTGTAACTACATGGACCTCCTGCATCAGGTCTAATCCGGTGACTACTGCTTTCTTGGCCTTGATACTGACTAGAATGGCTTTTGGTAGAGTTAAACTCTATCAGGGTTGGATCATTTCAAACCGCAATTGCTTCAAATCTCAGCCTCCTCCAGCCTATGACCTTCTCGGCGGGATCTCCCTTCAGAGCGGCAGCCCCAAACAGGAGCTGACAGTGTTTAGAAACCTTTTGAACTACCACTGAGCTCCCATGGGTACTTCAGGGAGGATTTCTCTTAATGGCATGCAAAGTCCCCGGCTCTGACAGCCATGCTGTTGGCCTGCCTTGGAGGGAAATGGTGCCCCATCCCCTCCTATCGGCGGTGTGAAAGGTCACCAGGGAAGGTGCACTTGTCACCAGGAATAAACTGCTACATGTGTCACATCTTCTTTCTCTGGGATGGGGCCAGAGCCAGCTGAAGTCTGTGAAAAAGCTCTCCCGATGCTGGTGGAGTTTGCATCTGTCTCTAAACACTAGGGAGAAATGCAGCGTAGAAAGTACTCCTAAATAACAAGGCTTGTATCTCTGGGTGCCTCTGGAGACACTCAAGGTACATGCCCATTTACATGGACATGCAAATCAGTCCTCTCCAAATGTTTCATTAACATCAGTCACCCTACAACCATACAGTTTGGAAAACGTCAGATTCCCAGTCAAGCTGCCTAAATAACTCCCTTTCCTTTATTTGCTTTTACAGAACATCTTATTTTAGAGCTACTCTGAAACAAGAAGCATCAGCAACCCTGTGGGGATTTGGCTTTAGGGTTGTAGCTCAGTAGAGGGTGGACAATTCCCTGACTGCTTTCGGGATGTTGAATTTTCCAAGAGGAACATCATAGGTTTTCCCTATTTTACTGTTTTTGCATAATAGGGTGGCAGTAGAGGAGATCTGGCCTCTCTCCACAACAGATAGCTAAGCAGGAACAGATAGCTACAGCAAAGGTGACATGCCCAAAGAGCAGCCAGCGTTGTCTGCTCTTCTGGGATGAAGAAATTCGAGTCAGCCAGTGGTAATCCCTACTTGTTTACGTGGGTTAGTGATGTCCTAGGCACCCAGGCATGGACCAGGGATCCCCCTGCAAGCCCAGCTCTCAGCACCTGGCAGCCGGCAGATGAAAGCAGCCAGCGCCAAAGCTGACGTGGGCAGAGGCAGCCCTGTACAATGAGCCGGAGAGCCCGTGTCCGGTTCCTCTCTGCCTCTCTCTCTGAAATGTAGGTCAAGTCACAAAGTGACAGTTAGCGCTAGCAGAGCTGCTTCTGTTCACCAAGGTGCTTCCAGCACTGTATCAAAAATTAAAGTGAAGCAATAAAAATTAAAAGAGAAGTAATATGGAACATAAAACCCAAGCACGAGACTAAAAAGCCCCCGGATGCCGCAGTATCGTTAAGGCAGGGCATGAACCTCCCCTTGCAGCGCTACCAAATCCCTTTTCCACAGGAAATTATCCTCATTTCTGATTGCCATCATCAAGTGGTGCCAAAGACGGGCCAGGCATTCGTAGCCCGGCTCATCAGCAGGTAGCAGAGGAGGGCAAACATCATTTCCTTACAAGCTCGCCTGCCCCAGCCTTGCAGCATCTGATGAGTTCATAACTCCATGGCATCTGCCCCATCCCAAATCTCTGCCATCCTCCCACCCCAGCTCCCACGGCCGCCTCCACGGCCAGCAGGCCCTACAGAAACAGCAGCCCCAGCGCTAGCATTTGAATGGGACACAGGGGCGGAAAGCCGGTTCCGATTCATTCAGACGCAAAGCCGAACTCGCTGAGATTTTAATCCCCCCCGGGGCTGGCGTGAGGCCCGGAGGTCCAATCCCTCACCAAGTGTCACTGCCCACCTGCGCCAGCCGCTCGGCCGCTGGCTCGACCCAAGCGGCCCATTAACATTCCCTTCGTCTTGTAAATATTGCCTGAGCGGCTCTGCCAGCCTCCTGGCCTCAATTAATTGTGGCCTGGGGGAGAAGCAGATAAGAGAGCACTAAAATTTAACGACGTCTCCACAGATGGTAAAAATAAAGTTTGATGTGACAAGCAAGGGCAGCAGGGCCTGGCGCAGGCGCTCGCGGCGAGGAGGAGCGGGGGCAAGGAGGCAGGTGAGCCGGCCCTCCCGCAGCTTCCTCTGCATCTCCAGCTCAGGCCACCGAGTTTTGCTGGAGCCTGTTTGGCTGATGGTGAGATAATTATCTCTGCAGCCCTGCCTGGTGTCTCAGCTTCTCTTTCCTTCACACCCTTCACAATTCATTCCCCGAACGGCGACCCGAATCCCCACCACCACCACCCGGCCCCTCTCCCACGCTGGATCAGTGCTGAGGCTTGCGCTTTCCATCCAAACATCCTCGTGGAAAGCTCGGCCTGCAGGAGGGGAGACTCAATTGCCCTCACCTCCCGTCGCTTGAGGGGATTTGCAGAAATCTGGCATTTCACAGGATTTGACTCTTTGGGGAACAGCCTGCTCTGGAACAGGTTATGTTGATGAGCAGAAGCTCCCCTCTTCCTCCTCTCTCAGCCCTCCTTTCTACAGTATCGCTGCCCAAAGTCCCGGAGACATCCCAGCCTGGGCTCTTCAGGTCAGTTCAGTCCCATTGGTCTCAAGGGGATGGACCTCCCCTCAGTCAGACTAAGACCAGGCTCTACGTCTCTTGACACAAGATGAAATTTGGGCTTACACACACTCTGCATCCCTCAAGCCCCACTGAAGCTTTACTGGTTGTACAGACCACTGCATGAGACACCACTACACTTCCAGGCATGACCCCTTCTCTAATAAACCAAGTGATTGCAGGAAGAGTTTCATGCTCCAAACAGCATCTTCAGCATCAGCGGTGACACCGGAGATGTAACTGGTGCCTTCAGCATTGTGCCAGACTCCCGACTCCTGCCGCAAAGAGCAGTGGGTTATCAGCAGTGTGGTCCGGGGTCTGTGCAAAAGAAACAACAGCGATTTTGCTGGAACAAAAGCAACAGCCACACGGATATATGTATTTTTTTCCTGAGATACGACTAAATTCCACGAGCATGTAGTGCCTCAGCCCCTTGTCCTGACAGATGCCTCAGCATCCCACGAACAAACTATTACAGTGCATCGCCAGCGATGCTTTGAACATGGAGGAACAAAAGGCTGCGGTGGGGAGGGGAATGGTGGGAAACCTTACGGGCTCTCGAGCTTCATTTGAGACCTGGTGTTTGCAGCACGCTCTGCATTTCATCTTTTCATAAGTAACTCTTACCAGGAAACATGACAAAAAGGGGGCATTTCAAGGCAGAAAAGTTGGTCTCCAAATGCAATTTTTTTTTTTTTTTAATCTTTTGTTAGCAGCTCTTCTGGGGAGCGAATCCAGCAGAGGCAATACAGTGCAATGTGCACTCCTAAATTAGTTTCCAGGCACTTGGGATGCTTTATTATTCATTTCCTCCAAATATTAGGCAATGCCTTTCGCCCCTTTCAAAGTCTATACGAGGGGTCTTTGATGCATTGTGCTACTTGAAAGTTGCAGGCCTAAAGAAGCGTTTCTTTTAAGTCCTCTCTTTTATCAAGCATATTCTGTTCTGTTCACTATAATGCACACAATGGCATAAGAGTCTTGACCTGCTTCATGTCTGATGGACTGAAATCTCAGATGCATAGGATAAAACAGCCATTCCCAGCGATACAGCTTAAACACTTATGGCTCTATTCAGGCAAATATTACCCAGGGGTCTGCCACGCCACTGAAAGCTGCTGAAATTGGCTCCATAGACGGCTGACCAATTCAGCAGTGAGAAACGACCCCGCTACATTAGCTCCCCTTTTCATTTCACCCCGGGCAAGCGGGGGTCCCGAGGTAAGCGCAGCAGGAGGCGAGAGCCAGCTGAAGCCAGATTCGTTTGGTTTTTAAAAAGAATTTTGCGTGTGTGACCATGAATGTCATTATGTGGATCTGCAAAATAGGCAAGGTACTGACGTTAAGGCACAACTGCAGAAATCAGTCTTTCGTCTTATCATGGGAGCTGTCTCGCATCCTCCCTCTCTCAGGAGCCCCAGCTAAACTTCTAGTGTCTAAGACACTGCACACGGCTCAGATAAGCTGATAAGCCTCTGCTACAGGTTTACAACTACGGCCTTTGGTAAGTCACTTCATGCCTTCTTGCAGCAGTTTTCCCCATGCATGAACTGGAAGCAATATTTCTTGTTCTACAGTATTGCTCCTTTTTTTCTGTTTACACTATGAATTTACTAGTTTAGAGCTTGCCTCTGTCCAACAATGTGCAGGACCCGGGACAAGGATGCTAAGTGCAATTCAACAGCAAATACTTTTCAGTACAAAATTAAATAGTTTTTTTTTTCCTTTTAGGCAATTGCACTGACATGTTTCTGCAGAAGTACCTGGCTGATGTTTTCAGGTATTAGTCTGCTTCTATCTGTGCAAAAGTCATCTTGCCAGATTAGGACTAGAAGTGATGTTTTAGAAGGCAATCTTGAAACACAGGGGCAAAATTCAACACAAGGCCTGCAGGGCTCCTAAATGGGATCGCAGCCTTGTGCGTTCTTGGCTGCTTGAATTTGCCTTACATGTCTTATGCCCCAGAAGCAAAAGATTTCTCTAGGAGGACTGAGAAAAGGAACGTGCAGACTACACAGGGAGATGTTCACAACAGAGATAGGTCCTTCTTTATTATAGCTTTCACCCTGGTACCCCTGGTATCTCCCTGCCTGCAATCTCATCCGCTCAGCCTAAAACAAACACGAGACTCTTGATAACAGTTCCCACTACGGCATTACCCCAAGAAGACCATTTCTCAGTGCGTGTGTAAAAGGGAAGCAGCTGGTTTTGCACGAGCCCTTCCTTGACACCTATGTTCACACCCCTCTCACAGGACAATGGCAAAACATATAGTAAGAGGTCCTGACCCCGCCAGAGCAGGACCCGTGTGCCTGCAGCCCCTGGCTCTACTGTACGTGACCTCAGCAGGACCAGCCCTGAGAGAGCAAATCTGATGGAAAGGGACATGGTCTCCAGCCCTGCCTGGCTCTTCCAGGATGCTGCACTACTAGGGAGGCAAGCGGAGCCTGGTTTCCCAAGGGGCTGAGCATCTCTCGACCTCCGCTCGTTGCTGATACGGTGGTGGGGCCTCAGTATGGCTGGGAGCCAGACTGCAGGCACAAAGGTCCAAATTGGCCTGCTCAAAAAGAGAAGGCAGTCTGGAAAACTTTGACAAAAGACCTTTACAGGATCACACCCTGAGGTCAGCCAGACCTGAGCTTCAGTCACCTGCAGCAAATGGGAAAAATAAAGAAGATTGTCCTGCAGAAACTCCGGCCAGCTGATTACTTTCCAGTTAGCAGCTCCTCGACCTGCAAGATACACAGCTGCTTCAAACTGCAGAAGGGTTCAGCCTCGACTGCAAATGCTGTAGCCTAAAGGAACTGAAAATAACAAGGGGTTATGAGAAAGTCTCAGCTCTCACATTACCCATCTGGTTAGGAGGCTTTTCAGAAGCCATCTTAAGTATCCTTATTAAAATACAATCAAGACAGCCCGGGGTTTTGTCCTACGTGTGACTGGTGCCGTGCTACGGAGCTGGCCGGCTGGAGGCAAGTTGACAGGTCATTATTTTGTGTCCTACAAATTCTATGAGCTGATAAGGAAACTCCAACAATTTGATGGTTTATCAGTTTGTAGGTTGGAAAAGGAAATTATTTCAATTGAGATAACGATTCTATTCCTTGCTGGCAAATTAGAATTTTTGTTTCTCACGGGGGCTCTGGCAGAAGCAGTTCTGGGACAGGGATGGGGCCAATCGCACTCTAGTCAGCAGAAAGATGTTGTCACAGCCAGCTCGAACGTCTGCACAAATTGTGGGGAGACCAAAACTTCTCCTTTGAGAGCGAGAAAGAAAAGAGAACAAGATTGCAGGAGAAACAAAATCTATTTGTAAACCCCAGGCAAAGTCAACACAAGGAAGCCCGAGCAGGAGTGCAGAGATGATAATAGAGCCTGATGGATAGTTCACAGAATTATCAGATATCATCCAAGTCAAATATGCCGAGGAGCCAATTATTTAATGCTAAGTGCAGTGCAAACGGATGTTTAATAAGCTGAATCACTTCAGGATTTTAAAAGCTCTGCATCTTCCAGCAAAAGGGACAAAACCCCAGCTGATGTAAATGAGGAAAGTCACCTCCCTTGCCAGCATTATCAAATATCCTTAAAATTATGTACCAGACCCTCGGATACTCGCTGGCCGCACATCCCCCGAGTCACTGGCAGGCATGACCGTCTTTGCCAGACAGCAGGGGCTGAGGTGCACGGAGATGAAATGCAGCCACCTTTTGGGAGCTGCTGAGCTCCTTGGGAGACACAGTTCAACACCTCCCGGCTCGCCGCCGCGCACAGCGCTGGGGAAGCTGAGCCGCGCGGCTGTGCCACCACGCACCGGCACTGCGGATGGCCTTCCAGGTTGCTTTGTTTACAGACGAGTAAGTTTTTGGTCTCGGGAAGGAGTGCTGAGTTATTTTCTAGCTGATTGCAGAGAGGCAACAAGGAGAGAGTGGGAGGTATGGGAGCAGCAGAGGAGTTTGGGCTCTGCCTCAGCCCCTGATTACAGTCTGTTTTGGAGTCAGCGTTGCTCCCTGGGAACGAAGCATTGCTTCTCAGGCGTTTCTGCAGGGAGGGCTGCCAGGAAGACCCGGGGCTCTCCCCACGGCGGCTTTGCAGCGCTGGCCGTACCGGGGGACGTAGCCGTTGCCCACCCTCCCCGTCCACCTGTGCCGGGATGTGACCCCACAGGCACTCAGTCCTCTCCCCAAATGCAACCAACGACAGCTGAGATGCTGAAGCCCAGTGTTATCTGCACTCCTCATACAGCCAGAGGAGAAAAACGGGCTTCTACCTCATCCCAGGGTTGATGTCTAAACTAGATCAGATGTAACATGAGTTGTTACCTCCACTCACTATAAAGCACATCTAAGGTAGTCATCTACATTGTTAAACATTAAGCATCTAAAAAAAGAGTCCTTTCTGCAGCCCTTTCTCATCTCTGCCTGTGACACCTCTTCCTCCTGTAGGCTCACACCTGTACACCACGTAGCTGATGTAAGTCTTAAAATCCACATCTCCTCATATTCTGCTCACCACTGCCAATGCTCCTGCACATTCGCATAGTCCAGGATATCGTATTGCCGAAAGAATAACGCAGAGCTAAGGTGCCCCACAGCATCTGTAACGTGCACATGTGGAAGACACGAGAAGTTGGTCCATGAAGGGGAACTGCAGGTACTCGAAGCACAGGTCTGCTATGGACTTGACCAGCGCAAACAAGGCAGTCACCCACTTGAGGTTTGTGTAAAAGTCTCCCATCTAGTGCGAAACAAGATAACTCGGTGCAGCACAACCGACTCAGGACCTGGCTCTGGCATGTTTGAACCAGCTTACCAGATAAAAAAGGAGGCGCCTTTCTTCCTATTCAAGACCACTAGGCAGACACCCAAGCCACAGCCTCCTGTGTGACAGCTGTAGAAAACAGGTCTGGAGAGGACCTTGAAATGTCACCCAGATCACATCCCCAGGAGTGAATCTGCACCGGGGCCAAGCACAACAAAAGCCAAAAGCACTCAAAGCATTAACAAATACTGCTGCTCATCATACTCCTGTGCAGCTGCTAAAATATCTGCTGCCTTCTCTTTCCAGTACTGCAGCATAAAGAATACACAAATTTCTATCTCCTACAGGTTTACAAAAGGAACAATTAGCAGTTCTGTCATTCATAACAGAAGAGAATCATATTTTTGTTAAATCCGATCAGCACTGCAAACTGCCCAGATCTCAGCTCCTGCAGAAGTCCCCAGTGCCTGAAGAACAGACTGCAAGATGTCAGAAAGGCGTCACGACAGCAATTCCTCAGCATGTCCTGCCTCCTGAGAGCAACCAACTCTCCCCACAAAGCCACGAGCCCCGCACGCAGGAACACACACTCACCGTTACCCTTGTCTTCGTTTCAAATCTCAGGTGATGCTCCCTTGGCGCCTTTGACCATTTCCTGAGAAACAACAGAGAGAAAAAAGTTTCATGAGATCCAGAACTGAGCTGCTTCATCTGTCTCGAGGGCCTGCTCTGGAGAAGCCTTCTGTCGTCTTCCGCACTAGTTAACCCATGAGAAACCACAGAAATAGCCCTGCTCCTGCTCTTCCACCAGGTCCACCACGGCCACTGCCTTTGGCTGCTGCGGAGGTCCTTGCTCCAGTCATGCCTGTGCAGCAACCCATATCAGTGTGGGCCAGAGCTCTCTGGGCCATAGTGGAGTTACTCCTCATTTACACTGCTGCATGAACCAAGGCCAGGCCCTGAAACTCTCCTGCTCTTCATCCCAACCTCACATCCCTGCTCCAAAGGGCACCAGCCTGCTTCACACCAGATTCCCACAGGCAGTTCAGTGGATTCTCGGCTCCCCCATGTCCCACACCTAAACCGGCAGGCCTGTATCACAAAACCCCTTAGCAACATCGTATCATGGATGTAGTGGTGCAAACCCAACCTGCCCTTACACTGTAACACATCTTCTCCTACAGCAGCTGGGAGATGAACAGTCTGGAAACAGATCCTCTCCAAGCAGTGCTGGCAGGTTCACCCATCCCACCCCCCCGTCAGCTAAACGTTACCGCGTTGTCCCTGTGGGATTATCAAGTTTCCGTGCTTTCCTAAACGCACAGTGCAGTTCTCCAGTGGTGTCAGCAACAAACCCACCTTCTGCATACATCAGACCCAGAGGAGGAAGGTGTATGGGAGGCCCCACCCCAATTCCTGCCTTCATCTGTCTTAACCTAGGCCTTTTATTTGGAAAAACTAAAAACCCAGGTTAGGCAAATATGACTATAACCAACGTCTACTAGATTAGGTAACGAAATATGGCCAATAACACAGACTACGGGGTGATTCAGGAGGGCTAAAGTGGACAGTAGGTGGTCTGGAAGAGGGCAGGCATCAGGTGGCAGATGAAGGAGTAGCATAGCAGTGGCTTAGGGGTCTCAACTCCATTTAATCACAATGTTGGGGTGTGAGATTGCTGCCAACAGGCAGCTGTCATATTCACCCGGCCGAGAACCCCCTTAGGTACACCTGCCTGTTGGTAACCCCCAATGTCCTAGATAAGGGGAGAGAGAACTGGTGTGGCAGCCACAAACGTGGACTGGCTTGTGCCGTGGCTAGAGGGTCGCGTGTAGCCAGTCACACATGGCAAATGGTACATAATTGGAAATTGCTGCTATAATTCAACTGTCAGATGTTATCTGCATGCAATAGAAGCGATGAGCTCACTACCTATTGCATTGTCCCCAAACTGGCACCATCAGCTCACACCTACGACTGTTTCCTGCTCACACCTGCTCTTAAACCTGGATTTGAACCTGAATTCGTGCTGGGATCAATGAGTTCTTAACAATTAATGAAACCTACAAGAAAAAAAAAAAGGGATTTCTCTGCCAAGACTTCATGGAGTGCAGTCAACTGGGAGTCATTCAATGAGCGAAAGCAGTCATTTATTGTGTGCAGTCTCCGAATTTGCCATGTTTGACACAGGCAGAGCAAATGTAGTTCATTCCCATTTGGTAAATTTTACATGAGAAGATTGAAACAAATGCTAGGAGACACGTGTTATCGTAGGCCAGCTGGAGCTGGAGAGGCAGGCTCCTCTTTCCAAGGTCTCCGAGCACTTTGTGATTGACTCACTCACCCGAGCAGTTCATCATTTCCTTCTCCACACAGCCCTTGGCATGGCTTTCCGAGGGGAGGCTCCATAAGCATGAACCCCCACTACCGTGCGTGTGACATGGGCAAGCGGTTGGGAACCTTCTCCCACCACTCCTTCATTTTAGACTCAGGCTGTACCCACCTCGATCTTGGGTCAACCTTTAGGGGACTCTCTCTCATAGGAAGGTGCAAACAACGTTTTTCAAGTCAGGTCTATACCTGGATTATTGGGCCAGAGCAGAGCGACCAATGGGCCCTGACCTTTTCAACCATTTTATTAAACTGGTCAGATAATTGTGGTGTGCGCACACTCAAGGAGTGGAGAAAAAACACAGCCAGTAATCTTTGTGACGGCCTATAGTTTCCCTTTTCATGCAGCTAAGACCATCAATACAAGGATATTTAGGCAGCAAACACGGCACAGAGTACAGGTGACTTTTATAGCACACACTACCTTGCACAGCAGCCTGGTGACAACGGAAACCCAGGCTGGCCAGGCTGCCGGGGCTGTAATCGGCCCCGAGAATGGGACTTCTCTGTGGTTAATGAGTCCACCTGCGTTCGAGGGCATCCAGCTGCTCTGACCTTGTGCACTTAAGCCTGACCTCCTTCCTTAGCCCCATCCCCAGTTCACATCATTAGCTGATGAGTAACCACCGCTGCGGAGGACTAATGGCTCGTTTGCTGCTAAACAGCCAAAAGTGATCAGCTAGGGTACAAAGAGCTTAATGCAGGCCACTGTCAACATGCCCACGTGGGTGAGCACCGTTCTCATTATTTTGGGCAAAATTCTCAGTGAAGGCTGCAAATACCTGCAAAGCCCTGGCTTCACGCCTGAGATCAGCGAAGGCTTGGCCCTGTGGAGGTCAGTGCAAAACCTCCTCCTGGTGTCAGGGCAGGATCTGGCACCACACTTTTCTCTAGCGATGCTGGGCTTCAACTTTAACTTCTACTGAAAGTAGCTGGCTCTTCTCTCAAGAGACAGACGCCTGCATTGCAGCTTTTAACTGCGGTAAGGAGAACTCAGGGACACGACAGCTTGCAACATGACATCTAAAATCACTGTTTGAGGCTCAGGAGAATCTTCATGGGAGGAGGCTACAAATGGGAGTTACTGGGATAAACAAAGGCCGGGACTGAATTACAGTTGCATTAACTAATTGCCATGAAGAGGTGCCTCAAGAACAGAGCCTGAGAATAACTGCACTCATGACACAGCAAAGATAGAGATGGAGAAAATGCCTTGATAGCGTTTTCCAAATAGGATGGTGCATCGCAGTGAGCGGCCCAGGCCTTGTTCTTGCATTCCCAAAACGCGTACGAGATGAAAAGTTACAAAACAGGCTTGCATGTGGCTTTTCTCTCAGCCACAAGCTCCCTTTTAGTTTCTTGGGTCGGTTTCTAGAGGAATCCAACACACCCTGCTGGATACAACCTAAGGTTTCTAATTACCCTCCTTGAATGCATCACTAAGATGCCACATCAGCTCACTCATGAGTCTGCTCATTGCCTTGCCCTCAGCAGCCAGGCTATAGGTGCACACCCCGTGGGGGACAGCCTGATAAATCTGCACCAGTCCCTGACACAGAGGGTGGGATTCAGCTCTCACACACAAGAGATGTGGGTGCCCACATGTAAGCGCTGGATTTAGTTGCCTAAAAACACGTTCCCATCGCCATGTTAGACTCCCTAGGCGATTCAAGGCCCCCGCATGGGACTGCCAGATCCGATGCTGGACCTGCACCCTGCTAGATTGACAGCTGGAGCCGCGTAGGATGCCTTAGGGTAAAACTAGACACTTACACCTAGCAACTGAATAATGAGCTGCATGTCTACATGTGTGCTGGCTAGGTGGCTGTCTAAGCTCTTACTGTAGACAATGCAGTCAGCGGTGCCTGCAGAGCCATTCAGTTACTCAAATACCACTATCTGCTTCAGGGTGAAACACCCTCCAGACTCCACTGACTGTGCTGGGCAAACATCCACTGACTATAGCAGGAGATCAGCATCTAGTTCACACCTTAATCCTCTACTGCAGTCCACCTTGAGCTCCTGGTCTGAGCTTCAACAGCTCCAGAATTAAATTAATTTGTATTAGAAGAGGATGCCCTTCAGCTCTGCATTCTCAGGACCGTGCTACAACATAGTGGAGTGCCATTCGGCCAGGCACATAAACACTTGCAGAATGTTTACAGTGTTGTGTATCTCTCATACAGTATCATTAAAAAGAAGAAATTTGACAAAGAAAGGAGAAGGAACAACTGATACCCAAACCTATGAATCATTCATCAAATGGAATTTGCTGTCTAGTTTTTAAATAAACTTATAAGTTGTTTCCAAAATGCTGTTTGCAAACACCCTCTGTTAATCTGGAAAGCAGAGGCTGCTAAAGGCTTTATTACAGCATCTTCATTAAATCTCCATCGGATATTACTTTAAACCATCCAGGACTTTTGCGATCAATTTTCTCATCTTCTTGACATCACCTGAAAGCTAAACATTGTGAAACGCCTTTCCTGCAATTCAGCTTTAACTAATAAGCTAGATCTGGGGATCAGAGTTCATCTCAGAGCCCCCCTCCTGCCTAGGGGACCCCAGGCTCTTTCCAGAGGACTCTGCCCATTTTCTTGATATTCTCTCAAGAGTCTTTGACCTTACCTTCACATCCACGTGCGCTCAGGAGAGCCTACCCTAGAGCATTAGTAAGGTGCCACAGCTATTTTCTAGCAGGCTTTATAACTGTGAGTGAGGTTGGGAGCTACAGGCAAACCTTGCCATGCTGTCAGACAGAAATGAGGGTGAACCCCGGCTTCAGCGAAGGCACAGAGAAAACTGCCATTTTTGGAATAATCCCCTTTCCAGCCATTCGGCTTATGTCAAGATATTGAAATGCTTGGTGGAAAGGAGACACCTGGGGTCATACTCTCCTCCCCTAGCATTAGCTATCTGCAGAAAAATGCCCACATCCAGGCTACTTAGCTGGACTCCCTTCATAGGCAAAGGAGAGGAGCTACAGCAAGATCCAGCTGACCTGTGCTAGCCATCTATCTAAGGAAAAGAGGAAATTCCCCATTTGAAACTGCACTCACTTCTCTCCATCAACTCTCAAGGGAATCTGGACCACTAGTGCAGAGGTGGCCACAATCCAGACATCTAAATGTGGACAGACAAATTCTATCCAGCCAGAAAAATTTCTGCTCAGCTGAAAACCCAATTTCTCTCGACTAACAGAGCAATGCCAGAGCCTGAGCCTCACTAAAAGTCTGTGTCGCCCCTAATGACAGCGTCCTCGAGAAGTCCACTGGCATCAAGGTAACCAACTCACCAAAGCACCTTCAGAAAATCCCACCTGCCAAGCCTATTTTGCAAAATGCATTTCTGTCATGCACTGCCACACGTGAATGTTTCATTGCCTAGGGGAGGAAACTCCTTTTTGTACATGGTTTATGAGCTCGGGATGGTGGCCATGGGGGTGGGGGTGGGGGGACAGGGTCCACAGCAGCTGCAGGGGCACCACGCAGGCACAGTGCTCTCCCTTGCAGGATCGGGAGCAGGACTTGCAGGAGATGGCTCAGCTCTCCCAAACCAGGAAGAGGTGAGTGACTGAATGCAATCGGAGATACTGAGGAGGAGGAGTGTCCCGGATGTGTCTTTGGGCTCACATCCTTTCCCATTTCTAGCCCGCAACTTTCCCCTCCCTGCGTAAAAACGGAAATAATGATCTCAGCTGCTTTTGGAAAGTGCTTTGAATCTACTGATGAAAAGTGCTAGATAAGATCTCATTGCATTGTTATAATAATGGAGGGAGAGGGAAAGCCACTAGGAGAAGCTGAAGGGGGAAAAACCCCATGTAATAAATAATAGTCTATAAATTATATATATCGAATGCATTAAAAAACCAATCCTCTGAGCAGCAGCTGCTTCATTCTTTATTGTTGATAGCATCAATATAACAGGGGAAATTACCACCTTGTGTTCTGCAACACATCACACTGACTTTCCTTTAAAAACTCTAATGTACCCTGATTGCAAAGTCAATTTAAAATTTACCATAAAACACAGAATCTCGTAAACTTTACAACCCCAATCACACTCAGTGCTTTTGCTCAGCTCAAATGCACAGGCACCTGCTTCGCTCTCCAAAGCAGATATACAGTGACATGCTGCAGACAGCAGATGGGCGAGCAGACCAGGCCATTACAACGGAGATCTGCCTGCTGCCAATTCCAGCCACTCCAGTGGAAAAAACAGAAAATCAGTTTGGAAAACGAGCTGGCAAATGGGGATGCTGGAAGTACCCTTAGAGCTCCAGGAGACAGCTCATCCCACATATCAGCTCTCATTTCAAGCACAACGAAAAGTAGCTGAGGCAGAACCAAATTTGATGAGACCTTGCGTGCAGTTGGGGAATTCTGGTGCCTTGAAAGCGCTGCACCGTGGCAGGACAAGGACCCCGCGATGCTGAGCCAACCTCTCTTCCTGCATTAGGATATGCCATTTGAGTCCCTTTGCAGGCTCTAATGAAAAACTCTTAAGTCACCTCCTTGGGCCCAGGTTTGCTCTAGAAATTTAAGCCCATGCAGGCCCCAACGTGAACCTGGCGTGAAGGCAGGGAGCACGCAGCTATGGCAGCGCCGAGACGCCTTCGTTTGCTCTTGCAGACTTGGGTTCCGCTCATGTGGCTGATGAGGGAAAATTAACTAGGCTTCTAGTTCGGCTTCCTATACAAAACCAACTCCTTTTGCTTCTGATTAAAGTGTTGTCACCGACACAAAGCCCATCTCTGTGAAGGGGAACAAAGGATTTCGGCTGAAGCAACGGAAGAAGCTGCACGTTTCAGGAGGCACCTCCCCAGCAGCCTTAAAATGCTGCTCCCTGCATGCCTGTGTTATGCTTGCATTCCCTACGTTCCGGCCTAAAGTTCTCCCCAGATTTGCTTTCAGCTCAAAAGTGCTGTATACATTTAGGGAGGAGCTACGGAAACCTGCTACATGTCATTTTTGCAATCAGCCCCTTGTATTTGTGCCTGATGAAATTATAAGGAGCCAGATGCTTGAAGAAGGAGCTTGAGGTGCAAGGGTTAAACCCAGACGAGGAGAGGAAAGACTCAGGGATGAAGCAGTTGATCAAAGGGTAGCTTAAAAGTTATTTAAAAATAAACCAGAAAGTAAAACTTCCAGGCGGTTGCCGCCGTAATTACAATGAAGACAACAGAGCCATGGTGCTGTTAAGGTTACTGAATTTTCCTAGCAGCTGTGTTTAATTTACTTAAAACATGAAAAGCCATCAGGTCACATCCCATTAGCAGAATCACTCTGGAGGAGCACAAGAGCCCAGCCAGCCCAGCGCTGCAGAAAGGCAGAGGGTACAACGCAAATGTAAAATGCCTCTGAACAAGTAAGAGAGATTCCTGTCATGGCCAACAAGAACATACATCTCCTTCGGCCTCAGCCTGCAGCGGACATGGCTGGTCACTTGGGCTTGCTGTTCGGCTGGCCCCATCCCCCTCACCCACACAGAGCTCATCTACTGATGTGGACTCCTAATGTCAGAGCAGGAAAGCTGACGCTAAGACAACCACAGCCAGAAATCAATGCAGATGTCTCTACTGGCTGCAGCGGAGAAGGTGCTTCAGAAACCTGGAATCAGGCATTTAGGAAAGTCCTTGGATTGTGCTTGTCCTACAGCCTGGGGCAGCGGGTTTTCTATATGTGCTACAACCTCCTTATGACCATACGCAACGTCTCCTCTGGACCCCTCTACTCCCAAAGCATCCTCCTGACTTTCATGCTGCATTAGAGAGGAAACCCTCTTGTCCCAAACCATGCTCAAAATCTTCCTTGCACATGGGAGTTTTGCGGTTTTGTGGGGTCAGGCTTTCAGCTCTGGAGCGTTGTTCACACGTACCGAATTGAGGTCACGTTTCATAAGGAGCCTTTTCAAAACACAGGACTGAAAACTAAAACTTCCTTGTCAGAAAAAACATTCTAGAGATCTTTTTCTCTTTGGGATTTCTTTCTTTCTTTTCTTTTTTTTTTCATTCATTTAACAGTGGCTCAACGCTCTTTCCACTGAAAGGAATAGTAAGGTTTCATTCTCTGTTCATGGTTCCTACCAGTTTGCTTCTATTTCTAAAACTGGCAACCTGAGTTACTTAATTGCTAGGACAAAAGGTGTTAGATCATGTTGCAGTCCCCGCACACCATTGTACATGTTTCTGCAGCCACCTACAACCATCTCAGTCAAGCAGGGACTGAAACGCAGATGCAGCCTGTTTCACCGAGCCCTAAACAGCAGACTGAAACTGTGCAGCTTTAACCAGCGCTGATACAAAAAGCAGCAGACCTGAAGACATGGATAGAGCAATATATGCAGTGGGCTCCCTACTGCACGCAACCCAAAGGCAGAGTTATTCCAATAGAGAATGAGGCAAATAATAAAATGAAATGAAATGAAATGAAATGAAATGAAATGAAATGAAATAAATAAAGTTGAGATGCCATAGGAAAGAAGCCACAGCTTCCTGACCCCAAAAGCCAGCACTGGGTGGACTGGATTTGTTTACAGGAACTCTGAAAACCTCAAGCCAAATTGCTTTACACTTGTTGACGATCACTGGTGCTTCTACATTACCAGGAGCCCTTCTGAAATCAGCCGCTGATATTGCGTGTAGAGAACCCCAACCTGACCCTGGAGATGCTAGAGCTTAGGATCGCTCTTTCAAAATGGACTCACCCTTCATGGCTTCGAAAGGTGTGAGACCTGTTCACATAATAAATGACAGGGCAAAGATACAGATTTCTGACAGATTTCCCCCCCCCCTCGCCTTCTGTTTGAAAGAAATCTATTTATTCTGAGTGAATTGGCTCTTCTCCAGATAAATGTTGTTTGTAGCCAGTTTAGCTCTGCGAGATACGCATTCTTTTGCATGCCCGTAATGAATTTTCACAGCCAGAGTCCTAATCCAGTCTAGTCATGGAGGGTTTATCAGGACCTCTTATTTTATTTCTACCGGTAAATGGGAATTGCTTTCCTTATCGTTATCTAGAAGCACCTGAGTGATTTTTGCTTCATATTTCCTATCCTACTGGAATTCAGGATGTGCTGTTATCTGATACCGTGCAATTGTCACTCATGTCAGTTGTCTTTTTATTTTAATTTGTTGGATTTGTTGCTTGTTTTTTTAGTTAAGAGATTTCGCTTTACCATTTGAGCCCCTCCTTGCCCACTGCCATTCTGATCGCGTTTTTGCAGTGGATTTTCTGGAAGATTGGGTCAAGGCTTGTCTCGCCTTCATCTACCTGATGCATCTGTATTTTGGATCTGGGACTAGTCTCTCTGAAGCAGTGATGTGCTTTTGCCCATTCCTTTCCAGTCAGCCCAGAGCAGTTCTACCAGGACAGAACTGGGAAGCCTTAAAGACAAAAAAGCCAACAAAAAAACCACAACAAACCATGCAGCTCCAGCCAGGAGCTTTATACCCTGAACGGGCCATAGTGCCATGCCCTTGGCCGTTTCTAAAGCCCAGAACAAGACACCCCTCCACAGCCTTTCCTTGCAACAGGGGTCTAAATCCTGGGCTTGACCCAAACAAGGTTTCACGTATACCCCAGAGGTCTGGCTATCGCCTGTCCTTTTACATGGAAAACTCTAGGACTGTTTGTAGCTGCCTCCTTGGGCGCTGGTATCAAAAATCAGCAAAAGCCCAGGTTTCCCATATATCCACAGTCCGGAGAGAAGTGAGAAGGAGCGTGTTGAGGTGCTGCTATGGGGACCAGCTACAGAGGCACTTCGGTGGCTCACTCAGTTACCACTTCCTGGGCAGTACACAGTCCCCTGAGGAAGTACAAAAGTGCAAAACAAGGGGCTATTACTCCTAACGCTTGGCTTTAAAAGCAAATAAAACTAAGAGAGCAGGGGACTCGCTGACAGTGACCGCTGTGGTTGCCTTAACCAGAGAGCAGGTACATAGATCTTAGCTCCGGAAAAGTGAAACCACTGTTGCTGGAAAGGCACAAGATGACATATAAATCCTATAGATAACACAGCGATGGATCAGTAGTGGCAAGGCATTAACCTTCACTCTTGAGGAGACACCCAAATGATAACACCTGTAGCCATGCCACTCCAGAGTTATCTGTCTTGTCACTTGTGAAGATAAATCTATCTGACCTAAACCATCGTTCTGCGCCCCTTCCAGCTTGCTCGCTCCAAATCCTGACAGATACAGCCGGAGATTGGGAAAATCGTACTTAATAATCAATTGAGTGTGTGTACTAAGGCTCACATGGAAACCATTTCCTTACAGTATGTCAAAATAATTCCGGAGAGCAGGGAAAAACACAGTAGGCTTCAAGTCCAGTCTGCAGGGAAAGTGCTGCATGTCAGTGACAACTGTGGAAGGACAGAAAACAGCTACCAAAACCTTAAGGAGCTGTCACACACAGGAAAATCTAAGTTAATTAAAGTCACTTAAACAAATACATCTGGGATAGGGAGGTGGGACGCAGGGAGAGGGAATGAAGTGATACTAAAAGCTCTGACACTTGGAGAATCCCAGTTAGGAGGCAATGAAACTCATCCTGCAAAATCCTGAGCCTAGAGCAGTGACAGCGAGGGCAGCGAGAGCCTCTGCCACCCCAGGGCTGTGCCTCACTTGGGGGCACCAATCCCCCTACCATGACCGAGGGGAAGCCCAGTCCCAGCAGGCCAGCTCCTCAGCTGGAAAACATCTGCAGGGCTGCACCGACGCTCTTGTAGACCGAGCTGTGCTAGCTTGGGATTATAAATCCATCTCTTGCTTTCCTAAACACATCTTCCCTCCTGTGCCTATCACACCATTCTGCTGAATATGTCCCTGAACTGCCCCATCCATAGTCAAGCTTTTGCTGGTTGCTTTCAGCAATGCTTTGGAGTTTCTGGAATACTTTACAAATGCCCCTAGCAAAGTGAACAATTAGGATGCACTTCAGTTCCCTAAATATCCAGTGTTACTTGAGATGTCCCAAGGTGCCCTAGAGCTCTGCACAGGCCTGGCAAATAAGACACAGAACCAGCACCTCCACTGTTGCTGCTCCCTTTCACATGGACTGACTGAAGCTCTGGTTACCCGGGGGTCTCCTGGTGGTGGGACGGGAAGCCCAGTTCCTCCTGTGGACTGTAGTGGGAGGTGGGGGACACAGAAGTAGTGTCAAGGATGCAGCCAGACTGCTTCACAAGAGGCAAGAGCAAAGCATCCATCTGGCTACGAGCGTAAGGGACAAAAATGCATTTCAAACAAACACTGCCAGGACCAATATCCCCTTCAACTTCAGCTCTAGTCCTCCTCCAAGTGCAGTCCCTAGGCTTCCTGCAGCAGCACAGGAACCTCTCTCCCACCCTGAGCTGCCAGAGCAGGCTTGTCTGCTGCTGTGCTCAAACGATGAGTACAGGCTACTCACACTAGCCATTCCTGATATAAAGGCAAAAGGAGAGAGATTTAGATAGGCCCTGCCTGATACATGCACAGTAGCTTTGGATTTAGATGCATGAAGCTCACCAAGGTAGTCTGAAAGTCAATTTGAGTTGTTTGAGGCATAACCCAGCTACTGCGCTTTAACCTTATGGCTTCATCACGTGTGAGTTTATTTTTGTTAAAAGCAGCTCCTAAACAAACTTAAAATGTTGGCCCCTTCTATTTTCCTTTGAGTATCAATTCACAAGTGGTATCAGAATACCCACACAAGCTTTAAGGTTGTGGAGAACCTGCATTTGCTACTGCTGCCACTCCAATCAGCAGTATAAGACACCTCTGTTTGGAAACACTCCCAGCCAGCCTAAACGCAAGGCAGACAGGAAGGGAAACAGCAAAGTTGTCTGCACACCATCAAATCCCTGCCGCGAGATGACAGCACCCGAGACAGCACTGCCTCTGAGAGGAAGCCCTGCCATGACATCAGCCCCAACCCAGTCTGAAGACAGGCGGCACGGAAACAAGGAGCTCTAGCAACAAGGAAAATTCAGCCTTCAAAGATGTCTCAGTCAGGTTCTCATTCTCCCTCTCTCTGCAGGGAAGCTGGGGACACAGGGAGCCCAATGCCAACCCAACAGTGCTGTCCTCTAGCGAGACCGGGAGGTTACTGAAATGTGGTGGTTATCTTGGTTATCAGGGAGCTGTCTATAATGAAGGAGTCCGATCACAAGGGAAAACATCAGCAGTCTCTTTTCTCACCCTGGAGCTCATTTGCAGCCTAATCTTTGAGTAGGTCAAGGGACCCTCTTTGTCCTCCACCTCTCAAATCTTTACAAGAGATATGGCGGCCCAGCCATGGCCATACCAGGATGGAGGGGACCCCGTGTAAAGGCTGCAACAGGGAAATGAAAAATCAAGCTTTGCCGCAGATCTTAATCAGGCGTCTTATTCCAACCCCTTGGAGGGATTAACTCATCCTACGTGTCTATACAGGGTCTATAGAGAACATTTTAGCCTGGACTCCAAATATAGACCCATATGGCATCTTCCCCTCTGTGCAGCACCAGCCCTGCGGGCAAGCAGCCAAGGCAACCCCACCCATGCCCCCAACCCCTTCCCTTCCAAGGGCTACTTCCTTACTAAAGTCCAGCTGGCCACCCCCACCCACCAGGACTGACAGATTTGTGCAGTCCCTGTAGGGTGGGGTAGGAACATTTATTTCCTCTTTTCCAAAAGAAAAGGAAAAAAAAAAAAAAAAGGCAATTAACCTTCTCCTCCCCTTGCAAGGGGCAAGAAACATCCTGGCCACAGAAGTAGCTCCAGGACTAAGACTAAGAGATCCTCTCACACAGCCGTGCCAATGCTCTTCTGGCTTAACCACCTAGCATCATGTGTGGGCCTTCAAGAAACCATCACTGGAGACCACATGATCAGAGGGACCAGATTGTGACCTGACAGGCTGAAGGTCTATTCCCAGCTACAGCAAGAGATTCTCATGTGAGTCAATATATGCTTCGCCACCTCCGTTTCCCCAAAGATAAAAGAAGGGCAGGGAAACTAAGCCCTTCCAGAGCGGAGAACTAGGACCAGATATTGATATTGCTGCTCTTCTGGGAGGCTAAGGCGGTTCAGTTGCTTGTGTTTTGGAGGACGGAGCATGGAGTGGCCTTCCCAGTCCTTTGGGCTGAACTGTCCAGCCCTCTAAGAGACGCAAAGAGGAGCAGATCCACAGGTGAATCTAGCAACTTCTGTGAACTTACACGAGAGAAAGAATAATCCCATCTCTCCATCTCACGGTCTATCCTGAGGTGCCTCAGGCCCCTCTGTCCTTTCTAGAACAACTCCTATTTACCCTATCTATTCACAGAGACTTCCTGTTTACCCTATCTATTCACAGAGACCTGGTAATTCATAGCTTCAGCATGCCCAGCCCACCATGCTCACCATACTGGGAGCATTGCTGAACAGATGCTCAGCAAGCAGATGCTCAGCTACGGACATGGAAGCATCAGGACGAGGGAGGAATTATAGCCAGGTCTTGTGTGACCACCTCTGGTGCCTGTCCAAATGCAAGCTAGAGATCTAATGGTATTTAAAAAAGAAAAGTACAGGATAACCCCAGCATCCTGGCCAACATCCCCTCTCTCACGCAATGAAACAGGTTCTCCTCTGTAGGCCTGTGAGAGAGCTATTGTTAAGCACATAATGACTGCTCCATTTGGCTACACAGTCAGCATTCAGCTCATTACTTTGCAAAGCGCTTTGAAATGCACTGAATATGAAAGGTGCTCTATCAGACCAAATTCGGCTCCATTTGATATTACAATACAGTGTATTTTGTCATGCATCTTTTGTCTGTGTCTTTTGATGGCATCTGATTGTTCCCATAATTCAGTATTTCGGAGTCATTAGTTTGAATTAGTAAAGTCCTGCTGCCGGACTTTTTAAAGGCTCTGTTCTAAGGCTACAAAGAGTCGATCCAAGTTGTCCTGCTTTCACTGAGCTAAAACCACTGCAGAGAGCATTTCGGGGGGGGGGGGGTGCAGGCAGTCTGCTCGAACTCTACTCTCCTGCTGCAGGCACTGGGAAATGCACGTACCGCCAAACTGCGGTGTGTGGTCTCAGGGGACTGCTACTTTATGGCCAGAAGAGAACCTATATGTCCTTTCATCTGATACCTCAGATGGGACCAGATGAAGGGCTTCTTCCAGTCACTTCTGTATTTATACAGCACATCCCACCCACAGAGTTCAAGTTTGACTTCCAGAAATGCCCCACTCGTGGCCTCAAAACACCAAGTGCTGAAGAATTATTCGCCTTTTCCTGGGTTACGGGGCCCTTCACTTGGCCAATTCTGTGGTAAAAATGGCTGAATGCACCTGGCTTTATCCTCCAACCTTGTGTTCTTGTTACGCCTCTCCAACTACATCAAAGAAGCTCTTAGTATCAGGTCTCTCTTGCCCTGGAAGTATTTCCACATTGAAATCAAGCGTGCTGATTCCTCGCTGCCCTATATCCTCCTGGACCTCTGCTGAGATGCTCACTCGGACTGTCCCTCACCCCGAAGGGGAATTTGGTGGAAGGACACTTTCACTGGAGGATCTTAGGCCTTCCAAACTTGTGTTCCTGCTTTGACCGGACATGCTGGAGGGTGCCGACTCGCAAGGGGGCAAGGCTCACTGACTTTCCCAGGCTTCCCCTCGGAGGGTGGTTTGTGAGCTTGCGGCCAGGTGACGCTTGCATGGGGAGAAGCTACCAACCCCAAACTACCAACTAGCCACCTGGTACAGGTTTCCAATAAGAAACGTGTTGCCTGAGCCCCAGGGAGGAAGGCGCACGCGCTTGTGAGCCACGAGTAAACAAAGAATTAACGGCCACAGCAGGCAGTTAGGCAGTAGGGCCAGGCTAAACAAAAGCCCACTCTCTGCTGATGTACAAATTCCCCTGGTGTCCCTCTCACAGACTTCCAGGCCTGCAGCCATGCCGGAAATGAGCCCTCGTTTCAAAACCTCTTCTGCTCTTAGGAGCTTCTCAGACAAACGCGCTGGCAAGAACAACTGCTTGCGCTCCATGACCTCTCTCCTAACCCGCTTTCTCCTTGCTTCCCCCCGCCGCCCCCCCCCGAATTGCAGGCTAAAGCAGATCCCACCAATGGCCCTGCCTCCCATTTGGAGCCCAAGTCCGGATTTGGTCTTCAATATTCAATTCAATGTTTCACTGTACCCTTGACAAGTCCCCTAGGTATTTGTCAACATGTGGCTAGGGCTGATGCCCAGAGACCTCCTAGATGAGGGCTGTCCCCTACAGCAATTCCCTGCTCATGGTAAGCCCACACTATAATATCAGGGAATATCATGCTCTGTGATAACCAGCTGGCCTGGTTTGGAGATGTCTGATCTACAGGTATTTGTGTGCTTTTAGCACAAGAAGCCAACAAAAGTGAGACCGCACCACCATAAATCATGTTTAACACCAGAGCAGCTGCACTGTGTCAGTCCAAAGGGCCCTCCAGCCCAAAATCCCATCTCTGAGAATGGCTACTGGGCATGCGGACCGGGGCAGCACAGCCTACTTCGCCGGGTGTATCCTCCTGACTGCTGACAATACGCATCTAATATACTTCCAGCGTCAGTGGTTGTATCTGCAGCCCTGCACTTAATAGCCCTTGATGGACCTTTTGTCCACAAATTTCTCTAATTGTTTTTTGCAACCATTTATATCTTTGGCATCCGCAACATCCTGTGGCAACAAGTTCCACAGTTTAATTACATGTTTCATAAAAAAGTACTTCCTTTTGTTTAAGGCCTCTGCCCAATTGCTTCATATGATTCTTCTCTAGCTCTCGTGTGGCGAGACACAACAAGGAACTGTTCCCTATCCACCTCCATGCCACACAGGGTTTTTATAACTCTTTTAACCTCCTCAGCTCCTTCTCCTCCACACTCAAGGGCCTAGTCTATTTGGCCTCTCTTCATATAGAAGCTGTCCCATGATGCTCTTCCTCCTCGTTGTCTTCTCTGTGCTGTCTCTCATTCTGCAGAGTATCCACCCCAGTAATGCCGCGCGCCCTCATACACCAAACGCAACACACTCTTTCGGCTTCTTCTTTCTCACCAGGACCCACCAACCCATTTGCTGTGCTGTGACAAATCCTTGGCAACCTGCTGCCATGAGGAAGAGCTCCCAGCACCTGCCCATCAAAAGAAGCAAATCCCCAGCTGTGGCCTCTCCCTGATACACGAAACAAGGTGCCCCAGCCATGTCCCCATCCTGTAATACAACACTCACTGCTTCAGCAGCAGAAGCCAAGGATATCTGGGAGAATTGATCTCCGAGAGGAACCAGTCGTCAGTGAAGAAAATAAATAGCGTCCTTTCCAAAATAGCCCTCCACTGTATTCCATCTTCTGTATGTCTACCTTCTGGTATTCAGGGTTCTGACGTAACAGAAACACTTAAACACGTTCTTAACTGTGCACAAGGGAGCAGTCCTGCCAAAATCAATGAGTGATGCGTCTGCTCACTGAATTATGAGATCAATACCATGTTGCCTCTGCTCCAAAGACTGGTTCTTATTGATGAGACCTGGCCACACGGATCAGCCACTATCACACACCAGCAGAGGGCCCTTTGCAAGCTCCAACAGCCTGGCGCACACATGCAGTTGTGAAGCTAGCACCCAAAGGTGTCGATAGCCGTGACCAGGAACAGCTGGTCTCTGGAAGTGGTTGGTAGAGATCTGGATTTCATGCAACAAGAGCAAGACTATGCTTTAACCCAGGAGCTGGCAGGCAACAATTTTAGTCTCTGCGCTATGCCATGTGGCAACATTTTCAAGGAAGCTCAGTCACAGTTCCCAGCATCCCTCCCTGCCTCTCCTCCCCACCTAGCAGTAGCAATGCAGAATATAACCAGACCACTCCCCAGAATATAAATAGCAAGGAGTACACATGATGTACCGGCACTGGGAGCACTGACACTCTGAAAAGATCTTGAGATGCTTTCTGCCTTACAGCCTCAAAGGCCTGCACCTTTTTCTGGTGTGCTCTGCAGCACAGATCCACTCAGAGTCAAACTCATAGCGTTTCTCCTTTCATTTTAAGAGATTTACTTCCCCCCCTAAATTAAGAGCTCCTCCAGCATGAGCTAGGACAGCAGGTGGTCTTGGAAAACTTCTTCCCACCTATCTGCACAACCGGACAATCGGCCTAATTGGCACGGGTGTAAATCAAAGGCAGCCATCCCACCACAGGTCTCTCTCTAGACTGGATGCAGTGTGGACATTTTGGCACCACAGCCATGAAATAAAACAAGGAGCAAACCAACCTTATAGGCCATCCGCATCCACGGGGAACATGAGGAAGAACCCAGCACTGAACCCAGTGTCTCTAGTAGGTTGTCATTTTTCATGCCCTCATGTACAGTCTCTTCCATTCCCTGAGGATTTCCCTGAAAATTATCTCATAGCTCATTCCACCAAATATTAGCAAAAATAGCAGCTTCTATTGCAGCACAACCAAATGCAGACAATTTACACCTCTCGTAATGCATTTTCTTAAGTAACACTGTACAATAAAACAGTCTGCCCAGATTCCAGTGTAATCTAAAAACAACTTTATGGCTTCTAATTTTAGCACTAATCTTCCTTTGCTATGGTTGTGTGATTTCTAATTATTTTATCCCCAAGCCTTGCTTTGACGGATAGTTGTACCTTTTCCAATACAGAGTGACTTGTAAAGTGCCTTTAAAAAATATGCTGATCATCTCATGTTAATTTCCAGTTCCTACACAAATAATATTCTCATATATGGTTTCACTGGGGAAATATTATTACTATTAAAATAATAATAATAATAATAATAATAATAATAATAATAATAATAGCAATAAAACGTTTTAAGACGATCCCACTCTGATCCTGCAAACCCTATATTTTTCTTAAAAGATGTTAAAGGGCATAAATCCGTTATCCAGATACAGATCTCTTAATAATATAGTGCCTTTGGCTTGGCATTATTCCCAGAACATTTTGCCTTTATCTGTCTTTATTTTCAGGTTACAACAAATTGAAGAATAATCAGCTATGTTGAAATCTTGGAGAGACTTTGTGAGGAACTGTGAGAAGCGGTGCTGGAGACGCAGCTGCCTTGATGCTCTCTGTGAGCGCGTGTGGGTGGGTGTGCGTGTGTATTTGCGGGGACGAGGACAGGAGAGGCTGGAACAACATTTTCTACTCAGTTTTGACTCATCCAGCATTTCTGAATGGATTTTTGCCTCTCCTTATTGCCTGCCTGATTAAAAGCCCTGGAGGTGTACGAATCAGGGGGCAGCCCGGACCCCCAGGAGGCTGTAGAAAATGTAAGCGCTTTGATATTGCCACACTTTTGCTTTTGCAAATAAATCAGGACAGGTTCGGCTTGGCATATGTGTAATTGCCAGGGGGAGGGCACTATTCACACCGATGAATGCAGCACCCAAGACCTACATAGGTACCTAGATTCAAAAGATCATAGCACAGCGCTGGCCCAGGGCTGCCAGACCTGTGCTCCTTGCACAGCCACCAGAGAGAAGCGGTGGTGTATTCTCATTCTGAACCGAACCCTGATCTTGAATCTGATACCGTCAAATTTGCGCAGAAATTTGGTGAGGAGAGGATGCTGCTTGCAGGAAGTTTCCGGATGCTGAGGCAGTTAAGCCAGCCTCCAAGACGCACATCGGTCAAGCCTTAGAGCAGCCTCCGCTGCCAACGCGCGGACCTGCGAGGCTGCCAGCGGGACCTGCAGTCAACTGGCAACGTGGGGATGTAGAGGAAGGGATGGTGGATGTTTGGATTTACACTGCACTCCTAATAGACCAGGCGATTGGAAAACATCCATTTGACCCGTGACATTTTTGTTTTAGTTACTCTCAAAGCTTTGACAGCAGCAGTTTAAACACAGAGCATGTGAGCGCAGGCACTGAAAAAATGTTCTGTCCCCACAGATCCGAAGAGGATGTGAAAAAATATCATGCCGCAGCCTTGACGGCGAACACATTTCTCCTTTTGCGTTCTTTGTTTTCCTGTCTTTCACTTTCTGAGTCTGTTTCAACCTTCATGTCGTCTCCCTCCCCATAGGAAACTTGAACTTAGCTCCCCACCACCCACTATAATTTTCAAGAGAGAAGGATACGGGTTGGTTTTTTTTGTTCTCTGCACAATGCTGTGTATAGACTATTTGAAATGGAGACTGTCAAAACAGGAAACAACCCAGTCAAAGTCCTCAGGCCTGGGTCCTGAAAATGTCACTGTACAGAGCTACAACTGCATGAGAATAGGCCTCTGTTGCAGTAAGGACGGAGGGCGTCCTGGCAGGGCAAAGCCAATGAAATGAGATCTACTATCACGCCACTGTAATACTGTTCTTCCTTCCTCCTGAAATAAAAGCTGATCTCGAGAGCTGGGGTTTAACCTCTGCTGAAATCAGTGGGAGGCTGCTTTTTATTAACCATCTTTTTTTGGAAAAATCTTATAGATGGTTAAAAAATACAACCTTCTACTGGCTGATACTTTCACCAGCATACGGAATTTAATAAAGAATATACTCTTGCTCAGAAATCCAACCTGACAAGAAAATCATTCATTCTTGGTGTTTCAGAGTAACATCCGTAACGCTGGGCTGGCTTCATTCTTACTCAGTTCTCTTAAAACTCATTCATAAGCTCCATCCATGGACCACGGATCCATGCTTTTCAAGCTCAGGCCCTGAATACCAGCTGACATTGTTGGGCTGGAAGAACAAATCTTGGACCAAACCCTGCCCATGCCCCCCTGCACTGACACCAATGGAGCTCCATGAGGATGCAGAGCAGGGCACAACTGGGTTTCCAAATAGACTCTTGGGTTTCCATCTATCCACCTTGGAGCAAATATTTAGAAATCCTGAGGAAGATTGTCAAATGGATAACACTGAGGCCAGATTTGGAAGAGAGAATGCAGCTACTGTGTACACAGGTAAATAAAGATAAGACTTTCACCATCTATTTTTTCTGCAGAAAACAGCTGCTAGATTTATTTTGAAAAGCAGGCTCACGCCGTCGTACGTTTTGAACACTTCTTAAAACTCTAGTCTGAACAAGGGTCCTCCTCTCCAAGAAGCATTTGATATTTTGAGCCTTTGATTAATTTTGATGGGAGTAAAAACTTTTTTATTTTTAGTGGTTTTACAGCTTTTTCCAAGTTAAGTTCAGGAGAGCTTCCCAAACAGAACAGATGTTAACCACTGCCAGAATGGTGATCAAGAAATTCCCTCTCTGGAAGTAAAGGAGATGATTGTTTTATTTCGGGGGGAGGTGGTGTGGTCGTGATTTCTTTGGAACATGGGTTATTATTGTAGTGTCAAGCCACTGATCTACAGAGTGACAACATTCAGGAAAAAATAAAAAAGAAAGTCATTTAGCCAGGAAAGTTCTGTTTGTCTGCTGCATCTGGCTTTCAGCAACAGCCTCTGCTCCACCAATTTCCAGGCGAATTAGCCTGGAGGATATGTTGTGGTAGGCGCACAAATCCAACAGGAACCTGGTGCTTTTGTCCAGCCCTTGGAGTCTACCAATTCTCATGTGGCACCGCAGCCATCTTAAGAGCCCTGGAAAAATGAAATTCTGGTGCACTTGGGTCAATATGTCCAAAGGAATTTAATTCAGTGCTGACTGAGGCATTCATTTGTCACAGAGCTACACACAGCTACAGAACCCAAATAGAACAGCTTAATAGGTTTGTAGACTGGACAACTAGGAATATCAATACAGACTTTCTGCATAATGCAGAAATCAAATCTCACCCATAATCCGTGCAGACACTTAGAATAAATTACCTAGGACTGGATCCTGAAGGGTGCTGAACGCAGTCAAGTGGTCTCAGTTCCCATGGAGTTGGGTATCTCAGGGGGTCTCAACAGGATCAGCCTTTAAGCCTAGGCAAAACAAGATAGAGCGGTATTAGCACAGTCTTTTATAAAAAGCCCATACAACCAATAATAACAAAATCCCATGCCAGCTCCACGTGCCAGCTCTGTATTCCTACAAGGAGAGTGAGCATGAGACCTTGGCGACGGTCGGTGCTCCCCAGTCTAGAGGTGCTAGAGAGCCCAGGGATGGATGCCTGTGGCACACGGGAGAGAAACTGCACCAGGATGGATGTGCCCACAGAGCTTCAGTTCATGACCAGAACCATCCAAATTATGTTTTTCAGGAGCACTGCATCACACATACCATCACACGTGAATACACACACTGCAAACACAGGCCCTGAGCAAATACACCTCCCTAACAGAACTGAAACTCCACGGCTGTCTTGCCAAGACTACTGGCACTGATAAACTGGTGATAAGCAGAACGGGTTTCCAGAAAGGAAGTGTAGAAACACCTCGCTGCATTCCCAGCAGGCTGGCAGCGATGCAAATCGGCCCTGAGCGGTCACTGCCACGCCAAACACAGATTAAATGGAGGGAAGAGTATGACAGGGACGGGATGAAGGCACTTCTGTCTGTATGGCTCTTTGTTTTTGCAGGCCCCGAGATGCCTGGCTCAGGGTGGCCAAGTCCTCCTCCTTCTTTCCCTATAAGGGGAACGGATGAGGGGAGGAAAACAATGCTCTCTCCTCGCTGCCCTAATAGAAGAACAACAGCGCAGTGATCCCATCCAAAAACGTCTTTTGAGGAACAGATGATTGAGCCCAAAGGCCCAGTATTTCTATTTATTTATTTCTGGATGAATTCCAGCCTGGCAGTGTCTCTCTGTTCTTCCTCTAGGCTCTCAGAGGACTCGTTCAAAACAGCAGGGATCATGCAACGTTGCTACATGGACCTTGGACGGACACCACACCTCACCCAGGAAATAACGGGCGACTGCAGAGGTACCCATCAACAGACAGTGAGCCAGAGGGCTCAGCGTCCCACTGCTCCCTCCCGCGCCCGGGCGTGAAGAAACCAGCTCACCCGCTCATGACATCGGGTGTCTGTCGGAGGTGACGAAACCTGAGGGGAGGTTTCCCCACCGCCCCCTGCACCACCACACACCTTGCCCTGCAGCGAGGTTCCACTGCAAGCTGGGACAGGCGCCGAGGGCACCCACGGCCCCAGCGGCGAGCGTGCCCGCTGCCAGGGCTCCTGGCATCACTGCCTGCACCCTCGCTGTCAAGCCCCAGCCTGCCGCACCAAAGCGAAGGTGGAGATGGCTGGGGCCAGGGCGGATTTCCCCAGGGGAAGCAGGAAACACAGAGCCCTTTTCATCGCCTCCTCGACAGCACAGCAAGCACTGCCTGAGCCTTTTCACAGAAGGGTGGAGGCAGGAAGGCAGCGACGCTGCCAACACTGAGAGAGGAGGAGGGGGGTGAGGTACCGGGGCAGGGGGTGGGGAGCCGGGCAGCCCCCAGGGAAGGTGGCAGGTGGGATGTCGTTCAGTGGCTTGGAAAGGACCAGGGGACACAGGGTAGGGTGGTGAGTTAGTCGCAGTGGGCAACCCAGCGCCCAGGCTGCCAGGGCTGGTAGGGGTGAAGGCAAGAGCCGGGAAAGGGCAACCCAGCGCAGGAGACTTACCGTGGGGCAGGGACGTGCGTGAGAGCACCCAGGATCACACGGACGCTGTGATTCACAGCCCTGGTCTGGCAGGGCGCGTTTGGCAGGAAGGTCCCCAAGGTACTGAAAGGTCCTCGGAGATGATGGCAGTGCCTGAGCCCGCGGCAGGGCACAGTGGTCCCCGCTCTCATGCCCCTGCCCGACAGCACGGACCCCCCAAAAGCCATCTCCCCAAGCGGGTATCATTACCACCAGGGTTTTCCAGGCCAAAGCCTGTCCCCAGCCCCCTTTCCAGCTTGGTTCACTGGGATGAAACTCACTGAAGCCAAAACCAGGATCAGACCTCTTCCTTTTCAGTGGTGGTGGCTGCTACACAGCAAAAGGGGATTTCTGCCTTGCTGATTGCTCATGGAAAGTCCCTGACCGGCCCACAGCCACGGAAAAATGGAAAATATAACTTTAATACCAACTTGGTGGCATGCTCTCTATTTTTCTCTCCTGTGACTAGTTACCATGGATAGATTTCTGAGGTCGACAGTGCAATTGTTCACTGCACTGCTCCTATTAAACAGAAGATGAGCAAATCATCCCGCTCGCACTGTACTTTAATTTCCAGAAATTCTTTGTTCGTTTGTTTGCTTAAATTATTTCTCTAATTTAAAGAAACAATGCTGTCTTACAAAGTGATGGCCCAAATCTCTCGAGTAACCCTGCTGTGGTTCATTATTTTTACGCTAGTTAACAAGGAAGGTAATTTCCCTAAGGTTTAATAGAAAATCTTCTTTCCATAACACAGAGAGGCAGGACATTTTAACAAACTCACTACTTAGTGCATTCCAATTATGTCGCCGGTGAGGGATATCCTAGGCAAGGCACAAGTCCTCCTCTGGGGTCCAGTACAAAATCAGGTACCCTAAATTGAGTTTCTTCACTCAAAGTGGAGATTCAGTTCAGCTGAGATCTCTCAGCTGGAATAGGGGATCTGAACACCCCAAAATGTGGTGACAAACGCAAAAATCAGGTACTCGAGTTGACGCTTGCTCATCAGCCACCCCTGTCTTCCGCTGAGCATGGCCTCTCTCACAACAGCTTCAGCTCCCCTTGGGAACGAGCTTCTGAAGCATCTGTTCTCATCCCAAAACGTGGAATGGCTTATCCCAGTACCCTGGGACAAAACCTGTGATACTGGAGGGGCACATCCACACACAGAGCAGATGTCTCGCTGCAGTGGGTGTGCTGAAAGAGACAGGCGTTATGGCTGTGACCGCCAAGACCTCCAGCCCTCACACTGGGTCTGCCACCAGTGTCTCTCAAGAGCTCTGTCTCCACGTCCAGGACGGCAGCTATACCTCGACAGAGCTCTACGCCCTCCGGCTGCAGAGAGGCATCCTTCAGCAGGAGCTCGGTAATGGCACTGCAGTGAATTAGTGCCACGTTATGGACCATCCTTGCACTTCTGTTTTGCTAAGAAGGACATGGATCGCAAAGCAAGCAGGACACATGCTCATTGCCTGACCAGAAAGTGCCTTTCTCAACAGCTTTGCAAATCTCTTTGCATGACAAAACAGAACATGTCATAAAGAAGTCTTAATCTGATGGTGATGACCTCTACTGTCACGTGGGTCTCGTGAACATCTCACAGGAAGGATGATCACGAGTGTGAGGAGGCAGACCCTGCTCTTTGCACAGCATAAACAGGTGCAATCTGGCCAGCAGTATCCAAGTGGTTAATCAAACACAGATCAAAGATAAAACAGATCAGAAACACACTGAAAAACAAGCAAACACCTCAAACGTGCAAGAGCCCAGCAAACCTCTGTTGAGACACACATGCAGGTGAACTGCGTCAAGGAGTTCATGAACCATTGCCGCAATTCCTCTTACCGTGCAACAGCCTCAAACTCCAGTCACGCCATAGCACCACTTTAGCAAGTAGCTCTTGGGACATCATACCAATGCCTTGGCACATAATTTTTTTTCCCTCCATGCCTGTGCTGGGTGAGAAGCACTGCTGGCTAAACTGCCTTTACTTATAAGGGCATTTGCCCTACAAGTGCTTCTGCAGCCCTGCTGAACAGCTCCTTTTAATATTATTTATACAATAGGATTTGTCAAGCAACCGCTACAGCTGTTTGCACACCGAGTCTTCTCCCTTATCCAGACGGGGAACCGCGATAATACTGAGTGCCTCGGACAGCCAAACAAATCACGCCGTATAAATAATAAATAACAGCCTGGTTAATCACAAACAGTCGGTGAACAATCTAGAGATTCCCACAGACTCCCTGCTGCAAGAAAGGAAATAAGAAAATGTCCTGACCTAAGCAGAGGTGAGTCCCATACACACACACACACACAGATCACAGGGAGATCACAGGAGCTGTTTGCAGATCACTTACTGAACATGAATAATTCAAGCCGAAGCAGCTTGAAGTATGCGAACAGATAGTAGATGCAAGCTTGCCACTGGTGCTTTTGCAGGTTTTATTTTATTAAGCAGGCCAAAGAAACCACAAACCAAAAGAAAAGTTCTCAGCCTAGTGCTGCCGGTCTCTTGACTTAACTGCAAATCTCATGCTATACAGGGTTTTACCTGATCCACAGCTGCCAGCTTATTATAAGCATCCTTTCCCTTTCTTTTCAAGGCAGTTTTGTGATTTGAGGTGGGGAGAGGGGAGAACGCATATTTTTCAGACCTTCAGGAGCTACCAACAGAGGTAACATTGCCTAATTCCAAGAAGCAACAGGTCATACCTCCGGAAAAAAAAGGAGTTTCCTTCAAGCGATCACAGCAGCTATCAACTTCCAGGCCTCCTCCCACTCCCACCGACTTCTCTGGGAACACAAACAGCACTAAAAAGGAGAAATGAAAAAATCCTAGAGTTTCTTCATTTTTCCTAAGCAGGAAATAAAGCAGGTACTGAAACAGGCAAAGAGCAACCCTGATGGGCTTGTGGATGCTGGATGCCTGTCATCCAGGGGAGCGAATGTCTCGGTGGGAGGGCACGGACAGAGAGGCCTCTTGATTCCTTGGGGCACGGGTAATTAGAGATTGGAAAGTCTTTCCTCTCTTTTCTCCCCTCGTTTCAGCTGTTAGAAAACACCAGTCTCCCTCGCGGGATTTACTCTGCCAGGGAATGGCAGCGAGTGCCAGTGCCACACATCCTGAAACGCTGCCACCGCCAGCTGTGTCTCCAATTTACAGTGGCGTGACAGGAGTTAGCAATAACCATGCTGGGACCTGAAGAGCCCTGAGGGTCAGAGCAGGAGCCGGGGACTCTCGGAGACCAGTTTAAAGCCTTCAGACCCTTCTGTCCCAGAAGAGTTAATGCTTTAGTGGGCTTCAGCTCTGCAGGAGAACAGATGGGGAAAAAAGATGCCAGGGAGGAGGATGGAAAAGAGAAAAAAACAAACAAATAAAAAACCCCAAAAAACAAAAAAAAAGGAAGGTAGAAGGGATGTTTTCTCCTCCTTATTCTGCAAGAACAAGAGAGCTCAGGTCAGAAGCAATGAGAGCCCCATCAGTTTAATGAGGCTTCTGGACACGTCTGGGCCAAGCACGAGGGTCCTCTGGACGAGCGCACTAGCCAACACATCCAAGTGTTGTCACCACCTGTGTTGTTGCATTGCCCAGATTCTTGGTCACCAGCTCCGCTGTGCTAGGTACTGTACAAAACAGTCTTACCCAGGAAAGCTTTCTACTCCCACAAAAATGAGAGGAAGCAAATGATGCATAAAGATAGATGGCAACGGGTGAAGAAACAAGTCACTGCTGAGCACCTGGACAGGCTCTGAGCTTAGCACAGCAGCCACACGGTCATCAGGTTCCTCACAGGCATCAAGGTGAAGGATCTAATCACAGTAATCCCACCAGCCGTTTACTCTGAAGGGATGGTTACTTCCCACACGTTATCTCCTGATGCCTAGAAATCTCTGCTACTGCCAAAGCAAAGCTGTGTGGCCTGGCCACACCGCTGAGATGACATCCTTCTCCTCCAGAGTTTAGGTCAATGTATTCCCCATTTAGAGGGAATGTCTTCCTTCTAAACTGTTTTCTTTCTTCCTGTTTGTCTTTGGTTGACTGGAGCCATTCTCCACTCTAGCCATCCCGTGAATAAGACTCAAGTGTCAGTCTGACAGTGCTATCACAGGAGATAACCCTATCACAGAAACCCTATTAAGAAGGTGGGATCAGGGAGCACTACAATCATTGTGAAGAAGCCAGGACCACAGGACCATCTACAACGGAACAAGAAAAATTCCATGTTTTCAGCATGAAATTTGCTTGTTTTCAGCATGGAACATGCTGAAAATTACCCAGCAGCTCTGGCTCCCTCCATGACCTGCTCTTCACCAGTCACACGAGTGTCCTGGGTCACTGAGATGCAGTTTTCATTTCATATGTGCCTCACTACTGAAAAACTGAAGGGAGCCAGCGCAACTCCCCAGTACGGAGGCAGAAAATGAGGACCTAGCCCAGGACACACATCTCAGCTGTGGGAATGGATCCACGCAGTAGGGGTCTCTTGGCAATGAGCCCCAAGGATATGGCCTGGTGACTGCCAAGGGAGCCTAGCGATTCCTCATCCCAAGGGAAGTTGAGGTGTCATGGCTGGATTTGACAGCCTCAGCAGAGTTTTCAAAGCTCCCTGAGGGAGACATGCTCCAACTCTGCTGTCATTCTCTGGGATTTGGGAACCCCTTGGATTATTCAGCCTGACATCCACATGTAAAGTGTCCTGCTTCAATTCACTCTGATATAGTCAGATGTGCACTCACGCCAGGCCTGGATTTGGCCCAAAAAGTGCACACTAAGCTCTTCTCCAGATGAATCTGAAGAAAACTGCTGTGCATATCGAAAACACACCTGCTCGTATTCCCCTCACATTAAACATACATGCACGTGTTTCTCCCATATTGTGGAAATGTATCCAACTCAAAAATTACAGTGATAGTAAAAGATGTTCATCCAAGATTGCAACAAAAAGTCCCAATAAACTTGGTTCTTAGAGTAAAATATTTAGAAGAGAACCATTCAGCCATGCTGCCCAAGCTAACTGCAGTCTCGTTGGAAGCTACACCACCAAACAAGTCTATGCTTTCAAATTGTCCTGGAACATAAAACTATGGACTGTATCCACACTTTCTCCCAGTCTTATTAAGCTACTGCTTAATCTTCTGAATTAAGAACTATCCTTCAGCATGATTGCCTATAGCATCCTTGATCTAGAAAGCTCAGGGTCTGGAAGTGATTTCTCGCCAGCGTCTATGACAAAGGCTCTATCACCCACATTAAGAAAACCTCACTTCCATGTTTAGCATAAGCTGTATATCACCGGTAGGAAACTTGTTTCTTACTGAGAGTCAGGGAGGCCTTTACAGACCTAATGCAGGCCACAAATTATGCATCGTCGCGTTACCCCAAAATAATTATTTGGCCATGCACCACCTCTGATCCTCAGGGCTGTGGGTTCCCCACCCTTGTTTTTTCATTCCGCGCAGAGAAATTAGCTAACTAATAGATAGATGTCTGACAGATGTTCTTTGAAAGAGATATCAAGCCTTCACAACATAAGATGATGAAAGAAGTAATCGAGTAGATTAGACTGACCAGAAAAGCAAGGATTGTAGCACGGCAGTGGAAAGCTCAGCTTTAAATCCTTCTCTGATATTTATGATGCTTTTATTTGCTTATCAAACTACTTGCCAATTAACTGTATATAAATCCTTGATGAAATTATACAGTGGAGCTCTCCAAAGTTAAGAAATGCCAGGGCTGGGCTACATAATTACCCTTAACTCTGTCCCTCCAGGTATTCCCATTCTAGATCATCCTGAATGATCATATACGATTTCTCAACAATACAACAGAACAATGTGCATCTTTTGCAATCTCAAAGACATATATGCAACATTTCCATATCCTATAAGCTATCCTATGTGTGCTGGGACCTCTGCTTCTACTGTGGCCAATTTGGTATCATTATTTTTTCATTCTCCTCCAGCTAGTTACCTCTGAATGCTGCCTCTTGTCTCAGACGGCAATCTCTTTAGTGCAGAATTTGACTCTGCGGGGATCCTGCTTGAAGTGTGGGCCCTCTAAGTGACTCAAGAATGCAAACAATAATAAAGACACATGCTCACATTTTGCATGTCAAGAGAAGTGTTGGGAAGCATCACTTTGGCATTGCAACAGTATGCCATCTGCCTGAAGTGTGCACAGGAACATGTATGCACATGTATTCAAACTGCTTCACTCGGTGAGGTCTTTGTGGTATGCTGGATACCTACAAAAGACAGAGCGCAGAGCCAGAGCCTATGGCCTCATCTACACTCAGACCCAGCACTGCTTAAAGTCAGCAGGGAAAAGTGGTCCAGCCGCCCTGCCCTGTGCAGGCTGGAAAAGCTCCTGGGGAAAACTGGTCCCAGAGGGGCAGGCTGATGCTCTCCATGGCTTTATCCAGACGAGGAGCACTGATGTAAAATAAATCCCCTCTGTGGTTGCAACTTGGCTAAATCCTTGTCTAAATAAAATAGGCAACTGTGGGACCCCAGTCCACCTTCACGTCTAGCTTCAGTAGTTCCGCCTTCTTTCAGTACTTGGAATTGAAAAGGGGGCTTCGTTTAGCTTGTTATGTTTAGCCATTGCTGCCAACTGGCCAGTCGAATGGGTTCGGGTCCATTGTGCACTGGGCTGCTGCTCAACAGGCTTTGCAAAGCCTGTTATGTCCCACTTCCTTCCTTGGCCTCCTTTGCCAATCTGACTCTTTTACTCTTGGATAGTCATATTACGTCCCACAGCATTTTATGTGTACAGATCACTGGTTGGGAGCTAGTTCCCAAAACCAACACCTCTGCTCCCTCCCAGTTCCCCTCTACTGGGATGCCTGGAAGAGTCTGGTTCTCACAGCCTGACAATGAAAGAACTGGGCAAAGAGTAACAGTGCTGTCTTACGGCTATCACCAGTCTCCCTTCATCCACCTAGGGCCATCGAATCAAGTCAGCAGGAGGTTCAAAACAAGTGCAAGGAGGTGGTTTTTCTTGCAGCAGCCAGTGGATCTGCAGAACCCCTTGCCAAAGGAATCGCGGGAGCAAGCGTGCACAGGCTTAAGAAGACACCGGGAGAAAGGTCCCCTGGGGTTAACAAGCAGAAAAACCACTACAGGATCAGGAAATCCCCTTTGCTGAAAACAGGCATTCCTATGATCAGTTAGACCAAGGGAAAGAGTCTCATACCATGGATTTCTTGCCACTCCCGCACTGAGCATTTGGTTTGCAGGTGACTTATGGCTCCAAGCAAGGGCAGTGTCACTGCACATTAGGCACTGAACAGAGACACAGCAAAAGAGTCTGCATCTCTAATGGGTTATACAGAGACATCACGGGAGGCATTTTACCTGTGGGGAAGTGTCACCCAGACACTGTGTGAGACATGTGAACAGTTGCACAGAAAAGCAGTGAGCAAGGTGGGAATTAAACCCAGATCTCCTGAGTCCCCTTCCTGTTTTTAATGACAACCTTGTCCTTTGTCATCACCAGACTTTGGTCCTGACTGCCTCCACTATCACCCATGTATCGATGTATCTCAAGGAACATCTCTCTTCACATGGAAATCTTGGCCAGGCAGAAAGTAAAAACTTTGGACATCAAAGGAAGAGCAGTAGCTCTCTGTGGGATATCCAGAAATGCCAGGTGTGTTCAACTCCACCCCATGAGTACAGTGAATTTGATGTGGGGGCAGGTATCAGTCATATCATAACAGCGCAAACCGTCAGCACACTCAAATAACGAACAAGATGGGTTTCGTTCATCTCCTTACGCTCTGTCTAGCCAGTTCTTACAGGCTCCCAATTGCACTTCCCAGGCAACCCAGGCCAGTCTTTCTCCATTCTCATGATTCGACTGCGTTCTGTAGTCACTGATCTGACTTTTCTGTGCTGAGATTAAATCCCACGATTTCTTGTGAAGGACACAGAGAGCACAGTCCTTCCTTCCTCCTCACAGCAGTATCTTACGAATTTGAAGATAGTTATCCCTCAGTTCTCTTTGCAACACTAGCAATCCTCATCCTCTGCTCCTTCCCTAACAGTCATGTTACAGTCAAGTTGCGGATGCGCAGCTGCTCATGTGTGTCTGCTCTGTTCTCCTCCACTTGCCCAGCATCTTTCCTAAAATGTGACACCCCAAAAATGAGTTGGTTCTCTGGGTAAGGCTTTGCCAGTACTGAGTAAAGAGGGGAAGCAACAGTCCTGCTTATACACCCCCAAAACTATTTGCTTTCTTCATAGTCTCATGGTATCACTGACTCACCTTTGGTTTGGGATCCATATTAACCGCTCAGAGCTTTCTCTGCAGAACTGCTCACCAGTTATTTTATGCACATCTTTTCCCAGAAAAATCCCAGAGGAAAAAAAGACATCCCTAAAGAAGAAGGTAACTTTAATACAAACAGTATTAAGTAATAAGCAGTAATATCATGAGGAATGGTAAATGTGCCCACAGATGCCCCTGTGCCTACATCTTTGCCCATGCATATGTGGAGGGGAGCAAGTTTGACTAATTCAAGCGATTAGGCACATTTTCAGGCATATAATATTAATATGAGCACAAATCAAAGGGAGCTTGGCTGACTGGGCTCCCGCTTTGAATTCATTATATAGATATAAAAAAAAGGAAGAAAAAAAGGGTTTTATCCTTTCAAGTATATATGAAAAGGTATAAATTCCTGCCTGACTGCAGCACTTGGCCTTAGTGAGCTTGTAATTGGAACCAGCGTGCTCGGCTTTGCAGGCGTCCCATTCACAAGCACGACAAGGAAGCGTTCAATTTTTCAAAAGGAAATTTCATCGCTGGAAAACAATCCACCTTCCTTGCCTCCAAAGAAAAGCCAGAGCGTGAGTTCGCTCCTCGCACCAGTTTCAGCTTACTGCCAGTCCCGGTCAGAGCTGCCAGAGGGGCAGGAGGAAGGGCTGCAGCACTGGCTCCTCGAACCGTCCCAAACCCATGAGATCACCCCAAACATCGCAAGGTTGGCGTCTTTTTTGTAAACACATTGGGTTCTTTCCTCTTTACTTGGAAACAGTCAGAGGGCTAGTCTGCAACTTTTGTTTCCATAACCACATGGATAAAACAAGCTCACATTTTTTCGTGATAATTTTCTCAACTTTCTACCCAATTCCAGGACTTGGGACTTCATGGAAAAACAGCTAGGCGTAGTAACAGGTCCGATCACGCTCACATGCAAAGGGATGTTTTGCACAGGGATCTCCCCAGAGACCAAGAACCCTTTGAGCAGAGTTTCCATGAGCTTGGGACATTCCTAGCCCTATGGGACAGAGCCGCAGCTTCTCTGTCAGCTGGCGCCATCCCAGCCTATGCCACGTGGGCATCGGAGCTCAAGGCAACTAGCTGCACGTCTTGTGAAATCACAAAGACACCACAACGGTCACAGCACTGCACTACACACATGTGAGACATATGTCCAGTTGTGCGGAGAGCACGAACAGGGAGCGGGTGCCAGTCTCACACATGGCACCTTTTGTCTAACAGACGCAGGCTTGATGTCACCTGCTCCAACATTTTGAGCAAGGACTCATTGAGTACTGAGAGGTAATGGGACACTCAGAAAAGCCTCCTTACACCAACAGCTCTTTTTTTAATAGCATTTTCTTTTAACATCCTTGTTCTTTCCTAAAGCAAAGTTGATGCCTAGCAGAGAGTTTAATAAGGCTTCAAGGCTGCAAAAACCCACGAGAAACTCCAGCAGCACTCAAGAAAGCAAAGCAAGTGGGCAACGCGATGGCAGATGAAACACAGCACTGCGCAACGGAAAACAACTCCCAGTGGGAGTTCAGTAACTCGAACTCCTACAAACTACTGGCTTCAGGTATCAGCTACTCAGAAGAAAGAGGTGGCTTTTCAGCATAAGCAATTTGCAGAAATATCGCAATACACATATCTTTGTAGAAATAGCGCTGGAGCAATGTGGGCTTCAGTAATGCCTGGAACAGGGCACCCACTTCCAGCCATCCTTTCCCAGAAACAAATGCCAGATTTCAGAGAATAGACTCTGAACTTGGGGCTTTCTCTCCCATGGCCTATTTCACCATCAGGGAACCCACAAATTCTCATGGGACCATGTCAGCAAGAACATTTCTTCATCAACTCATAAATTCAATGCCTCTCGGCATGCTGCTCGGATTAAAGAATAAAGGTAACATCTAGCACAACCAAATGGTAGCATATTTAAATCTGGTACAGGGACATTTTCTTCTTCAAAAATTACAGTGAGTAATTAATTTTATCACTTGAAGATTGCATAATTAACCAGCGTCATTCAGAGGCATCAGATATTGAAGCTAAGCGCTTAATAGGATTCAGAAAAGGGAAGGGTATACCTGTTGAATGAAAGGACTCCTTGTGGTATGAGACACGAAAAGTATAAGGCTTGCAGACTTCGAACATAACCAACCAGTAAAGGAAACAACTTCTGTCTGTTACTAGATTTCTTACACGTTTCTTTGAAGTTTTTGATACCAGTTGCTGTAAGGATCAAGCTTCAGGATTAAACAGACTCACAGTCTGATCTACAGTGACCAGTCCTGTGCTTCCACATGAACAGTGCAAATTCAAAATCAAAATTATTTCTATTTTTAAAATGTATTTAACAAGTTATTTTCCTCCTTGCTATTTATGTTTGAGCATTAACCAGCAGCTCCCATGGGAATGGCTCATTTCTTTATGTGTTTATAACAAACCTTCATTCTGTAGCCTCTTTGCAATAATACTGCCATTATCCATGGTTTTCTGCAAAGCGCAATAGGCTCTGTGGAGACAGCTGGTTTTTTTGCTTAGAACTGAAACAGTGCTAGACATGAAGCAAAGTGCACAAGGACTCATTTGCTCACAAAACTGAAGGAGAAGAAGGAATCGCTCCCACTGGTGCAGCTTTCTAGTTCCTACCCATGAGGCCACACGCACCAGTTGTTGCCTCTGCGCAACAGCCACTGCATCCCCCACATGCCTCCCTCATCCCAGATGGGGTTTGGCCACAAGGGCCACCTCAGCTGCTCCTCAACTGACCATGCCTCTCAATAACCCTCATACACTTGGGCTGACCTCCCAGGACAGCTTCTTCTCCTGCTTCCTGAGCCACCCTAGGGACAGTGCTGGGGTAGGAAGGACTCTCTCCTTCACGCAGTCTTGGTCTCTTGTTGCCTTCCTCTATCACATTGGATCTGGGACAGAGGGCTGAAATGGAGGCCAGCCTCCTGCTATCACAGGCAATTGCGTGGAGGTGTTCTTCAGAAGCACATCAAACTCCATCTCGATAGCAGTAACATCGTTTTCCTCTAGTACCTCTAGAAAAGGGTTGTTCCAGAGCCTTGCTTAACTGACAGAAACTGTCTTCTAATATCCAATGCAGCATCATTGGGTAGCGCAGCCTGCTTCCAGCTACCCTCAGCTGACTGGCAAAGGAAATTTTCAAAGTAGATTGGTGTAGTAGATTGGTGGGAGAGCAGACCTGAGACATGTGACTGATGGCACGAGGTCTGTCCCACACAGCCTCAGCCATGTTTCCTGCACGGTCAGGGGATGGGAAGACAGGCGAAGCAGAAGGCAGGGCTGGAGCAGAACAAGGAAAGGTCAGTGATTTCTCAGTGGAGACGAGGTATAGAGGGTGACACTACATTTGGGTCCTGGGCATTGGGTATTTCAGGCAACAGGGGCACTTGCTGTTCCTCCACTCCAGTAGAAGACAGTGGTACTCTTGAGAAAAAGGGCAGAGTTAGACACCAGCTGCCTCACACAGCCACAAAGACAGACATAAAAACTACAGCATCGTAGTTCTGAAGGAATTCGCAAGAAGTCTTCTGGTTCACCCCTGGCCCATGGATTCACGAGAGATGCCTGCCTACTCAGACTGCCAGGGATGGAGCATCTGTGGCCCCATAGGTTCCTGGTGTTTCACCAGCCTCTTC
Source organism: Struthio camelus (assembly GCF_040807025.1). Lineage (NCBI taxonomy): Eukaryota > Metazoa > Chordata > Aves > Struthioniformes > Struthionidae > Struthio > Struthio camelus. The sequence continues at coordinate 85,426,740 of NC_090982.1, forward strand.
CTTAAAAGTACTTTACTGTCCCAAGATTTGCTCTCACTTGGAAGACCTGTCCTTGGACCCTACTCCCTAACTCCTCATCAAACCAAGAATGTCAGGCCACATCTTCTCTATGTGGGCCTTCGCCCTGGCCTTGATATGCAGACCTACGATCCCTCCTGTTGGACTCAGACTCCAAACCCTAATCTAGACCTGAACACCAGAGCTTATTGTTCTCCTGAGAGCACCATGGATCACACCAAACTCCAGCAGATTTTGGAGCAAAAAACGCTCAGACGTCTACTCTTGCCAGCCAGGATCACCTTTGTTGTGCTGTCACTGCTGAGCGGCCACCAAAGCTTTTCCTAGAACTCATTAACTGTGATGGTCAAAACACGATTCTACCTCATTCTTTTTCTGCCACTTCAAGGCCAGGATGGGAGCACTTGAGCCTGCAGCAGTGCTGATTGTCCTATTGTTCTACAAAGTGGCTGCTCTACAGCAAATTGAACAGTGAGAGCTGTCAAGAGAGCTCCGTACAATGGAACCAGTGCATGTTTCTAGGATTATTAGAGGGAAACAGAAAGAAGCCTCTTGAAGAGTCTTCACGGCACTTAACATGACAGCTAAAAATAACGGACAGGACAAAACACAGCAAAGATTATTTAAATTATGCAACTCCCTGAAAGTGGTGTTCACTTAAGGCTCCAAAGGAAGAACTGCCATTTCTTAGAAATGCTAACACTCACGTCCGTGTGCATTCCCCCTCCCCAGCACACACATGTGCGTACAAATACACACACACACACACAACCCTTTTAGAGCATTTGTTCAATTTCCAGGGAACACTGCGTCCTTCTCCCTGAGAGATTGAAAAGGTGTAAATTAGCAACATCAGCTGCAGCTAATCAGTCCTTAAGCAAAAACATCCTTAAATCTGTATCTGCTGCCAAAAGTTCAGGGACATGTTGGTAAAGATTTATATATACGTGTTTCAGCATCAGTTAGACAGTTCCTCCAAAGTCATCTAGAGAAGAGGTGCCTCACTCCTACCCACAGAAGAGAAAATGGGTTCGACCCTGACAGAACGACAAAGAGAGGTCAATGCCATCTCCTGTTAGTCACAGTCATTTGGGTTCAATGGGGGGCTCATTTTCAGTAACAGGCATCTCCCATCTACACACCTCACCTTTCTGCTGCCCTGGGCAACCCACCTCCTGTGCTCAGCAGGACCCTTCGGGGTTCTTTCCTCTTTCAGTGCTGTATCTTCTGCCAGTGCTGGACTGAAGTGAAGTCAGTTTAAGCTCTTGGACAGCAGGAGTCAGAGGAGCCCCTGGCATCCCCTGTGGGCTGCCTATGCACACAAACTTCCCAGCCCAAGCAAGACTTCCCAGTGGCCCTGGCCATTGGAGGTGGCAGGCTGGAATCTCTCCTCCATGCTCTCATTTCTGGGAAAACTAGCTACCCTGAGCAACACCATTGCCAAACCAAAGCGTGGCCATGAGAGCACCTTCCCTTTGCTGTGGCTGCCCTACCAAAGCAGCTCATAAGTAGCCTTAGTGGTGGGTCCTGTATGTTTGCTGCCGTCTCCTTAGTTACTGAATAAAGCATCGCTGTTTGCTGCTCAGAAACAGAGCCAGGACCCCCAAAAATGTGCACTGACCACAGTGGCTTACTGTGCTTCAGTGCAGTCGTGAATGGTCTGTTTTGAGGAGACGCTGCCAGGTACCAGCAGCAGCTGCAAACACGCTGATGTTCCCTCCTCTGCTGCCTGTGTGCCAGGAACCTGGGGTCTGGGACCTGAACCAGTCTGTCTCTCTTCCTCTTCCTCTCTGTCCTCCCTGCCTTTGTTCTCCACCTCATACATGCTGTCTGATGGGACTGCTGTGCCCACCATATCTCTGCAGCTTGGCTTTTGCTCTCTTCAGCCTGCCTGATGAGCCTGCCAGGAGGACAGCACCCATTTTTATCACCCATCTGCAAAGCTGAATAGTGAGGACCCAGGAACGGAGCTCCTGTGGTGAGGGAGAAAAATGTGGGGAGTGGCGCGGACCAAGCATTGAATGTGGGACCCTGTCTCTGGCTCCTAACCAAGCTTTCAGACGTCAGACCGGGCCTTGCAGAGGGGTACGTGACAGGGAATGTAACTGCTAAAGTTGGAAGGTATAAAGATGGGGAATTAACAAACCAGAAATGCAGGACGGAGCACAGTAAGAAATGTGTAAAATAGAGGTTTAGTGCTAAAAAGTCTAAGCCAGAGGCATCTGAAACTGCTCCCAAGGGCCGTTTTGGATGCCCCTCCTGAAGGAAGAATCTCCATTTGACAACATGACAACACTGAGGCACTTGCTGGGCCCCCTTCCCTACGTGTCTGCATGTCCCACAGGATGTTTAAATCCACATTACACTGGGTAGGCAGCTCTTGGGCTCCAGGCGCTGTGCCACGGTGCTGAGCACCCCAGAGAATGAAACAAACCTATCTTCCAGAGTCTTAAAGCTAAAGCCTTAATCATCGACCCAGACTATTTCCAGGAGTCCTTCATAAGCACTGGGACACACAAAGGAGCTGTCACTGTCATGCTAGTCTTTCTTGCATTACTTGAAAGAAAACAGGAACTGGGAGCCTGACGGGGAACTCTCCTGGAGTGCTGTGTGATTGCTGCTGCTCTGTTTGGTTTCCTAGCAAGGCAATTTCTTTCTGCTTCTCCTTGAGAAGGCAGCAGTGCCCATGCCGTTCTCAGCCGGGCAGGAGTGGGATGGAGAGAGGTGAAGTGGCAAGCCATCTATTTTAGATAGATTTGCGCACAATGTGGTGGCAATCTGTCTTTCAAGTCAAAGTGCTTTGGTTTTACGACCTGAAACAGCATGCAAAGCAGCTACCACGCATCTGAGGATGCAGCCAAGCCGATCCTGCACGCGTTACTGTGGTGTATAAAAGCCTGTTTAAAATGGCTCCCCTCACAAGGAGCACTCAGCAAGCACCTCAGGAGAGAGAGGTGCTCTGTACCTTCCTTGCACCCTTGAGTGCATATCCCAGCAGATACAAGGGCTACCATCCTGCTTGGCCCCCAAAAGCCCCAAGACACCATAGCAGTAGTGATGAGTAGGACTCATCCTGGCAATAAATACTTGAAAGAGGAAGGCAGAGTGACCTTGGCAACAACTCTGCTGCACCCAGGAGTCCGCTCCGCAGACAGGATTCCTCATGACAGACCTGCCAACTTCAGGGCAGCTTTGCAGACTGTGTAAGAGACATCACCAAAAAAAAAAAAAAAATACAGCCACAGCTCCTCAGCCCCAACCCTCCTGCTTGCAAATGAGACCCCACGGTGTCTCCTGTCCTCACGCTGGAGGCTGTTTGCAGTAGGACAGGCAGACAGCTCTGGCGTTGGACAACGCTCTAACGCGGCCCTGAACGCAGTGGCTGTGGTATTCAGAGCAGGGAGAGTTATCCTGGATTTGTACAGCAACTGGACACTGGTATCTGACCTAGCTGTCCCCTGCGTCCTGCTGCAGTACAAATGTGCAATAAAGGCTGTGATGGAGGTGAACAAATGAAACGGAGGGGGCTGTTAAAGCACTTATCACCTGAGTGGTCCCCAGGACCCCTGTGAAGTGCAGCGCCCACGGCTGTACCCGTGATTTTTAAACCATTTCTATAAGCCCCTGAAGAATTAAAGCTGTAAGAAGCCTGCTAAACTGCAGGAGGCAGAGAGATACGCAGAGGCCACAGCGGCAGCTCCAAAGCACAGCTTCAATCACTGCAATTTGGGGCTTAGGGGTAATATATGAAGACCATGGCCAGGAACCCTCTGAGTGCATGAGTTTCAAGTCGGAAAGGGCCATGTGAAATAATGCCTTATCAGTGAGGTCCAGCAATCAAAGGAAAACAGGAGAAGGAGAAGAAGGAAACCTCTGAATTCAGCATTAATACATTTAATAAAAGCAGAGCAATATCTGGATCCATTCAGAACGGGCCAAGGCCACAGTGCTATTTTCTCTCCAGTCAGGAGAGCAGCACAGACAACAGCCGAACAGGAGGTCAGCAGGGACAAGGCCAGGGAGAGGCGAAGAATCAGCCTGCTACGGGGCAGAGGTGCTGGAGAAATGCCAAGCAGACACCCCACCACAGCAACGTGCTGGAGAGGGTGAAAGGCAATGCCCTGGCTTAGCAAGCAAACCTGCCTCCCCAGCCTGCTGCATGCCTGTCGCCATGGATGTGCCTTTCTCTTTCTTTCCCTCCTTCAATCCTGCTTGTGAAAAAGGTGGCTCAGAGGAAAGCTGGAATGGAAACTACGGGCGGTGTGAAAGTGGAACAAGGCGACATCTGTTCTGGAGCCTCATCGCCAGTAGGCTCCCAACCTCCCCTGGCTACGGCTGCAAGCGACACCCTCTTCTTTCATCCAGAGAGCGCCTATGCGACAGGAGAAAGCTGCCTGCTGGGCTTGCTCCCCTCGGATTCATGGCGCACGTGCACACAGACACACGCTATAGCCAAGCTGGCTGTAGTTAGAGGTGCAGCGGCCTTTTCAGCATGCATTTGCCCCACCAGCATGAATTGGTAATGGGCTCCACGCTGAAGGACTGTGACTCTGTTACATTAAAGCGGCAACCAGAGATTTTGGCCGAGGTAACTGTTCTCCTGAAGCACAGGGTCAGGAGAGTGTTTGCACCAAACAGCTTACAGTCTGACCAGGCGAGACAGTGGAGAAATGGGGGAAAGTAGAGCAACCGAGAGGGGATGTGCCATGCTCCCGGCCACCCCAAGGCCAGGCCAGGAGCCAGCTCTCCTGATCCTCCAGCCAGCGCCCAAGCTGCTGAGACCGTGCCACTCATTGGGGCTCTAGCTCACAGGTCAGCTGAGTAGCTGCTGCAGGTGCAAATTCAATACATGCCTCCATGAGCCTAAAGCTACCTATATGAATAATGTCCTTAACCGATGGTTTTTCTGAAGAGGGTTCCTGAGACCTCTATGTAGATGTTCCCTCATGATGTTCCTCTGCTCCTTAATCAAAGTGCATACAGAAAACTGCTATTTGAACTGCTCAATACAGAGCAGCTTGAAAAGCAGTTCACAGTGTCAACACAATAAACCTGCCTTGCCACTATAAATAAGTGTGTGCATCTGCGTGTACGAGAGAGGAAGGAATACACACAGGTGTATTTTGGGTTCTTCCTGAAGCATGAAAGGAGATGGAGCGCAAATTACTACTTTCTATTACAGCTGACAAAAGAGTTTGTAAAGTATCAGATGCTGAATATACTCATAATATTGTAGGTGGGGAAATTCTTACAAGTAATCTAATCTAATCAGATCTTAACATATTTACAGTACCCACTTTCCTCATCAATGTTTCAGAGTGGCATTTCTGAGCTGACGCTCATGAGGCTAACATTAAAAAGTGAGTAAATCCTCAGTTTAACCTGCTCGTCATCGGACAGATAGAAAGACAGGGAAAAAAAAAGACAGGAAAAAGACAGAAAGAAAGAAAGAAAAAAGGAAAAGACACAATAGCAAAAAGAAGAAGAAACAAAAAAGAAAGAAAAGGGAGAGAGAGACAGAAAAAGAAAGAATAAAAGAGAAAGAATAAGCAAGAAAGAGAAAAAGAAAGCAAGAGAAAGCACAAAAAAAAAGCAAGAAACTAACCACGCAAGTAAGCAAACAAGAAAGAAAATCTAGGGAATTAATAGTTTCTAGATATCTGAGGAACAAACTCAAGTCGTTTTTTAAAAAGTCTAAGTCCTTCCTAATAAGATGCCTAACAGTGTGTGAATTATTCAGCCATAAAACTTACACTTACATGTGACATTTGCTGGTAGGAATAAATCAGATCTCAGAAAAGAGGAGACACTTCGGATTTCAATGGATATTATCATAACTTTAAATGTATTAGTGGTGATGTGAAAGTAGGACATTGTTATACAGACAGACGCATTATGTTCTTAACCAATGGTAATTTGTAGAACGCATAATTTGCTACTACCAAAATAGCACAGCATGTGGTTTTTTTGCCCTTTTTTGTATATAGTCTTGTAGTTTCTTTTGGCTTGTTGAAAGAAATCTACTCTGCACAAACAGACCTTCAGCAGCTTATAAAAAACAGGTGGACATGCATCAGAAAAATTCAGTTTTTAAAAAAATCTAATAAAATAAACAGATGATTATGGAAAATGAAGATGAAACCACCTTCTCTTTCAAAAACAAAGTTTGAGACTAAACTAAGATCTGATTGACTAAACCACTCAGCATGCTGATTGAAAATACAACCTGATACCACCTCTTTGAGCTCTACCAACACACAAGTCCTCACTTAAAACATCTTTAGGAAGAAAAGAACCATTCGCTCAGACCTGTTCATCCACAAGCTCATGGGTGGCTAAAAAGATGAGCTGTTTGTGCCTTTACCTGCTGTTGGCACAAAAATAACCAGGCTGGGGTCTCATAAAAGAGAGCTTACGATAGCAACTTACTCTCCTAAGCCCTTCACCATGATCCCTCCTATCATCTCCCCATCAGAGAAGAGCCCATGGTTACTTACAGGAAAGGTGAAATTTGGATCCTGTTAGGTAACTTTCCATGGGGAAAAATGACATGTTAATAGGTATCTCTCCTTCATGCTCCAAGGCCGCTCTGTTAAACCTTTGGTTATTTCATGGCTGAGATTCAACAAAAAAGCAGAAGGGAAAAAAAAGAAGACAAAACCCACCCGAGAAAATAAATGCCTGTATCCCTACCAGAGCGGCAGGGTGGAGCCAGCACACCCTTATATTTAGCTGCAGACAAATCCTTAAAGTTGTAGCACATTTATTTTCAATGAATCATGTCAAAGCTACAAGATCAAAAAAAAAACAAAAATCAAAAAAAACTAACTCTTGCTACTTGCCCAGTTCTGTCTTTCAGTGGGAGCACAGGGATTGCTGTTATCACTATTTTATTTTTACCCACAGACCTCAGAAGGTTTGGGAGAGGTCAAGAGATTCCAACAAGCTCAACTGAGGTTACCTCAAAGTTAAAATAAATACAGTCTTCCCCAGCTCTGAGTTCCCAATTTCAAGGATCTGGTTGTTTTTTAAAGGGGAAAAAATAGTCATCGCATTTAAATCAGGCCTCATAACGCTTAGAAAACGCTTAAGGACTGACTGCCATTCTCGAAGCCTCTAAATTCCTTCTATGGATGCCTGCCCCTGCAGAGCAAGCCTGGGCAGCAGCCGAGACCGGAGCCCAGCTGCACGGGGCACAACCTGCCGGGATCTCCAGTCCAAACAGACACGGAGCAGCAGGGAAAGCAGGAGCTATAGAGAGGCCACGCAACCTGCCTCAAGCCACCGTGGCCTCCTGAGCCCTCATCCAGTCCTAAGTGCAAGGCCCCCCGTCCTGGCCGCGCGGCTCACTCTTGCTTTAATACAACGCCAAATGCCCGGATGCTGCGGCAGCTGCAGCGCGTTGAATATGCAGCGTGTTTTGCCAAAGTGCAGGGGCAGCAGAAGGCTGGGCCAGCCCATAAAAATTAGCATCTGCACTCTGCCACTCGCACAGCTGCCCGGTGACAGCAGGGTTTGAAGTCGGGGTTATGCGAGTATCTCTCGGGATATCTTGGGGAAAAGGGCTTAATGCCACAGTAGAAGTAGCCACCAAACTACCAGAGATGCTGTTTGCACGTGAACTCATACAAGCTTTGTGGAAAAATCTTATAGGATTCAATGGGAAATTACAACTTTCCCAGTCTTTTTCCTTTACTCTTCCAGTTAAATTTAATGCAAAAGACAGTGTCTGAAACCCAGAAAAGAGTGGAAATCAATAACTTGTCTATTCTTTTAGCATTTAGAGCAGTACCTGCAGAACCTCATGGTTTTGTTATTCACCCATTCATTTTCTCTTTATTAAATTAAAACAGTCATTCCCTCAGCAGTAAAAATACCTGAGAGGGGCAGCATCCAACTACTCAGTGTGAGTTTCATAACAAAACCTTCCTTTTGGCAAAGAGGAGCAAGGCACACTCTGGAAAAGCTGAGCCTGGGAGTGGGAAGTGAGAGGGGACCCAGGTGTCCCAGAGTTCCCAGGGGAATAAAACCAGCCTCAGCACCCTGGCTGATCACCCAGAATCCCAGCACAAGCGTTACCTGGCCCATGCGGCAATCACTGCCGGCTCTAACATCACAGCTTGCACAACCCTGCCTTAGAAAATGAAAAATGAAACCATTAGTAGCATCAAACAAGCCTCCTACTCTCTCGTGAAAGCCAATCTCTGCTTCTTGCAGAGAGGTCCACTCTCTTGCACTGACGCTTCAATGAACACTGAGCCCCAAAGTCTAATGTTTTGGATGCGCTTCAAGAAACACGGAAAATATTTCTTCTTCCTGTCATCCCCTAACGACTGCCTTTCCGGGGAAGTCAACTGCAGCTCTGCGACTACCACCTTTCACCAGGTGATGGGATGGTCCCTCGCTGAAAGGCAAAATGCTGCTGTGGCTTCCCCTGCTGACTGCGTCAGCATCCTTTTCTGCATCGAGTCGGTATATATGAGTGAAAAGCAATTTTCCCTCTCCACCCTGCAATTTCAATCTAAGCTCTGAGAGGTGATGTGGGATCTCCTCTTCTTCTGGACAAGGCCCTATAATAGACAGTCTAGCGCTCTCAACATTCACCCAAAGGTAAAGAAGGAGCACCGTCATGGGGCTCACCAGCCGTCAGGAGCACTGTGCTTTGCCTCCACATCGGTGCCTGGTCATTCTTAAATTGCCCACCCAGCTCCAGGAAGAGCCAAGCTCTAGGAGCCTCAGCCCAGAGAACACCAGGGAGGTCTAGCACCCATGCCCTTCCCCTCCAAAGTGCTCCAGAGCTGTTTGCGAGAGGTTCTTAGCACAAGGCTGGAGGATGAGCAAGTTTGGCTTTAGAGCAAGTTAGACCATGCTGCAGGGACAGTGAAGACGTGGTATGTTATCAGGAGTAGTCAGCATGGATTCACCAAAGGGAAATCATGCTTGACCAATCTGATAGCCTTCTATGACAGAATGACTGGCTGGGTAGATGAGGGCAGAGCAGTGGATGTTGTCTTTCTGGACTTCAGCAAGGCTTTTGACACTGTCTCCCATCACATCCTCCTAGGTAAGCTCAGGAAGTGTGGGCTAGATGAGTGGACGGTGAGGTGGCTTGAGAACTGGCTGGATGGCCGAGCTCAGAGGGTTGTGGTGAATGGCGCAGAGTCTAGTTGGAGGCCTGTAGCTAGCGGTGTCCCCCAGGGGTCAGTCCTGGGTCCAGTCTTGTTCAACGTATTCATCAATGACCTGGAGGAAGGGACAGAGTGCACCCTCAGCAAGTTTGCTGATGATCCTAAACTGGGGGGAGTGGCTGACACACCAGAAGACTGTGCTGCCATTCAGAGGGACCTGGACAGGCTGGAGAGGTGGGCGGAGAGGAACCTCATGAAGTTCAACAAAGGCAAGTGCAAGGTCCTGCACCTAGGCAGAAATAATCCCATGCACCAGTACAGGCTGGGGACTGACCTGTTGGAAAGTAGCTCTGCCGAGAAGGACCTGGGAGTGCTGGTGGACAACAAGTTAAACATGAGCCAGCAGTGTGCCCTTGTGGCCAAGAAGGCCAATGGGATCCTAGGGTGCATTAGGCAGAGTGTTGCCAGCAGGTCGAGGGAGGTGATCCTGCCCCTCTCCTCAGCCCTGGGGAGGCCTCCCCTGGAGTACTGTGTCCAGTTCTGGGCTCCCCAGTACAAGAGAGACATGGCACTCCTGGAGAGAGTCCAGCGGAGGGCTACCAAGATGATTAGAGGGCTGGAGCATCTCTCCTATGAAGAAAGACTGCAAGAGCTGGGCCTGTTCAGCCTGGAGAAGAGAAGATTGAGAGGGGATCTCATCAACGTGTACAAGTATCTGAAGGGGGAGTGTCAAGAGGATGAGGCCAGCCTCTTCTCCGTGGTGCCCAGCAACAGGACAAGAGGCAACGGGCACAAACTGAAACCCAGGAAGTTCTGTCTGAACATGAGGAAAAACTTCTTTCCTGTGAGGGTGACTGAGCACTGGCACAGGTTGCCCAGAGAGGTGGTGGAGTCTCCTTCCCTGGAGATATTCAAAATCCGCCTGGACACAATCCTGGGAAATATGCTCTAGAGGACCCTGCCGGAGCAGGGAGGTTGGACTAGATGATCTCCAGAGGTCCCTTCCAACCTAAACGATTCTGTGATTCTGTGATGTTAGATAGCTACACAGGACCTAATTAGAAGTTAGAGATCAACGGCAGAGCAACAGCAAAGTGGCTCATCTTGTTACACAGGCCAACCCTGGAGGGATATCATGAGAAAAAAAAACGTATTGTGTCAATGTACAGGCATTTGGAGACGACCCAGAAGCAGATCTTTTGACTGAAAGAGATATTCTGTTTGTTTGTTTTGAACTGTTGCTTGCCAGTGCAGGACCTCACTTTGGGCATTTGTCCTAGCATACAATTTGCATGCCAGATGCTCTGTCTTACTGCTAATTGTTGAAACAAAGTAGATACTGAACGAGGTCCATTGAGGCTGGCAGGAGCTTCAAATACGGCCAGCGTTGAGCTAATTCTGCTTCCAGTGAACGGAATGGTAAATTCACATTGGCATAATGCTACTCGCTGCTTTTTTTTGTTTGTTTGTTTATAACACAAAAATGAAAGCATTAGAACAATGGCCAATACCCTCAGAAATACCTTCCTCTGTTAAGGCCAAACCCCTTGCTGGCCTCCAGCTTGCAGAAAGACAAGGCCATTTAGCACTGAGTACCAGAGACCAGCAAATAGGATTGCAGCACAAAGTGGTGTTTTTATTCACGGCTCAGACGGCCACACGTTGGCCAGTCCTTCCTTCTCCTAGTGCACGTGTGCTACGCTCTTCAGCAGAAGAAATAAGAGGAGCTGAGTAGCAAAGCTCTTACCAATGGGTAGGTCAAAAAGCTGGACAGAAGACTGGAAATAGCTATACGTGATGTAAGCACGGCTCAGAGCTGGCCTCCTAAGCCTCTGAAGGAATCCACAAGTCTGGCTTGGGGAGCAGTGTACTGCCATATGCAGAGTTCAGTATCTGCTTTTGATTTCAAATTCCCACCTGGCGAGATGAATTACAAGGGAGGCATCCTCCAGGGCTACTGACTACAGGCCGCAGAGCACAGCCTTAGCAATAACTGCAAGGGTTACAGAAACATGGGACTGCAAGGGACCACCTGAAGGAACGAGCCCAACTGCAGGAAATCGTGTCAAAGATGGGCAATCCAGGTGGGACTATAAGATTTAGCTTAGGTCTGCGCCATGAGAAGATACACATACAAAAAGGGACCATCTAGCTCCACATCTTGTTTTTAACAGCGGCTGAGATTAGACATGCAGGAGAAGCGTATAGAAAGGCACAAGCATACAGAGATGCTCCCCTCCCATTTAACCTCCCAGCTTCTGACAATCTGCATGTGAGAGATTCCCAAACCAGCAGTTCTCTGTGAGCCTTGAATTTGTCTAATTGCTTTTTGAACCCTTTTATAGCTTTGGCCTCCAAAACATTCTGTGCCAATGAGTGCCCCAATTTAATTATGCACTATGCGAAAAACTATTTCCTTTTGTTTGCTTTAAACCTGCTGCCAAATAATTTCATTTCATGGCCATTCATTTTTGTGTTATAAAAGAGACAGTGAATAACCATTCCCTATTCTCCTTCGCCACACCATTCATGATTTTATATTTCTGTCTACACAAACGCTTTTCAGACAAGCTTTTTCCAGCCCTGAGGGGCCTCATCCGTTTAACCTCTCTCCCTACAGAAGTTGTTCCATTCTCCTCTCTACCTCTGTCACGCCTTCTGAGTTTGGGTGCATGCTGCTCCAGATGTTGCTGCACCAGGAAGCTTGACAATGTGTCTAATGTTCTTTCTTTTCTTCTCAGCCTTTTTCCTAAGAATTCTTAACTTTCCATTCGCCTTCCCGACAGCGGCTGAGATTTGTTCCTACGTTTCAAAGAGCTATCTGTAGTGATTCTGCGATTTCATTGCCAAGCGGTACCAGCTAGTTGCAAGCCTGTCACAGTGCGTGAGCCGTCAGGGATTATCTCCTCAAGTACATTGCTTTGTTGTAATCAACAGACTTGAACTTCACGTACCATTTCGTCACTCAGTCATGCAGTATCACGAGATCTTTCTGTACCTCTTTGTAGTTCTGACTATCCGAAATAATTCTGTAAAGTCAGCAAATGTTGCCACCTCCCCGTTCACCAGTTTCTAGATCATTTAGGAAGTTGTCGAATAGCTCGGGCACTAGCAAGCATCCCTGTGGGATGCCATGGGAAGCCATGGTGAAAAATGAACGTTTCTTGCTTCCCTTTGTTTTCTATCTTTTAAGATATTATTAGTCCACAAGAAAATCTTAGTCTATGGCAGTTTAACTCCTTCAAGAATCTTTGGCAAGGGACACTACGAAAATTTTTTGGATATTTACGGACACTATATTGACCAGGTCATGTTTATCCATATTCCTGTCTTCTTTAAAGAAATCGAATACATTAATAAAGAATGACTTCACTCTGGGAAGTCAACCCAGGTTGACTCTTCCTCAGTATATCATATTTATTCATCTGTCCATGAATTCTAACTCTTGGGTTTCAACAAAGTTTTCTGGTATGAAAGTAAAATTAACACCTCCAGATCCCACTAACAGTCCTTTCTAAAAATCAGGATCACATTTGCCACTTTTCACTCCTGTTCCCGTGCCTGTTTATGTAGCAAAGTAGTCGCTGGAAAAATTTACATTTGCATTTCTTTAAAGCTCTGCATAAATTCTGTCTCATCCTTGTTGTCTGTTACTCTTCCTTACACTGATTCATTTTAGGACATCGTCTGCTAAAATTTATATTTAAGATACTTTGTTTTGCTTGCTCTCCACAAAGGCAGGCCCAGGTGGTAGACGTTTCCGAAGCTACAGTGCAATGAAATGTCGGAAATAATACACTTCTGCAAAAGCCTTGTCTTTCTTCAGTACTCCTTTTCCACCTGCCATCTACAGATTTCGTGGCAGGCTTCCTGCTTCTGATATGTTTGAAAACATTTTCTTAGTGGCTTTTACACCTTTAGCAAACCATCCCTCAAAATTTTTTGGTGATATTAAGGTTTTACATTTAACTTGCCATTTTTATATATCATGGTTGTATTTTTCCTGTTTTTCCTCAATTGGATAGCACTTCCATTGTGGAAGGATGCCTTTTACTGCTGATTATTTCCTTTGATTTACTGTTTAATTATGTCAGCTTTTTGGGAGGAAAATGAGATTTTAGATGTAGAATATGCTTATCTGGAGCTTTTAATAGCAAGCCTTTAAACAGCCTCCACTTCACTTGCATTTTACCCTTCTGGTTGCTCCTTTTAATTTTGTTTTAAGAAGCTTCCTTCACTTTATAGTCTGCCTCACAGATGTTGCACATGATGATAGCAGATTTTTTTGCAGGGGGGTTGCTCCTATAGGGTTTATGAAGGTGAACACCTGATGGCCAAAGCAACTGAATACAAGTTGAATATGGAAGCAAAGCCACCACAATCTAGCTCTAGGAAATCCTAGCTTAGTATTTCTACTTGGCTCCAGTTAGCAGCTAAGAGCTGGAGCGGCGCCGTGCGTTCAGCCACTGGTACACGGGCTACTGCTTTGCCAGAAGACTCAACGGAGACCAGATGAAAGATTTCAGATGGACCTTTCTGGATCTTCCACTAACAATAAAGTTTGAAGAGTCAGTGAATAAACATGGACAGGGAATAACAGTGCCCAGATTTCCCCTGCAACAAAAAGACTCTGAGAACTTGGACGAGTTGGGATTCAAAGCGCATTGAGAAGAGGGATTCAGCTACGCAAATCTCAACAGCTTCTCCTCCTACAGGGTCTTTGCTCAGCCTGGCTTCTGCCCACACAGCCTAGCGCATACTGGTGCATATCGCCTTCTTCCCAAGCCTAACTCTGAGCCTTGAATTTGATGGAAGCCAAAAACTCAAAGCAAAGCTCAAGCCAGAACACTTAATTCCCCCTGGGATGGTATCTAAGCTCTACATTTACAAGGAAATCCTAACACAGGCCCAGACTGGGACGGCATCTCTCACCACTTGGATCAGGATCACACATCATTCAACACAAATGGTCCAAATGCAAAGACAGCCCCAGGCAGTCAGCGTGCTCCTCAGACATTGTGCACATTTCCAGTTCTGAGCCTCGGCTTCCTGGGAGGGGAGCTCCCAGGACTCATTGTTTCCCTGAATCAGAAATTCAAGGCAGAAACCCAAACCCTTGATCCAAACATCCCTAAGCTTTGGGGCTCTGGACATCTGGCTCTGAATTTTGCGGCTTACACCCATGATCTCTCACATGCTCGAGTGAAAAAATAGTCTGCCTTCTCCAAGCCCAAGCCACAGCAAAGCCATAGTACCACTGCATTTGCAGCAGCTCCCAAAATAGAGCAGGCTCTGGGTTTGGTCATGTGGGTGGGAGAAAAAGACACGGAGGGATAAACAGCTGCCTTGGGCGTCGGAGGAAGCAAAGGGACAGTGCTCCAGGCAGCATGAGGACTAGGAGGGAGCCAAGAAGAGGGAACAGCAAGAACAGCCAGATGAGAGCCTGAAATAGGCCAAAAGGTAGGCAAAAGGCAGTTCAGGAGATGAGCAGGCAGAGAAATTAGGGTTTCAGGCCATGGAAGGCATGTGCCCTGATGCCAAGAAGCAGAACACACCACCAGCACAACTGTGCGAGGCAAAGCAAATGCACCGTGGCAGAGCAGCTGCCCCCTTTTCACCACATGGATTTCCCCTGATCCCCACTGTGCATCCCCTTTGGGTGACTGAGGGTGGTCCCAAGTTTCACTGAAGCGATGTGAAAGTGCATCCCTTCCCTCTCCCGGGTGCCAACTGACCTTTCTGAGGGTGACCGCCCTCTTGCCAGACAACGGACAGATTTCGCTGCAATGAGGGTGTGCGCGCACGCACGCAGACGTTTGCTCTCCTAACTAGGCCACTGCAATCTTAAATTGCAATGCTTGGCATGGCACAGGGCAGGGCAATGTCTCCAGCTTTCTCTTTTTTTTAAATGTTACACTCATCCAGATTCGTCTTTGCTGACTGTGCTGGCTTGCCCTCCCTCTGCCCTCTCTAGAATTTCATTAATGCTGCTTTGCTGATTAGGGGACAAAACAGTCTTTTATTTTTATTTTATTCCTCCCTTCTCCCCCTCAGCTTTAAAAACACTTTGAAGGATCCCTGCTTGTTATTTACATGTCACTTCCTCCAGCATGATCAAGAGTGATATAACACTCTGGGGTTAAATTCTGCTGCTAGCAAATCTTAAGCTCTGATATCCAAACAGTAGTGTCACAGCACCCCGAACCATGAGGGACCTGTTTGCTGAAGAGCATGAAGCCCCAGAGCCAGCTGCCTCCTGCCCCCCAGTTACCTCTGTGATTAGTATGATTAGTCTGAAAGCCAGGAGTTTTCAAAACGGGTCTCAGAAAGAATAACACACCCAGCTCTCCTTTACCTGGGTGGGAGTTACGCACTTCAGACCATTAGACCTCTTAGAAATTCCAGCTTTGCTGCTGCAATGAAAAGGAAATATTTTGCTACTCAGGGGTTATAGGATGTTGCTGCGGCAGCATGCGTGGGTGTGCAGCTAGATATTATCTAAAGGCCCAAATCTGCAAAGCTGCACATAAATCACTTACTCCCATGAAAACAGCAAGAACAGTCATAGAAATGCTCTGAGCGCCCAGATCAGACCTCTCCAGAAAACAGTGATGTGTACTTTAGGTGTAAAAGACGGAGAAAGGAAGAGAGATGATGCATAAAATTTGTATTTCATCTCACGGTCAGTTTGCTTCTGCATCCAGTACATCTTTCTGTGTCAATATAGCACTTATTAAACTCAATACTTAACTCCTTGCTTGCGATATGGAAAGTATTACACAGACTCTAACTCAGGATTTTCACTCTCTTTCCCTCGCCATTCCCTCTTATCTTGATAAATAAGCAGGGATCTGCGTAGTCACACTGGAAATCACTGCCCATTTCTGATCTTTTTCCCTTCTCTGTCTCTTTCCCAAGTAGGTAAGAAAACAGTGAAGCAGATAAACATCATCCGCTGATGTGATCTGGGCTACCGGCCTAAACACCTAAATGAGGCCAGTTGCAGTGACCAGGGGTTAAAAGAGAGGAAGGCAGGGAGGTAAAATGTGCACGATCGCTGTGTTACCATGCAACCAGATCAAGTGGTTATGGAGGAGGATGCGGAAAGGAGGCAACACCCTTTCTGAGGCTTTGTTGTGCGACCGGCAGGCTGCCCACCCTCGAATCCCACCCTAGGTTTGGCCCTGAGCACAACCCCGACGTGCTGTGAACGCGGAAGAGAGAAAGTGGGCGCAGCCCTTGGGCAAACAGCAAGTGCAGCATGAAAATGGCGCTGCCCCTAATGTTTATTTTGCTTGGCATCACTTGAGAAGGTGATGAGAAATCATTTCTGGGAAGGGGTCATGCAGGCCAAACGTGGAGGCGCTCTGCAATACTGCCTGACTTGCGCTTTAGCACCTGGAGACATTCAGCTTGGCCGGTACTCACATCAGCACAACTGAATGGATTTGCAGTTGGTTTCGGAGCCCCAGCGCAGAGACGCGTGGATGCTACTTGCGCCCGCTCCATTTTTAGATGCGTCTCCTGCCAGCTGTGGGAGGACAGATGAGCCCTGACTGGCATGCAGTGAGAGTACTGTGAACTGACAGTATCTCATCTGGCTTAAAACCTACTAATATAAAGTAAAGCTATAAAAAAATCTTGGAACACATTTGAATCCAAAGCAGGGGCTCTACCAGGTCAGCCCTCCGCTGTGGCTGTTCTGGTATTTAGAGCCCTAACGTGAGACCGGGCATATCCTCAAAGCCAAAGCTTGTGAGTTTTATTTTTATCCCCTTCTCTCTTGGGCAAAGTGACACTGGCCTATCTAGTCCCTTAAACCCTATAAGCACACAAGTAACACCTCACACACATCACCTCTGATTACCTCCACAGCCCCTCCGTGTGCTCGTTATGCAGGAACAAGTATGCTTTACTCAACTTTTCCATTAACCCAAACAGCCCTTAATCATGTCTAATGAACTAACAACTTTGTTTTATCTGATTCAAGACTCACGTCTGCCTGGATCAGACGCAGGCAAAAGGTTGAATCCCTTATTGCCTTGCAATGAAACATCAGACCGGCTGCTTTGTGTCCCCGCTCTGCAGAATCTGAATGACTGTATGAGATGCCAGACAGCTCTGAATTAGGCCCAGGATTTATCCCAGAAGTGTCTGGCTGTACAGACACCGCAGGCACCCCGTAGGACTAATTTGTTAAAAATATCCACCCATCGAAGGAGCCTCTGCAGGCGGGCAGCAGCCAAGGGGCAAGCTTTCAGCGTGCTGAACACCTACAGCTCTCTGCACTGTCTCCACCAGCTCCAAGCGGTGTCTCCATTGCTGAACTGGGAGCACTGCACGCTTTTTGCTGTCCCATAAGGCTCACACTCTGGCGAATGGTTCTCCCACATGCTAGGGCTCATCTAATGGCTCGCCGCTATGTAGATTCACGGGTGTCTAATAACACTGCAGGTGTTTCCTTGGTGAAGTCATTAATAGGATCTCTCTACCAAGACACTTATTTTCAAGAAACGTAGGAACTTCAGATCCTTGAGACTGCTACTCCTCTGCCAGGTTTGACTCTTGGCGGCTGCACTGTTCAAGAATTAATTGCTAGAGAGAGAGAATACGGACAGTGGAAAACACAACTATCAGACTTGTTTCCTTGGAAGCCAGGCTAAAAATGGTATGATCCAATGCAAACAGGGAAATGCATGATACTGACAGGCTTTTGGAGACTTAACTTCCAACCCACTCCAGCTGCCATGCCAGTCACTAAAACAATCAACAGCAAAAAGAAAAAAAAAATTAGTCTTGGCAACCAAGGGAAATTCACAGAGCTGAACTCCCCTAGAAGTTCGCTAAACGGCAGGAGAGTTCCCACTTTCTTTTACTATCTCAGGCTGCCTGCAGACTCAGGAGGATGCTGCTACGCTCAGATCCGTAAGGATAATTTTGCGGTCCCAGTCGTTAGGGACTTATTTTGAGTTTGACTTCCTAAGGAAACAAGGTTTACAAAATACACCTAAGTCTGCGCATCTGTATCTTTCAGTATGTCACCTGCCCGGGCCATCATTTCCGCTCTAGTTTCAAGGGCAGGTGTGGTGATAGCAAGTTATGAGGTTGTAAAGTCCTCATGAAAACGGGCGGTCTCATTGACAAGAGAGAGCCAGTAAGTGAAACCACTGAAAGGAAGGCTGCAACGTGAGCCTGACACCAAACTATTCCCAGCAGAGATTTCGCCTACGTGCTGCTACAGTCCCTGAGCCAGCGATACACCAACACGCTACTGGTAAGCCCTGCACGGTATGAGCTACAGCGGGCAGACCAGATTTTCAAAGGATTTGCTCCTTTGAGCTTTGAACCTGAGGCCGGTGATGCTGCTTCGCAGCACTGCGTAGCAGGCACTGGAGATCACCTGAAGCAGGATCACTCGGCGAGCAGAATCCAGCCCTTCACTACAGATTTGGGTCTATACAGGAAACGAGGCGGCATAAAATGGACAAACGCAAGAGGAGACGACCAACAAAGCGCTAGCGGTTGACGCACCGCACAGCCCGACCGATCTCGGCATCCCGAGAGAACAGTCCGAAATTCAGCTCGCGTTTTCACTTCCTCCATTTTGCCCCTTCCCTCTGCCTTACTCTGTCTCTCTCCAGGCGACAGCGTACGAGGACTGTAATTACGGTCTGCCTTGCTGTCGCGTAGCCACAGTACCTCCAGGTACTTAAGTCCTTTTAATCTTGCTTCATGTTTCAGTCCCTGCAGCCCGCTCATAACGTCTCTTACTCTTCTTCCATCACCCTGAAATTCATCAATAGCCATGCCAGGCTTTGACCTCAAATCTTCTAACTGCTCGACTAAAGCACTCTGCCACTGGCCCCGTTCCTGCCTTTGTTAAAAGTGAGGGGGGAGCCTCATTTGCTTTCTTATTTGATCATCACTTCACTTCTGCGGTAAGCGCACTGCTTCACTGTCTCGGAAACCCAACCAGAAGCCACCCAGGTTAGCAACTGGCGCTGGGGCTGTGGTCTGCACTACTGTTACTTTTAACGAGAGGAAATTACCGTTAATGCTTTATTTTATTTCCCCCCCTCCTTTAATTTATTTTTTCTAATGGCTTTCCCAGAAAAAGCAGCACCAGCCTCTGGCTTATGCAGGGCGCTGCCACCTGAATGCTAATGAGTGCCAAACGGAGCCAGCGTGTCACTCCGCTCCTGGGAGAGCCACGCTGCCTCCCTGTCAGACATCAAATTGATTTTCAAATTGCTTTGATGACATAAGGTGGTGCACAGTTTGGACCCGTGCGATTACCTGAGTGTTTATCTCTGTAGGCTCTTCCACTCGCCTGCTTTAAAATAACTGGCGCCGCCAGATCGGTCCTTCCAAATGGAGGTTGTGCTCCTCTGGGTTCCTGCCAGCCCACGGAGGCCCGTTATGAATTTGGATATCGCTCCTGGCTGAGCACCAGCAAAACGGAGCGCAGAGGCCAATTTACAGCTGAACCTGAACTCCGTCTTTATGCCTTCCCTTTCAGAGCCCTTTCTGCCCTGCCTTTTACAGGGAGGCTCAGAGGAGCACGGGAAAAAACACGGAAGGCTTGATGCTAAGGATCTTGTTTGTCTGTTTGTTTGACTGCTAAAGAAACTGCAAAATAAATTCCTCTTGGGGAAATTAAGCTGCTGCGTATGGGCCAAGGCAGCATCCGACCCACCGGCTCACGTTCTCTCCTTGGCCAAAAGCTTCCTGTGCGAGGATGAGGAGGGAAGGGCAAGCAGCGAGCTGGTGGCTGTGCGGCGCTGCGGAGTCCTGAGGTCCCCATGGAGAAATATCACTGCTCAGGCACACTCGGCCCGCCTTGCAAAACACTCATCTTATCCGGATGCTGGATGGAAAGGAGGTGCCACTGACAGAAAAGAAACACAATTTAGTGACTGAGAACTCTCCTCTATGAGAAAAAACCTGAGCCAGCCTGCTCGGAGCAGGGCAGGGAGGGGAATTTAGCCCGCTGTTACTACCAAAGGGAAACCGGAGCATCACATCTGGCCAGATGCTGTTTTATAGACGCTTGCTCTGCTTATAGGAAAGGACCGTGAGACTGTGGCAGGACAAAGGATGGCAGAAAACATGACCCAGCTCCGCAGCTCTGCCCTGGCCAGAGGGATATGAGTGAGATGGCCTCCGTATCAGCCAGCTCATTGAGGACTGGCTGAGACCAAGAAAAATAAAGGCATAAGCTGCTGTAGGCTGGACTCGACCTCCAGATCAATGCAAATCAGAGACTAGTTAAAGGGGGAGTGAAGGGAAATATGAAACACTCACGTTAACCTGTGGGTAATATAAGCATTGGCCCCAAAGATAGTATTTCTTCTATTCCCACACGCCACCGTATCTTGGTACGCTCAACAGCTGGAATGTGAAAGGCTGAAGTGCAATTTATGGAGTGCTTTGTGACCTGCAGGGATGAATGGAACTGCAAGATAGTATTTATTGTTACTATTTTACATTAAAAGGAGTATGGCTCATCAGCGGTTTACATTTCTGGAGCACCTTTCATCTCAAAAGATAACAAAAGCCTGCCACAAACAAAGGGTGTGAGCCAAAGCCTTACCCCTGGCTCTACCCAAGGTTTTATCAGGGCCTGTTTACGTTAGGGCACCAGAGAAATTCAAAGCACCTGCTTTGACTGCAGACATTTACAGTAACCGAAAGCATAGCTCGCCACAGACCTCTGAAAACCCTGCCATGCCCACATGAAGAAAGAGTCAACCCTTGGTAGCGTTTCCCTTTCCGCGTTGTACGGTAACACAGGCACTCACCATTTGCACTATATAAAGAAAAATCACAGGCACCCTAAATAGACATTGGCTTGAGTTTTTTTCAGCCAGACAAGCTAGCACTCCTTCAGCGCAAACACTGTACTGCTATGTTTGGAAAGCATAAATAAGACCCAGGTCGCAAGACCTATAGAGCCTTCTGAATATTGTGGGGAAAGCTCTAACCTCTCCTTAGGCACGGATTCAGCAGAGGGCTTTGCATATGTCCAGGCCTATAGGTATGAGCCATGCCCCACTGTGGAGTGCAGCACGTGCGTGAGTGCTCTGCGTGACAACAAGGTCCTGCCCACGGGGGCACTGGAGGAGGTTGTGTGCGACCAGGCTCCATCAGATGGTACTTGAGAGTGTCACATCTCCACCTGCAACCACAAACTCTGAGCTAGCACGCATTTGAGCACATACTGGGGCACAGCGCAAAAAAGCCCAGTCAACCTCAAAGTGACAGTTCAGCGCGTTTGCAGGATTAGGGCCCTGCCAACTAAAGCGAAAGAAGAACTTCTGCGAAGAGTGGGCATATTTTGACCATCAGCTTCCTGGATCACTTCTAGGCTGCATTCAAAGTTTGCTAATGCAAGTGAAAGACTTTTCACTGCCTAGAACGGATTTTGCGTTGGGTCCTGCAGCATGGAGAGCTCCAAGTCGCCTTTTTCAGACAGCTGTCTACTGTAAACCTCTTTTTGAGGATAAGTAACAGAAAGCACGTTTCCCCACATATGGGCAACCATCTGAAAACCCTGCTATGCCAACGTGTAGCCAAACAAACGTTTGGTGATGTTTCCCTACCTCAGCCTCGCTGTTAAACGAGCTTGAAAAAAATCTGCGGTTTGTGCTAGCTGAAAAGACAAACTCAAGCGTCCTGGCTTCACATTTAGATTTGGGTTTGGCCCCATTTGCTTATTTAAGTAGGGGACAGCACGGACGTCCCACTGTGGCTGAGATCTCGCAGAGAAGTGCAGGCAGTACCTTTCCAGCACCTGCTCAAAGCCTTGTGGCAAGTGACAAGTTACACTTTCATAACGCTCAGCAGATGGGATGTTCAGAAGCACCCGACAAACGTCTGTCTCTGCTCCCCTGGACGCTGACGCTAAAGCTCTCCTCCCGTTCAGACGGACAGATGAGACAGCAGAGGTAAAGGAGACTAATGCTGTGACCCCAAAGCACAATCCTTGCAGAGCTGTCCCTTAGGTAGCACAGCCCTGTTCTCCCCCGGCTCCCAACCACCGCAGGGCTGTGTCACAAGCAGCAATGTCCAGCTGTTAGCAATTAGAGAAACAAAAGCCATGGGGATGTTGCCATCACCAGGCACACGGCTATTCCCAAGCCTCCGCTTTGGATGACAGCTGCAGACCCACGCTGTGCAAAACGCTCATCTGGAGGTTTCCGACCTCCATCTCGCATGCCGCAGCGTTGACAGCTCCGAGTTGCCGGTGGGCACTGCGATTCTCCAGGGATTCGCTGGGGCTAGCTCACCTCCTGAGATGCCAACCTCCTCTGACTTGCTTTTGGGACACGTTTTGAAGCTTTGTCCGCTAATTAAGGTAAAGGAAGTGAACGTGTCTACCCTTGTGCTCTGATGTCCTCCGCCCCTCCATTTGCTAATGCCCAAGCTGCTGCTAGCCCTGGCAAAAAGCCCTCTAGTATTTCAGCGAGCACAATCTCCTCTCTGCCTTGCAGGAGCGACTGATAACAGGATGGAGAATTGCATCCCTGCCACGGGATGCCAAAGGATGGTTTAAAGAGGGGGAAAAAAAAAAAAAAGAGCGCAAAGGATTTCATGCTCTGGTTTTGAAATTCAGCAGGGTTTTCAGAGTCATTCCTGTACAACTCTCTTAAGATTTTTTTTGGATCTCATCTCTTTCCTTCCTATTGAATATTACACAGTCTCCCAGAGGGGCACCATGGTTTCCAAGAGAATCCAAAATCAAATTAGTAGGGGCTCACTCAGGTGAGAAACTTGTTTTTTTTTTTTTTTTTTTTACTGATTCCTCTAACTGAGGGGAAGAAACCAAAGTTCGGCCAAATAGCAAAGATGAAACGAGAAAACTTTCTAGTCCCTAGTTCACAGGGGAAGGCAAGCCAAGAGAAGCTAGGCCCAACCCATCACTTAGCTGAGGCGTGTGAGATGATGCTGGACAAAAGTGCCAGGAATCGAACTGACGGGAACGAGCTGGGGGCTGATCTTCAAGATCAATTAAGCCTCGCGCCTCTCTTACTTTTACGGTGCCGCTCTCAGGGCTCTCGCAGGCGGCGTGATGAATCCTTTACCCAAAAAACCACTAAGGAACGAGCAAGCATTTTTGCCTGCAAAGAGAGCGCTCGAAAGCGGATGGCTCGACGCCATTCTCAGCGCGAGCAGGGCTGAAGCAAAACGGACTCGCCCCGGTGCCGAAGGGACGCACGCAGCTCTCCCTCCGCGGCGCGGCACGTGCGAAGCGCGAGCAGCAATCGCACCGGAGGGTCAGGGAAGTGAGGCGCCGGGCACCGGCTTCCGTATTCAGCCGCCGTCTGTCTGTCTGACGCCACGTCCCTTCCAGCCCCTTCCCCTCCACAGCGGGCTGGGAGGAGGAGACGGGAGGGAGGGAAGAGGCATCTCCGCCACCGTTTGGGCTTCAGTGCAGCTCTTGGTATGCGCGAGAGGATCAGCTACATGTTTCATACCTGACCTTGCCCCGCTACTAAGTGGGAGTAGCACATCTCATTAATGTGGGAGCAGGCTTCCCGCGCTGCTCGTCGTTTTTCACCTTGCACTTATTACTCACACGGTCGAGTCTATCATCTGTAACTCACAGAGGTGCCACTCCACGTGCTGGTAGCCCCAATGCCCTGGCACGAAATCGTACTTTTGGGACCTTCGCGTGTTAAAGGGCTGTTCTATATGTTCCCTCTTGGGTTGTAAATCAGCGGTTTTCAGCATTTCCAAACTAGGGTCCCCTAGGAACTGGAATGAGGTGAAGAGTGAGTTTTTTAATTCAGTGGAATTTTTTATTTGTGCTAAAAAGTAGGAGAAAAATGGCTTGGGTCAATTAGGAACAGATTTGGGGGAAGGGAAAGGGGTCCAGCTAGATGCAAAAATGAAAATTTGCCTTCCCTCAACGTTTTGTTTAAATTAAAATGAAATGTCTTCTTTCAAGTCATTTAATCATCTTGTTTAACCTTTCTTCCTTCTAACTGAAAATGGCCATTTCAAAACAAAAAGTTGAAAAGCTTCATTGAGAAGATGTCAAAAAGAAATGTTTTGGCATTTCCAAAATGACACATTTCATTTTGACATTTCAAATGAAATGCCTGGACATTAAAAATAAATTAATTCCCCCTGGGGGTTTTCAACGTATTTAGTTGCCAAATTCAACTTAAGTTTATGAATAGTCTGGTCTTTCCAAAATTCAACTTCTGAGCGAATCTACCACTCACTGACAAACTTCAGTTCGGCTTCAGTCCCGACTCTGACGTTGAGACCCCACCGCTTCAGTCTTCTCTGCCTTTGTACGTGTTTTGTTTCAACATTCTTTAAACTTGATCTCCAGCCAACATCTCAAGCCTAGAAATATTTACACCTTGTGAAAATATTATACATGAAGAGAATGGCTTAGCCTATGACCTGACAACAGCCTCTCAAATTATTTTAACATGTGCTTTGCTTTTAATATACTGCTGTCATTCACGGGGATTAATGGCCATTATTAATCACCTGATTTGAAGGCACAGGAGAAAAGCATCTCCCCATGCACAAGACGGAGGGAACGTTATTTATTTGCTAGCACTAACATATAATAAAAACAATTTCCCAGTAGATCTCTCCTCGCATACACAGACGACCATGTCAAGCCATGACTGATTTGCAAGGCTTTGGAGGCATGACAAAACCAGCCCAGCAATGACAACCAAGGGTATTGTCTAGCAACCCCTCTTCAGATGAGTAATACTCATGCTGGTAGGCACACGCATCAGCCAAAAGCCTTGGTGAAGGACTTTGAGGACATGACAGTGGTCACACGCAAGCTCGCTTTCCCCTAGCGAGCAGGGGAACTCCATGTGCAACCTAGCAGGGCTCTCGGGGCCAGTTGCAACGCTCACCAAAAACTTGGGCTGTCCAAAGGGGTGGAGCTCCCTGCTACCATGTTTCTAGAAGATCTCACACTCGCTGTCTTCAAGCCAGCTTGGATAGGCAGTAGCTAGAGGGGAAATTGCAGCATCAGGCTTTAAACTGTCACCATTCTGGTGTGACTTCAGTGGGGTGACTGATGGAGTAAAGTTCTTTTGAGTAAGTCAGGTAAGGACAACAGAACGCGTTCCCAAAGAGCCATCAACAAGATATCAAGTCTTTCCAGTGGCAGGAAATCTAAACGCATGGTCCCCTATCACTAGCGATATATTACCCTCGTTTTCCTGTGCCTGCTCTGAGGGTTTGTTTTTCCCTCAGTTTCCCTCAGTTAAAAAGTTTTACTTTTTAACATTGAAATTTGCTCAGACTGAAGGCACTTAGCACCGACAACAAAGCTGGGAAAAACGCACACGACAGACAACAAGCTTCCACTCTCCTGGACTTCTAATGAAGGGTCTAAGACAAAACCAGAATATTCTTGCCTCCTACATCAAGATCCTGAACAGGACTACAGGAGGTCTGAAATACTGACTCTCCTCCAGAGAGGTTTGCATTGAACTGAACACTAAAGAATAACTTACATGTTTATAAGCCTGCTTTCACAGCAAGGCGCTTGTAGGCTGGAGGCTCAGTTCCCTCTTTTGATTCACTCCTTGAGTGAGTCAAACTATTTATTTAACTTGAATCCACATGAAGCACAGAACAGCTCAGCTTTCGGCTCAATGCCAGCTGCACTCCCATTGTCCACCATTTAAAAAAAAAAAAAAAAAAAAAAAAGGGTACCCCGGCATGGACACAGGAGGTATAAAATACAGAACAAGACTAAGCACCAGGGCTTTTATGACACAGCTGCAGAAAAGAATTAATGCAATAAAAAACGTAGATCTGTATTTCCTTTCCCTCTCCTGTCGTCCTTTCTCTGGATCCCTCTCCCTCTTCGCTTTTTGAGGTTGAGGACAGGAGAAGAACAAGTCTCTGCATTCAGTCTTTTCTCCACTCTCTGTATATTGCTGTGTTTAGTCCATGCCCTTCTGTAGATTTTTAACTTCCAATTTCTGAAGCTCAGCCAACATCCCTTATTAAACGAAAGCTCCGTAGGTAAGCTGACTGCTCACCTGCTGAACTATGAACAGCCGAAAGTAAAAAGCAACCTCAGGGGAAATACACAGTGACTGGGAGCAGAGCCTCATGGCCTTTGACAGTCCTGAGGAAGCTGCTCCTTTTCTCTGGACTCCTAAACTGGGAATGCACCAGTATAAAGTCAAGTCTGGGCTTTTCTTCAACAAGACTCTTCCAACTGAAAACCCAAGGCAGTACAAGAAATGCTGCTCTTGAGCACGCCCGTGTTAGTTAGTACTGAACCAATGCACTAATGCAGTGTCTGCAGGATTTGGTGTGCATGCAGTCCTTTAGGCAAGATGCAAAGAGGAGGTCCCACCCACTCAGGCTACTCAAAGGCTCCCTGGCTCTTTTCTGCAAGAACGAGTACCAGCCGTGTTGATTGGCGCAGCTAGTAATTTTAGTAACTATTTTGCCCACGTAGAAGTTCTTTGTCATTTCAGGTGATTAGACTATTCTCCTCAGCATCCTACAGCGCACAGCGTTTTCTCGCGTAAATACTACGTTGTATTCGGAAAGATCACACGCGTGAACAGCGACTACCTGCAGAAGTAACTGCCCAAGGAGTCTCCTCCTCAGCCGCTCTGGCACCGTCCCCCGTTGTGACATACGTTTCAAGGCTTTGGGAAGGGGCTCCTGCATACATATACCGCGAGCCGTTTTGAGATTTAAGGTACTACAGAAATGTTTCCTTTTGTAAGCAGAATCTGATGAGATCTGTTAAGGTTTCATCCAAAGAACAACAGTCCACAGAGCATAATGGAGTACAAATGGGCTCTAATAGGGCATTTGGCTGTTACATTAGTATTAACCCACTCAGCGGCTAAATTGTGGTATTGATGTGAGGCTCGTGAAAACTCTCTCTTTTCCCCAATGTATCAGTGAAAGGTCTGCAGTAATTTGCATCCAAACAAATGCGTTTTTTGAATAATGGGACCTTGCACAGGAGTATAATTTTATTACCTCATTCAGGCAATTTTAGCCAAATTGTGCTTCCTCTCTGAAGAGCTGCCATCAGCAAGGAGAGACTGTTCAGAACTGCACACACAACAAAAATTTCAACTTCTTTGACCTGGGGTTTTTGTCATTAATTTCCAAAATATCTGCCATCTGTCAGAACAATACTTCTCCTCTGTCAAAGTCCATCACTGTCCCTCAAAATATCCAGTTTATGTCTTACTGGAAAAAAGTTACCAAGCTGTAGATTCTCAGGCATAAATGAGTGCAGACACTTGGTCATGAGTGATTCTGAGTGTATTCAGCTCTGGCATAATGAGGAACATTCCCAAAGCACATGGTATCTCACTGGGGTTCAATGAAAAATGAGGGAAAATACTTACAGGGTAGATATCTGAAGCTTTCCTTTTGAGGAATGGGGGTGGATTAACTGAAAGAAAAACAAATAAGCTCTAAGGTCCCAGCTCACTGCTGGTACGAGTGGGTGCGAATCCCAACACGGACCCCAGATTACATTCCTGTGATCTCTCTGAAGCATTGCTGCTGTGGGAAATACTAAGTGCACAATAGGATGTAGGGAAGAGTATTTCAATCAGCTCACATGACAATGGCCTTTTAAATGGGTAAAATAGTTGCTTAAATTAAGCTGGGACAGTCCACGGGCAGATAGTTTGGTGAACAGGAAAACTAAGAAAGAGACATCCTGGATCCATTGTTCTTTCCCCCTTTCTTCTCTATCTGCATCTTTCTGCCTGCCTCATCTCATGAAGGTGAACTCTTCAGACAGTGATTGCATTTTGCACTTTGTACAGCACCTAACACACTGAATCTGCTTTGGAGTCCCAGTCACTGCCAGAACATAGCTAGCAAAAAAAAAACACAGTTGAAGTCGCTTATGCCATCAAAGAGCTTAGTCTCCTATCTTCTATCTCCCTCCCATCCCAATATTTAATACCAGCTTTTCTCTGCTTCAAGCCGAGCTCCGTATCTAAGTTGTTCAATGCAATGCAATTCCGTTGTCATCACAAGCACTGGCACTACCAAAGTATAAAAAATAAAGAAAGAGACAGAGACAGAGACAGAGAGAGAGAGAGAGAGAGAGAAATCCCCCTCCAGCATCTATCTGAGCAAGCATCGTTTGTACACATCTAGAGCAGCAGTAATGAATGTCAGTTCAAGGCTGGACATACTGAATGGCAGCATGCTGGATTTCAAGGGCAAGAGCTGGGAGGGGAAAAAGACATGGCCATGATACAAGCAACTACTTTGCAACCTATTTAAGCTGGATTAAGGCACAGAGGCAGCTTCTCAGCTGGCCTGTGCCAGCAGTAGCCCAGTAACAGACCTTTAATGAGACATCAGATGCAACTGAGGTTTGACACAGCTTTGAGACTACTGAGACTTCAGCGCAACGTCCCCTGAATGCTCCTGTCCACTCCACCCTGGGACACCTGCTCTTCCCTTTCTGCTGCAGCTTCTCACCTTACCTCTGCCAACGCACCTGACTGCAGGGCTGTTTTGTGAGCTGGATCACATAAGGGATCTGGATTTAAACTAGTCCGTTTTTATCAAACGCTTAAGGCATCCCTGAATGGTGTCAAACTCCAGCCTTAGCGCTCACTTGTCAGTGGCTCTTGTGGCGTTGCCTAACTACAGGCCAAGCCTGAGGTCCTACTGCATTGTTTTGGATGTGATTTTCTTCTTCATCATCTCTCTTTGACTCCAATTCATCCAGGTACTGATGCTCAGGCTTAACTTCAACTTGGGACTGGAGAAGCAGGTGCTGAAGTCAGCAGAAGTCCAAGACACATGCGAGCACATAAGTGCCAGTGCAGATGTGTTGACTTGTGCTGTATTTTGGACAGAGGGATATCTTGTTCCACTCAGCCCTTGGCACATGCCTCATCTTAGTTCCCTGGGAGCTCTGCTGCCACCTGGCTGGATTAGCACTCTGGGAGGCGAGCGTGGACTGACCCACTGGTTAGAAAGGCATTCGCTTCAGCCATCACAGAGCACGCTCCAGCATAGTTTTCCTCCTTCTCTCATTTGGATCAAAGATGAGCCCAGTCCTGCCCCACTGCACGGATGAGCTGGCAGCATGATTTAGAGAAGCTGAGTTTCACCCCCTAACAATGCTTGCCATTCCAGGCACAGTGTAATACAGTCACAGACACCCTTTGGGTCTCTCAGTTACTAAATTTACTAGAAAGACTGAGCAAAGCTGCACTTCCTAGCAATAAAACCCTCCTCCAGTGCCATCGCTGGAGACCCCACTCCCGCATTAATTCATAGGCTGCCCATTACCTATTAATTAGAGGACACTGTTATGCAAATAATGAAAATTAATTAAGCCCTCCCTTATTAATCTAAAAGTCTCTTCCTTGCTGTTCTCAAATACACCCCAGGCAAGCGGCTATAATTTTTTTAATCATAAAAGTGACAACCCATGAGCTGCCAGTTCTTTAAAGGATGTCTTTAATATCAAAATAAAATAAAACAAAACAGCCTTGTCTCCCAAGTGGGCCAACAGTAACGATATGTTAACTCAGTCTCCTCCAGCCTTCTCAGTTTGGCAGGGAGAAGAGATTTGTACAGAAATGATTTCAAGTTGTTCTGGTCTGATATGAGCCTGCGAGCCTCGGGCCCTACTTGTGTCATTCAGACCGGGAACAGCAGTGGGCTGATCCACAGCGCCCCAGGGAGAAGCGCTGCTGCCCTCATTTCACAGGGAGGGCGAGGGACAAGGCTATGTTCAGACTGCCTGCTCCCACTTCGGGAAGGGAGGAGCATCTATGGCCCAAGCCCACTTCCCTGCTGGGAGAAACCTCATCCTTCTCCTCGGAGGCTACTTGGCCGCTGCAGTGGGTGACTTATCAAGGCCCAGAGGGACCACAGTAACACCACCACAAATCCACAGCAACACTGCCCTGCTCAAGAAGTGGAGACCGGGGTGAATCCTGACATGCTGTGGGGTATCAGGATGCACAGAGTCACTTACCCTCGCACGTTCACCAAGCTGAGCCTGTGAGGGATTGACGTATCCCGGCTCTGGAATCAACTCACAGGGGCATTCCTGCCACCAGGAACGACGCCCAGGAGCAGAACCAGGAGTATTTGGGGGCTCGGCTTCATTTCACTGCATGCATTTTTGCTTGTTTGTTTTCCTTTTTAAACCCATTACAACCTCGCAAGTGAACTTGGTTTCAAAATGTTCTGACAGTTTCTCCATTAAAGCTGATTGCTGTTAATCATCACCGCCACCAAGTGCTTCAGCATATTGCTAAGGCTCTTTCCGCCCAGGACTCGCACCTCGTCTAAGCTCCTATCACGCTGGCTGAGCACTAGGGCACTGAAAGTCCAGGCAGACAGTTTGCTGCTTTCAGGCTGCGATGGTGCAACCTGGGTAGGTTTAGGGACCATTTTTTAGCCGACTTCGGACGTGGCAACGTCAGGGAGCTGTCACTTGCATTTGCTGGATGAAAAGATGTAGCTTCCCCTGAGCACGTCACACCCGGCAATCATCTCTTCCAGCCAACAGCTTGAGCACAGCAGACATCCTGATCTGCTGCTCCATCTACCACCCTCCTCTCTTCCCCACTGGCTTAGGCCCGTAAACACAAGATCTCTTTGCAAAGAGGAGATCCTGACAAGGATCTAGTAACGAGTCAGTGACAGGCCTGATAATTAACAGAGGCACTTGCCAGTGAACATGAGAAATACACCTCAGCCAGGGGATGAGAATGGCAGGTCCCCCTTAGCCAGGGCTGAGAGCGTAGCCAGATAGAAAGTTATGTTTCCACATCAAAGGAGCACCTGCCAGGGCCAAATCACCAGGAAGCGAAAAGTCAGAAGGAAAGGAGGGCTTTGAGCACATGCAGGAGCAAAGGCCATGGCAAATACAATAACATTTTTCAAAAAAGTGATCATATTTTAAACTTAAGTCCCTCTTTGCATGCAAGTTCTCTATCCCATTTTTGCTCCAGTCACTCCAAATTTAATGTCAAAATAATAAGTATGCAGTTCAGCGAGGTAAGGCCACCTCAGGATGTTGTGTAATGAGAGGACTTCACAAGAGCTTTCAGATGTCTGAGCTCGTCCCAGACGATTCAGTCTCCAGGCCAGTGTCTAGGGCAAAGCTCAGAGGGAGCCACTGGAAGCCCAGTCTGCCCAGCTTCCAGAAGACAGGCAGAATGGCTCCAGCCCCTGGAGGGGTTTTGGAAGGAGGACACAGGGTCAGTGATCCAGGGAGAGCCAGGATGTCTCAGCTCTGCCAGGGCAGTGAGCCCTCAGGCAAAAGGGCATCTCTCAGCTGACTGGCTGATGAGCTAGTTGAAGGTGCACAGGTTGATTCAGCAAAGTCTGAGGACTGGCATGTCCCACAAGGAAGACAAAGTGGACACTAGAGGGGAAACCAAAAGACCTGCTGTTATAGGGTTCACATCTATCACCCCACTCCTGCATGGTAAAACTTTCCCAAAAGTACCATTGTGTCTGACGATAGCACCCAAAAGCGGGAAGGAAAAAGTCAAGGTGATATCAGTCATTTGCTCATCATGACCTACGTGCCTTGTTGCAATGACAGCACTAGACCACATTAAACTCACTACAGAAAAGCTGAGCAGAAATTTAATATTCTCTTTACTCTCCCCAGCCGAAAAACTAAGATACCGTGTTTCCCATCATACTGGGAATCATCTCCATCTCCATATATTACTTGCACAAATGAATTGTTCTGCATATCGCTAAGAACGGTCTCAGGGTTGGATCAGGTGTCTTATACAGCAGTGAGCTGAGGAAGGCATCGAACCACCATTTGGAAACGTATTAAATATTCCACATTAACCCATCCTGGGGACAGCCCTAGAGCAGTATGCCTGTGACACAGTCTGCTCCAGTCTGTAATCCCACGTTATCTTGGAAGCTATTGCATTTTTACTTCAGACTAGAAGCATCCACAAGGGAAATTAGTGGGCAGTAGCTCACCCAGTGATTAATCCCTGTAGACCAACTTCAGATGAACGTGTGATTCACCACGCCAGATCTCAATCACAGGGACATGCTCTGAACCTGGACCCTTCCCTCCCACCTGCTGAGCAAGTTAAAGGCACCGAATACAGAGTCCCCCTTATCCTCCCCAATGCACAATTCCAGCCAGAAGCAAGGAGAACCTTGATTTTAGTGGCTGACCCCCAAATCATTGAGGTGTCAGTTTAAGGACTGTACCCTTTCCTCTTTCTTCTGGTTTCACTCTTTTCCCAATTGCACAGGTAAAACTTTCAGCAGTCACAGCACACCACAGCACCAAGCCCAAACTACATGGTTCGATATCCTCAGAAGCTACGTACACTCTCGCAGTGCCCCCAGGCCCACACGGGATCAGCCCCAGACCGTGCAGAGAAGGCAAGCTTCAGAGATTGTACAGTTGAGCAACCCTTTCTTCCTCTGTGCACTGATCAGCTTGTGTAGGTGACCGGGTGTGTGGCAGAGACAGCATAATTGCTTCCCTCTTCTTTCTTCTCTGACAGTCATATATCTGCACTTACTGTCCTTAAACAACAACGTGTCTTTGCAGGGAGCATACAGTGCCTCCTAAACCACAGCCTACAAGGCAATCTCCCCAGACACAGCATTTCCTCTGACTGGTGGGTTGCTTTCCTTGCTTGTGTGTGTTTTACATTGTGCTGCAGACCTGCAACACAACTCTGAGGCAAGTGGAAGTGACACCTGATGTACATACCGAGACAAATTTTACAGCCACACTTACTGTCACTGCTGCAAATCAGCCTTTGGCTGAGCAAGGTGCACTTTCAGCTCCTGCTTTCTCTTGCATTTCTTTTGCCTACCAGACACTGTACTGTGCACCTCATTTTTCTCAGGCCGTGTGTGCAAAGCCAGGACATGGTACACAGGGCTGGGTGAGGCACGGCAGGGATCGCTCTACATCACCGCTTACCGCCGCAGCGATGTCATCGGCCGCCAATGTGAAGGACGGATGCTAGACGCCTTGTTTTGCAGTTCCTGACGTGACTCAGAATGGTCTGGGAATTACACTCGGAATAAGTGATTAAAAACACTGACTACTCCTCCATTACCGTGCATGGGTGATGCTCCCAGCAATGCTGATCACAGCTGCGCCCTTGTAAATGAGAGCAAAATTAGGACTGCTGCCTGGTGAGGACGGCTTGCACCATGTGAACTGCCAGCAGTACTAAAAGCCACGACTCCACAGACTGCTCCCCTCCGAAGCTGGGACAAACCCTGGGTGCTTGGAGATGGGACTGAGGGCTTGGGGAACCCACTGGTGGGAGGAAAACCACCAAGCCTGCATTTAAAGGATGCTCTGACCTCCAATGCACAGTCGCTTCCTGCTCATAGCTGCGAAAAATCCTCCTCTGAGACATCAACCTCCTCCGGGCAGATATTTGCAGGCAATAGCTGTTTCGAGAAACGTTCACAGGCATTGCAGGCATTTCAAAACGGAGGTGCCTGGACCCTTGCTAATGTTTATTTCTATTGCAAGCATTAAAATATGCAGCTTGGATTTCCTTGACAGGGAGTGAATTCTGGTGGGAAGAAGGAAACAGGATCTTGGTGGAAGAAATGGACAGCAGAGGAAGGAGGTGAAGGGGAAGGGAGGAGGGCTTTCGGATAAAAGCAAAAATAAAAACAAACTTGCTCAGAAGAGCCTGCAATGCCCTCCTGGGGATCCAGCAAGAGCACGGTCCCCTTGAACCCCGACACTCACCGTAAATCAGGTTCAGAGCCCAGAAAGGCCAACAGGCACCCGCGGTGTTGCCTTACCAGAACGGTGGAAAAAGCAGGAATGACTGGAGCACTTACAGGCCATGCTGTCTGCAACAGAAAACCTATCCTGATCTGAGCTGAAATATATGTAAGTGGCTATATGCTATGGTGGTGCAGGAACAAACATGCTTCCCACTCAGCTGCCCCTGCTGTGGAGCAGCTGCCTCTATCTGTAGAGGAGCAAACAGCTGTCAACAGACGGACTTGCACGATACAGCCTTGGAGGTCTGTGATTACCAGTATATGGACATCGGTCATCTACAAATCCCCTCCTCGACTTCCTACGCTCTCTGCATATTTGTTCACGAGACCTGAAGAAAAATCCCACACTGCAGTCACTTTAGGACAGGTCCTGAGCTTCTTTACTGGGTGGATGCTTGTCATTATAGAGGCTGCGAGAGCCAAAATTCACTGTGGAGCAGGTAAATATCTTGTAACTGATTAATGAGCAAAGACACTATCTACAAGGGGTGGATGGCAAATTCCCCTATATTTTTTTCTGAGAGGTCCCAAGCCATCAGAGCAACTCTTACAGGTGCCTCAAACTTCTCCGAGCTTGGGAGAAGAGTATTATTTCCACTTACTCAGTTGGGAAAAAAAGAATATAGGACTTCAATTAGTAGATAAACATGCTTAACCCTAAGCACACGAGCGGTCCAACATGGGACTAACTCATGAGTTTCAGATCTGACAACAAGATCCACAACACTTCCAGCTCTCGCTTAGATACCTATAAAAATCAGGTTGGAAGCTTTGCATATCTTGGTCTAAGTGACTCAGCCAAGGTCCCGTACTGAGTCTGAGCTGAACACACGTCTTGTAAGACTGAGTTCAGCTTGTACTCATGTGGTTGTCCCCTTGGTCACCAAGAAGTGAACCGTGAAGTTCCCCATGAGATTTTAAAAGGGAGAATAAAACCTCTCTCAGAGCTGAATCACTTTGCATTAATCCAAACCCATTTTGCCTAAAACATCAATCCATCTATCAAGCAGCTGGATCTCAATCCTTGCTTTTTTTCCTCATTAACAACAACATAAAATTCAGCTCAAGCCTCATGGTAGACGTGGCTGTGCTGCGTGCTCCTCCCTCACACTGCCCAGTCCATATACTGTGTCCTCACTTTCTGGAGCCGTTCCCGTCTACCACCGGCTGGATGGATCAAACACAATGAATCACCAGGACTTATGTTAGCATATTCTCAAGGAATGGACACTCTTTGGCTATAGTTTGGGTTAACTATTACCAGCAGTCTAAAGCTCCCCACGTCTTTTTCATTGCCAACAAACTCTTTCATTGACCTCTTTCCTTCCAGTTGATTTATCCCACCCAAGAAAATTCGTCACTGCCTTATGTAAATTTTGCAAAGGTCAAAATAACAAACTTCAGGGTCTCTTGTATTCTAGAAGAAAGAGAAATTCTAGGCCATCTGTTATTTTGAACTTTGCATATATTTTGTGCAAGTTTTATAAGGCAACAATATAAGAGTTTGCACAATGCAAATCACGGTCATTTCCCAGCAGACCTTCTAATGTTTCCCTCCTTTAAGAGGTAGAAGTTCTTAAGAGCCACAACATCTTGCATCCTATCAGCTTTGGGCATTGGCTGAACTTCGCCACTGTTACTACGATTCACTCTTCATACTACAGAGAGGTCCAGACACCAGCTTGTGCTAGGCAAGCTATGAACACATTACTTGCAACCTAAAAGACAGTCCCTGCCCCGGAAAAGCAGAGACGATCTGCAAAGCGGAGGAAATACAAAACCTGCAGTGATCTGCTGTGGTCAGGGAAACACCCAGGTGTACCCCATCACCTGGGACAACTTCCAGTCCTGAACGCCAGCTCTTTGCTACCCTGCCTTACCTTTCCTTCACTCCCCAAGCTGACATCTCCATATATACCTGTTCTGTAGCAAGCACCAACTAAACGCGCAGGAATCGGCACGCCAACCAGGACCTCCAGC
Organism: Struthio camelus; assembly: GCF_040807025.1. Taxonomy (NCBI): domain Eukaryota; kingdom Metazoa; phylum Chordata; class Aves; order Struthioniformes; family Struthionidae; genus Struthio; species Struthio camelus. The sequence goes on from NC_090982.1 coordinate 85,462,649, forward strand.
CACAGACAAAAGCCAACCCTGCTGCTGGGATGAAGGGATGGGATGACTCCCCAGAGCAGCAGCTTCCCTCTGATGGGGTTTGACCAAGCCCTGCAGAGCTGATGGGGCAGCAAAGGCCAAGGCCAATACCCGCCTGCTCATAAATGGCAAGCGCTCTGCCTGTCCCTGCCTGCTCTGGTTGCCAGCCAGCTGCCATCCCACACACTGCACTCCCCTCACCACCACTTCCTTCTGCCTTCCCTGCTTCCCCTTTTCTTTGCTACTGAAATTCCTCACCCCTGCATTTCTGCCTCCTCCGCAGTTACCCTGGTTTCACCCCCAGACAGAGGTCTAGCTTCAAGTCATCCCTGCAAAGAATTTCTTCATATTTAGGCACCCCGCCTCCCTTCTGCGCTTCTCCCTACATCCCTCGCCATCACTAATTTTCTTGCACATCTGTCCAGCAGCTGGAGGTAGAAGACTAACCTATTTATATTTATAGATATTTCAACTGTCGCCCTTTATGTCCTTACCATCTCTCTGGGTTTCTAAACTCCCTCCCCTCTGGCCAGCTGTGCTGGAGGCAGCTAGTTCAAGATTTATAAACCATCCCCAGCATGCTCTGCTCCCAGCCACACTCGTCCCCTCCCCAGGGCTGGGCTTGGCAGGCAGGTCCTCCTCCCAGCACGCCAGCTCCAGCGCGGGAGTGCCTCCTGGGATGAGCACCACCACCCAGGAAACTCTCCAAAAATACTGCAACAGGCTACTCAACACAGCATACCACAGCCGCCGGGGACTTTGGTCAAAGCACCTTTAGAGATAGGATTATCCTGCCCTCCCCTCCGGCCTTGTAAACTGGGAGGGAAAAGGGGGCTTCGGAACAGGCTGTAGTGCTTTCTTCAAACCTCCTTAGCTTGTATGCATCCTTAAAAGCCACTCCTTTGCCAGGAGAAAATTTGCAGTCTGCCAAAATCCGCAGGGACTGGGTTGGTTTGGAAGCACGGCTTGTCGGTCGCTCCTGCGCGGAGCCCGCAGGCTCCAGCCAGCTGCCCTCAGCCAGGACAACCTCAACTCCTTCCCAGTGAGGCTGTGGCAAACACGGAGGAGGAGCAGCGGCACACGGCAGCTGCTGCATGCTTATTCACAGGATGAGCCTTGTGCTTTGACCCAGAGCTGGGTCCCCTGGCTGCTTTTCAAAGCAACCATTGCTCAGACAGAGTAGAGTAGAGGAGCGCTCACGAGGGTTAATCATCATCAGGCACCACAGATAGAAATGCAAACAAGCACAGAGCTGCACGACACCCTGTGCAAACAAATCGATGTAAATACTGAGCGTGGAGCAACAGGAATCCTGCTGCCAAGTACAGCTGGTGTTCCTGCGCTGGGGACAGGGCAGGGACAGAGCATCAAAGCGGAGCCCAGCGCCGCTCCGAGCCCACCAGCACCAGCCCCTCTCAAACAGAGAGGGCCCATCCTTGGGCTTGTCCCACAGGAGGGAGCAGGCGGGTAGCCGTAAAGAGGAGATTGCACCAAACTTTTTGTCGCCATTCCCTCACACCCCGAGCTGGTATCAGCAGGCTCCGACACTTGGCAGAGGGCTGCATAACGCCTCTGTTCAGGGGCATTTCTCAGGCCAGCATAGAGTAAAGAACGTGTGTGCGTTCACATGGGAGAGGAGGGAGCTGGGAAGGCAGCTAGCTGTCCTGCTGCAGTTATCTGCACTGTCTGGAGCAGCCTTGTGTCAGATGTCACTGTTTAATCCAGTCTCCAAAGAGCTGCACTGACATTGCTTTGTCTGGACACAGTAGCAGCATCTCCACAGGTTAACACTGACATCACATTATTTCTTCCCCACACTGCAGCAGTCTCTCAGCGGACCTGAACTAACACCATTTTCTTCTCTGTTGTCATGTTGTGGAGCTGTCTCCTCGCAGACTTGCACTGGCATCATCTTGTCTCATACAACATTAAGAAGTAATCTCTGCAGTCCAGCTCGGGTATAAATCCAAGCCAACGCTAACATCTTCATAGGCTCATTCTGTCAGGACCCCACTTGGGCACTACAAAATGGGCAGTATCTTTGAAATTATTACTACAATTACATGGGTCTTAAATGTAACCGAGAAAAACAGTCCTCCTCTTAAGGAGATTACATTCCCAGTCAGACATAATACAACAAATGACCAAAGGGAGGTCTGTTTAGCGGTAACTGTATGTTTTAATGTGCCTGTGACAGAGCTTTTAAGTGCTTGCTGTCCAGTGCCAAAATAGTGCTTCTCTCCAAGCTTGCACTGATATCCAGGCACACACCCTCATCCACTGTACACCAGGAGTCCTGCTCCTATGCATATTTCTGGTTCTCCACTAAAAGGGGGCTATGATTCTTTTTCTCTTCTATTTCTTAAAAAAAATAAATAAGTAAAAAGCAGATAGGCAGCTAGGAATTTCTGAGGTTTGACAGCCCATAGTCAGAGACGAACTCGGCTGAAATAGAAGTCATCTTCGCAGGAGACAAATCCCTCTACTGTTCTCCACTCATTTTTAGCAAGCACACCAAGCGAGCACAGACAAACGCTAGCTACCCTCCTAGTCATGGGAAATAGCACTGGAACGCACACACCTTGCCCAAAGCTTCGGTGAATTTGGAAAAAAAAAAAAAAAAAAAAAGAAATTCAAGTGATTCAAAGCAAGTCTTGGGGCATGCAAATTCTCTGTGAAATCTGGGCTATGGATAACCAGGAGCTCCAGGGCTGAGATTAGACTACTGCCAAGCACCTATACTGAGTAACACATAATTGACCGAATTCTGCTCACGGCACCAAAGCCCCACAGACGTCTCCGGTTGCACAGCCTGGCCCAGTAACTGGCAATTTCTCCATAATCAGAACCAACAGGGTGAGAGCTTTAGTGGCCATGCATAACATAGGTCTTCTGGCAATCTTCTGCTCCCCCACTATACACCCAGCTCTCTTCTACTTCCCTCAGACAGCAGCAACGCACGGCTGCTTTCAGAGCTGCCTGTACCAAACGGTTGGCTGGTACCTACGTGCTGGGGAGCCAGCCAACTGCTGCCCTGCAGGATGGACAAGGGCTGAGCTTCCTGCTTTTGCCTTTAAAGGTAATGCTTCGGAAATCGCTACATATCTTCATATCACTCAAATGTCAGCTTTAAGGGAGAGAAAAGCTGGATGCCACTAATGCACTAGAAGATAACGCTGCTTTTCTTAATGAAAAGTAATACATTGGCTGAGACCAACATCAAAGACAGCAGGAGCTGTCTCTGACTGTGTTACAGGGCTGGCCCTCCACGGGCACGATCACACCTTCAACCATCTCCTCCATCCTTCCACTTGCACAGGAGTCACGGGCCAAAGGGAAGCACATATGGGGGATCCCTACTCCTTTTCCTGCATTTTACATCAAACAGACGCAAGGCTGGCACCAGAATCAGTTCTCTGAGCTAGGACCAGACTCCTCCCCACCCTCCTGGGTGCACTACCCACCAGGCCACAGGGTCACACTTTGTTCTTGCGCTAAAGCAAAAGCTGCTGCTTCAAAAGTTCCACGTTGTTTAAAATCAAATGTATTTGTTGTAACAGCTGCGACGCAAGAGGCAGCAGTGGAAGCCATCTGCAGGAAAAGGGCAGGGAAGAAGCTAATAAAATTTAACAGAAATGGGGGCTAGATCCTGCTGCCACCAAATTGTTTGGATTTCCACAGGAGGAGGGACAACTCCTGATGGCTTCCAAAAGCAGTATCCACTCAGCATGGGGAGGGGGCACAGTCACATAAATATCAACCCTAATTGAACTGCACAGGGCATGACATTTACCAACAGGATGTAACCTTTTAATACATCTCCTGCAAGTCATTAGCGCTGAGCACACTCTGTGCCATTTAGCCATCACCACTGAATGATGATCAGATTAAGTCATGACAGAGCTAACGAAAAACGTGTGAACGCAGTGTGTGGAGAGCACCAGACGGTGCTCCCCAGCCCAACTGCAAGTCAAGGGGAGCAGCATGGAGACAAGCAGCCGCAGAAGCAAGGAGAGTATCAGGATCCGAGTTTGCTTAAGCAGAGTGGCCACAGACCACGCGACCAACAGGGAGCGGCTACAGCAAATCCTGTAAAGAAAGGATTCATTCTGCTCTGCAGAACAACCTCCTCCTCTTGTAAGCCTCAACACATCAGGAGGAAGTCCAACTCCATTTTACAGTTGTGGACAGCGAGTCAAAAAGACAAGCACACTCAGCTGGCATGTGTCAACTCTAGGACAAACTCAGATCGATCGGGAAATCTCCGTAAGAACTGGTTTCCTGCAGAAAACTGGATCTCTGACAACAGTCCTCTCTGCACAGAAAACTTGCACCAACCACTGCTTTGAAGAGGAGACTTCTGTTTTCTAAACTCTGTCTAAAAAAGGAGGCTTTCCATTGGAACAAACAGAGAAAGAGAATAGTGTTTCTCAACCCATGCTAAGAATATATCCAGCTGCTGAAAGGGTGGGAGACCATATCTTTCCCAGGCCACAGAATTAGCAGCACTCTGATTTTCCACTTCTCCGTTCTTAGCCTGTGAAAGAAACCTCAGACATCTCCTCTTCTGCATATCCCAAACCAACTGACACAAGCTGCCATACATGGAGAGCCCTACATATTGACTGAGATGCATAGCACTGGGGTGATCTTCATCAAACCATGGGCGATTTCTTGCGTGGTTTGCGTAAGCGATTGTCATGGGCCCAGTCTGGAGAAGGGGATTTCAGAGATAAAAAGCCAGAGATCAGCCCTCGGCTAGAATAATCTTCATTGGACTGTCCCTGCCACCAGCCAAGGACCTGCCCTGAATCCTTCTCCTAAGCTACGAGGGCTATCGCTAGCTCTTCCTTACACACGTGATTTTCACGACACACATTTCTCCAGCTCCTCAGCGAAGATGCAAGCTTTGGGAAGCGCGCTGAACAGCCATGTGTCCAGGACATCCTGGGAATATGCATGTCCTTCCGGTGATTTCATGTGCCAGGGTACTTGAGACCAAATGACTTGTTCCTGGAAAACACTCATCTGGCCACAAGCTCTGATTCCAGCACCCTACTTCTCTTGATAGAGAAACAGACCGGACCAGCTTCCTACAAGCAGAGCCTGCTCAGCTGGCATCCAACGCATGCATAAAATACAGCCAGAAGTCTAGAAATCATACCATTACCTAAATCTTCCACCCATCCCACGTACAAGGGCTCAGCAGACTTTCACAGGCTCCTCTCCAGGGCATTTGTCTCAACATGTTCAGTACCACAATCACACAGGGTTAAATTTTATTGCCTCAAAAATAACATTTAAACGCCCAAGAGGGGGTAGGGGAGAGGGATACAGTGCCTCCCCCAAAGCCACATGCTCCTATATTTGGGGAATCTCATCTTAATTATTGTTTAAAAAAAAAAAAAGTCCCCCCACACACCAAGCCAATTAAAATAAAAAACTACCTCCTGCAATTTGATGATCTTTAGGTTGGACACTGTAAGTCAGTAGTTTCTGTGGAGGGCATGTCAAAGTCAGCAAATGACGACTGACTGACTGTAGCAAAACTATCGTGCCTCAACCTTCTGCTTGCAAATGCTTCAGCTTTTTTTTTTTCCCCTATAGCTGTTTTACTCAGAGGTCTGGCCAGATTCACAGCTCTCAAACTCATTTAATAAATCATCCCCCTCACCACGCCCAGAAGCAAGAGGAAAATCTGTGTCTCCCAGGCACCTGCTGATTGGATTAACGTGCCTCTTGCTAATTACCCAGTGAGGAAGAGCATGGCTGGAGCAACGCATTTATGAAGATAAATATTTTAACTTCACAGTTAGCACCGTAAACTCGTCCCAGCCTGAGAGACTCTTCAGTTGATTCAAGGGGAGAATGCCTTAATAATTTTGCCTTTTTTTTTTTTTTTTTTAAAGGCCATGAAATATTCATTTCAGTGAAATACGTAGTGTGTATTTCAGGTGCAATTAGTACTTGTTGGTTGGGAAAAAGCTCCTTGCTGAAGCAAAGCAAAGTGATCTGCATGTTTTCTTCCCTCGGCAGAGGGAAAGCAGAACTCTGCCCTATCTAATCTCACTATAGCAACAGGAAGACCTTGGCAACCCCGATCTTTGCGGTTATTAAGATGGGAGTAGAAAGAGTCAGGAGCACAGTGCCAAGAGATGCACAGTCAAGAACCTGACCTGGTTCCTACTGAGCAAATAAAGTGCCCTGTCTCGCTCAGGAGTAACGACGAGTTTTGGCTTCGCTGCAATTAACCCAGCCTCTTAGGTGGGTGTCAGCCCAAGGCTGGCTCCCCATAACTTCCTCGCTCAGGGGAGCGGGTGCTTTCGGGGACAGAAACGCCAAAGAGGAACGATGTGCCTCAGCTCACTGCAAAATATTAAACCTTGGTGACAGCCCAGCCCTGGGCAACTTCAGTCCTGGGCTCCTAAATGGGGGGCAGGACAGTCCCAGAGGTAACGTCGCTGCCATCAATTCCTGGCCGTTGCTGAGCCTCAGCTGGACAGGTGAGTCGTAGCTATAAGCCTTCTTCCTCATTAAAGAGGGAGTTTATTAACAGCCCTCTTAACAGCACTGCATCACCCTCCACAAGGGGACTCTTTCAGCAACCAAATAAACCAGCTTTTCATCTGCTTCAGGCTGCCACGTTCTCCTGAACTAGGCCCTGCAGCTCACAAGGCAGCACTCAACATCCCCCAGCCGCTCTGCTCCTCCATCCTTTCACCGTGGCGGCTGCCCATCAAAATAAGCTACTGACTCAGAGGACTGGCTGGGGAACTTGGCCAGGCTAAATTACTGTTACTATTACTATTCAGACTGCTAATAGAATAATAATCCATACTAAACTACCAAGACAGCATGAGTCAGTTGTTTTGATGGCAAAAGATCTGTTTGCCTTCTTGGGACCCATGTTCCTCCTACTGTTCATTCCACTATCACATTTCCACCCAAATGCAGCTGGTTTTTGGTTTTTTTTTCCTCCATTCTAGCCATCTGGATTAGCCCAAACAAGTTCCTCCACCAGCTTCTGCAACACTGTCCCGCAGCCCTACACCTACGGCAGGCGCACTTCACCTGGTTACAGCTGCCAGGACAGCCCCTGCTGCTCCCCGCTACCCTCGGCTTCTACTGCGGCCATCTCCATCACACAGGTCCTCAGCTGACTCCAGCCACCCTCCTCAAGATCCTAGCTTCAACTCCTCCAGGGTCTTACAGGCATTACATGGCTTTACAGTGTAAAGTAGGCAATTTGGCCAGTTCTAGATAGGATTACGACTGTGTTGATGCAAACGTGTTGCCAGTCGTTTCTTCCTCCATGAGGCAAAGAGGAGAGGAAGCCCCTGCCACTTCAAATAGCGTTCCCAGGTGGATTTTGCCCACTCAAGAGGCCCTGACGCTAGACACTAAGGCAGCCTAGTAGGAACGTAGCTCTGTACTCAGAGCTCTCTCTCATTCTTGCAGTCCTTAGAGACAATTAAAGGATAGCACTGGAAATGTAAATCCTCCAACAGCTGGGAAGAAAACTGCCAAGAAGGGTTTTGGACTGGTAGTTTTGGACCATAGAAAGCACAGGGGCATGCACTGTTTAAATATCATTGTGAATGGAGAAGCAACAAGAGACGAGAATAGATCAGATAAAACAATAGTGATTCTCCTCTGGAAGGGAAATGGTGCAGAAAACCTAAATATATGATTCCCATCCCTGAGCCAGCTATTCAAATGGTGTGTATTGGCCTAACTCCACCGAGTTACACTGATATCCACCAGCTGAGGATGGGATCCAAATTGCTAAGACTCTTCAGAGCGTTTGTTAGCATTTTCACTTGTTTGTATTTTTTTTTACTTTTGACTGATCTGGAAAGTACCTCAATCAAAATGCACCGTGCCCTTCAGTGCACATTAAAAATGAGTGCTATCAGGAACGAATGTCAGAATTTTAATAAGGGGCGAGATCCTCCTCTGGTAGGAAACAGAGCCCTTCCACCACCCCCAGCAACCCTCCATCACTGCCATTGCAGCCGTCCGTATGAGGCTCACATTTGCTGGCAGTCCACCAGCCCCCATGCTGGCTGGCTCAGCGGTGCACGCAGGAACAGCACATGGGGAATTTGGGGCAGCTGTAGGATAAGTGTTTCCCACAAACCCATTTCAGAACTGCATTGAGCACACAAGACTGCAGCAGTAAGCAAATCAAAATAAAACAAGACAAGTGTGTCATCCTTACAGCCCCTTTTAGCCTCCAAAGCCTGCCAGTATTAGATACCAAGAGGCTCTTTATCTTGTCACTGGTGACTAAGAACATCCATGTTATGATGGTACCATGAAAATACAGGTGATGGAAAGTGGCCCTTTTCCAAAGAGGATGGGTCTTTTAATATAGAAGATAAACAAAACATAATAATAAAGAGAATGCCATGAAGCATCCTTTTAGGTTTCTCTCATTCCACTTACATTTTATCTCTGGGGCTGAAGCTTTCCAGGAATTAAATAGCTGCAAGACACAACGTGGGTGAAACGAAATCAAACAGAGTCTGCAACATGAAAGACAAACTAAAAGGATGACAGCACTAGTTATACTGAGGGAGAAATAAGGAGGAAAGTAAATTAAAAGCAATTAAAAGGAATTAATTAAAAGGTATGCTGGAGCTATGAAAGAGGAAAAACAGCTATGCAGAGTTCACTAAACATCCCAAACTTTTAATTGTTGCACTTAGAACTACAAGCCCTAGGGGTTCAAAAACCCTGTGGCAGTTTCATAAAAAGTTCCCGTGACTTAAATTACTTCTTTGCCTCTAAGCCTCGATGGTGGAGAAGTTTCCGACCTTCTCCTCATAACCACAAAAGTAAAAGTGCATCCTGCTCTCCCCTCCTCTCTCCAATTGCAAAAGCTGAGAATCCACACAGCCATCTGACGCCAGGAGCAGGGGCTTTAAATAAAACGTTGCTGCTTTTGTTGTCCCCAGGGTCCGGCTGAATTATTCACACTGTCAAGATAGAGCACTCCCGGTCGGTTTTTGAAGGTCCCTCAGGGTGGTGGGGCCCCAGTCTGCACTGAAAGTCATCAGGCGCTCGAGGATTAGACGAGCACCCAGATTAGTCACAAGGGAGACAGCTCAGCCTGCCATCAGCTGAAGCGTTTTGCCTTTCGTGAAAAAGTCCTGCCTACATTTCCCACAATCTCTACAATCTAACAGTCGTTTTCAGCACGCGATCCCCGGTTAAGAGGGTTTAATGAGGACCTAAATCAAAACGTTACCCTGAAAAGGGCTGTGGATAGCAGGAACCCCTGGTCACTACTCAATGCCCATTCCAGATTTTCACTTTGCCAACTGTGATGGCTTTAACTAGGAAAAGTAAGGAAGTCCCCTACAGATAGCAAAAATGTACTTTATTAAGGGAATAGTGCTGATAGCTGAGAGTAACTATGAGAGGTCATAAAAAAGCAGGCAAAACACTGTTTGTGTTGGCCTATTGGATGCATATTATTTTCCTGGGATGCAAGCTGTGCCCCGACACCCAAGGCAAGAACACATGAAAAGGAGACAGGATGGCATTGCCAACGCAGGGTTTGTTGCGGAAGAAACTCCTCATCCCGCCTTTCTGCGTCCCACCAGGTGCTGAAAGGACGCAGTGCGGCAGTGCCCTCCAAAGGAGCGAAGCCCTCCGCTCGCACGCACCCGAAACTGCTCCCACAACCTCCGCTGCTGCCGTTCGACAGCCCGAGGTGCCAGCACGTTGCTTAGGCAGGAACGGCCAAATCCTGCCCCGGTGTCATTCCAACAACTTCGGCGGCACTACAGCAGCAATGATTTTGGCCCAACAACTCTGCTCCGTGCCACTGCCGAACAAGGACCTGACACAATGCAGCTCCACGGCGGCGAAAGCCATGTAGAGTGAAACCAGAAACAGACCATTTCGTTTTTGATAATCTCAACTCTCTTGATTGCTCATTCCTAATGTTGCCCTAACTTAGCTCTGTGTGTATATGGGGTCTGCACAACCTAAAAATCTGCTTAGGGTGACAGGCAAGGTCTAGAGCTCACTCTCGTTTTTTCACGCTCTCCACACCATATTTATATACTGTGCTCATCTCCACTGTCTACAAGACACGTCAAGTATAGAAAGAAATAGGGACTGTGCAAAAAACCCTATGTATTCCTACCTGACACCGCACAGTGCCCCAGCAGCGCCCCTACTGCCCTGTCGGCTAAGTTCATCACTTTATTCTGCTTTCTTTACAAATTTAACAAAGGGTCTGATTATGTATTTAACTAAGTGACAGTGGCAGATACCTCATGCTGATTTACACAACAATAACTCTGTTTCCAAACACATTCACTTCAAGCAGTTCACCCCAGTGAAAGAACCACAGTCGCAGTCCCGATGACAGTGAAAACATCGCTAGAAGTTACCTATTACAATTTAGAAAATTATTTTTTTTTTAAGGCACAGCTAATGTGACATGAAAAAACACTCTCTTTTTGACCCAAGCCTAGGGAGGAAAGAATTTTTGCTTGAAAGAAACAAACTCTTTTCATGCCTTCAAGTTAATTATAACTATTTTGCTTTATACATCACTTGCTCAGGAAGTTATGAGCCTTCCAGATCTCACTAGTTTATTTGGTATGGAGAAAGAGGGAGGTCTTAAAGTCACAGCTGTCACAGGCCCAGCTTCCATTAGGAAGATTAATCTTCTTTGAGATGCATCCACGGGAAGGTTTGAATCACGGGGCTGGATCCTGCTGTCGGTTACACAGTGTCAACAGCCTCGCTGGCAGGCAAGGGAAAGCAGAGCTGGACCGGCTGTTTTCAGTAAGCAGAAGAGCAACAGGCCTCTCAGCCAGCGCATGGAAGTAGAGAGGAGCCAAGTGGGGAGAGCGGTCTCTGAAAAGCATCCGAGATGAACTCTCCAAAATGCCCGTTGCCCTGCTTTTCTGGAGAGCAACAGCCCTCGCCCAGCCTGGACCAGAGAGAGCCATCTAGAATACACGGATCATTTTCCCAGCTGGACATTTTGACCGTGTCATCATCCAAATTCCCCTTCCCTATCACAGCAAGTGGCTCCTCTTTACCCTTCCCACTGTCACCCTCCTTTACATCCCTCTAAAATTCTGCTTTGTCGTCATCCCAACAAAAGCCCCAGATGGCCGATGACCACCCGTTACGCTAACCGCTCGCTCTGCTCCCTCCTGTCCCCCCTCCGCCCGCGTCCAGCTGCGTTACAGTTAGACAGCTGGCTCCTTGGGACATTTAGCAGCGTATTTATGCAACACCTAGCAAAGCAGGGCCCGGTGCCAGGGTGGGTCTCCCAGGCACTGTGGCCAGTTAATAACCGACTGCTAATAACGAACGCACTGCGATAGGAAGAGTCACAGAAGCACTCAACATTGGCTGCGTCTACAGGGTAGGATGCAGAAAGCTCCTGCCGGCCGCCCACCCGTGGGGACACAGCTGAGGGCGCAAGGCACTTCGTGCTCTGCTCGTCAAGGAGAAAGAAACCCAAGCCTATGGGCCCAGGAAGAACGCGATCCGCTCCAGAAGACCCACGGACCCATACCGCCGAGGGAGCAGGGCCACAGCACGTGCCACAGCCCTCTCTCACTAAATTAGGGGGAACCTTCCGATTTCTCGGTGCAAAACAAAACTCAGCTAACGAATCCGTGAGGAAACCCAGCCCATCTCAAGGGAAACAGCGCCGACACTGCAGCTGGCAGGGAGGAACTGCCGGGATGAGCGACTTGTGAACAAATCTCTCCGGAGGCTGACAGCAAGACCCTGCAAACAATCTTCAACTCCATTGCCCCCATCCACCCCTCGGAGCAGGAGGAGCAAAATTATTTAGCTTTGCACTGTAATTAGAGAGCAGCGTCTAACACGTACCCACTTTAGAAGTGGGGTCACATCACCCTGCCCAAACACCACGTTTGAGAACATGGACAGCACCTACACTGGCAGCGGCAGGAGAAATATGCTTAAACTGCCACATCATAGACCAAAGCAAAGCAAAGCCTGAAGTGTCACCACATAGTTCTTACATACTCCTACACACAGATACCAAAAGGACAGAAGAAACTGCTTAGCAGGGTAGAAACTGAAACTGCTCTAAATGAATGAGGGACTCCACTCAGTGCCGAGTTCATACCAATAGACGTCAGCGTGCAAAAACTTCTGCCTGACATTCAAAGGCCAAGTTACGTTTGCCTGCAAATTGCAGGCAAACGTAACTGAGAGTAGACTTCCGGAGCAGTTTTTGTGCAGGCGCTGCGCCTGCCACGGGGTTTTCTAGGTGCAAATATACATCACCTCCTGAAGAGAGAGGACTTTCAGTGACAGCCAAGCTGAAAACGGGGACCAAAACACTTATGGTACAACTCTGCTCTAGGCTAATCCAAGAGGAGCGTTGCCACTGCACATACCTCACCAGGGCCTTATCTTGAACCATGCGTAGAAAGAGCTGGAGTTCCTCAGCTAGCTGCAAGCTGTTGCAACAACACCTTGGGGGACATACCTCCTGTTTTGTTTTGCTTTTTCTGCATGCCAAGTTATGCTACTTTGTGAGTTAAGCTGTTTCGCTACAGCGTCCTGAGGTAGGAGTCTGAGAGCAGGGGGGACTCGAGCCAGGTGCAACACTGGCGTCACAACGTGGCAAACTCTGTGGCCAAGTCTGCTGCCTTCAGAAGACACAGAGTGATTCTGGGCTTTAATGTGGGGGACCCACAGCTGATTAATTTCACCCGTTCCTTAGAAAAAGGGCAGAACTCGGCTTGCCTAGCTACAAATTAAAAGGCAGCAGCTGATAAGTGATTAGCATACACTTTCCACTGCATGAGACCATCACTGACAAAATAACTATAAACCTTTTTTAAAGCATCGACTCTGAAGAATTATTCTGCCTCTGGGCTCCACTGCGTTTGCAGTGCCCTGTATTTGTTTCCCAGCTGAGACAATTGCAAGTTAAGTGTTCGCTGTTGTTGCTGCTACAGGGATTGCGCAGCTAAATAATTCAGTAACCAATTACTGTTTAACAATATCACTCCCTACCATTTGAGTGGCGATCCAGAGTTCAGGCCAAGAGATTGCAGCAAAAGGGAGTTTGCAATAAGCCTTCATTTGATGTGAAGACACCGATTTGTGCATTTCTTCTGTGCACAACTTACTGAACGACTGAAAGACAAAGAAGTCGTAACAGCAGTGCTGTATTGACCAGGGAGGACTCAAACAGGTGCCGGGATATGCCGCGTTTTATCACATGCCAAATAAGGACTTCAGTGAATTGCTGCTTGCCTCTAGGTCACCAGCTCAATCACCACCTAACAAAAGCAGTGATGGCAAAAGGTTCTGCCTGCGGGACGGTTCCTCGGTGAAATGAGCTGCTGATCAGTTCAGGTCCCACATCCAAGAAAAAACAGAGAGCAGAACAGCATAACACTGGAGGCAAGGACTCGGGCTCTGTGCCTATATCAGGAAATCTGGATTTCTCCCTCACCCCTGCCAGGGGGTGTGTATGAGAGAGACACTACCATATTTGATGCTTTCATTATCAGCATCAGGAGATAGGCCACAGCACGAAGAGCTAGCTCCTCCAAAAGGGTAGTCAACGCTCTCACGTTCAGATTCATCTCACTTAACCTGAGGCGCTGCACTAGGACCCAGTCCTAGTGCTATAGCCAGCAGAAAGGCAGAGCAGTATGTCAGACAACTGAACCTGGATCAAGACCCACGGTTTAGAAATACAACTGATCTCATTTGTAAAGACTCATTGATACCCTTGATTCATGGCATCCATGATGAGCTGCCCCTTGGCAAGGAAACAGGAGCTTATTTAAGGGCTGCAGCTCCCTCACACTTCAGCTTTGAACCCGCTCTTCTGCGTGCGGGGCATCTCGAGAGCTCACCTGGCTACCCCACGCTGAGCCCCATCCCCAACACAGCAGCTCAGCAGAGAATCAAGCTCACATTTTAAAGATATCCGTCTCGCCTTTGCAGTTCCTGGTTTTTGTGGCTTTAAAGCTTTCTTCTGCACAGCTATAAAAGGGTGTGAGAAAACTTGGAAAGGAAGCCCTGGGTGGTACAGACAACTGGAACAAGGAGCAATCTGTGCCCGGGGCGTGGGGCAGAGGAGGGGGCGGCAGAGCCCACGGTGCCACACTGAATGGCTGCCGGAAAGGAAATGACATACTGCACTATCCTGCTTTTGTTGAGGGGTGAGACCAAAGCGATCCAGAAAAACAAAAACGGATTATTCTGGCTTGTGCCGCGCCGCTCCCCCCACCCCCATGCAGGCTACAGGCTACTGCCTCCGGTGTCCTCCCTTCTGCAGATCATGGGGTATCTCAGAATAAGCAGCATCTGGTTCATTTGAGTGCTAGGATCTGGGCCCGTATTTTTATGCTCCCTGGGCTTCCGCCTGCTTGCTGCCTTTTAACAAGAAATCACAGCCATGAAGTTGCTGTCACTAGGTTTTTCTGGCTGGCAAAGCAGAGGCACGTTCACCAAGAGGGAACACCTCGCTCCTCTGCTCCTTGCTGTTCCCAGAGCCGGGGAGCTCGAGCAATGACAAAAAATGATGCAGCCGCCATGGGTACACTCGCTCCAAAGCGAATGGGCCGGTAGCGGTACGCTTGCTAGGTAGTGCGATTCTCACTCCCTGATGCAGCCCCACAGGGGGAAAAGGCAAGCAGGCGGCCTCACCCAGCCCTCTTCACGCTGCTCTAGCGCAAGTTGGTGCTTTAGCACATTGGCATCAGTGTCCTTCCTGATGGCTTTCCCCAACCCCCCTGAAACTTCTGAAATGCTGTCATTATGGGAGAACCCCAGCTGTGCTGTCAAAAAGTTTAAAAAGCATTTGACTGTTGTAATTCCAAAGAAGAGGTCAAAAACGTGATTTCTCAAACACACTAGCAAAACGCAGCAGGAGGCACGGAAGCAGCTCCAACCTGGGCTTCCGGATCAGCAGCAAGATTTGCAAGGAGGTCTGAGCAAGGGCCTCAGCACCTCATACACCCCCGGTCACTGCCCAGCTGCCTATGGGTGGTCACTTCTCCTGCCCTTGCGGGCCTGCCAGCCCAGCAATGCAACGCAGCTCCTTGGGGCACACAGAGGCTTCGTGCTTTCAGATTACGTCCCCTCAGCGAGGCCACACCACCACATCCTGCCCCAGAGAAGCCCTCGCCCACCTTGTTCAGGAACAGGGCTGCATGAGATCATCTTTCCTGCTGAGCCTGCCTCTCCCTCCAAACTCCCGGCTCCAAGTGCACCCTCTGCGACTCTGAGATTTCCTCGCTGTCCACGTGCGGCTGCTTGGGCTGAACTCCTTGTGCTTTGCACCTCCCCCTTCATCTTTCAGCTGGTATCTGTCTCTGCTCTACCCACTTTGCCTGTCTTCTCAAGCCTTGCAAGTGCAAACGTCCCTTTGTCCCTCTCCCTCATCTTCCCTTGCCCCCAGGCATTTCAAAACCTACTTGTCTGAACTCTGGTTCCTCTCTTGCTTCTGCTACCAAAATCGTTTTCACCCGCCCCTGGGGCAGGGGGCTCTCCTTGGTGCCTTTGCCTTGAGTGCAGCTGGCCACAAAGTCTGTCACTTCCCTCTCTCTTGCTCCCACACTCCACAGAGGCACATCCTCTCCCGATTCCCACCCCATCTCGGTGACCTCTCCATTGCCTTATCATCCCCATGCTGCTGGGCTTCTCCAGCACCTGTCAGCACGGATGGTTCACTACCTCACCATCTGCCCACAAGTTCACCCACTTCCTCGCTACAGCTAATGGTCTTCCTCCAGCCATGCCTAGGTCAGGTATTTCCCCTGCAGGTGTTGTTCATGTACTCCCAAGTGCTCAACCATTCTTTCAAACTCCTCCCTCAGTACCACACATTCTTTCCATATCTCTTTCCTATTGTTTCTGAATCTCACCCATCACTTCCTCCTCAAAAAAAAAAAAAAAATCACTCCTTATTCCACAGCTAAAGCTCTCTCCATGTTTGGGCCACCTCTCACTCTCCTCTCTGTAGTCTCCTCCCTTCAGGCGTTATGAAAACAATCTCATAAAGAGAAGCAAAGCACAAATGTCATTTTCTTATAAATTAAGGTAAGAAGCCCACCCTGAAATGAACTGCAACCTCTGTTTCTGCAGGATGGTATGTGTTATTAAAAACAAAAGCCCACAGGAACACAAACTAAACAAGTGTTCATAGACACAAATTCTGAGCATCTTCTGCTGCATCACTAGGGCAATTCAAACAGGCTCAAATAAGATTAAACAAAGATGGATGTGGGATTGCAGAAAGCAGAGCATGGAATATTGTGGGCCAGATCCATTCCAACTTTAAGATGACTTACATAGAAAGGAAACCGTCTCCTCTAGCTGCATTTTTAAGACAGGTATCTTTTGAAAGATCAATATGGAAACTACCACTTGCTCCCCTTAGAAGGTGGGCGTTATGGGCACCGACAGTAGTGCTGATGCACGCGTACAGGACTTTGCTACCAGCATCGCACGGTGGTTCCCCCTGCTTTGGGGGGTTTCCTCCCATTTATATTAAGCAAGAAAGCTGCCTTTTCTGTTTGAGTCAGCATGCTGAAGTTTCAGAAAGTCTAACAAACAAAAAGCTTATCGTCACTGACAATTTAAAGTCAACTTGCTAGCAAATTTTAATACAGCCATATTAGACAGGGAAGCAATCTCAACTAACGTTCTTCAGTACTAACAGACGATTTGGAAGGATAACGAAGATGATTAGCCTGAACAGTGTGAGGAGGTTTTGGCTAAACAAGAGAGCACTCTCGGGTTCTCTACTCATCACACTGGGATTCAAAGTCTCCTGTTTAAATTTAGCTGCCAACACATTCAAGGCTTGGTCCAGCCCCCATCTAGGTACTCCAAGCATATGGTGGAAAAAAGGTGCCAGGCTGCAAAGGGAGCTGCCTGCAAACATCGAGTTTTGCCTGGAGACACAGGGCACATTCAGGATATTTTTGTTGCTACTCCCACAAGTGGGACCTCCTGGAACTGAGCAAAGCTGCCCAGACCTAATATTACTGGAGGACAGCACTGATCTCCATTTCCCTACTTTGCACAAGACTATGCTTTCTTAGATCTCTTTTTCTCATTGGAAACTACACCCTGCACAGGGAAGGGTTAGCACTGGCCTTCATCAAAGCTTCCCTATTACCCAATTCATTACAGCCACAGAAATAAAAACACCTGATCAAGAGGTCCAGGCCTCTGCAGCAATGCAACTTCACTCTGCAGAGATTTCCCTTTAACAGCTTTCCTTGCCCAGAGCTCCCGAGCTGCAGCAGGTGCATCACTAGTTAGACACAGCACCCAGACCTGCAGCGGAAAGCTTTCTAGAGAGCAAACTTTTGAAAACACAAGACCCACTGTGCCTATCTGGTGCACTTCTGAACTCAAATCTGAGATGGCTTTATCAGACCCTTGCTGTGTGAGAATTGCTGTGAGGCACGCTCCTCGGTTCCTACCTGACGGGCGAGGCCAGGGCACTGCTGAGCTCCGGATAGGGAAGCCACTGCATCCCATCCTTAGCTGGCTTCAAACAGTATATGGTGTGCTCTCCCTCTGCCTCTGAGTGGACACTGCTGGCTCCCACCTGCTCAAATAAAGCCCACTTTCAAAGAAGCACAGCCTCTCCCCATTCCTGACCTGGCTGAGGCTCTCAAAGCTAGAAGCTGCAAACAAAATCAAGACATTATCAACCGCAGCTGACACTTCTAAGTAACACTTTTCCTACTTTAGCACATCAGAGCTTTCCCCTCTTTAAGGCATTTATTTCTCAGCACCCTGTGAGGCAGCACAGGACCAATGCACCTCTTCGGTTCTGCTGACTGGCATCACATTCCCACCTTTGGGCAGCGGATCCCCAGGTTTACAACGCACTGATGCTCCCGTTCGTACACCAAAGCTGCCAGGGAACGCACCAGCTCACATCCTGGGAGAAATGCGTTCTGCAGTCCTCTGGAGCTAGGCACCAGCTCGCAAACCCATCCAGGAAACCGGGTAAACGCACGGCTACGCGTGGCTGGCTCACACAGCGGTGGCTCCCTGTTAACAGGGCTCCAGCTAATTTGGCTACATCTGCATGAGCTGTGATAACTACAGTAAAGCTATGCCTGAGTGAGCTGCCCCAGTCATGCAGGAAGCCTGCGGGAGAGCAAGTAACTGAGCCCAGGCTTCTCCAGGCACCTGCTAACACCCCAAGCTCCAACCTTTACCTTTCCAAACAGTAGTTCTTAATTTTCATTATCAAGATGGTGAAAAATAAAGTTACATCTCTACCTGCATTCCGAGTTTAATACCGGCAGCATAAACTGAAAGACTATGGGCTTTGTGCAGAGGTTGGGCCGTGAATTGGACGAGAGAAATGGTGTGTTTTTTTTTTTTTCTTTTGATTGCACCTGTTTTCACAGGGATAATTTGCAATTGCGTCAATGCCCCAATCACCACCAGCTGGAACTGGAACCAGAAGCAAAGGCACTGGGGGACCTAGCAGCACCACCAATTCGGAGGTGGTTCCCCCTCCGTGGGGCCCAATCGTGCCCTTAGCCCGTCCAGCCACCCTCCCTGGCAGCACCCCTCCCTGCTGCTCACCCTCACCATCACCATCGCCATGAGCCTGAACCACACAGCAAAGCCACCTACCATAACCGAGCCACTGGGATCCAAATCCACCCGAGCAAAGCTGCTTCATGCAGATACGCCACTTCCTTTATGTTACTAATGAATTCTTACTGATAACCTATACGTGTAGCTGGCCAGCCAACCCACCGTGCCTGGGGCAGGCAGCAGAGACTCCTACTGCTCAGCTGTTTCTCATGACATAGCAAGGAGGAAGATTTAGCCCTCTGGGTCGTCTTAGTCAGCTGGGTCTCCTTAGACATCTGAGTCACCAGACACACATTAATCACCCCGGCCACCCTAGGCACCTCGGTCCCTGGGGGCCTGCACCTCACTCAAGAAGAAAGCGCAGGGAGAACCCTGGGGAAGTATCAAATGGCTGCGTGGAGAGAGCTGCTTCAGAGCGCGTGAAATTTTGCATATTTGGAAACACATAAAACAAGCCTCTCGTGCTAATAAAAATAGCTATCAATGCCTAAAAGCAAAAGATAAAGAGAAGTAAAGCTGACTGCAAATATTTTGGGGGTGCGCACCACACATTTTGCTTTATACCCACCACGGTGGTTGCTGAACGACTACGGAGCATAAAGATGTCTCTGCTCCCAGGAGCTTACGATGGAGCATAAGATAAGGCGTGACACGCAGTGAAAAGAAAAAGGGCCAGCCCGTCAGGCAGCAGCTCTGGTTTCCTCCAAGGCGTTGTGCTACCTGTCGATAAATATGTTCTCCATATGCAGCAGTTGTGTCCAGCAGCGGTCTCCAGTGTATAAGAAAAATCAGTGATTTTGTGCATTTTTCACATCCCACAGACACATCACCTGCACTTTGTCCACCAATTTGTTTCCCTCCAGAGTTATCCAAACACTCACAACTCAGTGAGACACTTCAAAACAATTAGCAGCTTTGTTAAGGAAAATAATAGACCACTAGGGAAGATAAGTCCTTCATCTCTCAAATATGCAATTTGGTCTTGCAAAACTATAGAAGTCTGAAATACAAGAGAGGCAATATTAAGCTTTACGTGACTTATACTTTTAAAGCACAAATTATGGCAACATATGAAGGTAACACGGGTGATTTGTAGCTATGGAAAACTTGGATCACCTCTTATCTAATGGTCTATCTATTTGTGCAGGAATACCAGGCTTCAACAGAGATAACTCTAAAAAATCACACCCACAACTGTAATACATAAAACCCTCCTGCTATTTTTAAAGGAGGTGAAAATGAATCACTTCCCCATTACTTCTGAGGCCCCCATAGATGCACTCTAAAAATACTACTGAGGAACCTGGATTTCCAAGTGGAAGGTAAACCTGTAATATATGTAAAAACAATCTTAAAACACTTCTAAAACAAACTGTAACATATTCCTAATATATGGTGGTGTGATGCAGCTAAAGCTATTTGTTTGAGATGATTACCTACAGAAGACCACACTGATGTTACCAACTGCACAGTACCACGGGCATGCTAGTCAAATGCACGTCAAAACATCTTTGTTGCATACCATCAATACACATATATTCAGTAGACAGATGCAGACAGAGATTAGGAAACATTTTTCAAGATCATTAGGACAGCCCTGCCGCTTGTAAAGGCAAAAGCTTCAGGATGCAATGAACTGAAAGTCAAAACAGAGAATTAAGATTTACATCTGAGATCAAGCTCTGGAGCGTGAAGCAATAACGGTATTCTGGATAGCACAAGAAGCAAGTTGCATACAATGCTACTTCTTCAGACAGGCAAAGCAGGCTAGAATGAAGTAGGCAGAGATCTATGTAGATTCCAGCTCATGACACACTCACCAGAGATTAAAAAGTCTAAGTACTTTCTAAACAACAAAAAAAGCCCCTTTAGTCATTAGTCCACCCTTCATTTTTTGATATAAAGTAGAAAATAAGCAGCACTTCCTAAACAACGAGGAGCAATATGAACAGTTTCAAAGATACCTCTCATGAATATTTGTTCTCCCTCCCAAATCATCAACCATTTAAGCAGTTTTCCAGGGGAAGGAAAGCAGATAGCTGTGAAGATAGTGCAAAAAATGGATCCACTTTCATGGTTGTGCATGTCACACCCTTGACCTTTACTGCCTCTGGGACCACCAGCACGTCCCTACTCATGATATGAAATAGCCTGAGCATTCTGCAGGAAACGCTGTGCATAAGTGCCTGCGTGAAATGAATGTAAAATGATGTACCTAATTTACATGTATAATTACCATGAATTAGTATGCAATTGGACAAGTAGACTCATTTTTTGCAGGCATGCAGTTTCTAAATTCAAGCCTCATCATGGAGCGATCTCATGGTTTGATAAATGGTTCAACTGAAGAACCGCTTCCAAGTTCTGCTGCTAACCTCAGCTCACTCTCCAGCTCCTCCATGGACAAATTTCAATCAGTAATAAGGGCTAAAAACATTCGCCGATCCCAGAGAGCTTTTAATAAATTCACAGGATTTTATCTATTAAAGGACCTCCAAGATGATCGAATCTTACCTCAACCCAAAGAAGAGCAGAATACCATTGGCTCCACTAAGCCCACGCGTTTGCAACGGAGCTAAAGAACGTTTCTCAGGAAGACATCCAATCCTGAATTAAACGTGACGGAAATTCATCATGTCCCTAGGTAAGTATTTCAGCAGGCTGGCTAGAGGAAGTTTGGAGTAGTCAGCTGAAAGACGCAGTAGAAATGCCTTTATTACTTGTTGATAGCATGCATGCTTTGAGCGCCGAGACAGCCGGCGAAAAGACGAGCCATCCCCTTTGACTCAGAGGCAGCACGCTCTTTCGAGCAGCGTTTTCGCTTCCCGACAGAAAGCAAACTCCACACAGGGAAGAGAGAACAAAGAAAGCCCCCCAAGCATCCTCCTTTGAAGCCCCAGCCGTAGGACCAGGCGTGCTTCAGGGACTCAGGGCGTCAGACCGCGGCGCGCCGTTGGCCGGGGAGAAACTGCCGCGCGGCCTGCGGGCGTGAGGAGCGCGAGCTGCGGTGGGAGCCAGGAGGCGAGGTTCGACTCCACCGTATGCCTTCCCCTTCCCGGGCCCCTTCGCAGGGCCGCGGGACCCAAGGGCAAGAAGCCACTATTCTTCAGAGTTACGCTACTCCCCTGGAAAGCCGCCTGCGAGCCAGCGCTGTGATCCCTGTCCCAGCAGAGCCTATATTTGCTGCAGAGCTCTGGAGTTTATCACGGAGAAAGAAGCCCGGGGAGGCGCTAGCAGCCGGCTCGCCCCGGGAGCGCGGCCCGCTCTCGGGACACCCGCGGGCTGCGAGATGCCGCCGGCTCCCAGAGGGGAAACGCGGCCCGGCCATACCGCGCGGGCGGGCCGCGGCGGCCGAGGGCCGGCGGAGCAGCGGGGCCGGGCAGGGCTGGGGCTGCACCGCGTGGGAGCGGGAGCCTGGCGAGGGCCATTTCTCCTTCTCTGAGGAAGAGCGCGGGGAGGAGGGGGAGGAAGAGTAACGGGGAATGACTAAGTCCCATTAACAGCCCGGGGGTTGCCAAGCAACGGGGAGGCAAAGGCGAGAGACAATAGGGACCGGGGCCAAAATAACAGAGGCGCCAGAGACCCCGCGCGAGGTGGGTGAGAGGAGGCTCGTATCTGGACGGCGATTAACCCCCGCGCGCCCGGGGCCCGCGGCTGGGGAGCCGCGGCCCGCTCCTCCGCCCCAAACGGGCCCGCGGAGGCGACGGAGGGAGGCGGTAACGCCGAGCCGCGCGCCGCCCGGGCCGGCGACGACCTGCGAAGGCGAACGCGCCGCCTCCCCGGCTGCTCGGGGCGCTCGAAGAGGCGGGATGAGCACGAGGACTTCCCCCGGGCTCGGGCCGGCGGGCAGCGCAGGGTTAACGGGAGCGTTAGGTCCCCAAGGGGCCGTCGTGGCCGCCGCGCTCCCCCACCCTGCCGCCCGCACCTCGTCCCCTTTTATCTGGCACCCCCGGGCAGCGCAACGGGCAGCCGCAATGGAAAGTTACAGCCGATTTCCCCTCGAAGGCTGCGCCAAGTCTTGCCAAAAAATGTAAGAGAGGAAACTAGCTCTAGACTGGAAGGTTGTTTTAATTTCCTCCTCTGCCCTTCTTTCTTCCCCCCACTCACCCCCCCCAGCTGATTTATATATTTTTTTAGCCTCTTCTTCTGCCCTTGAGCTCCGACTCCGAGAAGCGGCCCCCGGCGCCCAGCTCCCCGGTGAAGCCCCCAAACCAGCCCACGGTTTGGCTCCGCTCGGCCGCGGCTGCCCATCAGGCAGCGCTCGGGAAGGAAGGCAGGATTAACAGCTGTCACGGTGCCGTCCTCCACGGGGGCCCCCTCGCTACCGTTTTCAAAATCAAAAGTGCCCTCCTTCCTTTCTTCCTCCCCGCAGCCGAGCGATCCCGCGGTTCAGCTCGGACGCAGGAGGAGGGACACAAGTACAAATATTGCATCAGGTTTTTCCTAGCTCTGCAGCAAACACCCAGTGGAAGCAGGCGGGATTAGATAAGTAATGTTATGTTGAGTGCCGGTGGTGCGGCTGGAGGAGCCCAACACCACCAGCTCCGAGATAACACCACCCGCTTCCTCCAAGCGTTGTCCGCAGCCAGGGGTGGCAGCGCTTTGGCCTGGGGCTTTTTAATTCCGTTACTAGCAAAACGTCACACGTATTTTTGTAAAGAAGCAACTGGTTGATGCTGATTCAGTGGATGCCTCCGCCCTGCACCTGCGACACAATTTTTCAGAGCTCAGCTTTCAAATGGACTCAACTTTCAGAGTATGGATTGAGAAAAGAGACTGGTGGCTTTGAGACTCTCCCTGGGTAAAGCGGCTGCAAAAGCTTCAGAAGTTACTGCTCCCAGCCGCCCCCCACCTCTGCGTCGCCGCCACTTCTCTCCTCAAACCTAAAACATCTCCTTGCTAAAATACGAGGCCAGGAGCAGGCACGGCTGCCGGCCAGGCACGCTCTCCTCTGCCGACTCTTTCAGAGACCCCAGGATGGGCCGTAGGCAGGGATAACATGCAGGAGCACCACTGCTGTTTGCCCAGTGAGCACGAGCCAAAGCCCTTAGGTGCACAGCCCATCTGAGACCACAGAGGGGCTGGAGAGCAGCACATACCCTCAGAAGAGCTGCCTCTGAAAGCAAGAGCTGAACACACGTAAATCCAGACCTAAGGCAGGTTGCAGAAAGATTCTCAGCTCCGCAAAGAGACTGCAAGCATATCTTTGATCCGATGTGCTCCTGGGTCTGCAATTAACTGTTGGTGCAAAGAAGACTACCTATAAACCTAGATCCGTAGCTTCTGTAAATATGCAGGTATTACTGAAGTCACAGGAGCTGCATCTATTTATACCGTTTCGCCCTCTACTTTTGCAGACCTGATTTTACCCCCCATCCTCCGGTAAATGCTGGGTCACAGCACGAGGAAGTAACACGGAGGTCAGTGCAGCGCTCTCTGGGACACAGGGCTCTGCCCACACAGCGCAGACTGCAGAACCAGGCACTTGCAATCGTGCGGTTCCTAATAAAAGAGCCAGAGAAATGAAAAGAGGAAAAAAAAAAAAAAGGAAAGAAAAACAGAGCAGCTGATTCTGCATTCCTTGTTTAAACTCCTACTTCGCTCCCTGCGATTTCTGCCGGCACAGGAACCGCAGCTCCAGACGGAGCACAAGGGTGGCCTGAACCTTCCTTTCAGGTTTCAAAGTTGAGCTCTTCTCCAAGTTAGAAAAAGCTAAACATACCATTCTCCTAGCCTCTGTTTCTCCCAAATTGAATACACATTTAAATATGTTGCAGAGACGTGTGGCTATAGTTTTTCTACCTCTTGCTTTCAGCCAGGATTGTAGGCTCAAGAATTGTCGAGCTAAAAGAACAGGTATTTCACAAGGACCGCTAGGCTTGTCTTTACGAGTCAAGGCCCACTAAAGACAATAGGCTCAAAATAACCCCACAAACACAGCTCTGAAGAAGCTCTAGTCCTGAAATCAATGGACTAGCCAGGCGAATAAAATCACTCACACGCACACTCTAAGCGTTGCAAGCTTAATCCATAATAAAAGACAAAGAACAGGAGAAACTAACTGAAGGCCAGAATGTAATAGAACTACAGAGGGAACGCAATTTCTAAGCATGTGTAAATGCTAACTTGAGTAAACACAGATTTTCTTCTCTTTTGGAAATCTTATTGTATGCAAAAATCGAGTGAATGCAATCATAAATAGAGAAGAATGGGTATAGATACAGACATTTTGTATTATTCACAGGCAGAAAGGCATAAACCGAGTATACACGCGGTACTGCAGGAATATCTCCATATACATACACACAAAACTGCTTAAAGGAAATCCTCAAGTTGCACAGTTAACGCCACAAAAAACAAAGTTAACATTTGCTTTTCGATATTTTGAAGATGAATCATAAGATACATTATTTGTAAACTGACACTAAATTAGTTCACAAACTCACGTTATTTGGGGGATCCTGTCATTATGATTGGTCACTTTAAATTTACAGCCTGAACCCTGTTTATTCCTGCATCATAATAATGTACATTATCAAAGGATTCATTTATAGTCTTAGAATTTGGAACGGTGATAGTTAATTAACCACTGTTTCTTTCCTGCTTTCAGTTTCACATCTCATCTCTGTACTTTTCAATAGACTGACTAAGAAGTGTTTGTCTTCTTGGGGGGAAAAAAGAAAAGGTCATTAAAAATATCAAAAATGAATTTAAGCAAAAGAAATCTAGGACACCGGCCAAATACCAGGTTATCAGCAAGGCCAGCTCTACTCTAACACCTAGTGTCTTTAGCTTGCAAGAGGAGTCATGATCTCTGCCCCGCTTATCTCGAGTGGCAAAAGCCTCAACTGTCGGCACACTCACCCGGGCCGACGGGTGCTCCGGCTGCCACCGGCGTGTTAGGGTGGGAGAGACAAGTGGCCTGGGAGAAAGCTCTGCTTTGGAGGGACGCCTGCAAGCACGCAGGAGTCTGGCAGAGCCCCAGCAAGGCCGGAGCACCTCGATGAAGAACCTGAGCAAGGAGCCATGGTCCAAGGCTCCCTCCACAGTCAGCGGAGGCAGGTTAACAGAGATTCATACCCGAGATACCTGAGGCACCAGCCCTCCGGGTGAATTGCCCCCTGGAAGCGCCCCAGCTCTGTTAATGATGGCGAGGTCTGCGGCAGCCACGCTCTTCGCTTGGTTTCCACATCCTGGTTTGACGAATCCCGGCCCTGGCACGGCTAACTGGTGCGTTTGTCCCTGCAAAGCTCTCCTTGTGCGGCCCTGACGGAGGTCCATGGCTCGTTCTCACGGGAAAGGTGAGCAGGGTTATCACTCCGGTATTTTTGCCCCTACAACTTCGCAAAAGCAATTGCTTGTTTGGAGGGGCGTCTTTAAACAAAAAAAAAAAAAATCAAAGAGAAGACTGAGGTCTCTAGTACCAAATCCCATCCCAAAAAGAAATTCTGCCATCAAGCTGCAAACATCTGAAAACGGCGATTTATAAAGGAAAGGCTGACAAGTGTAGCACTGCTGGCAGACAGCAATGCAATAATAATGCTGGCTACAAATCCCTGCTGAGCAACTTAAGTGACTATCATCAGTCATGTTTCTCTTCTCCTCTATTTAATTGACCATCAGAATGCTTAAAAGCGACAATGAATACCCAGAATGTTTTCTCTCACATCCTTCTCAGTGTCACAGTGATTGACTTCTGGAAGCCAAGAGAGGAAACTTAATCCTTACACTGCAAATAGCAGCAGACTTTTGTGAATCAGGTACTTCTGGACTTTAACCTCAAGCTCATTCATGATCTATTTGAGGTCATGGTGTTCCTGCCTACCTTTTTTATATTTACTTTGAGTTTTTCATCTTAATCTTGTGTTGATCACAGAGCAAGGCAGTGTAGAAAAAGAAAAATGAAAAGAAAATCCCAAGCATCAAACATCCACATGCCTAACATTTGCTCAGGTTGCCTAACTTGCCTTCTGCCAGCTTACAACAGGCCAGTAACATCTTGGACCCACACTGCGGTTTTCCTTTCCAGTGGGGCAACAAAGCATGCCGTGCATCGTTCATGGACCACGCGATCCCCCAGCATCACTGCAACCATTTCAGGACTGGAACACACTGCCTGGGTTTGACACCACCACCCACCAGGTGTTGCTCGAGTACAGTCACGCAGTTTTCTAAAAGCAGTGAAGATCCAGCCATACAAAGAACCAAAAAATCAAGCAAAGGGGTGAGTATGCAATCCGAGTGTTCTGTGACAGGGATATGGGACAAAGCACATGTCTAGCCCTCCCGCAAAGGGATTTATATTTAACAGTTGCAAATGGCCTCTTGGTTGTGTCCCTGTTGCAAGGAACTCCATGTTCTACCGAAGGGCTTGTCTTTGCTGCACTCAACTGCCAATTAGCTTGAGGTCCATAGATTTGTTAATGATGATTTGGATATTCCCTCAGATTTGATCAAGTATGCAAATGTCAGTGTCTTACCCTAGGCAAAGCCTGGGAAAGGGAGAAGGCCAAAGCCAATAAATAAGTAAGTAAATAAGAAGATCATTTTGGCTTGAACTGAAAAAAATGGAACATCAAACAAATTTTTCTCCTCCTTCCCTCATTCCTCCCGCACTGCATATTCTCAAACCTGATGCAATGGGAAATTTCAAATAGCACTGGAAATGCTCCTTTCATCAGGAACAGAGACCAAGAGGTCCTATAGGACTACGGTAAATATTGCAGACTAAATGCAGGTAAATCTATTCCCCACTGGACCCAAAATCTGCAAGAAGTAGAAAGAGCAGTTTGGGAGACATCACTCTTCTCTGTAAATCAGTACCCAGCAAGGTTACGTAAGCCTTTCTAGTGCCCCATTCACCTCATCACCCAAAACGCCCAGCGTCCCTCTTGGGGGTGCCTGGATGGCCAAGGTAATAGCCTCCAGATAAGCCATAAAACTGCTAGGTTTTGCCCACTGGAAGACAATAAAATCGCCACGCCATGCTCAGAGGGGGTGGATTTTCACAATGGTGTCCTAGCCAGTTTCCAGTAGGAAAATCTGTTGAACTAAACTTTCCCTGCACTTTCAAATGGAAGCAGTTATTCCTTATTCCAGGTCCTGCACTGTTGTGTAGTTTTGTTATCGAACAGTTGCTGCTGCCTTTAAGCCTAAGGAGAGCTACATTTCAGTGCTGGGAGCAGCATTTTATGTGCACATGAAAGTTTATATAACATTTGGGTATCATTTCTGATGAATGGCCCTGCATAAACGTAAGCTCTTCAACCCATTGCTGTAGCAACTACTATTTTTTTTCTTATTTGTGCGTATTGAAGTTATTCATTCAGGTGCCAACCACGGCTGAGGCCATGCTATCAATATGCAGTCTGACAGCAGCAGCAAGAGACAGCACCAGCTCTCCAGACCATACCTTTCTGCTTCTAGGAGAAAAGGAAGAATTACCGTTTGCATTTCACAGGTAGGGAATGGAGGTTCAGTGGAACCAGACGATCTCCCCAAACTCATAGGAAAAATCACAGCGAAGTGAACAGCGAAAGAACCCCGATCCCCAGAGTACCCATCTAAGCGCTCAACCAGAAGATGCTCACGCTACGCACAATTCTCGCAGAGGCCCTCTCTCACGCAGAACAAGGAGTCTCAGACAGACCTATCATCCTGAGATGCTTGTCTCACCAAAACATCTGCAGCGTTGACACAGGCAATAAATAAAAGGGTGTCAGCTCATAGCCTGTGAGCGCCCTGAGGTGGCATGCAAGCCCAGCTGCTGGTAAGCAACCCTGCTGAAACGCAGTCAGGAGCAGGGGGTCGACTTCCAGTACACCCGGGTCTGGCTTGGCAAGGTGCCGACCCGCGCCGTGCTTATCTGTGACGAAGTGAGCGTCTCGTCCAGAAGGGGGCTGATGCGACCCACCATGAGGACCGGAGCTAAACCCACCCAGGCCCCGGCAAGCCGTGTCCCCTCCCCTCCCCGTGCCTGATGTTTGTCCCCAAAGGACCGCGCATCCACCACGCACGCGGAGACAACCGCGGCTGTGGGTGACAGCAAGCCGCAGCTGCCCCGAGACACAGCAGCCAAGGTCTCAGCCCGCAGCTCGCACCGGGACGGGCTGCACGGCCCAGCCGTGGGGGTCTTTCGAGAGCAACGACAAAACATTATGGAGTCCAGTCCTGCTCCCTGGGAACGTCACCCCAGCAGAGGCAGAGTGCTGGCTCCGAGCTCTCCTCCCCGCCGTGGGGAACGAGTAGTTTCATCTCGCCTTTTGAAGTCTTTCTTCTGAACCCCGCTCTTTTGTAGCGGCTCCTTTTGCTCCTGGGGATCCACTCGAGAGGAAACCAGCAGCCTGGCAAGCGCCGCGCTTCCCCACCCGCCTGCTACTTCCTCCTCCAAAAAAATGCAAACTCATTTTCTTTCAGACCAACCGGCTTAGGTAAACAAGCCTGTGTATCTCCTTCCTATTATGATAACAGAGAGCAAAGATCTAATTAAATAAATGAGCTGAAATAGATTTATAAGAATGGGGAGGGTTGTTTCTTAAAGCTGGTCACAATGAGATTAAGAGCAAACTAAGACCCGGATGCTTTTTCACAGGAGAGCTGTAAAATGAGTGGCACAGGACCAGCAGAGCTTAAAATACACGGCAGGGCACACCCTTCCCTCTAAACACACCTGCCACTTTCTTCCCCCCTCTCCTCTCTCCCACATCCTCCCTGGAAAGGCTAAACTTCATTCATTACAGAACTGAAATATTTCCTTTTTTATTCTAATATTTCCTGTGCGGAGCCCTCCTTTTTTTATAGCCAACCATCTGGGAGAGGGGAGGGGAAAGGAAACCTCAGAGCTTTCCAGACACAATAAAAAAAAATGTATGGTGTTTGAGTAAAAACAAAAAGCATAAACAAACAAACCACGTACCCAAAATAATGACTTTGGGGAAAGTCGCCAAAAAATTCTATAAGCTTCTGGAGCGTCATCCGTCCCTCATTCACACTTCTGCGAGAAGAGAACAGAAAGTTCTTGCTGCCGAGGAAAGCGTGTCGCTGTGGTTAAATCGCCGGCTGGGACAGCGTCGCGTGGATGGGAGCGCTATTCCTAGCTCTCCCGGGCCTCCCGCAGTTGCTCTGGGCAAGCCAGGGAGGTGAAGGGTTTACAGAACGGGCGCCAAGAGCTGGGCTTCAAAAGCTATACTTAAGCACCTAAGTATAAGGAGCGCGATTTTCGTTAAGTACCGAGTTCTGAGCACTCCCGACTGACGGCAGCTCGGACACCTCAGCCTTCAGCCTTTCCGAAAGATGAAGCCACATATTTTTAGATGCCTAAATACGTATGCAGGCACCTGGTTCTGGAAATTGTAAAGCCCTGGTGCAGGCAAACTGCTGAGCGGCTCACAGCAGCAAGCCCTTTAAATATCGCTGCAATTCAGTTTTCCTCCCTGTAGCACTTTCCCCTGAAAGAAGTGCTACGAGGTTTTGCTAAGGCAGCACTGCCAACGCCGGGCAGTCAGTACTTCCTTAAGAGTACCTT
Organism: Struthio camelus; assembly: GCF_040807025.1. Taxonomy (NCBI): domain Eukaryota; kingdom Metazoa; phylum Chordata; class Aves; order Struthioniformes; family Struthionidae; genus Struthio; species Struthio camelus. Next base: position 85,492,809 of record NC_090982.1, read on the forward strand.
TTAGGTTCTCTTTCTTCACACTGTTTTTTTAACCTGTGGGAGATAGGAGTTCACGTTTTCAAGCGTTTCTACACGACCAGACTTTCTAACATTTCAGGAGGAAACCCAGTTTCTCACTTATTCACGACTGCAGGATCTGGAACTTCAAAAAACCCATCGACTGTTGCAAAGTTCACACGCAGTCAAATACCCTGGCAACACGGCTAATAGCTGCAGAGCACGCCGAGCTGCTCCGATGGGCAGCCTGCTGGAGCGCAATCCGGGATGCAGCTCCTGCTGGCCCCAAAGCACACGGCTCCCTGCCGTTTCCCGTGGGGTGCGGCACACACATTACCAACTGGCTAGGAAAGGTTTTTGCAGCCTGGTTCCTGACAAAGCAGTCAAAAGCAGCCTGGCTGTTTTATCGATTTTTGCCCTATGCGTGATAGCGTCCCACTGTTCTGCAGCTTTCCAGGTCTTCTCTTGGCAGGGTCTTTCATCTCTTTATTACATAGAAAAGCAACATGAAAATTAACGTTGCCCATTATTTTCCATACAAAAGATAAGGCTTCAAGGGCTGGCCGGGATCTCAGTACCTATGCGAGCTTAGAAAAGTCCTTCCACCGATGCCAGTGGAGGCCAGATCAGGTCCTTAAGGAATTCTGCTTCCTTCCTGGCTGTGCCTTGCAGACCAGTAACACTTCACAGCCTATACACCATCTTATACCCAAGGACTTCAAATATATTATGAATACTCATTAGCTCAGGATCACAAAACACACCTGAGTTACACTAATTAGTAGGTCTCTGCTTGTTTTTCCGTAGGGAGGTATTAATTCTTAGCCTCTGTTTTCCTTACTATTATTATTTATTCCCACTGTAGCAGTATTTTGGAAGATCTAGCACGGCTCAGGCCCCTCCTTCCTCCTAAAAGCACCACACAAACACAAAGCAAAGCACCGTCAGGCTCACTGCTCCTGCAGAGCACCCCTGTGCCCAGCAAAGAGCCGCTCTGCTGAACTTATTCTAGCCGGAAGCTGAAGGACGATGGCAGCAGTGCCAAAACCACGCAGATCCAGCAGCTAAAAGAGATGCGCTCCTGTAGCCCGCTGGAGGTATTTTGCAGGCAGGTACTGGGTCGCTCGGGTTGTGCCCCAACCCCCAGGACACAAGCCAGTGCTGAACCAGGAGCCACGCAGATGAGGTTATCACACGCTGCCCCCAAGGGAGTAAGCCCTGGCGAGAGGCAGAATATGGTCACCTGGGATTTGCCCACCCAGGCTTGGCGACAGGCTAACTGGGCACGCCGGTCCAGCCATCTCGGCGCACACGCAAGGAGAGCTTGTGACTGCTTAAAAATACATCCCTTTACCAGCTTCAAATTAATGTCCTCAAGCCATGTTCAAATACTTAATATTAGCAGCCTGATTTCTAAGCTGTGAATACCTGCAGATCTCCCAGGCCCCCAAAGGTATTGGGAGTGTCTCCCTCCGGATGGGAAAGCAAACCTTCAAACCCTCCACTCCTCTGTGAAGTTTGGTACCTCAATCTGTCACCATGCTTCCAGTCTTGGGTTGAAAATGCAACCATTGAGGCTTTTACTTTAGGCGAAAACGGTTTCTCGTGGTTTCCCCTCACAAAACCCCACAATTTCACTTTGATTTCAAAGCTTTCTTTGTTGGCTGCTTCTTTTTTAACAAAAGGAAGCAACAATCTCAAGGTTGATCTATTCTAACCAGCAAACCAAGCTTTGTTTCCAGCAAGGGATGGAAGCACAGGCCGGAAGCAAGGCACCACCAAGGACGTTCTTCCTCTTCCTTACACTAAGGGCCCAACTGAGCCCCCAAATCGCTTTCAAAAACAGTAGGACTTCTGCTTTTGAGTCCCTTAAATGCTTATGAAGCTCTCACCCATAATATATCTATACATCAACAGATCACAATTCAAGGGCAGTGGAGAAAAAACGGCCAAAATGGCCTAGCTCCCATTGTCTCACGCTCACAATTTAAAAAGCCTCCTTTTAAAAACCTCTTTCTTCTGCAGTAGTGATGGGCCTGATCCGAGCAACGCAAATACACCTCCAGTCATTTGAGCTGAGAAGGAATAAAGATGCTCACCTCTTTGCAGAATCAGAGCATGCAGTCGTGGAAACACCAGCATCACAAATGTGAGAGTAAAAACCACACCTCCAGCATGTGCACTTTATTTCCTTCTTGTTTTTAAAAGCACAGTAACCTTATTAGGAGAGTTACCTTCTGTAGAGACATGGGACAATCTCTGATTATGCTCCCATCCCACTTTCCATTAAGTTTCCAGACGAAATGGCTTATACAAGCCCTTTGAGCTGTTCTTGCTTTATGACTCCACAATTTTAAGCAGTAGCGTGCAATATTCTGTAATAATGACAAACTGGAGGCATACAGGGCTCTCAGCACTAAAAGACTGCCAAGCTTTCACAGACACTATGTACGTCTCCATTCTGGAGGGGATTTTTCACTGTGTTCAATCCTGTAAATCTGAGCCTCCCGAAAAATCTCTCTCCAAACGGTCGTGCAGGAAACAGTGGCAAGCCGTGCTTAGAGAGAAGCTAACCCCAAGAGGAAGGTTTGCATGATTAGATCTGCTTTTCCCATCTACCGCTTCTGATCTAAATGCACCGAGAGCCAAATTAGCCCACTGTCAGCAGGTCACAAAGGTGGCATAAAGCCACCGCGAGCCCCCTTCCCCGCCTCCCTCCAGCCTGCGCGGCGCTCAGCGGCTCGGAGGAACCTGCCTTTGTAGCCAGGTACTAACAAGGCGGCAGCGGTAGTTCGGTACGGGCTGCAGACTGCAGCCATAACCCTGGGAAACGGTGCGCACTCCCTGCGCCGCCACCATCGGAGAAAGCCGAGGACGGGACGAGAAACCTCTGAGGAAGGATCAGGCCCCCGGACCGAGCCCAGCCTCCTGGTCGGCTCCGTTCCAAGGGCCGCCCTAGCTAAAAGCTCATTTTTCCTAGCAGCGCTCTTCACCCCTGGAACGGCACCGGGAGGAAGGGCAGTTTCACAGCGGCGGCAGTACTGCCGGTGAGGTCTGAGACCAGGTCTGGGCAAGCGGGAACAGCAAATCCTGCTTGCAATCAACTTCTCCAGTGGTGTTGAAACACTGGCTGGGGGGGCCTTGGGGGAGGCAGAGCGGGGAGGGGGAGAAGGTGGTGTCTATTACTCCTATTCGAGCAAGGAAGCTTTTCAGGGAGAGGGTTTGCAAAGACTGACGCAGCACTAAACTCCCTGAAAATAGCAGGGTGCAAGAGCCACGCAGAGAATTTGGACAGGAGGAGGACAAGACCGTGCAGCATTGACACGAAGCTGGCAGCAAAAACCGGGAGCACGCTCGGTCAGGCTACAGAGATACGGACGCTGCAGCAGAGAAGAAAAATGACTGGCCCAAGGCCACGCAGCAAGGCAGTGTCAGCTCTACGTGACTTTCAGTTCCCACGCTGGCACAGTGTAACTAAGGGATCCGCATTATGGCAAGCCCCAGACAGCTATATAGCAGAAGCCATGCCTTCCATTTTCTGCCACTTCAAAAAAAAAAAGGTTAATATTGGCTTCACAATAATATGATTTAATTTATGCCCATTCACATATGCACACAAATATATATATATATATATATTTTTTCTGAACTCCTATTTCTTGTCTTTCCAGATGCACTCAAGCATACCTTAAAGCCTTTCTGAGTAACCCGAAAAGGTTAAAGCTTCATAGGTGAAAGGAGAGCTGCAGTTCTCAGGCATTCACTTGATTCCAGGAGCTGGGGCTCTGAGTGAAACACTAAACTTCATTACATGCTGTCAGAGCACCAGAGCCAACGCCGCAGGACGCTGTGGATGGTCCCACCTGGAAATCGGCACCTTTACCGATAACTTTACGCTGGGAGATGCTGCAAGTGTTTCCTACAAGCTGTAAACCCACCCAACCCTGTAGAAAGTAAAGGCTGGTGACTGTAACAGGAGCAGGTATAAATAGCAGAAGTCTGTCATTTGGAGCAGTCACACTGGAGGAGACCTATCCAGGTAATCCATCTTTTACTCTGTTATACAATGACACAGTAATGGCCAGCCCTGAGGGACTTCCTTGAGGAAAACTCGACTGTTACTAAAATGGTAAGTTAATACCCACCAAGAACTCAGCCGCTGTTAGACCAAGGGACAGGCACAACAGGGAATAAAGTATTACCGTCACCATTCAAATATTTTTATTTATAAAAGCATAAATAAATAGACCTATCCTCAGGCTGCAAGACAGGAGGCTCAGATTAAAAGAAAAGAAAACCCTGCACACATCGATTCTTTCTTTACCATTTCTCCTAACAAATAGCTCAGCACAGCTGTGCTGACAGGTAGCTGGGGCCATTCAGTGGAGAAGGGCACATTGCCCGGACCTCGCCGAGACACAGAACACAAATCTGAGCTTAGACTCTGCCCTTTTGTGTTGATTAAAAAAAAAAAAAAGAAGAAGAAAGAAAGAAAGAAAGAAAAGTTATGTAGCTAATAATGGGCTCTATTGTGCCATCAATTTTTTAAGCTTTAATGATTTCAGGAGGAAGTTCAGCTTAACAATCAATAGTACAATACGGCCAGTAGTACTTGGAGGAAATTCAACGCACACAACCTGCTTCTCAAGACCTGTGATTAGGTCTGGCGTGAAGGGGAATTCGGTGGAAGGAGGTTCCTCTTGCTCGGGGCAGCGGGGTGCTCCCGGCCGCTGCCCGGGCCAGGCTGTCCCCCTGTCCCAGCCAGCTCCCTGTCCTATTTAGCTGGCGCAGTGCGAGCTCCCCCTCCTGTCTCGCCGTGCCACCTGTGCAGCCCGGGGACAGCCGCAGAGGTGTTAGGCCCTCTCCAAACAGCACGGGATGTGGCAAGCCACCCTCACTGCCTGGGGCTGCTGGCCACGGGCTCCCCCGCAGCCGGGCCGAGCACACCCCAGAGCTGTCGGGATGCTCACAGCCAGACTCCCGCCTCCCCGTGGCAAGCCTGAACAGCCCTCCGTGGTCACCGTGGCAAGGAGAAGCCACTGGGCTGCAAGGGCACGCGGGCATCCCACAAGGGTCCGTGCCCCAAGCAGCCTGCTAAGAGGGCAGGCGGCCCCTCTCCTGCTGGCAGAGCGGTCCACGGTGCCAAACCAGCCCACCAAACCTCCCTGCCCACTCCCAGTTTGCAGCCTCTGCTGAGGACCAGGTGTGAGCTCCCCCGAGACAGCTGTGTCTCTGAGACAAACAGCAGGCATGTGACCGGAGCCTGCACGCGTGCATGCACACAAGAGACGGGGATGCAAGCGAGCAGAGGCACCTTGGGCTCTCTCCTGCGCCCCTATCCCCAGCCTGGCTGGCTGGCACACGTGGCTGAGACGTACGGCATCGCACAGGCTCCGTGCTGCAGCAGGGGAAGCGGGACCTGGGCTTAGCCGGGAGGGATCCCGCACGTGGCGCTGAGCGAGCGTAAATGACTTCACGATGTGGGGCGAAGCTCATCAACATGGACAATGTCTCACCCTAGGTGCCACCCTAAAAGTATACAAGCATGCGCAAGACATGCACAGCAGCGATCCTTGGCCATGCTGGACACAAACAGGGGAGGAGACACAAGCTAGTAAATCTCATCCTGGACCCTGTAGTTTCAGATGCCACAACTGCCTCCGCTCACAGGTCTGCACAGGCGCAGATGGTAACTGGATGAATTAATGCAAGAAAAATCCATCGAGAACTTTCAAATACTGGGCAGCCCTGAGAGGCAAACTGTTGCAGTCTTTAGAAGAGTATTTTGGGGGAAAACCATACATGCTTACCCCATTCCTAAACTCCTTCCTCAGCATCCATCGACGGCCCCAATCAAAGGTGCTGGGCTGGCCAGATGCAGGCTCAGATTCAAGATGTCCCTATGTGCGCACCCCTCGCAGTCCCAGTTTAGCTTCCAGCAGGCTCCCAGTGCAAAGGACTTATTCCTCCTCCCGGTCCCTCATCGCACACGGAGGTCTGAAGACAAGCCTTTGCCAAAGGCAGGCAGGATTCACTGGCTCCATAATGATTTCAGGGAGACCACAGTAAGCAGAGCTTTCTGCAGGGAGATACCAGTGCCCAGGACTACTCACCTCTGCCCAGGAGAGATCAGTGGGTTCTGCTCAGCCTCCGGGTTTGGAGGGAAGAGGGGGCTGCAGCGGGGCTGAGCAGCCCCTTCCCTTCCCCATCCAACCCCTCACCTCCCTGCGCTGCAGAAAAGCTCCTCCTCACCCCACGGGGGCAAATTTGCCGCAGACAGAGACCTGCTTTCTCAAGCACCAGAAGCACATCTCCTCCAGCACCGGCTGGGACCCCCCATTCCCGGTCCAAACCTTGGGTTCAGCCCTCCTCACCCCACCCCCAGAGCGTGGAGCAGGATCTGGCCCGCATCCACACCAAAGCGCTGCCTCTCCCCAAAAGCCAAACTGGCCTCGCACACACCGTTCCCTGCCGGAGGCACGGGGAGTCGGGCAGTGCTTCAGCAGGTACCGAACAGGACCCCTGAGACGGTGAAAAAAGATGAGAAAAAGAAATGGGCTCATTCCTGGTGGCAATCTGCTGCAACAGACACCTCCTCATAAACATAAAATGGGAGGACATAAAGCAGGCAGGCTGTCATCTACAAGTAGTAAAAGACTATATCGTTAAGTTAGAGGTTGCACTGTGGCAGGCTATATTAACTACACTGTTCTCGTTCGGCATTACATTCACTTTAGAATAAGCAATCACATGAAGTCACACTGCCAGAAACTTCAGCGAAAGTTCTGTCTCAATAAAAAAAAAAAAAAAAACAATAATTATCATATAAAAAGAATTGAGCCATAAAGGTGACAAATAACAGACCTGAAAGCCAGAAGTGATCGCTACAGCCATCCAGCCTGCCTCTGCATAACACGGCCACGGACTTGCTCCCGCCTCGAGCCCCGTAACTCCCACCCAGGGAGAGCAGGGCTCTTTAGAAAGCCATCCAGTGACAGCTGGGAATGATGGAAAAGCAGCTGGATCCAGGGATATCTTGTGCTGCCAAGGTCAGCACCCCTCACTGTCAGAAATCTGCACCTTCTCTCTCGTTTGTCTGAGCCTAGCCCCTGGTTTCCTCGCTTGCCGCTTAATCTCAGGGAGAAGGCATTTGCCAACAGCGGAGGGTGTAACCATTTTTTCCACTAGCCAGGAGATGGACAGGATGACCTAGCACTCCTCTGCTACCTCGGTTATCTGTGATCCAGGGCACTGCAACACCTAGCTTTTTTTGGGCAGCAGCGGAGAAGCTTCACGTGAGAAATTTCCTGCTCTGCGCTCTGAGCCTTCAGCTTGTAATTCTTCCGTCTTTCTTTTTCATACCGCCACTTACACGAAACCACAAAAATCAGCCTAGCCTCAAAGGAAAAGAGATTATTTTCATTTTTTTCTTTGATTTCCAAATTTCTCAGCTTCTGCAGGAAGAGTCCGGAGCGTGCTCCAAAGGCTCAAGTTCAACCTCTCCACCAATAATAAACAAACCCACGAGGCTGACGCGTTCCTCGGGCTCCGCGGGACCGCGAGCCCGCTTCCCGCAGGCTGCTCGCCCGCGGGGCACGGTCCGCGCCTCCTGTCCCGTCCCTGCCTCCGCGCGGCGCGAACGCCTCCGGTCCGCGAGCTGTCGGGACGCTGCCGGGGAGGTGACGGTCCGTTCCCTCGCCGCGCCGGACCGGACGGCGGTACGGCTATATAAAAACGGCGAGTCCTGCGGGGAGGACCGCCGTTTGATGCCAGCTCTTCGCTAGCCGCCCCTTCCCACCCCTCCGCCAGCGCAGAAAGGGAGGGCACCTCGCTCATACTCACTCTTTTAGACGGTTTTAACCCGTTTCCACGCACGGAGCGAGGGGGTGGGGGGGTGGGCAGAGGGACGCGACCCACGGGCAGGCAGAGCGAGCGAAGATCTCCAGTCCTCGGCGGGGCCGTCCCGGCGACGCCGTCCTCACCGGCACCAGCACAAGCCTGGCAGATTTTATGGTTTTTATTTGCCCTCCCCTGCCCGTCTATGCGCGCTGCAAACAGGTGAAGCGAAAGCACTGCTTGCAGTCGGGGCAAATCTCAGCACGCCGGCTGGGGAATGGGGAGGGGAGGGGGGGCACGGCGTGTTGGGGGGGGGGGGACGGGTGTTTTTGGATAGGGAGAGAAAAGGGGGGGGGGAAGAAAGGAATAACTTACCGTCAAAAAATGACAAATAGTAAGAGGGGGGCACAAACGCTGTGCTCGGCCACGCGGAGGAAGGGAGCAGGCAAAGCGCTGCCGCGAGGGGAAGCATGGCCCTCGCCGACGGGACGGGACGGGGGGTATCGGGGGGCGGCGGCGGGGGGGGGGGGTCGGGGCAGCGGCAGCGCCGCGCACGTCGGGGCGGGCGGCGGCCGCAGCCACCTGCGCGCCGGGAGCCGCCGCCTCACGGCAGCCCGTGGCGCGGCGCGGCGCGGAGCCCGCGGCGGCACTGACCTGCGGAGCGGCGCGCGGCTCCCGGCGGCTCCCCGGCGGCTCGGGGCGGTGGGACGGCGGCGTGCGAAGGGCCCGGATGTCGGTAGCCCGCTCCCTCCCCTCCCCTCCGCGCGGCGTGGCGCGGCTGCCCCCCCCCCCCCACCTTACCCCTCACTACCACCACCACCCGCAACCCGGGGCGGCCCCACCCCCGCGGGGCGGCCCCTCCCTGCCGCTGCCGCCGCGCCGGGGCAGCCCCGTCACGGACCGCCGCGGGGAGGGGAGGAGAAGGGTTGGAGGTGGGGGGGGGGGGGAGCCGCCGTCGCCGCCCGCCCCGTCGGGGCGCCGCGCGGTGCCACGTGGGACCTGGCCGTTGGGGCGGGGAGGGAGGGGGGGGAACACCGCCCCTCCCCCCCCCACCACCCACCCACCCACCCACCCCGCGCGGCAGCGGCGGCGGCAGCTTGACAGGTCCACGCGACCAAACAAACCGCGGCGGACGGGCGTGCGGCGGAGCCAATGGGCGCGGCGGGCCGCCTCCAGGGGGCGGGGCGCTGCCGGCGGCGGGGCGGGGCCCGGCGGCCGCCTCAGGCAGGGGCGCGCGGGGCGGCCGGCCGTTACAGCGGCGTCTAACGGCCGCTTTGCCCCCTGCCCAGGGAGGGGAGGGGGGGGGGAAGCGGGCAGTGAGGAACCGCCAGCGCCGGGGGCGGCGTCGCGCCGCGGCCAAGCGCCCGGCGGAGGGACACGGCTTTGAAGAGCCGGCCGGCTCTCCCCTGCGTCCGGGCACGGTGCCGCGAGCAGCTGCCTAGCGCGGAGATACTGCTCCGCCGGAGAAAATCGGGAGAGCCGGCAGGTCCTAGACCGTTAGACAGTGCCAGCCAAATAAACCCTTAAACGGGGAAAAAAAAAACCCAACAGAGGGAGCCCCCGCTGCCCGGGTTACCCTCGTGGGGGTCGAGCGGCTCTGGATCCTCTCGGGGCCCCCGCGCTTCTGCCCCCTGCGTGATACCTGCTTTCTCCGTTTGAAGTTTTTCTTGGGAGAAAAAACTTCCTGAAAGGATCAGTTCCCATTTCACATGGATCACATGTTTAAGGTGGTACCGGCCCTGGGTTTTCTTAGGTTTGACTGCTGTCATCCCTGAAGCCAGCCGGACAAAAGCGGCTCCTCAGCCTCTCCAGGGCTCAGCTGTGGCAGAAGGAAACCTGACTTTCGCAGAAGATAGGCAAAGAACGCGTATAAACCCGAGTTACTGCGGGCAATTAGAATAGTAATAACCCTCCTTTATGTGTTCGATCACGCTGGTCCCAATATTTGCATGTTTCTGTTCCAAAGGAAGAGCTGTAGAGGTCCTGACAGGACCCGTCTGATGGTTTTATTTTGGGGGCTGTTGCTCTTGTGGGGAAGGGGGAGGGTTTTTTTAACATCAAACCTGGCCAAAATCACAATCTGGTTTAATTTCATCTGATAGCCTACCCTGTCATCAGTTTCCTCCCTCCCCATCCTTTCCCACCGGGTCCCAGCGTGCATGTGGAGTCATGGAAGAACATACTCAGCTTAAACTCTAAGCTTTGGAGACAATCTTCACCCTCAATACCAGTTACTTCGGCAGTGGAGAGGGGTGTCCTTCACATGTACATTTAGGACATTTCCAGGATATTTACATGCTATTTTCCAGCATTTCTGTTTCACGGCATAAACCTTCATCAAGAAAACACAAATCCAGGCTATTGCTTTGGGGTATATAGTTCTGAAATCCATCTGTCTCAGGTACAGTGATGCTCTGATCCAATCTGGATGCTGCTCTAAGGCTGATTATGGCCACTGTTAACTGCTGATCCAACTGGAATTTGACCCTGAATGCATTATTTAATCAAAACTCCCATTGTTTTCCATGGAAATCCTCCATTGCTCGTGCATTCTTGGATCTGAAAGGAAGGTCTAAATTAGAAAGAATAGGAGCAGCTGCTGCGACTTTTCTCCACTGATGCAGGAATGTGTGTTCCTGACAGAAAAGCGGGGCAGAATTTTGGGGTACCAGCCAAAGAACTGCAAAAGGCCGTCACACAATAAACTATGCTCCAAGTCCTCTAGGCCACGTGGTTTTGGAGAGGAGGGGTGCAGGGGGTTCACAGCTGTGAAGGACCAACAGCCCTTTTCCTTGCAGAGATCAGCCCAGCTGCAGAAGCTGTGTTAGCCCTCAGGCTGAAGTACGGGTTGTGGCAGTGAGGCTCCGCAGCCTGCCAGCAGAGAATCCCCTCTGGCCCCTACAGGAAAAAAAAAAAAAAAAAACTTCATCCTGTTGTCTAGATCCAGGTTTAGCACCTGATTATTTTTAAAATAACAAGCTTGTGTAAAACATACTTGACAGGAACAACGTGATGCTACCTCCTGATCTCCCTGGTACATGTCCTGCCTTCAAAATGCGGTAAGATCACACTGGCTTCCCAAGCATTCAAACTCACCGCAGCAAAAGCATCTTCAAGAGAGTGTGTGACACGGGACAGACATGTGCTAACAACTCCTGCACGCCTTCGTCTAGTGAACACTCACCAGCATGGCGGACAAGATGCTACGAGGGATGGCAACTGTAGACGAGACATGTCACGAGGCAGAAAGTGCTACCGCAAAGAGAAATGCTGGGGGTGCTGGGCAGAGACTGGTACCAACAGAGAAGGGAGTGAGTAGGGAAGGACTCTCTTCACCTTCCTGGATCATTCCCCAGGGAATCTTTATCTTCCTCCATTATGGCAAGATAAAGCCAAGAAATACATGTCCCTCCTGCTGCCTCTGGGGCTGGGAGAGCTCTGTCGGGTGTTTAGGAGCAGTTGTATCCACTTGTGATTGTTTTCTTCTGATTCTTTTCTTCTTCTTTCTGTCTGGCACAGACAAACTCAAGATGGGACTGAACCAGAGAAGATTTTGGCTTGAGATTAAACACAGAGACACAGCTCTTCCTGCTCTACTTCCTCTGCATCTAGTTGTGTCAGGACTCTGAGGACACTCGTTGGCCTTAATTGCCCTGACCAACTTCACCTCCACCCACCCATCCTCTGCTCATTGGTCTAGGGTCTCCACTTTATATCAAGCCTGGGCACCCAGGCTTCGCCTGAGCTGTTTTCTAGGGGTGTCTATGTTCAGTCCTGCTTGTTGTGCTGCATCTTGAAAGGATCTCAGACCTACATTGTAGCCTTGTTTCCAGTCCTGTCTCTGGCCCAGTCTCCTGCTGCTTCTGCCCAAACTTCCTGGGTGGACCCCTGGACCTGACTCATCCCCTCACCTTGCCTGGGACTGCTGAAAGGTCCAGTAACCAGCCCTTGGTCCTGCTGACCCTCCTCAGATCCTGTGGGACTGCATGCTGGTCAGTGAGGGCACTGCCTGTGCTGTGGTCACTCCTTGGCAGGAGGGAGCACCAAACTTGACAGCACCATCGCACCAGGGAGCCTCTTTGCATGAGCACCCTGGTCTTACTGAGTATGCCTTGCTTCTGGACCACCCTCCCTACGTCACTCGCCAAGGTATGTCATGCACCTCTTGCAGCTGTTGGCTATGTGAAGACTTTGGCGTGTCGCTTACAGGATCTGGAAGACCTGGTCGTCCCTGCTTTACTGCCGTATCTGTTCCTCTTCCTACTTCTGCAGAGGTTTGGCCAACTTGGATATGCTGAGAGCCTTTCCCAGAAGGCTCTGCCATGCCAGGTTTAGCCCTCCTGAGCAGATGGGGAAAGAGAACAGTAACTCAGCTTCATTACAGAGGGCTAAACTCTGACTGGCTTTTGCCCATAATGTGATTGAGAGCATGGGAATTGGCAGAAGAGGCAGGGAGCTACCTCATCTTCATACACATAATCAATAGCAAATAATTACTTAAAGTGAAGTGGTTGATGGTGTTTTTGTAGGGCAAGACATGCCCTGCATTTTCAGTCTTTCATTCATACTGTTTAACATGCCATGAGGTGGAGCTCAGTGAGTGACTCACATTGTAAAAGCTCTCTGGTAGCTCCTAGCGCTACCTCTCAGCAAGTGTGTCATGGTTGCTTCAGCAAGTCCCAATCCGTTCTCCATCCTGGCTCTGTAAGCCTTTACAGCCCTGGTGGGGGAATCCCTGAGCCCAGACCTTGCAGGGATGGCATCAAAGCATGTGTGCTGCTTTTCTCTGGGTCCAGACATTTGCACAGTCTGGATGGATCCAGCCTGTGTGAGGCAGAGTGTAAGACAGTTCAGTCCACCTGCAGAGATCCCATGTGGATGCCAGAGCCAAACAAACATCCAGCAGCATGGACAGGAACCCTACAGCTCATGGAGCTCAAGGTTTTTAGGCCCTCTTTACAACCCACTCTGTCTGCCAAGGGAGATGAACCTAATTTCTTTGGTCATATTTATGCGAGGGTCTGGCTTTTCCTGTTTGAAGGCAGTGGCACACAGAGAGTATCTCCTCTAAATTTACCCTGCAACATCCATCACAGATACACATCAGTGCTTCTGAAGTGTTGGCCTTTTTAAATGCAGTATGCTGCCTGTTTGAGTGCTCCTGCTGAAGTGAAGGATTCTGCCAAGAAATCTAATGGTCCTTCTCTTATCGTTGTAACATTATTTGCTTTACTCCAATAACTTCGTAATTGATTTTGGTTTGGAGCTACCTGTTCAACAAGTGACAAAGCTGAATATGATTTTTTTTTCTTTGTCCTTTATTTATATATTAAGGATGCAGGAAGAGCTCCTTCATGGATAGCTCCTGTTTTCCCCGTGCAGTGGTCTGACAGCAGTCTAACTCTGCTCACCTCTCTGGAGCAATCCCAGATTTCCTGCCAGTTTTGGGTTGGGGCGGGTGTCAGAGCAAGGCCTTGGAGAAGAGGTGAGAACTGAGGGTCACTGGTACCAGCCTGCTTTTGCCGAGAGAGGAGAGGAACATGGAGGAAGGACAGGAACTGGCTTGGGGCCCGTGTGCTCTAGAGTAAGCAGTGGTCTAAACTACTCCGAGTTTGCACTGAGAAGGATTTGGAAGCACTCACAAGTTGACCCACATCCTGGACTGCTTCTCCGTGGTTAATTACTGGCCCCCAGCACAGACCCCTTGGCTCTTCTAGCTAAGTCTCCCATCTCAAGCCCTCCCCGTCCACAGGCAGCCTCAAACACTCAGTCTCACAACTATGGCTCTGGTCCCCTCACTATACCACGATACTTAACGCCTAGCAGACCTCAGCCCGGTATGCGGAAGTAAAACTTGGTTGGGGCTAAGATGTGTTCAGTGCCATACTATGCCCTCCATCTGGCATAGCCTTAGCCCTGGCTCCCAGAACTGGAATATGTCTCACACAGTGAGTGGTAGAGCTGGGATAGTCAAGCTGGTGGACAGACTATAGTACAAGTCCCATAAAGATATACAAGCTCAAGCCTGAAGCAGTCTGGCTTTGCCTGGGCAAGCTACCCTAATGATGATTATCCCAAGGTAATATCAAGACTGCATCATGGCCAGCTGACTAAATGTCTCTGCATCCATCTGCAGTAAGAGACCCCCCGTGTTGTATCAGGTCTCCTTTCCCTTTTCCTCATCTCTCAAATGAAGTAGCAATTTTTGCCTCCAACAATGTTTAGCCCAACAATCCTGCGTTTTCAGTGTGCGATTCAAAGGCTGCGTTAGTATTGATGATAATAAAGTGTCCTTGGAGAGGCAGGAAGGCAGCCATGGGTGTAACATTGGCTTCACTGAAGCCAGTGACAAATCGGATTTCAGATCCGTGCACCAACTGTTCTGATGTATCACTGAAATGTCACAGGGCAGTGAGGGATCTATCCTGATACGTGCAGGGGGAGAACCTAAGCAGGAGAAGCCATGCGATCCCACTTGTGAAACTGCCTGGAAGTGGGGGGGAACCTTGCGTCCATCCTTGCTAAAAGTGGCTTCAGTGACAAAATGCCAGTTGAGCTCAACAGGAGTGTGAAGGGTTATGGACACATGTGCCGTGACAGGCGGTCCTGGGCACGGCTGAGCTCGTTGCTGCGGAGGCCAGCCAACAGTGCTGACCTGATGTAACTGGGAGCAGAATCTGTCACTGGATGCTTAACTTAAAATGGCCCAGGGACTGAACAGATGGCTTCTCTTTATTTGCATGCTACTTGGATTTGTGAGTCAAGCAGAAGAATAACTTAATTTTTGACATTTTGCTTCTCCTCAGAGCCCAGCACAATTTATGTTATACTGGCATTTGTGTGAGGCATGTTGCTTTAGGCACAAAACCCGTCCTGGCTTTAACCCTAAAAGGAGCCAAATAGGCAGGAACCGTATTTCTCTCTAGCTCTTTTGTAGGCTCTGCCAAGGGATATCACACTTACACAATTACCAAAGAATCAGGAGAAAACAGTCATTTGGGGCTTGTGGAAGGAAGGGGCAGGCTTGGAGTTAAACTAGGCTGGAAAATATGCCGTTTGTAGGCCTGAAATGAGAGACTGTTTGTGGACAAGGTTTACCTATGATTAAAAATACCCTCCAAGGCCTGCGTAGTTAGTCTTGAGCAGAGGAGATAAATTTAGTAGAGCCCTGTTCCTGCTGACATAAACGTAAGTGAAAATAATACATGGCTGGGGCGCAACTTCTGCAAGCCAATTAAAAGCCTGGCTGATAGCACCCAAGGTGACAGTTGCCATGACTAGTATGTCCGTGTGCCACCCCTTCCAGGGAGGAAAACCCCAGATCCTGCTTAGCTGTACATCGTAATTCCTATACCTGCAACAGCTAAGGGTGATTCTCTGAGTGTCTGAGCCATAGGAGTTTGTCCTCCTGGCTGTATTAGCTGTGCCTGCTGTCCCCAGGACATGGGGATATGACCCATATGTCACAGGACAGGAGAATAAAGTGCATCTTATGGCCCAACTGTAACCTGTGGGAGTTAACCTGAGCAAGGACTTCACACTTTGGCCAGTGTAGACATCAGTATTTTCCGAAGGCTGTATTTGAAATACTTGCTGCAAAGACTTGCTCCTAGTTTCCCAGTGGTCAAAGTGCGGTTCTCCTTCGCTCATAATTTTAAGTCGAGTATCAGGCACACTTAGGGAAACTAGTTTGTGAATGGAATTTAAAGCAGGCGGAGCCGGGAAATCTGTGCTCCTGACAGTAGGAGGAAGCTGTGGCTCCGATCTGTTTTCCAGGTAGTTTTCCATGTCGCTTGCGTTCACTGTGATCCCCCTCTTGTGGCTAGTCCAACTCGTGCAAATTCCCCTGCCTGGGTCTGCCAAGGCTCCGTTGCGTTAGGTTCTTTCCTCAGTGCAGCTGGAATAATGGTGACTTTATATGTAACTACCCTTCAGCTGAGCTGCTGTGAGGGTCCCAGGGTGTAAGACAACCAAAATAATGAGATAAAGTGCATTGGCTTAAACCTCTCGTACTGACTGTTACCTCGGCATCACAAGTTACCACCTGTTTTGTAGATGTGACCTTGTGTAAACTCTTAACATGCTCCAGCTGTGAAGTAAAACATGTGGTTTAAACCACCTTCGTGGCAAGTTAAGCTGACACGTTTTCCTTCACCACATGGGCAGGCTAAGAGCACAAACACGAACAATTTAGCAGCCCAGATTACGGGCCATAATGTGTTACGTTACAATAACTTGGTCTCATCTGATCTATCTTATGTTTGAGCCCTTGAGATTTGGACCAAGCCGTGAGTGAATAAAACAGGCCTAGAGCACATAGCGATTGCCGTATTGCTTGGGTGTGGACAGGTTTTTAGCTGCCCCCTACCTGACCCTCTCTACGTTCCCTGTGGAGTAAAAAGTGCATTGCAATTCTGGTTGCACTAAGCTTATCATTTTGAAAATGAGACTGAGTGTTCACATAAAGGTCCTTAGGTTGGGAACCGCGGCACCTGGAATCTGATTCTGTTGGGCTAGCCCATCGCTTTACCAGTGTCTTCAGGGAGGCCTGGATTTTTGCAGATTGAATCCTACAGCTGGCTGTCAAATGGCCATTCAGGGACAGGTCCTGCTATTCATTCTCCTTCCGCCTCTGTTTTTTTTTTTTTTATTATTTTTTTTGGTACTGCAAGGAGAAGGGACGGGCAGGCTGTGATCCCTGTCCTCTTTAGGAGCCATACATGTGTTCAGAATCAGGCTCTTGGTATCCAGCACTGAGACCTCCTTGAATCTCCTTGTAACTTTTCACCTACTGTTTTTGTTTTCAGAAACAAAACGACTGATGTTGAAATAGCCTGGCATACGGGAACACCATTTGTTAGACACGACACAAGCATACCATGGCGCTTAATTGTTTTCTTTATAATTCTCACTGGGTGAGACTCGCCACAGCACAGGGCCTGCACAAGAGCCCATCCACAGCTGAAACCCTGTGTGTAGCCCAAGGGCTGGTGTGGTTAGCAGCAGCGGGACTGCGCTTCACAGCGAGAGTAAAGAAGATGCACTCCCCCTCGTGGCTATGCTCTCCCTCCCGATTCCTGGAGCAGATGACCAGGGTCCCTAAAGCTCCATCATGTTTACAGGGCAAATCCATGGCTGGTGCAAGTCCCCTGCACACCCAGAGTTATCAGCACAGCAGAGTCCATCACTTAAGGCTCTGGTAATTCTGCTTACAGTTTTGCCAGACTTTAATTGTTTGGGCTCAAATTTTTCCATGCCAGATGTCTGCCTCAGGCTAAAGTTCTCTGGAAAGTTTCGGCCAAACTATTTTCCTCATTTCCAAGAATGAGGAGAAAGCACAGTATTTTGCCCAGATTTTGAAATGAAATAATTCCGTGAAACTATTGTGAGAGAAAAGCCTCCGGTTATTGAAGCAACAGCATGAAAACTGGCCCTGCAGTCAAAAAGTGCCATTTGCCACTTCCAGGAAAGTTTGTTTAACTTTGTATTAGTTAGAAGCTCTGCAAATCATGGTTTGCATGTGCTCAACAGATCTGGTCACAGATTAGCAACTGTGCTCTCTGAAGACTATTTGCAACAGGCACACTCTAGCTCAGGCCTGCAAAGGAAGGCCAGAGCATGAAATGGCTCCTTCCAACCCTGGAAACAAGAGCTGGGGACGTGAGGCAAGCTGGGGGCAGCAGAGAGGTTCAGAGGTGAGTGTGGGGGGTGCTGAGCCGGGGGCAGAAATGGGTAGGTGCTGTCAGGGATCTGTGAATGGGAAAGCACAAGAAGTTAAGAGAAGCTCCTGTGAGAGGTGCCAGACCAGGCGTCCTCTCCCTGCTCCTGCAGAAACACTTCCCCTTGCTGGCAGAGGCAAGAAGGGCAGATGGCCTCAGCGCTGCCTCTCGGATCTCCTCTGGAGCTAGGGAACCTTCCTATGCAGGAGGAGTCTCTCCTTGTAGCTGCTGTTTGGAGGCTTTACCAAAAAGCAACCCCACTTTCCCAGCAACCCTGCCCGTTTACCTGCCTTACAGGGCGGTAGTAAGAGGTTGAAAGTTTGGCTGCTTTGCCGTCATCGCAGGGGCAATTACTGAGGGAAAGCGGGGGTGCTCCAGAAGCCTGTGTGGGTGACTTCCAGCTGGCATGACTTGATGTGGCTGCAGCAGAGATGAGCTGACTGATCCTGGGCCTTGCTGCGTCCCCGGGAACGTTTGCCGTTTGGCAGCCAGCAGTGCAGCATTATATGCAGAGATGCAGGCAGGTTGGCTGCTGTGGTGCTCCATGCTGCTCCTCCTGGCACCCCCGCCTCCAACATGTAAAGTTTGCACTGGATGTCGGGACACTGCCCCACAGCGTGCCCTGTGGACTGGCACGCAGATAGCATCAGACTCTCTCTTGTCCTGGCAAGAAGATTGTCTTCCTTTATAATGCTGAAAAGCGGATGCCAAAAATGCACTTTTGCCATCCAGTGGAGGCAAGGTGGTTAAGAGTGGAGGTGTTGACATGAACTGCCTTTGGGGGTAATGGCACAGAGAAGCATCCCCGGTTCAAGAGGCTGTCTGAGTTTAGCAATAGTCTCCTGTTCCCAGGCTCGGGGCCAGGGTAGATTGGCTGCAATGTTCTTTGGGAATGAAGATTTTTGCCTCCAGGAGAAAAAGAGCTTAGCACAACTCTGCCGAGAGTCTCTCTTAAGCTCATCCACTGGCACCAGTTCCTCAGATGGGCTTGTTACTGGCCTTCCTGGGATATAGCAAAAGCTGCTGTTAGCAGGTGCAGTCAAGAAATACCAATGTGGGGACACAAAGGGGTAGAGAGGTCAGAGGAATTCATGGATCTAGATTTGCCTGTGCAGAGAAAGTAGCTTGAGATAACTGAAGTATCATCTGTCTGATGATAGGGAGGGGAGGAAGGCAGAGAATAGGATGACTACTCTCTTCACGCTCCGTGTTTTGCAAATGCAAGCCCAGGTTCCCCCCACACGCCAAGTATTTTAATGCACAGCATGGTACCTGGGAACAGAGTACAAAGAGCCTCAGCCCCACACCCTGCCCAGCCCTTGCTGTCCTGGACACATCCCAGCCCCTAGGTCTGGGTGCTGGATGGGGCTGGAGCCAGGTGAGGTGTGTGCTAGCTGGCAGATCCTGGGGGATTCTTTGCTGGCTCCATCCAGCTGCTTTGTCCAGGAGTCTTTCTTCAGGTTCCACACCCGTGTTTGCTCTGCGAGGTGAAGAGTAAACTGGAACAGGCACAGCCACTGGAGTCTCATGCCCCACATGGATGCCATCCTCACAGGCTCACGGGCCTCTGTTCAGTCACCTAAAGCAGGGGCTCTAGTGTTAGCTGAGATGTTTGAGGACATTTCTAGTCTTGCTTCCTGCTGCCACTGCAGGAGGGCACAGCTCTCCTCTGATGCCTGTGTCATGCCCCCCAGGCTCAGTCTCAGTACCTAGAGCATGTCAGGTGCCATTGGAGACTTATGTTTAGACAACTGAGTTGAGCCCTTGGTGTTCACACTGCATGCAGGCTGTCCTGAGACATGCTGTTCCTGCTGCTTGGTTGTGCTGTAACTTGCTTGGGTTCTCCCGGGCTCTGCTCAGGCAGACTGTCCAGATGAGTGCACCAGTCTGTGGGAAGGGGGTGGGTGAGTTCAGCTGCCCCATCCCAGGGAGCTCCAGAGCTTTGCCAGGGCGGACCCTGGCCTTGTGATCCGGTTCAGTGAGTTGCCTAGCCCGTATCTCCTCTCCTGACCTCAACCCCTCTTGAGCGCGGATCAGACATTCCCATATCCAACTTGAGATGCAGTGAGCCAGCAGGATGGGCACCAAAAAAAGTTCATTTTTAATAGTTTTTACGTAAAGCAGTTTCTTTTATGTTTAAATTACATACACTTTTAAAAATTAAGGATGACAGTATCTTGCAAGTCCTAGGCTTACAGTCTATTAAATTTCTTTAAATGAATTACCAAATGTGTAAATGTTGCCAGACCAGTGGAGTTGTTGCAGTCAGTGGCTAAGCTCATGGGGCCCTGGTTTGCTGAGGCACTAATGCAGCTTTTGACAGAAGCTCACTTTTCTGCAGATGCAGGGAGAATATTTACTTCATTTCCATTTACTTGACTAGCTCAGCTCAGTGACTTCTCCATCCAGAACTATGAAGAGAATTAGCAATTGAAAAGAGCAACAAAGTGTGTTTTAATCCTCCAGGAGTAAAAATGAGGCGTGACAAACCACTAATTTTAAAATCTTGTTTCTGGTCACTATGTCCACCAGTCAAGTCAGATCACTAACAACAAAGAGGACTTTCTTTGTTTAAATTGGCTTTAAACAAACTGACGTTTCCCTTTCTATTTATCCAGCCCATTTAAGCTACAACACTGAGAGCTCTGGCAGAGAGCAACGCATGTCCACGCTATTAAACTTGCTCATCTTTCAAACAGGATGGCCTTCCCCAAACTGCTTACTGGGGTGCTGGCAGCTCTCGGACTGAGCCAGATGTTTGGTACAGTACTGCTTGGCCATGGTCAACACGGTGCCGTTCTAACAAGTTTCAGCTAGATCAAGTTGCCGTCTTCCTTGGCATTATTTACTAGCATATGCATATCCTTAAAGTAGTTTAATTAAACTCATTAATAACTGATTTGCTTCTCTACCTTTTAGTAAAATTCCACTAAATTCCAGTAAATTCTATGACTTGGTGCAAGCAATGAGTAAATAAGCGTGCAACATCCATTGTTCTTTAATGTAAAACATCTACGCATTATGAATCTGAAAAATGAGTATTTTTATACTCGTGACTATCCATACTATGTGTATACTGTATGGCCATCTATTTCTGTTCTAGAGTCAAAGCAAATTAGAGTTTGGAGGGTCCTCAAGGGTTTAGCTCATCCATTCCCTACGTCCAAGGCAAGGTTAGCAGTGATTTCCAGACCATTTTTTATCTTGCATGGTGCTACTGATCTCCAGGGATAGATATTCCACTATTTGCATTTTGCTGGAATATCCTCCTATTAGCAAAAGTTTAGCAAAGTGCTATATTTGGTTGGAAGTCAACATATTTTTATAGTTACTAGTAATTGTTCTAAGGAAAAAAAAAAAAAGAACTCCGCAAAACAAGATTAAAAATAATGATTTCAGACTTGACTACATTTGAAGATTTAGGTAATCTGATTTAAACTGTTCTTGGCGCCAGACTTGATGTTATTCCACATCCTATTTTCTTAGCCACAATCCCACTTTAAGGACTTCCAGGACGTGTCCCCACGCACTCGTGTTGGAATAACTGTGCTGTGCGGTAACCAGATCAGTAAACAGATCCAAGATAAAAACTGCCCCCTCCAAAAACCCTCACTATTTATTTTTAACTTCGATTAGTTCGCTGATCTGGCTTAGTGCCAGCACAACTGAAGAGCACATGGTGATGGAGTGAGCAGTCAGAGGATGGAGAGAGCAGAAATTCTTTGAGCTGGCATTGCTGCAGGGGAGAGTCCTTGCGAACCCTCCTGCTGCTGGCTCAATGTGGTGGCTTCGCTCAGCTTCCCCACTGAACACAGCAGGTTACCTGGCTTAACCAGTGAGCTGAAGTGGGTACAAACTGCCAGGGACGAGCCTGGGGTCTCCTGTCGTAAAATCATAATGAAGCATGTTGCTTTTCAAACACTTGTCTAATCCAATGGGAATAATTTGCGAAGGAATACTGACGGTACTTGCAGTTCAGTTCATTATCTTTATGATCCCGTCCCTAAAAACACTTAATGGCTTATAAACCTTAAGGAAATACAATCTCACAGGCAAATGTTTTGGCTGAGCACCTGCTTCAGTCCTGGAAAGAACTAGTCTTTTGTCTCTTTAATTGCCTTTTTGACCTTTTCAGAATACAATCTTTTACATTAGCCATAGGACAGCTGCACAGAGTCTTGTGAGGCTGAACCCCTGGCCACACATCCCATACAGATGATCATGCTGCACAGCTATCTTGATGCTAACCTTTCTGCAGATTCTGTTATTCATCTCAGAAGGGCTCTTTAAAAACCCCAAGGAAGAGCTCTGGCATTTCCAAAATGTCCACAGGGAAGCCCAGTGGCAATTTGGAAGAAATCCTACTTTTGTGATGCTGCTCTTCAGCCTGTGTCAATATGACTGCAGAGCCTCATTTATATACATGAAAATGTTTTAAATAGCATCCTGGCATCTCAGGGCAAGAGCTCCGCGTTTGTAGGTGACCCCAGTCTTGAGTGAGGCAGCCTGCGGGAGGCAAGCCGGGCTGCGTCTACACGATGAGGGAAGAGCTTCAGAGATCAGCGTAAGGTTGCCTCAGTCTGAGCTTGAGAGCTTGCAGCAAAGAGAGCAGGCAACTAAAATCTTGTGACCAGGTCTGGATGTTTGCCTAGTTGGTTATGTAGTCATGACGTGAGTGGATGCTCAGGTGAGTTACCTCAGCTGGCTGGGAGAAGATGATTAGAGCAGGGGCAACAAGTGACTAACAGGCTACATAGAGGTGCAGTCTTCCTTCCGGGGAGTCTATGCTAAGCTGTCTCTTGGAGATTAACATACAAGCTAGTCCTTTCTTACAAAATACTGCCACAGGGAAGTTATGTCTTCACTCAATAGCCCATGGATTAGAGCACCTATCTGGAAGTGCTTGAGCAGACCTTGAAGACCCTTTCCCATCTCGGAGGAGACAAACTACATGGCGAGTTATTCTCGAGTGGTGTTTGTTCAGCTTCTTCCTCCTCTGTTTTGTATAAAATAATTAACTGAGAGAGGGAGAGAGACAGAGAGAACATATGAGTTTATAGCTCATTGCTTAGGTTATTTATCTAGAAGAGGAAGACCCGGTCCCTGCTCGTAAGACTGTTTAAGTAAGTTAGACAGAAGTCTGTGCGTAGCTCCAGGGAGCCTGCCCAAGGACCTTCTTTGTGTCCAAAGGAAAGCAGAAAGTTGAACCAAGGCTAATGTGGAGAGATGAGCGTGGGCTTTCCAAGTCAACAGCGAGGTCTTTAATGTCATTGCCCAGGGATCAGTGAAGCCTGGAGACCACATATCCCAAATGCAGATCTAGGACCCTAAGACTTCATGGACTGAATGTCATCAACATGGCCAGGCATTGCTAAAGTACCTGCAACCTCAGTATCTAAATACAGCTGATAAAACTAAAAGGAACATTTTAGTTTCCCTTACTAAGACCCAGCAGAATATCCCCTCGAGACAGAAAAGTGGGGTGGTTTTCCTGGGACAAGACCTCCACACCCACATGGGCTCTAGCAGAAAGAAGCATCACCGCTGGTGGCTCTCTTTACCTGCCACTCCATGGCTATGCTGTCTGCTGCAGAAGCCAAGCTGGCGTTGTCTCTGTCCTCGTGAACAGCAACTTGAGATTCAGAGCAAAATCCAATGGTAGCTGGTAGAAAGAATCCCAGGGATTTCAACTGCCTGTGATCAGGTGAGGAATAAATGCAGCTCTATCCTGCAGGAGCTCTACATTTCTTGTTGTATTTCTGAATGGCCAAGCAAATGGCCAGAGAGTGGAAGGCATGTCACTAGCCCAACTTGGTTGGAACAGTTAATTCATTTTCTTCTAGATTACTAATGTCTGTTGATGGCAGATTCCCTTCTCAGGAATGAAGAGGTACCCTAATTCTTAGCCAGTTCCTGCATTTTTAGCGTGACAGGTCCTGGAGGAAAGGTTTGCCCTTATTATAAATATGATTTAGCTGGAGTTGCCTTCTGGCCTTCTATCAGTGATATGTCATTGCAGTGTGTGCCCTTAGATGATGGTGTGTTTAGAGAGCCTTTGTTCTTGTGTTTGGTGAACTGATCTCGATCTGAGAAAGTATCACTCACTGTCAGAATTAAAAAAACAGCCCGTGAAAAGAAAAGGAGCAGCCTTACTTCAAAGGGCTGTGGTTCTTTTCTTGTGGCCTCTGGTAACCTGCATACAGCTGAAAAACTTGTCTAACCCAATTCAATTTAAGGCCTCCTTCTTTCCCTCTAACAGACAAAGACGTAAAAACAATGAGTGCATTCAGGTGCAGAAGAGGGAGGGAAACCCAGAGACCCAGGCAGAGTTCCTGCCACACACACCCTGTTCCCACAGATAAGCACAAAGCCGGGAGGAGTGACACGTTATCTTGGGCAGAGCCAGCTACGTACTAGGTCTCCTTGAAGTGAATGGTGTGTGTGCAGAGATACTATCTTTTATTAGGCCAACTGGTAGAGTCAGAAAAACTAGACAAGCTTTCAGGCACGCAAGACCATCCTCAGGCCAGTGAAACAGCTGAGCCACCTGATGCCAGGAGGCACAGGAGCTGTCCGAAGAGGGACAGAGTGGGGAAAAAAATGTGGGCAGAGCTACCGGCCCAAGAAAATAGTTTGCTAGGACAACGGTGAATGAAGTGTTTGGCACGTCAGCTTGGCATGAAGGGTGTAGGTGATTCTTTTTTGACCAGCTCAGCTCCCGACTCGTCATGTGAGGTCATCTCTGAATGGCAGAGGGCCAAGGGTGGGACCAGTTTAAGCTGCTATGAAATGGTCCTTCAAGGTCATTGCCGGGCATTAGCAGGTGCCTGGGCTGGCGCCTGTAACCTTGGAGATTCTCCAAGGCGTGATAACATGCTCAGGAGAGTCATTTTTGTAGTAGAGGCACCAAATTATTCCCAAGCAGGGCTGACTGTAAGCAGATTGCCCTTTCTTCCAGCAGGAGCACAGCTTCATGCAGGGAAATTTCTGGTTTTCTTCCATTTCTATTTTTAAATGTACTTCCAGCTAAAACCCTTAGGAGTTTTTCTCTTCAGTGATGCATGTGGCTTCATTTCCTCAAGCTAATATTCATTCATTCTTTTCTCCCTCTCTTTTCTAAAAGTAATGTCTTAACATTTGCAAAATGAAAGTATTGTTTTTGCACTTTAGAAATGTGAACATGTCACTATAGCAATTATCTCTTAAACTTAACAAAACAGGCCTAATGCTGTTAAGCTTAATGGGAACTTTGTCACCTCTGAGCACTTTTCTCTTTATTAATGACTCATTGTAAAGCACATTATCGCTGGTGTCACTTTCTCAGTATTGCTTCACTGCAGTTAGATGTAGCATTACTGCACTGCATGCAGATCTCAGCTGGGGATCTGCCTGGTGCTGTACAAACAGGTCTGGACATTTTCTGTTGTACACGGATAAAAAGATACAATCAGGAGACCAACAAAACCAGCCAGTGGACAGCAGCAACTAGATGAGCGTTGGGAATTTTCTGGATGATTGTACCAATTGCCACATGCTTGAGAGGGTTAGGTGCCTGGTTCAAACCTAGCCAGGCACAGACTGATGTATGTCCTAAGTGGTTTGGGTCTGGAGATAATACAGTTGGTGTTCACGGAGAAAAAGGCTGAGGGGCAACACTGACATGGAAACTGAACTTCTCCCTAGAGTTTTAAGGTGGCTCTTCAAATCTGATTGCTTGGATGCCGTGCAAAAGTCTGCACTGCCCCTGAATACCTGTCCTTTGCGACCTAGTGTGTATGCACTAGGGAGGCACTCCACACTGTTATCAGCGCAAACACACAGCATGAGTAAATACACTGAGTGAGAAAACATATAGTCTGGACCAAGCCGGTACTTTTCATCACCCATAAATCACCGTGTACAAAAAGCCCCACAAATTTGTTTTGTATGGGCTAGAAATTAATTTCTCTCAAGTCATCCCCAGTTACCCAGTTAGGCCTCTTTAACCGACAAATCCACCAAACATGCCAGTAAGTAATTTTATCATCAGTGCTTACAGGCACAGTTTAAGCTTGCAGAAATCCATGAGGCTGTCCAGGGACACAGCCCCTGAGTCATTTTAAGCGAGCACATCTCTGAGAGTCAAAAGGATTGAGAGTCAAGATACACAAGTTCCCATTCACTAGCTGAGCTGTAATTTCCATGTATAAGCTCTACACCTATAGTTCTCCTGTCGGTGGCCACTAGTTAGTAGGCTGAATTCCCTGACGCTTATTGTGGGCTTATTTCATGCATGAGGACAGTTACTGCTGCTCAGGGGGGTAGGGTATCATTGAACCACTCTACTTAGCTATATCTCAGCTCTTGGCTTCCTTATTTTAAATGTAGTTACACTATGTGTCTCTGCATATGATACCTTGCTCACAAACAGAGTGGGCAGGCAGTACTGCCCAGGGCATTGTTTTTCCAGGCTCTGCCCTTCCTTTTGTTCCTGTTTAAATGGTAATTGCAACAGCAGGGATGGGAGCACCTACACCCCCTGACCACCCCAGCTGCACACTGTGCTGTGTCCAGCCCTGTTTGTCACCAGGAAAGACTGGAGAAGTAGGTAAGGGAAGCAATTCTCTTTTCAGATGGCACCCTGAGCAAGAGTGAGGAGGGTGATGCATGGCTTCCTCTGTCTTGGTAAGGGGTGATGACAGTCCTTGTGTCTGTCACCTGAAGGTTTCCACTGAGTCCTGATAGCCTAAAGTGTCACTCATGTAATTAGTATCACGAGGCACTTCCAGAATTGCCAGGGTGGCAAGGCCTCTCCCTGGAAGGTCCCTACTTACTACTCCCAGCTCTCACACTCCTGAAGGATGTGGCTGGTCCCTCAGCAAATCCGCCTGCCAAGATATTGCAGTCTAGTAGCAAAGAGATTTGGAAAGTATGCAGGAGAGGCTTATTCTGGCATTCATCTCAGCAAGGCTTCAAAGACGTGAGCATCAGCATGTACAACTCAGAAGTCTTTGAGCAGATCCCACCAGCAGAGCACATTAGAGTCTCTCAAACCCAGCATGCACATCCTGGGCCAGCGTGTAGGACAGGCAGTATATCATTTGTTTCTCACTGAGCCTTTACCCAAGGTCCAAAGATGACTCTTGGATCCTTTTGCCCAGTTCAATTCCACGCCTGCTGCTCTACTGTAGCCTTGTGATTCCTAAGCTATATATCACAGCACATTTATTCTGACACCCTGTGAGCGTGCAGGTTAGTGCTGGCCTGCCAGGCTCAGCAAAGGCTTCTAAATATATTAGTGAAGGAGAAAGATCTGGGATGGGTTCCAATTTTAACCAAGGTCACATTGGCAAGTGCTGGTGTGCAGTGCAATGCAAAGATATTGTACAGAGCATCATTCATGGGAGCCGTATTCCAGGTGCATACAACATTTCTGTAGTGCAACAGAAAGAAGTAGAAAAGGAAGATGGAAAAAAGAAGCCTGGGAGGTCTAAAGTTTTGCTGTAGATATGCTGTGTGGCTAAGGATCTCTGTAGCTCAGTATGTTTTTCTGCAAAAAAGTGTGGCTTACCTGCCTACTATACTCAGACATAACGATTGTCAAAGCACTCAGACCTTTGGGCCTTTGGACTCATCCTAGCAGACAGTTTTCCCATTAGGAGGCAGCCAAATGCTCCAGGGAAACACACACTGCTGGAAACAGCAACTGCATTCCAGATTTACCAAGGCCGTTTGATGATACATCCTAAGAACAACTCTGCTAGCCACAAGAAAGGATTTGGAAAATGTAGACAAGGCCAAGGACTCAAGGTAAGACACATCACAGGCGAAGATTTAAAATCCCCCTCTGGCAGAATACATATGTGACTATCTCCATGGGAAACGGAAGAGACCTGGGCTTTTTATCGCTGCTCTGGGCTGGAGAAGGAGGCTCAGCAGCGGTTGGCTGTGGAGGCCCAGCCGTAGCAAAAGGAGAGAGGAATGAAGAGGAGATGCATGCATCTGAGACAGGAAAGAAAAGAGGCAAGCTGCTCCAGCAGAGGACAAGGTTCAGCAGTGAGATCCCAGCTGAGGACCCCAGCAAAAGGCAGAGGCAAATCCATGGAGATTTTACTCCTGTCAGCTTTCAGCAGGGTATAGAGGCCCCTTTGCCTGTGGCAACTTCCCGTTTCTGCAGCAACGCAGTGGAGATCCCTGCTGTTCCCTAGAGAACAGGCAAAGGGCAAAGTCTGTGGGAAAAAGGAGTGGATTGCTGTAAATTATCTCTCCGTCTCACTAGGCTCAGCGGCTGAGAGCTGTGCTGGGGTCTCCCAGGGAGGAGAGTAGCTTCAGCCTGATAAATGGGATGCTGGAAAGGAAGCTGGTGCTCTGCGGTGGTCTCCCGTGCTGCGTTGCCATGATTATTCCTTTATAGTGAGGCGGAGGGGTTAAGTTTGTTTTCTTAAAGAAACTACATCTTCTGCCCGTCTTCCCCTCTAAAGCTGTAGGGTGTGTTTCAATCTGGCAAAGGGCTTAGAAGTCCCAAAGACGTGCTTATGCCTCATGTGGAAATGAGGAGCTGGGAAGAAGAGGAACACCTTTGTGGTGCCCCAGAGAGGGAAAAGCTGTCAGGTGAGGTTCCCCCAAAATATCGATAAGGGCAGAACAGTGTTAGGGAAGTCCTGGACCGCAGGGAGAGCATCAGGCAAGTTTTGTGCCTTGGAAAGCTGCAGAGAATCTATCTGTGCGACACAAACCTGTTGCTCGCCAATTAGGTGTGCGCAGGGTGGGAGGAGTAAGTAGTCAGGAGGCTAAAGAGGAGTCTGCAAGCAGAGCAAAAATCACTTTGCAGCATGAAACAGTTGCAGTCACGTGGAGCACAGCACTGCTCATGAGGGGCTTTTCCAGCTCTGAGGAGCACCTGGGCAAGCTCAAGCTGATGTCTCGTCAACAGTGTGACGTGCAGATGTTGTCTGATTCCCGCCTTGTCTATCAGCATCTACCTTTCTGGCCCAGTGCTTCATCTCGCATTCATCTCTTCCTTGTCCTTTCCTGTCGGTTGGCTGATAGGCAGGAGAGCTGCAGATTTGCTAAGGCGCCTGCCTCTTGCATTATCAGAGAGGGGCAATCACGCAGTTTGATGGGAGGCTAGTTCTCCATCTCCCACAAGGGATGGAAATAGGTGCCGTGTTACAGCATCTTCACCACTCCTGGTTCCCCTAGCAGCTGCACTGGAGCACCCGGGGAAGCGCTGGCCGGTGCCCCAGACCTGCTGTTGGCCCACAGTGACGGCTGCTGAGCCAGAGAGGCAACGCAGCGCCTCTGTAAAGGCATGCGTGCTAAATGGGCACTGTGCCATCCTGCCCTGTGCCTGCAGTGCTGTCGCTGGAAATCTGAACTTTGGTGGGGGGAAGCCCTCTCTCCCCAGCGTGCACTGGTGACTGCTCATGTATCTGGCCTTTTTGTGAAGCTTCTTCCAGCCTGGTTCTGTAAGGCTGCCCTTAGCTAATAACGTGCTTCGTCAGTAGACCAGGCAATGTTTTGTCTCCTTGCCTTTATTTTGCTGTCTCGCATCAGTAAAGCACACCTCCCGGTCCAGGCAGGAGGAGCCTGGCTCTCCCTGCTCTTGCCACTGTAAAAAACCCACCGGCTTTCCTCTGAAATCCCAACAAGTTGGTGATTTATATGCCACAAGTGCTGGGGGACAGGAACACGCTGTGGATTTGTCCCCAGGTCAGACTGTGGTTGAAATGACTGCGTGGCTTCTGGAGCTGCTGGGGTGCTAGAAAACTGGCTGTTCAGAGGGGGTGCCAAAACCGGACTCCAGCATATTGCTTGTCCGCAGAGAACTCAGGCAATGGCAGGGACGTCCCTCTAGTGGACAGTTGTCATCAAATGCAGCGCTCTGGCAAGAGCAATCACTACAAACCTGTGCTTTTCAGACCTCCTGAGTTTGCAGGGCCTCTAAAATTTTCTGGTTGAGGTGTCTGTGAAGCGAATTGAAACCTGCAGCTGACTAGCTTGCTTAGCTGTTATCCTGCAGAGATTCCTTCGACTTGGTCCCTGAATAGAGGTTGAAAATCAACGTCACAAGCTACAGTCAAAGCAGGGCTGAGCCGACTTTCCAAACTGAAGCATAGTTTTGGTCTAGAAATCATCTAACAGTGTCTTGCAAAACTTCCAGGATTTCATGGGCTGGACTCAAACAGAAATGCCACAGGCAGCATTGCCAATCCCAAGCATTCAAAAACCATGAGTCAGCCCTCCCCACCCCCCCAACTCTTCTAAGTTTCCTTTCCTTTCTGGGTTTTTCTGAGCTGTGAGGTTAAATGAGGTTCATATTTTCCAGGTTTCTCCCTACCTCCCCCCCCACCCCCGCCCCTTGTAGAAACTTAGCTGTTGTTCGGAGAAGGGGGATATTTCCAAGAGGAAAAAGGAGATGCGATGCTCTAAATCCTTGGCACAGGGTTCTAAGCAACATTGTTATGCGACTTATGATAGGTTTGTGAAATTTGGCCGTGCTTCAGGCTGGCTCCTTATTTAATTGCCTGCAGGTCTTGCCTTGTCAGTAACATGAGAGGTCAAGGTGCTGGCAGTAGTTTTGTGATTTGTGGACGCGTATTTAGCTTATAAAAACAGCCCTGTCTTTGCCTTCAAGCAAGCCCTCCTTATTCATCCAGCTGTTACAGCTGTTCTCCCATATTGGGCTGCGTCTGCTCTTCCTTTCTTTTCAGAGGTGCCTTATGCAATGCCTCTGCTCAAACACACATTTGGACATCTACAAGATCAGTGCAATCGCAACTGGGCATCTTTAATTCTCCTTTAAATTGTATGTTTTAATAAATGCAGTCCAGGAAATGTATTCTTCCTCTGAAACTTTCAGGCCAAATGAAGAAGAGAGAAAGACAAGTCAGCATGAGCAGAGCCCAAGAACTTGCTTGGCTTCAGCAAGTTCTTCAAGGAGTTAACTCAAAGAAGTTGCATCTACCAAAATGCAGCACACATGTATAACAAGCAGAACATGTAGCTTACTGATTCCCACAGAGCTTCTCAGGTGCATGAAGTCCAGCATGCTTGCAGCTGTGGGATCTCCAGGCTACATTTGCCACACACGCTTTAAAACCAGCTTCATCCCAGGCATTGGTTTACCCTTTTTTGGGGGGGGCCTGATGAAGACGTTTTTGACTCTTCTCAGAAGACCAAAAAAAAAAGTTCTTTTCTTCCCCAGGCGTCCCTGAAGATCAGGGTTTGTGGCTGCAGATTTCTTGAGACCCACTGGCTGTTATATACAACCTTCTCAAGCTGAGTCTCTTTACCTGCAAATATTTACTACTCGCTGATAGCAGAATAGGGAAACACTACCCCAAATGGACAGAATTGAGGCAAACAGCCTGCAGCACTGTTGTTTCTCTTTTTTTTTACCCGGATTACTGAAGCTGATTTGCAGCTACCTTTCGCTATTCCAGGGACTGAGTCCTGGTAGTCCCCCATGCCCTTGCTCTGGCCTGCAAACAGTTGGCGAGCCTGTCGCAGCAAACCGCAGCACGTTACATTGCAAACAGCATTGCACCCTTGGTTTTCACGCGCTGCAGGGCCAGAAGGGTTTGCAGAGTCCGGGATACTCCCTGCTGCCAGATCGTGTTCTTGAAAGGATAGTTTGTTAGGATGCTCCGGTAGGAAAGTGCTGTTTGCTCTGGGTTTGGCACCTGGTAGCAGAGGGATGGCTTCAGGCTCCGAAGCCCTGCTGCAGCCTGCATCAGTCTCTGGCACCCCTTTGTGGCCAGCTGCACAATCACAGCCAGCCCAGGGAGAGCCCAGAGATTTCCCTCTGGGAGCAGCTGGTCAGCGAGCGAGGAAGAGGAGGGCAGCGTTTCCGAAGGGAGTAGGTGCCCAAGTAAAGGGGAGGTTAAATCCTGCCCTGTAGAGCTGGGAGGTGCCTGTAAAGGATGGGAGCCCTCTTGTCTGTATGCTCTGCGCCTCCGTGCAGTCCCGGGAGGTCCTTGCTGACGTAGGTGTCTGGAGCAAAACGTGAAGGAAGGGACCAGACCTTTGGGTTTCAGTGCTCGGATGCAGCCAGGGTGCAACCCTGTCTGCTCTCTTCCTACAGCTGGGACAGGAGAGCAAGAAAAGGAGCCTTTCTTATGCTGATTTACTGCTATTAGCAGAGATATAAACTGTCTATGCGGAGAACTTATCATGATGGCTGTCATCTGACTTAAATAGCAGAAAACTATGGTCAGCACAACAGCTATGCTGTTAGCAGGGTTTTAACCCTCTCACACCCTGATTTGGAAGTGGTCGTTTAATTACTTCCTTGCTAAAATGGCTGGTAAGTCAAAAATACAAGTCCAGTGCTGAGAGCCACCTGCCCACGGCTGTACCGGCATCGGGGAGCGCAGCCAGGAAGAGCCGCGTGGCAGAAGGCCAGTGGCCCCGCTCCTGTCAAAGGAGGGGTCCCTGGGGCAGGTAGTACCACATGGACAGACACCCCTTTCAGTCCTGTGCTCCTCCTGGCCCTGGACCCCAAGACCCTTTTCCCAACTATTATCAGCAGGTGAGTGAAAGCCGGCTCCCGTGGTGCCTCAGGGAGCTCATTGGCCCAGCACCCCTGCGAGACGACGTTCATTCCTACCTACATTCATTTGGCCTCTGGCTTCAATATTCACCCGGTCTAATATTTAGCCCTGTTCTTCCCTCAGGCTTTCTCATAGTGTACCCAGAGCTATCCCAGCCCCTCTCATTACTTCTGTTTCTAAAGCTACTCTCTTGCAATCTAATTTCCTTTCCAGGGGAGCTCAAGAAGACAGTTTCCTCTAACCCTGTTTTTTCCCCCACTTCATGTCTCTTGAGCAGGTGGACATTTCCTCTGAGGTCTCTCCCCGCGTAACCAGCTTTTGCATAGTGCTTTCCCACTGGTACATCTCAGGGGGTTCAGCAAAAGCATGCACACGGGCAGAGAAACTGAGGCACAGAAACCCAGTTCTTCTGAGTGCCAGCCTAGCTCGCTGCCCACTATGTGCCTGCGCGTCCAGTGAGCCTGCAGCCGCCTTCGTGCTCTGCACAGAGGCACGGCAGTGGTGCACGGCCTTCAGGTCACTCTGCGGAGCTGCACCAGGGCCTTTCCTCGCTGTCGTGTGAAACCCCCTGCCTGCAGACAGGGCTGCTCCGAGCCTGTTTGGGGTAACTCAGGCTGCTGCGGGGTGGGGGGAGTGGGATGTCTGTCAGGATCTCTCGGAGGGATTAGACCCACGCTGTAAATCTGTCTGCATTGGAAGCAGGGCCAAGATTTCTTAATTTCTTCTTCTTTGGCTTAACCACCAGCCATGCTCCTTCTGAGTCCCCTAGTGGGAGCCAGTGATGTTCAGGGTTGAGGTATGGCCTGCCAGGGTTTGGGGTCCTGATCATGTGGCCTATCCCATGCGCAGTACTGGTTTTAGCTCTGGGCAAGTACTTGGCACAGGATGCAGACTGGGAAGGCAGAGGACCCGTCTGCTCTTTAGCTATTTCAGTCAGGACAGCCTGAGGCTGGTTCTGCTTCTGGCGTAGGTTAGAGCAGCCTTGAGGCAGCTCAACTGCTCCGGCTGCTAACGGTTCCCAGAGGGCCCATCTTGCCAGGCAGGAATTAGAGCAGGATTTGGGTCACCGCCTTGGTCCTGGGACACTTCCGCTGTGGCACCAGCTCTCTGTGCTACTGCCTGGTTGCGTGTTGGGGAGAAAGCCTCCTTGCCTTGGAGGCACCTAAGCTGGGGCTTGTTCGTCCTGCAGAGAAACTATTTGTGTGCTGTGGAGCAGGGTAAGCGTGCATGGAGCAGGGATCAGAGGGAGCTGTGACAAGCCGATCCCACCCAAAGAGCAGACTCAAGAAAACAAGGCTCTTTCTTTGAGGAAAAACAGTGCAGCGCCCGTGGTGTAGACAAGCAGTGTCTGTCCCCGTTCTGGCGTCGTGGGTGAGGTGCTGAGCTAGCATTGCGGGGTTTGTCAGAGCTGAAGCCCCCTTCTCCCGCTTGCCCTGTCGTCCCGGTGCGACCTCACGCTTGCCGTGCAGGCCTGGCAGAGTCCACAGCCTTCACTCTCCTTCCCGTGCAAGCCTCGACCCAGGCAAGGGCTGCTGCGTTGCTCCTGCCTCATAACGCTATAGAGAAGAAACTAGGGGATGTACTTAGCCAAATGTCCCCACAGGTCACTACCTCTTCCTTGACACAGCTGCTCTAAAAGCTGGCTTCTGGGCCCGAACTTCTGCGAGGTTTTGCAGGTGGGCAGTGCCGAAAGCGTTTCCCTTCCCCTGCTGCCTGCCTCTTCCAAGCAGACTCCCATGGAGGTAAGGCAGAGCAGTCCTCTAGAAAAGCCCTGTGAGCGAGACGAGTCCCTACAGCGACAGCGCTGGTCTCTGCTCAGGTCACTGTGTGCCTGCAGCAGTCCCTGGGCTCAGTGTCACTTCAGTGTCACCAAACGCTACCCTGAACGTGGCACTGTGGCCGTTGAGAGGGCCAAGCAGCTGCAAGGCAGCCTGTGCGTTCCCGGGCCTGTTAGGACCCGGCAAACTGCTAGCTGCGCGCTGCTTGCTCACTTTGTGCTTTAGCAAGCTTAATCAGTCACTGGCAGAGGGTCTCCCTGAAGGTAGGGCAAGGTCCTGATCTTAAAAATCGAAGCCTTCCGTGTTTGAGTTGCTGGGTGAAGGAATCGAGGAGAGAGCTCCTCGGCCAGATCCTGCCTGGTGCAGAGCTGCGTTGCTGGGACGCAGCCAGCTCCTCCAGCAGGGAGGCCAGCTCTGCGACAAGCCGAGCTAAGCCAGCTGACCTTCAGACAGAGGTGCTTGCATCAGCTCTCTCCTTCGGCCAGAGGGCACGGGGAAGAGCTGTGCTGTGGTCACGGCTGTGGGGTAGAGTTCTCCTTCCGTGTCCTCGTCCTTCCCTCTGGCACGGCCAGCACTAATCTCACCAGGAGGAGGAGATCTCTCCTGCCCCTTTTCTGCTAATGCCCTGTGCTTTGCTTGCCTGGCAGCAGGTCCAGAGGTGCCTGCACTCAGTGCAGTGCTGCCCTGAGCCTGTTCGCCGCCAGGCCAGGCTGCCCACGGTCTATGCTGCGAACCCTCACCCATGCTTCTAAGCCAGGGCCTGCTGACACAGCCCCGGGCTTTCTCCTCTGTGCAGAACTGCTTCGTCATGTGCCACAAAACCTTCCATTCATTCACATCTGAATCCATTTCTTTCTGGCAGAGTCCTGCATTTTAATATTGGCATTGCTCAAAATAGGCTGCAGCCCCAGTTACCTCTTGTAGCACTTTCCCAAAGCAAATGAAGTTCAGGGGAAGTGGATGGGGTCTGAAGCCATGCCCATTGAGTGTTAATATTGAGAGCAGAGAAGATATGATCATATATGAGCGTGGAGCTGGCCTCTACGGAACAAAATGTTCATTGCTTACAGGGGAAGAACAAGATAGCATCCAAAAAATGTCAGGCAGCCAGTTAAAACAAACCCAGAAGTATCTTTTTGCAAAGATGTCGCTGTGGGACTCACTGCTGCAGGATGCTTGTGCCTGTCCATCTTCAGCCTGGGCTGCAGGCAGGCACCTACCTATATTCACAGAGGAGACGGCTGGGAGCTGCATCCAGTTCTCACCTGTAGCTCCTGGCTGCTAGGAGCTGGGTTACTTGTCACTGAGCTGTTCCTAGTAGTGTTTCCCTAAGTGGTCTCCATCTCTGAAGATGGCCTATAGGGCTGTAATGGTCTCATACATTATACGTGTGTCCCACTGCAGGGGCAGAGCACATGGGCAAGCTTGCTCTGCTGCACTGACTGACACCACAGTGTGGTTCAGACCCTAGTGTTTGGTGTGGGTCCCACTGCAGTTGCACTGGAGGGATCTCATAAGGGTATCTTCAGTCTCAGGAAACCTTTGAGCAGGGCCAGCACCCACCAGCAGGCTCCAGCTGGGTGCGCTGGGTGAGGAATGAGGCTCAGGTCCCTGCCTACACCCCGAAACCTCAACCGCGAGCTTGCGCCTGCCGCAGCGCGGGCTCCCTGCACTGGCGAGAGCAGCCCTCGCAGTCGGTGCGTACGAGCCCCAGCTGACAGATGGCTTTGTGGGGTCACCGTCCTCTGTAAATCCAGTTGCCCCCTCATGGCAGCTGCAACGGGACAAGGCACTTCTAACCTCTCTGTCTCCATCATCATCAGATGATGGGGATCTGGCAAGGCTTTACCTTGCCAGTACAAGGCTGAATTTCTGGCACAGCAGGAACCCAGCACGCAAGTATCGCTGGGGGCTCGTGCTGAGGAGAGGTGCTACTGATGTCCATTGGTGGAGGGAGGTGATGCTTGTCTAAAATCCACCCTCAGAACGGGGGAGGAAAGGAGTCAGTGAACTAACCTCCCTGCACACAGCTCCAGTGCTTTTTCCCGCCAGCCCATTTCCTTTCCCAAACTTTCCCCAAAGTAGAGCTGCCTGGTGAAGCTCCTGGTGAACTATAAGGAGCAGTCTTAAAACTTTCCTCATTTTACCCGTGAACCTTGCCGGGATGCTCTGGCACTGAGGCATCAAAGGGACTCTCTGCCACGGGGCCCTGCAGTGGTCACTGGGGCAAGGGATGCCCTCCCTGCACTGGCTGCGGGCCTTGGGGACAGCTGGGGACACGCCGTCCTGCCTTGCAGCACAAGGGAAAACATCATCTTGTGCAAGAGCGTGGGCTGGGCAAGCCGGACGACCCGAAGAAAGAGGATTTCATGTATCTGGTTTGCAAGCCCGGTGGGGGTGAGGGGGCTGCACGCAGCTGGGCAGCCCAGGGAATAACGCAATGCAATGCCCATCCCAGACAGTCCCTCGCGGCTGCTCGCGGGGCTCTCGCTGGTGTGCCCGCTGCAGAGACGGCCAGGGCTGAAAGAGCAGAAGTTCAGGCAAAGCCCGTGCGGGTCATGGCTTCTCATGCTGACTCCTGGAGGAGGCCAGCATGTCCGCTGTTTGCGCTTCCTTGGCATCTCCCCGGAGCCAGGGGTCTTGGTCGTGCGGGGCTACAGAGTGTGAGGGCCGCTAACGCTCTCAGCCACGCTCCTCGCCCGCAGCCCTGCCTGCAGCCCCGCACACGCACGGCCCCGGGGCCGCCAACCTGCGGAGCTGAGCTCCCATCGCCACCACTTGCCCGCAGCACCTCGAGGACAACGCCGCACGCGCTTTGCGCGGGATGCTCCGCATCGCAGTAACGCTGCCAGGCCCTCCCGCGCCTTCCCCGCCGGCGCTGTAGGGGACCGTGGGAGCCCCTTGGGTGCAGGAGCTCGCAGGGGGAGCCCCGCCAGGCCCCCGCTGGCACACCAAACCCGGCTGCAAGGGGCTGCGCGGTGCCCCGGGAGGGCTGGCGGTGCAGGTGGAGGGTGCCGGCGGGGACGCATCCCAGGGTGCAGGGGTGATACACCCGAGCAGAGCAGGCCGGGCCGCAGCTGGGGGTGCGGGCAGGGTGCGGGCAGGGGGCCGGGGGCCGGCTGAGCTCCGCTGTCCCCCGCGGAGCCACCAGGGGGCGCCGCTGCGACACCGGAGCACCGGGAGCGGTGTCGGGATTTGGGGAGGGGAGGACCGGGACGTGAGTTCCTCGGGATCAGGGGTACCGGGATGGAGGGTGCTGGGATGGGGGGGGGGGTGGCAGGATGGGAGGGGTTCGGGATGAGGGAGCACCGATGTTGGGGTACCAGGATGGAGGGTGCTGGGATTGGGGTGCCCCCACTGAGATTGGGGCACCAGTATGGGGATACCGGGATGGGGGTATTGGGAAGGGGGTGCCAGGACTGGGGGTCCTAGGATCAAGAGTGCCAGGATGGGGAGTACTGGGCATGGGTGTGCCAGTATAGGAGTGCCAGGATTGGGGTATTGGGATTAGGAGTACCAGGAGGGGTGTACTGGGATGGGGGAGCACTGGGATGGAGGATCCCGGCGTTGGGGGTCCCTGGGTCGCGGGTACCAGGATCAGAGCACCAAATTGCAGCAGCTCCAGACACAACCCAGTGTCCAACCCACCTGTTACAAGTGCTGCAGGTGGACCAAGCAGTGCCAGTCCTGGACCCAGAGGTGGCTGCAGCATTTGCAGCGACTGTCCGGTGCTAGCTCTGCCCATCTGGAAGGAGCTGGCTCTCCAGGGAACCCTGAGCATCCACTGAATATGAAATTGTTCCAAAATACTTCATGCTAAGCACTTAAAATTGCCAAACTTATGAAAATAGTTGTCCTTCTGTCCCTCTGAGGGCCCTGCGGTGTGTGTTGTGATGTAAAAGACCTGGCACTGTCCATGGAGTGTGCAACCACATGTGTGTAGTGCGAGGTACCCAAAAGCACTGTCTAGCGTGTATCAAATATGCTCGTGTAACGGCTGCATTTCTTGCCATCCTCAGATCCTGTAGCTCCACAAGCCTCTCGTTGTTGAGGGCTAGGTGCGGGTTTTGGAAACAAACTAGTAATATGTTGCTTGCAGGTCACATTAGGTAGGTGAGTAGTGTTGCTATTACACACAGACAGGCGTTACTCCAGAAAATAGTGCTCTTAGCCTCGTTCGGCAACCTGACTGAGAAATAAGCACCGAGTTTCCTCAGAGAAAACTGTATTTTGGCTTGGAGGGGGTCTGAGTTTCTGTATCAGCTGCTCATGAAGGTGGTCAGGGCGTGCAAAAAGAGTCTCAGATGATTCAAGACCAGGGCTCGCTCAGCCTCAGCCTTGTTAGCTGAATGGCAGTAATGCCAATTGTTAGATTACTCACAAGATAAATGCAAAAATCGACTTTTATTTAAATAAATACATAAATAAAAATAAATAAAATTTTATTTTAATACTTCTTACATGATATCCTTGGCCAAGCCAGACTCTCTGTTTACCCGCTTTTAGCATCTGCTCTCCAGCTGCTTGCACTGTTGGCAAAGTGTTAATGCAAGTGCCTCCGCTCGTTCAGTCACCTCAAAGCCTCTTGGCCTCCCACCTTTTCCACTTTTCATCTGGCAGAAATAACCCTCAGTAACTGTTGCCTGTCATGTGCCAGCGCACAGTTGCTCACGGGACCTTTGAGCATGCCGCAACACTGATGGCCAGAGGCTGCCCAGTGCTGAGAGCTCTCAAGTCCCATTAAATCCAAGGCAGATGCAAAGTATTTCCCTTGAGTGAAAGGCGTTCAGAGTGGGGTAGAAAAGATCAACATCTCTTCAGGTTCGCTTTGAACAGAGGGGGGAAAACAAGGGCCTGCGCTCATGGTGGTGCTGTGCTACGGGCATGGATTTCGCAGCGCGTGGGGCTCGCTGCTTTGCAGCCTTCCTGCTGCATTAGCGCCCTGCGCCGGGGGACACCCGGCATGGAGCAACGGCAGATTTTCCTACCGCCCTTGCACCTGCATCAACCTTTGCCATGGCACCAAGGGCCCTGCCCTGGTACCGTGCTCTGCCTTGGCGCCCTTTGCTAGCAGCTGTGCCGGCTCCCCTCGAGGGCAGCTCCTCAGAGCCCTGAGGCCATGGAGAGAGCCGGCCACCGAAGGGGTTTTGCAGGGAGGAGTGATGGCCCTGTGCAGGTCAGCGCATGGCTACGGCGCTTTGCAAAGCAGGCTGAATTTCTTCTGCGCTTCCACCTATGTGAATGCAGCCAGTCTGGCTGAGATCAGTCCCCGGTGAAGCCTGTCTGTCACTGCAGCTTGGGAAAGATGCCCTGGGAGGCTCCTATAGCTCCACGCCATAGGAAGTCCGGTAATAAGCTGCCGCTCATTGTTACAGATAGTTTTCTTCTAACACTTGTGGTAGGTAGGCAATGTACAGGCAGATACAAAACCAAGGATTTAATTGTTGCATGTCAGGGAAGGAAAACAGAAGTAGCCTGGTTTCTGGATAGCGTTACAGACTGGTATGGAAACATATCAGGGTAAATACAGATGAGTTGACTCTTAAATTTACAATCCGGCTTGGCTTAAATAGTATGCTAAGATTTTTTTCCCGAAAATAAAGATATTTGAGATGGGAGTTAAATATTTAGCTTAATATCCATGTGTGTGATTTAAATCATGGCTCTTGCGACAGGGGAACGCGTTTGCTGCTGACGTTTCTGCCAAAGGCCTTGAACCCCTGAGCTAGCTCAGCCCCAAGCCAGGGTCTGAAGTATGAATGCAGGTTTTGATGGCAGCAGCTTTCTTAGCGGGTGGAGAGCACATGCTCCCGGCTTCCGTTTACTCCCCTAATTTGGTTCAAAGACGAGTTTGCTCAAGGGAGAGAAACCATTTGAGAGCTGAAAAAGCAGGAAAGCATGACACCTCTTTTTAATCAAAGACTGAGAGACGGGGCTGAGGATGAGATCTGCTCGTTCTGCACGCCTGAAGGACGCGATCCTGGAAGTGATCGGTCGGTTCAGCGCCGTAATTAATGACAGCCTCTCCTGAATGCATCGCTTGGCGTGGTGAACTTTTTTTTTCTCGTAACTATTATTTGCATTAAATACTATCTCATATATAGATGTATTAATTCTATGTTCAATTGCATTTTGAATCCCATCTTCTGTTCAAAGATAGACTAACGGTGAACCGTAGGCTTTTTACTTGCTACTTAGTGAACAAAAGGCCTCTTCTCTGCTCGCTAGCTGGTAAATGCTCAGAACTTGCATACTGAACCTTGTTTTCTAAACGATTGCACTTCTTATTTTCCCTTTCCTGCTTTTCTGTCCCCTTGACTTGCAGGCAGGGTAAGTGGTAAAGCTGGGGCTTTGGGCTTCATCTGACGGTAAAGCGTCGTGAAGCTGCTCTGCAATATTACTGCTTTTAATGGCATTCGGGATGTGGAAGGATTCCCCTGCTGCAGAAGGAGCCTGCTTCTCTCTGCTGCCCCAGCGTGGCCTGGCGTGCCTGAATTTGAGCTTACCTATCTCCGAAGTGGGTTTTCTTGTCCTGCCCAAGCAGAGCAGCCGCAACGCTGCCGCTCATTGCTCCAGCTCCAGCACAGACCCAGCCTCGGCCTTCTGCAACAGCGAGTGGCGTGAGCTGGATGCCGCCCACTCTACCGGGGATTAAGCATGACTTTCCAATGTTTCCTTGGTTTCTGGTGGGCCCAGACATGTGTGCTGGGCTTGTACTGCTTGATTTTTGGTCTACAGAGGTATTTTAGGGCTCATTCAGCTGCAAGATAGCAGGTTTGGGATGCTCCACCATCTCCCAGCTCTCCCACAGCTGTTCCAGGAGGCTCCAGAGGTCCGATGTCGCCCGTGAGCCCTTGTCTTAGGGTGTCTCAGCTGGCACAAGACACCTATGTTTGGGCAGTTAAATGAAACTTTTCCTACCTGTTATGCTGACTTGTCTGGTGATGCCAATGTGGAATAGAAATTTTGCTACCAGCGTCCCTGTGACTCACACTGTAATGGCAGGGCAAATGCCGTTCTGCAGACGTGGGATTGTTAGAAACCAAAGAGCAACTCAGTAAAGGGGATCCGCCAGACTTACCCTGAGTAGGAGGACAATAAATAATATGACAAATATAAAACCATACCTCTTTTTCCAAAATGAGATTGGTCTCCCTCCCTTCCCAAATCCAAGAGAAACCGCCGTGCTGCCAACTCCACGCTTCCCTGCTGCTGGTGACTTCAGCTGGAGAGACGGGTACGGGACAGATGGGAAGCTGTGCAAAAAACACAAAATCAGTGTGAGAAAAGGGTACCAGGAAAGCGTGCGGTACTACGTATTACTTCAAGGCTGGGGATAACAGTAGCGGGAGCGTATAAGAGAAGCGATCTGATAGGTGTAATAGGCATGGTCTAATAGCTGTTCTAACAGGATATGTGTTTTAGTAGGGTTCGCAGAGAAATGTGGCTCCAGGTTAGTTTTTTGAAATTCTGGGCAAATATAACAGGAATCGTATTTCTATCTGGCTGTTCTCAGGCCAGACCGCGAATGCAGTAAACCCCTGTCGCCAAACACTCCCATCTCACCAGCAGCAAACGTTCAAGGCTGGAGCAAGCTGCGCGCTACAACCGTTTTTAAAGCAGATTATTCTGACTGAGTCAGACAACGCCTGCCAGACAGTTTGTCGTCTCTCAGTGTTCGTGCGGGGCCTGACTCACGGTGCTGTGGGGTTTGCGTGCTCGAGCTGGTGCCGGTTAGCGCTCGGATGTGGGAAAAGAGATGAGAAGGTTTCTAGCGTCTCCGGTTCAAGTAGCGAGAATCGATTTTCACTGCGGCCACAAGCGCTCCCAGAACATGTTCTGCACGTGTTGCATGAAGCCCGCAGAAAATCAACAAAGTATCGGCTGCTCCGATCAATGGCTCAGGCTCAGAAACTCGTATCTGTTTGACTACACTTATCATAAACTTTAATGGCAAGTTTCACCTTCCATGGGCTGCAACGGGAGCCCAGAGGTGGCTGCTTCCAAGGCAGACGCCGGCCCCGTCTGCGCTGGCGTTTAGTCGGGTGAAAGCCGGGAGCTGCTGTTGCACGCGGTGCCGTCAGTGCAGGAAGAAAAGCAGTGATTTCCCTGCTGTTGCCTCAAATATATTGTGATGTTAAGAGGAGATGGGAAAAGAGCAGAGGAAGGATCTGGCTGCGGTGGGCTTGCGTCTGGCTGCAGCGTGGAGCTGGTTAAGGAGCACGGTGTGACAAAGCGCAAGGAAAAGCTTCTCGGTCTGGTCCTTGGTGGATGCCTTGTCCTCCGAGTGACATCCTGGACCTTTGCAGCTCAGAGGTGTCCTCCTGTAATCCTTGCAGAAGTGGATGTGGAGGAGGTGTAGCAACACTTCTGCCAAAGCCTCCGACCCCGTGGCAGTCAGGCAGCGGAAAGCAAAGGCGAGCGTGAACAGTAAGTTAATGCTGAAGACCAGAAGCAGAAACCTCTTTGTATGTGGAGGAAGTGTTTTAGCTCCTCGATGCCATCATGTATGTTAGCTCATCTTCAGGCTTGCAGCACTGGGGGGGATGTTTGCGCTCCCAGTGCCTGAGAACTGGTTGCTGTTAAACTTTCCCTCCCCGTAAGCCTCTTCGCAAAGTGCAAACTCTGGCTGTCCCCTTTAGCGAGGCTGTTTAATTCATGCAAACCCCTATGGATCTATTCAAACACGTAGCTCGTGCTTCGCCACATCCATTTCCGTTGCTGCGTTTTCGCCCCGCGCCAACAGGAGCCAAGGCAGAGCCCACTCAAACATCCCCTGTCCTGAGTACTCAGACTCGGCACGGCGGGGTTTAACCCTGGGACACCGTTACCGTTTTAATGACTGTCTCCCTGGTACACACTAAGGATTTGCTCACTGAGGGTTTCAGGCCCTAGGTACTTTTGAATGGCCATAAATGTAGCTTGAACCTGTTGGCTTTGGATCTAGCGATGCTGCTGCTGGTTATGCAGGTCCATGTTTGTGGTGCAATGGAAGTAGCAAAATTCAGCCCTTTCTGAAGTGTAATCAGGAGAGGTTGTCACTTGGAAGAGGCGGCCAGGCTTTTTAATCCTTTAAATTGGAGAAATCATTTCCCACCACCTTACTCTCCCATGAGCTGTGGCATGACTCTCACAGTATATGGTGCCTTTTCTTACAGCCCTCATGCGGTGTAATCCCGAAACGGATCAAAGTCATCATTAAAGAGGGGTTTTAGCCTGTATGATTGCTAAGTGCCTTGTAAATGCTCAGAACTTGGGCAATCAAGAAAGGAAACCTAAGATCTCGTCGTTTCAGAAGATGCTGAGGACTTCAAAGTGCTTGGATTCGTGTATGGCTAAAAGTACCTTGTGAGATTTCCCTCCCTCTTTCCCGGATGGAGACCAGCCCAGAGTTTCTGGCTGAAGGTGAGTCCTCCACAGAGTTCAGCGTTTGCAGAACTGCAGGTATTGATGGGAAAAACCCTTGCAGCTTTAGCAACGATGGTATTGCAGCTTATCGTGGGAGCGACTTTCTTTGGCCCTGAAACGCAACCACGAAAGGAGCAGCGTGGTCTTAACAGTGTGCAGCCACCGTGCATGGAGTACAGGTTGCCACCAAACAGTACAGTTTCAGCAAGAAATTGGGAGGGTCTGAAGGACAACATCACATTATTGCTTCAAAGCAATAAGGTTTTTCTCTCCTCTAGGACCTGGAAGTTACTAACCAAAGTTTGGCTTTGTAACCAAAGGAAACCAAAATTTGGTTTCATAAAATATTATTACGACTGCTTTCACTTCAGCCCGTGTGAATTGAGCCCAGCTAGGGAAGATGGGTTTATTATACAGAAATTAAACATTATCTGCTGGAAATTATATTATCTGGAGTCCAAAAGCAGGTTCTTTCATGATTACTTTCCTTTCAGGAAAGCAGTTTCTCTCTGCGGACTGCATTTAATTGTGTTGCTAGTCCTTTTTAATTAGGATAATTTAGAAATTAAATTAAATTAAACATTTTATTATTTCAGCTGTGGAAAAAGAGGGGACACCAGAATATAACTGCTGGCTGCAAAGGAGTGTCTGTTCATCCTTGCTCTAGCTCCAAAGACCTACAAATATGTATTTGTAGGAGCAAAGCATCCGGGGATCC
This sequence comes from Struthio camelus, assembly GCF_040807025.1. Classification (NCBI taxonomy): domain Eukaryota; kingdom Metazoa; phylum Chordata; class Aves; order Struthioniformes; family Struthionidae; genus Struthio; species Struthio camelus. The sequence continues at coordinate 85,536,799 of NC_090982.1, forward strand.
AGCCTTGTGGCTCCTTTAAGAAGGAGAGGAGTTCAACATCTTCCCAGACTTTACTGTCATTTCTGAAACAAGGGAATCTCTTCACCCAAATATTGCCGTATTCCTACTCATCCCTCACCTCTGTCCCCCAGACAGCACAGGGCTGCCCCAAAACCTCTCATTTGTCCCATCCCTGGGGCAGCGGTCCCTTTTGCTGAAGGACCGCGAGCCATTTGTGGTGTGTAGGAAAGCCAGCGTGTTTGGTCACTACAGCTGCCCAAGACTCCCCACCTGGATTAGAGCATCGTTGTGCTATAACAACACATTAGAAAGGCAAAATCATTTTCCAGCAAAAGCACTGAAAACCTCTGCCTCATCTGGTTACGTTTTCCTCTTAATAGCGTTGAAGTCACTGACTAGGAAAATGTATGGACAATTTGAGAGCCTGTAGCAAGCTGGGGCCCAGCGCTCAGTGCTTCCGCCCATGTCTGTACCTCTTCTCATGAGGGATGTCCCAAAAAAACACATATGTTGGCAGTGAGCAGGACCGACAGGAGCTATCAGGTCATGGCTGACCTCTGGTCTGAGCTGGGAAATCCAACAACAATGTTTAGCAGTAGTGTGAATCCAAACGTCCTAAGGACAGTTGGGTCCCACTCTGAACCTATTTCCTTCTCGGTTGTGCTTTGGTGTGTTCAATCCCTGCAGCACGCAATGCTGCAGATGGGGGTACAGCTCCTGAGCTAAAATGTAGGACTGAGTCCCTGGGAAGGAGGCATCCGCACCATGGCAAGCTCTCTGAGCTGCTCTTTCGTTGCTGTAACGTAGACGTCGTGTCCCTGGCTTTGGACAGAGTGCTGAGGATTTTAAAGCCGGTGCGTGCAGAAGGCAACTCTTCTGTTTGCAAAAGCTTGGGACAATCGTCAGTGCCACAGTGGAAACACGCTTCTGGTCCGACTCCTAAATTGAGTTAGGTTCTGCTTGCATATTTGAACTTCACAGTGATACTGGTTGGGTTTCATTTTATACGCAGAGCGGAAATAAAAGGCTCAGTGGGGAATCTCTCAGCTCACAGGACTGACAGGGGAGCTAAACACAAATATCCAAGCCCCCTTCCATTTCCGTTACTGCCGACCTGGTTTGATTTGCAGCTCTCTTACGCTTGTATTCCCTCAGCTGCCTTTTCCTTGCCAGAGACTTGGCCATAGGCAACTGCGAGGCGTTGGCGATGGAGGGAGAGGCAGGAGGGGGAGAAGGACTGAGTGCCTCCCTTTGGGATGTGTGCCCGTCACTCCCGGTGTGAACTGGCCTCCGTGGGCTTAAACCTCAGATTGGGAGAGTCTCAGGGCTGGTGGAGCTGCAGGTGGGCACGGGGAGCTCGTTGGCTTTCCTCGGCCGATTGGCACACTTGCAGATGGGGGAGAGACTTGGACGAAGAAGAGGCAGCAGAAGGCGAGGGGAATAATCAGACGGAGAGGCTTGCTGAGGTCAGATACGCTGTGGGGAGCAAAGGAGACGCAGCCAGCGAGCACAAGCTCTCCACGTGCCATCACCATGTACCCAGAAGCCCCGCTCTGATTCCCTGGCATCCCATCCCCAGGACAGAGTCCCTCTTCCTGTCTCTCCTCTGGTCAGCTCCGGCTGGATGGTCAAAAAGACTTGGGTAAAGCAGCCAGGCTTAGCTAAAGAGCATATTCAGTGTGCAGTGGAGTGATATGCTTTTGATGCCTGGCAAAATTGAACTGCTGAGGCTCTGGGGCAAAAGCGACGCATCATCCTGGCGAATGAGAGAGCACCAGATACTGCTCCCTAATGCCTCCGTTTCCTTTTGGGTATTAGGCTGGCTGGCTGCATGGCATCACGGCTATTAGGGCCATATTAAGGTTGTATGAGGCTCTTGGGGTGGGGGGAACAGCCAGGAAAAAGGAAACACAACAAGAAAGATGCCTCTGTGGAGAACACTGAAGGACGCTACGGGGGAGAAGGAGCTGCTTGATAGGAAGTGGTCCCTTGCTGGGCAAACAGATTAATATGTGCAAGAGAGCCCAATGGCAGAGTGCTGCTGAACCATTCATCTGGAGAGGAAGCAGTGCATGGCCAGCAGCGACCAGAGGTGACAGGGGTCCAGGTGGTTTCCCTAGGCCTCTCTGGCCCTTCCTTGGCCTGAACTGAGGGACTTACTCCAACTCACATGAGAAGAAGAGCGTAGGTCACAGCCAGGTGAAAAGGCTTTTTGTTATTTTAAACTTTGAGTGTTATGCATTTGGGGGTGAGAAAATAATACCTTTGCTCTCAAACAGCTGTTTTTAAATCTCTTTAATCAATGCATATCCTAGAGGAAGAGGCCACCTATGTACCAAGCACAGTAGCTCCATGTGAGCAGAAATGGTAAGAAAGGAACGGTACAGAGATCCTCGCTGAGAACGGCGGTGGCGTGATAGTTCCCGGAGATGGTGAATTCAGTAAGGACTGAAACAGTTCCATGTATTATTGCAAGTACATTGATGAGAAAAGGGTGTAGCAAAGTAATTCCTGTTGTTCAGGTCAGTAGGTACGTTCAGAATCTTGGTTATTTGGCAGCTGTAAATTTCTATCTTATGTGAGGATGCTACCTTGTGTGTGTACAGGAGGATGTCTACAGCATCTATATATGCATGCATGCATGTATTTGTGGGAGGTCAATGTCCAGGAATGGTTAATATATTGCTGCCCCACTTTGATTCATGAAGGCTCCAGCACGCTAAAATACCCCTCATCTGCCTAGCATGCTCATGGCTGGATGCTCTTATCTTTTTTCCCCCTATCAAAAGCAAGAACTTGCCAAGTCCTTTTCTTCTGAAAGGTTTCGCAGCAAGCAGGGAATAATAGCATTTCCCTTTCATCCCCGTTCACCTTCCTGGGAGTGCAAAGGGCTCTAAACGGGGGTACCGGCTGGCAGAAGCCACTCTGTGCTGCTGGGGAAGGTAGACAAAGGCCTTCAGCCCTCGTTGTCTCTATGCCAAATGGTGTATTTTTACCAAGTGCAATGTGATAACAAGCAAATCACATGTAAAGATAAGCTTGTTTGTGGTTTCACATTTATTAGCAGAACCAGGATGAATCCTGGGCTCTTCTCATTCTTCATCTTGACCTGCCAACATGTAAAAACCACAAGCTGCCTTGTCCAGAGTAGGATTTTATTATGCGGCTAAGGAGTAGCGTTTCATGGTATAGATGTGCTCGAAGTGAACAATAAGAACAGCAGGACTAACAGCAACACTTCCATGCTCTGGTTGACCATTACAGCTCTGGGTAAATGTGTAATTCTTTCACCTTGAGGGAATGGAGTCTGAGTTACCCTGACAGTTTCTTCACATGATGCACAAACTATACTTCCTTGGCAAAAATATGCCCGTTTTTCCAAGCTCCCTGTACGTGATCCTATCTTAAATGGTGCTGGAGTGTTGTTTGCTGCCCGTTCTCCGTCCTGCTTGCAGCCGTGCCACTGGCATCTGCAGGGAATGGAGGGACAGGGAACAGAGGCAGGGACAGGGAAAGGATCATTGGAAGAACGGGGGATAACCGAGGCTGCAGGAAGGATGCTGCTGTGAGCAGGTGTGTGGCGAAAGCCTGGGGGAAAAGCCTCTTTGGTGGGGGTGAGACAAACCAGACAGCGTCACTCTGCTCCTGGCTCTCCCTCATTAGATGCTGGAGTATCTCAGGGTCAGGCAAGGAGAGGAGGAGGATTTTGTCCTGGGATTGTGTCCTGAGGACCAGAGGCAAATGCTTAAAAAGTCTTTTTCCCTGTCCTTGCTAACCCAAGGGTTGCTGGTAGCTCTACAAACACTAGACTGATTTATACCTGGTAAAAATCTGAGTCAGGTCCCACAGGGTATCTACCCTCGCTCTGAAAGAGCCAAGTCACGTATTGCAGCCATTGCAACTGTCTCAGTGTGGTGCCTGGCCTGGACGGCTTAGCCTTGTTTCGAAGGAACAAGTATTCCCCAGACCAGAGTGCTCGTTCCAGTATCTTGACGTGGTTTCGTGCCTTGCTGCGTGCCTTGAAATGCGCACGTGGATACTCAGCTGCGGAGAATATGACCCTCTGGTTTTAAAATTCCCTCTGGTTTTGCTCCTGCTGGCTAGGGAGCTGTTGTCTTTCAGGGCTCTCTCCCGTGTCTTGCACAGGTTTCCTTCACCAGGCTTCAGGCTGAGCCCCTGCTATTCCCACCAAAAGTGTCCCAGCATCTCTCCAGCTCTCCTTAGCTGCTCACCAGAAACATGGCTTTCCTCCAGGGCTTCACAGCTCTATTCTCCCTCTTGCTCCTCCCTCATTCCAGGCAGGCTTTTGGGGGTATATTTTGCTTGAAAGGCAACAGCTTCAATAAAACTGCCTGTAGCTAATACACTGTCGTGTGATAAAAGGGCCCGGCACTGTCAAGTCAAATTGTTCATCCTTTGTAAACCAAGAAGAGTGCGTTGCTGCAGCCCTCCAGCCAGCGCCCCTGGGTGGAGAGGTTTTCCAACACCCTTTGCCCAGGGAAATTCCCGGGCTGCTTCTCCCACCTCATTGATTAACAACTCCCTCCATGCTGGCAGGCTTTGTGCCTCCTGCTGCACCTCTCTCCGCCCTTCCAAAGAGCATTGCGATCCTCTGATGCAATTAATAACCGCAATAAGGGAGCGTGGAAAAAAAGTCAAAATCGAACGCGGAGGAAGAGAGACATGCTCCCTGGGTTACCGCAGACGGCAGCGAGGCTTACGCAGGCGGAGAGGAATAACACAGAGCGATGGCCCGCGGCATTGCTGGTTGTCTGTCTAATGCCGTCAGCCGTGTCCCTGCAAAGCACACGGCGCTCTGGGCTGCCGTGTGCCCAGCTAAGCAAAAAGCTCCTGTGTTGTCAATGGTTAATTTGAATCCGTTCTGCAGCAAATCGGGAGTTACTGATGTCACTGTCCAAGATGCTTTCTGCCACCCTGCACAGGCAGCTGAGGAGATGTGCCTTGCCCAGCCTGCAAGGAGATCCTTCATGGCTGGTCACAGTTCTTGCAAGGCGATGCCTCTGCCCACTGTCAGCTCGGCCTCCTCAGCAGCCAAACAGCCTGACCTTTGCAAATGCCGCTGTGTTTCCTGAGGGCTGTAACAGTGGGAACCCTTTGAAATGTTAATTTGGTCTCTACCTGTATAATCATACTTTGCATTTCTATGCCCTCTTTAATGCAATGATGTAGCTGGGAATTAAATCAGGGTAGGAAAGTCATGAATTACGTCCAGGTAGCCCCATTATGCAGCTGAATTATGTGGAACACCAGGAAACGAGGGATATTATTTTAAGCTAGGCAGCAAGTCAAGGAGAGAATCCCCATTTTCTGACTTTTCTTCTTGTCATTTGAAGTAGGAAAAGGCTTAGAGAACTGGTTAGACTGGGAGGGACTGGGGCAGCATCTCTAGGACAGAAGCAGAGACTTTTGTCGCCTCTGAAATAAGCAGAAGAGGAGGGAGGAAGGAATCTTTTGGTGGGTGATGACACATCCAAGGCGCTTGGGCATTGCGCTAGTGACTACTCCTCAGCCCCAAACCAGGTGCTGGGGCTCCTGGCACTGGCCGGGACTGAAATGCAGAGGGAACGGCCGGCACCCGATGGGAGAGCCTTTTCCTGCAGAGGCCAAGGGGAAGGAAGGAAGCGGAAGAATTATCTTAAAGTCGCCAACGGAGCGCGTGGGCTGTGGGATCGCTAGTCACATCCCTGCTGCGGGATAACCTCCGGGGGGTGAGTAAGCGAGGGTGAGCCGAAGGGTAACCTCCAAGCCCAAATCAGCTGTTGTAAAAGCAGTTTATCCGACAGCAGCTTAGGAGACAGTTGCCTAGAGTAGACCTGGGACATTGGCTTGTGTCGGGTTGAAATTCTCGTGCTCTTTCGCTTTTGCAGCTTTTCTCTTGAGCACCTGTACTTCCCAGGGTGGGAAAAAAGTCAGCCGTTGGGAGACCCTGTGCTGAGACCTTCAGAGGAAGAGGAAGAAAGCGCCCTGCGGATGCGTGGTCTCAGGCCACAGGAGCTGCTGAAGAACGCACTAGGTGCTTTCAACACACCGGTTAATTCTACAGCTAAGAGAAACGAAGGGATCTGTGCTGAAGCCGATAAGCTTGACTCCCGAGCGAACACGAGCAAGGGTTTCTAAAAGGCAGCCCCATCCGAACACAATTTCAAACTCTCTGCAGCAAAGCGGTCTGTATAACCCCAGCTCTTGAGTTGGGTCCCATCCTGTTTCAGGCCTCGCTGAATACCAGTGAATTTAGCGCTGACTTGAAAATAGCCTTGGCACCGATTGCTGCACTGGATGCAAATGCCCTTCTAAAAATAACTGAGAAGCGTGCAGGGGAGCCCATCCCCACACTCCGCATTTCAGAAACAGCTCTTCCCCTTGCAAAGCACTTGTTAACCTGGGGGTACCCTGCTCTGAAACGTGATTTAGGAATAAGAGTCTCGACAGCTTTGTGCCGTCTCTGTCTCTTGCTGCGAACATCCTGCGTGGCCGCATGCAAGTCCCCCCATCACCTCCCTGCCTCGGTTCCTCTCCTGCCTTGCCGCAAGGTAGGGTTCCCACTGAGAGTCACGGGTGGAAAACGTTACCGTCCTCCGTGGCACAGGCAAACGTCTCAGCAGCTCTGCTCTCAGGGACAAGGACAGAGCCACTCACTGAGGCTCTGTGTCTGCGGAGGGCAGGACTGGAATAAAGAACTCGTCTGTCGCCAGCCGTTGCTCCTTACAGTGGGGCTATTATTTGTGTTTTACAGGGGGTCTATTTGCTTTCAACCCAACTGCCCACCCGCCAGCATAATGACTGCTCTGACTCTGGCTGTAACATTGCTGACCCAACCATTTGAAGAGGTTTCTTTTTCCTGCGGGAATCTCTGATGTAGCATCTAAGCACGTGAAGGCCGCGGCAGCATTTCGCTGGTCACTTCTTAGAAACTTGCAGAGGGGATCACTGTTATCTCCGTCATGGGAGATATCCCAACTGTCCCACATATCCCAGAATTATACGGGGGCAGAGCAGAGGCAGTTCCTTCTTCTTTAGTTTATTTTTTTCAGTACCTACCTGAATTTATAACTGAACTTTCATAATCTGAGCAGAAGACAATATGCTGAATTTTGCCTTCAGCTACGTTCTCTAAAGCAAAACGTTTCCTCAGAGCTAGCAAAGGAGGGACAAGCTACCAGCACATCACAGCTACAATCAAGTGACTTTGTAAGTATTCTATATATTCCCTTCAAAGCTGCAATTTCCCATCATTGCTAAGCAATTTTCAAGGCTGTTGCCAGGGGGAGAGCGCAGTTTGGCACAGCATCTTTTTGCTTTCAAAGGTCGTATTCTCAAATGTTTTCATGTCTGCAGTCTCCCTCTCTCTCCTTTGCAGCCGCTGTGCTGAGCCCAGCGCTTCTCTCGGGAGGTTCGGTTTGCACAGTCAGCCTGTCCTGGACACGGTCGGAGCCCGTCGCTTCGGAAGTGAGTTTTTCAGCCTTCAGTCTTCTGGAATTATTGGAACAGCAGCTCTGATCCCGGCTGAGTAACAGGTACTCTGAGAAGTCTGATGAGGCTGGGTTTAGTGCCACAGGATTGCTGACTTTTGGGATAAAATCTTTAGGCTGGAGTACTTCCCGGAGCTGCTAAGATCCTCCAGTTCCCACGGAAGTTGCAGAGAGCTTGGAGACCCTTACTGTCTTCCCAGAGGCACTCAGCACCTTCCTGGGTGCCAGCCCAGGCAGCACGTGGCCTGGCCTGAAGCGTGGGTAGTGGGAGGAGAGGCAGGAACCGGGCTGCCCGCCTGGTTGCCAGCATCCGGTGGCTTCTGCTTCCAGCAGCAGAAGCAACCAGCCAGCCTACCTCAGTTCCCTCTGTTATGGCTATTGAGAAACTTCCCCGCCACCTTGCTGCCTCCCTAAATAGTTGCTTTTAATAAAGGGCCAATTTAGTTTCACAAGCACTGAGTCATCCGGTGTTATCACCTGGCCTATGGCACCTGTAAGAGCAGCCACAGCGTCTTTTCTTTGGAAGAAGGATGTTAAGATTTCCTCCTCCATCTCTGCCTTTTCACAGCTCCCCTTTTCTTTCTCCTCTTAGGTGGGAGCCCTCTCTGCTCCCTGTTCCCCTCCCAAGCTATGACCACTTTGTGCCTGGCTATGGCCAGATGAGGACGAAAGCAGAGGCCGAGGGGCTGAGCGTGCCCGTCAGAGGGGCCGAGGCGCCGGGCAGGAAGGCAGCAGGGCTGAGCCCTGGCGAGACGCAGGACAGGCAGCTCCACTTTGCTCTTTGAATCTGGAGCTGCGCCAGCGCCTGCCAGAAAGTCACCAGATCCCGTGAAGCTGCAAGCTCCTTCCTTGCCGCGACAGGTCGCTAACGGAAAACGTCACAGCCAGCCCAGCCCACGAGCTTCAACTTCATGCGAAGGAACGGCTCCCGGCGTATGCTCGGCCCGAGAAGCAGAGACCGGCCCTCTTCCTTCCTGCTTATCCCGAGCGCCACGGCCTTCGCACGCACGGATGCTGGCTGGCTCTCGGCGTGAACTCTGCCCTGTCGGTAACTAATGGCACCGTCCCACGCACACGCAACACGTGCCACGTTCCCTGGGTTTCCCCTGCCTTGGAAACTAGCTGAGACGAACTCTTGTCAGGTCGGAGTTTAAAATCCCAATCACACCGCTATTTCGAAAAACACCCCTTAATGCCAGCTCGGATCATACCTTCCTTTCTCCCAGCCCTTAGCTCTCCCATAAACCAGCAGCCTCACTGGGAAATCGTCGCTCTGGCTGCTTTTGGCTTAGGGTCCCAGCGTGCTGGGCAGCGGCTGGAGGTGGGAGCCGCGGACTAGACACGGGCTGGTGACGTGGGCCGTGGACATGGCCGTCGGCTGCCGCAGCCGGCGCCGCGTGCGCGAGACGAGCGCCTGCTCAGCCTCCAGCGCGGCGCTGCCGCTGCTTGCTGTAGTCACTGAACCTGAGTAGCATGATCCGAGAGAAAAATATTAAACGCCAGGCAGTTCCCCTTGCCCAAAATGCGACCAAATAAAAAAATAAAAAAGCCTGGCTCGAAATTAACACCATGCTCTCCCAATTACAGACACCCGCCGGTGAATAGAAGGTTGTCATGGCAACCTGCCCAGCAAACGATACGGCCAAAAATAAAGCGCAGCAGGGAGAGATCTTTTGAATCCGATTTTGCTGTCAAAGTGAAATTAAGGTTTTCTTAGAGGCCAGCTATTCTGGTTAATCTATGGTTGTGGTTTTTGCATGACAAGACTTTTATGTTCGTTAGCGTGATCTAGTTATACAGGTGGATGTTACAGCGAAACTGTAAGGAAAGGCAAGAGAGCAACCAAATTCATGGCTAGGAAAAGTTACGTCTTGAGTATAATTTAAACAACAAATGACCGATTAGACAGGTTGGCGCTTTTGAGAACCTGATGGCACAGAGCAGGCCTGGACAAAGTCGAGGGCAACAGAAAGGAAGGAAAAGATATTTTAGATAGCTTGTAGAAACATTTATAAGTCTCTTTGAGTGGATCTGAAGGGGTTAAATTGATCCGGTTGGCTAGAGGAGTATTTAAAAGGTGGCAATTCTATTTTTCTTTTTCTTGAATTTGAATGCGACGTTATTTACGTGGCAACATTTGCAGTTACCTTGTTTTAAACTCTGCTCAAAACCAACCTGCTTAAACCCCAGATCGATACTGCTAATGGTGCCATTAGGTATTGAAGGCTCTGCCTGGAGCCCTGTCACTGCAGCCAAACGTCCGGGAAGCAGCAGCGCGCCTGTAAAGGGAACCGGGCCAGCCGTGCGCGTTATGCTTTCCGCGAATGAGAACTCCCCAAATTCGGCTGAACTCAGGGCAGAATAACTGGATATGCGAGCCGCGCAGGAACAAAATCCTCACTGGCCAGGCGTGGAGATGAACTGAATGAACTTCAGGACGTCACACGGGAAGCGTAACTGGTGCGTACTTACGAGGGTAGCCAAAGCTGATCTTTTCCTGAATGCAAAAACAGTTTTGGAAATTAGAAATAAAGGTGGCAAACAGCAGGTGAACCTGGAAGAAGTATTGGTCAAAGGGAAGTGGAGCCCTGTGGTTTCATTTGGCGTCCTTACCTTAGGAATCCTGGATTATTTAAGAATCCGGGTCTTGGCCAAGGAATAGAAGAGGAACCGGTTTCTTGGTCTGAACCTGAAATAACAAACAGCCTGTGGCTCATGAGCTGGCTGTCTGGGGAGCTGAGTCAGGTGATGGAGGTGGGAAAAAGGGTTAAACCTGTGTTAAATCCGGGGAGAAAAAAAGCGAGGCATGAGAAGGTTGGTCTGCGATCCCAGCACTTTGGTACGAGATCCTGCTGAGGTCACGCGAGTTGAGATTTGACGTAATCACAGACCCGCCACACCTCATCTCCCCATGGCTGAAACTGCAACGACAAAGCGTACCCGTGGTGCATGGGTAAATAAAAGAGTATTAATTCACCTTATTTTTAAATAAGCCCCCCCTCCTGTTTTTGGTATTCCCGACCGGGCAGTGAGAAGCGCATAAATTCTGCATTTTCCAAACGGAAGCCTTCCTCGGACACCCCATCGCCAGGCGGCTCTCCAGTTCTTCCTGCCATCTCCTGCCGGCCAGCGCGCCACGCCGTGGGCCCAGCAGCTCTTCCCGCCGCGAAGCAGGAGCTCTGCTTTCCCCTCCGTCGCACGTCCGCTCGTCTTTACGGCTCGCGGGAGAAGAGCCAAGAGCGTCCGGCACCTCGGCCGCTTTTCAGACAGAGGAGAGCGAACGTCAGGCTCGTACCGCGTTGGCAGGAGAGACGCAGAAGGGCTGGGAGGCGTACCTGCGGGTCTTCGGTGGCTCCCGAAGCCAGTCTTGGTCCCTCAGTGCCGGCCTGGGTGTCACCATCGAAGCAGACACGCGGCGGCAGGAGCCGGCGAGGATCCGCGAGGTCCGCGCTTGCCCGGGTGCGCTCGCCTCGGATTTGGGTCCCCCCTAAAGCCTCGGATTTGGGCCTCGGCCGGGCGTTGCTCCCAAACCTTCTCGCAGGACCTGCCTCCTCCTCCAAGCGGAGACGCGCCCGAAGCCGGCCCGGAAGAACGGCAACGCCGCCGGGCGCCAAAGGCGTCGAAGCCAAAGGCGTCGAAGCCAAAGGCGTCGAAGCCGCCGCGCGCCGCTGGCGTGGGCCGGCCGGAGCCGGGAGGGGATGGAAGGGGGGGATGAACGACACCTCGCCACGGGCCACGGAGGGGCGACGGCGGTGGCCTGGGGGGGGGATAGGGCTCGGCGCGGCAAGGGGCCGAGGCCGGACTACATCTCCCAGCAGGGCTCGGAATGGCGGCGGCCGGCGGGGCGGAGCGGGGCGGGGCGGAGCGGAGCCGGCGCGTCCCTCCGCCCTCGCCGGGTGTCTGCGGACGGGCGGGCGGCACCCATGAGCCTCCCGGCGGCGATCTGACACGGCCGCCGCTGCCCGGCCGCGGGGGCCGCGCCGCCTCGGCCCGCCGCAGCGCAGCACGGTGAGGAGCGGAGGGGAGGGCGCGGGGGAAGCGGAGGTGGGTCGGGGTTGGGGGGGGGGGGGGGAGACCGGATCGGCGGCGACGCGGTGTGTGTGGCGGCGGCCGGGCGGGTTGAGGTGGCCGCGGCGGGGCCGGGCAGCTGAGGGCGGGCGGTGATGCCGCTCGCAGCCCCGCCGGGCCGCGCCGCCGCTGGAGATGACACAGCAGCTGGCGGAGCGCGGCCCGGCCCGCGGGGGCCTTGCCGCCTGCGCCACCTTCCCCGCCGCCGCCACCACCGCCACCGCCGCCCCTTCCTCCCGGCCCGGCGCCCTGGCCGTCGGGGGCGCCTTTCTCTGCCCCCGCCGCCCCCTCAGCGGGTGAGCAGGATCCCCGAGCTCCCCAGGCTCCTTCCCCCGCCCTGCCCGCCGCCTCGGAGGACGGACGCGTCCGAGACCCCCGTCCCCGTCCGAGGCCCTGAAGGAGGTTTCGCCCTTCTCAAGCCCGGCTTGTTCCAGCTCGCCGGACGCCTCGCGCTCTTTGTTCGCAGCTTGGGGCTTGCGGCAGGAGACATAATGGAGTTAAACGTATCCAGGCTGCTCCGAGGGAAGTTTGGTCTCCTGACTGCTTGGTTTCTAGAACCGGACTTGTGCTGCTGTGTGTGCGCGTTGGTTTTTTTTTTTTATTTAAATTATTATTAATTTCTCCCCCCTTTACTCGCAGCGCGCCGCCGCCGCCGCAACGTTTTCTCCACGCCGCGAAAAATAGCGCGTTCTGCTTTCTCGCGCCCTCGCCGGGAGCGGTGGTGATGCCCGCCACGGGGCCGTTTCTTGGAGCCCGAGCTTCGGCAGGGGCTCTCGGGGCTGCTCGGTTTTCGCTCCGCCGCCTCGGCCAGCGGACGGCTTGGCTAAGTGCGGGGCTGGCGCCGGCGCTCGCTCTCGCTGGTTTGAAAGGCAGCGGTCCAGAGCTTTCTGGAGACGAAAGCGCCGCGACTCGAAGGCGGGAGGGAAGGGATAGCTGAACCGGTCAGATGTAAGGGCGCAGCCCGTGCGGCAGTCACTGCGGTTCGTTGTTACCCCGTCTGCAGCAAAATTGGAAGTCGGTTCTGTGCCCATAGCAAAGCATTGGGGCAAAACTATTAAGTCACTGGCAGTTCAGGCGAACGCAAATGTCGAACTCAATTTTCTGTTTCAGAGCTTAGCGTTAGGTCAGTGGTTTTTCAGCGGTCTTAGATGTATAGACCTGAAAATTCCTCTTTCTGGCCCATGATGTGGTGAATTTCAGCTTGCCGGTTATAGTCCTCTTTGCTGTTGCTGATCTCTTATAGATCGTCGAAGGGCCCTGGGGGTCCTCGGTGCCCAGGCTGAAAATCTCCATGTCTTTTAAAAACTTCTTTAACGGTAAGCCTTTCTACTGAGATCCCAGTTTGACTCCTTGGAAAAATTGCCGTTTGGTTTGGAGCCGAGACAGAAGTGAGGGGCTCCCGTCTCTTGAAAAGCTCTTTCATGCTCTCAGCGCGGCCCTGGGCTCGGTTGTAGCAGACAAGGACTGACTAGAGACTGTTTTTATTTTCCCGCAGAGGCACCGTGGACGTGCGCAGTCCCAGCCCGGTGTGAATGACAGTATGGTACAACCTGCTCACATGGGCACCAAGTTTGTTAGCGGCCCGGGCAAGGCTGGCGATCAGAAGCCATTTGTGCTGTTCTCCACCTGTGCCAGGCCACACATCTCTGGGGCCTAAGTGCGTTCAGGTGCCTTTATTTTTTTTGATGTATCAAGACATGCTGAATGTCTGGAGGCACAGTTGCTAGATAGGCCCTGGCATCCCAGTGCCTCAAAAATCAGCCCTTTGAGCTGTATTTTGTAAAATGAGGCTTAAGATTTGGCTCACAGGGCTGTTGGAAAGTGTGGTCTCGCTCCAGGCAAAGTGGAGGTAGCAGCATGGATGTTTTCTGATGTAACCAGCTCACCCCTGTCCCAGGAGGAAATTCCCCAGGAGTGAATTCTCCAGAGGAAGTCATGCTTCCTATCTTCCTCCCCACTTCTGCCCTTGCAGAATAGAAGATTGGAGTGAGTTCAGCAAAGGGCCACACACACATGGTTAAGGGGCTGGAGCATCTCTCATGGGAGGAGAGGCTGAGAGAGCTGGGACTGTTCAGGCTAGGGAAGAGAAGGTCTTACCAATGCGTATAAATACCTGATGGGAGGATGTCGAGAGGACGGGGCCAGACCCTTCTCCGTGGTGCCCAGTGACAGGATGAGAGGCAGCAGGTACAACCTGGAACACTTGAGATCCATCTGAACATAAGAAAACACTTTTTCAGTGTGAAGGTAGCTGAGCACTGGAAGAGGTTGCCCAGAGAAGTTGTGGAGTCTCCATCCTTGGAGATATTCAAAACCCGACTGGACGCAGTCCTGGGTAACGTGCTTTAGGTGACCCTGCTTGAGTAGGAGGGTTGGACCAGATGATCTCCAGAGGTGCCTTCCAACCCCAGCTATTCTGCACGAGACATCTTCCTCCGTGTCCTGCTGTGCTGCTGAATGTACTCATGCGTGCTGAACGTATTCAGTGTATTCTAGCTCCTTTAGGCCAAGCAGGGGACGTGGCCTTGCCCTGCCCCCCCGAGGAGTTGTTGAGTGCACTCCTGAGCTAAGGGGTACAGCTGCAGGGACACTGCAGTAGCTCTGAGGGCTGTGGAGGTGCAGGACCGATGGGAGCATCGGTCAAAGGCTGCTCCTCCGGTGCTTGGGACCAGACTAGCATGAAGGCAGTTTCTGGGAAAGGTGGGATGTTGCCTTCATCCATGTGCCAGGCTCTGGTGGGGACAGGGTGAATTCCCTCTGCTGACTGCAGCTAGGCTGGGCTTCCCCAGATGATGGCTTTTTTAGACCTAGATGATCTAGCAGTTAACTTCACAAGGATTTTTTTTTCCCCCTAAGAAATGTGGCCTCTTCACCTGGGAGGATCACTGGGCTATGGTGTCCCTCTGAATCTTCCCTCTGCCCCAGCTGTTGAGAGATGGTGCCGCAAAGGAGGAATGCAGCGTGAATTCTTTGTTGTTCCTCTTGCATCTAAGCTTACTCTGGCCATGGGAAAGTGTCTCTCGCTCAATCCAGAAGAGACATTTACTACTGCATTACTGCCTAGGGAAGGCAGCTGTTGTTTTGGCCTGTAATTTGATGTGAGGACTAGGCTGGGAGTCTCCAGACAGGAATGGTGCAAATCTAGGGCTGCAATACTGTTCCCACAGGTGGCTTTTCACATACAGCTTTTCCTCAGACAACTTTATTAGATTAAAAAGAGCCAGGTACCACTTCCCAGAGGTCGCACAATAGGAACAGGGGATATTATGTCTTGTGCCTTTCTGTAGAAATCGTTGCTTCTCTGAAACGAGTTGTTTCCAGGTGTGCATGCCTGTCTGTAGCACCTTCCCTCCCACTTTTGCTGCAAAGACGGTGTGAGGGAAGGGATTTGCTGCTCATAAATGTTACTCTTCCTCCTTTGCTTGAATGGGTATAAACTCAAACGTAAAATCGCAGCCAGCCGACAGGAGTCCTGGGAGCCCAGAACTGGGGCGGGTCTGAGTCCAGCCTCCCAGCAGAAGAACTGCACCAGGTAGCTCGCCAGAATCGTAGCGTGGTTGGTGAAGGTTTTCCCCTGCGTGAGCTGTAAGGTTCGTCTTGTTCTGGAGTTTCATGTGATAGATGTAGAGGAGCTGCCTGCCCACAGCATGCTTCAGTCTCCCGAAACAGCCGTGCAACCTTACCAGCTGGCTGGGTATCATTAGTTATTATCGCGGCAAAAGAGGGACGTTCCCTGTTGTCCCTCCCTGCCGTGCTGTGCCGCTGCCCACGCACGCGGCGGTTGGCTGGATTTGTCAGGATTATTGCGAATCGCTGCTCCCTCTGGGGCGACACCTTGGACACTTGGAGGCTGGGAGTAAGCAGCAGTCTCCAAAAGGTTCATCTGGGCTGTAGCCCGTGGCCTACCTGTATTCGAGGAGCTCTCGGGAGAGTGGCTGTGGACAGCCGTGAGCTGTAGGCTGAGTATCCCCACTTCAGTACCTGGGGTGGGATTACTGTAGTGGAAGTCTTTAATAACAAGAGATATGGAAGTAAACAGAAGATACGTTGAGCTCCCAGGTTATTTCTTTCAACTCAAAGATGCTGGGTTACCAGATTCAGACCAGGGAGGACTTTTCGGTGGTGGAAGTCACCTGAGAGCCTGGCCCTCAGCAGCGTGGCAGACGGATGCCATGCGTGGTAGAAGGGGAAATATCCCTCCCTGGTTACGGCTTTTGTGACCCTCACAAGCAAACATTCACGCTTTGTCTCCAGCAAGTGGAAGAAAACATTTTGTTGTGGTAATGCACGTTATTTTTCCCCGTGAGGGCTATAACGGATTTGCTCTGCAAGCAGCTTTCCTTCCTGGTCCTGAGGAGCAAGGTGCAAAACTTTGCAGCAAATTTTATTCCCTCAAGCCTTGAGTAAGATTTGTAGACTGCGGTTTTGCCGTGTTGTATGTTATCTTTGGCAGCGATATGAATGTTTTCTGTTTTGGGAAGCACAGGCTGTGTTTGTATTTAAATCTCTTTTCCTCTGACCTCTGTGGAGTGTGAGCCCTCCTTCCTACAGAGGTACTGTCCTGGAGGGCTCTGTGAATTTACTGTGTCACTTTTAAAGAACTGTGGGAATAACAGTGTGGTCCTGCTCTTCGGAAACTTTTTTTTAATCAGAAGATCTCAAAATGCTTTTAAAGGAAAGCAGGTGAGCAATGGTTGAATGCTGCAGGTAAGAGAATGAGGTGGGGAAGTGATTGATCTCGCGTGAACCAGCAGGTGAACAGGAGGGTAGAGCCGAGCACTCGGGAGCTCCCCGGGCCGGGCTGAGGCTCTGGGAGTCTGGAAGAGTTGTTTGGGGAATTGTTGGAGGAGACATTGAATCCCAGTCCTCCCTCCGCCTCTGCTGTCTGACCAGTGAGCTCTGCATTTGCAAGGAGCTCTGTAAGAGGAGCAAGATAGCCAAGATGTCTGACTTGTTTTTGCAAGGTTATTCTCGTAGCTGAGTCAGGCTAGGGTGCAAATTGGATGGGAATCGCCTATGGAAGGTTCCTAAGTGCTGTAAAAAATGATGTCCAAATAGGCTTAATAGCTATTAGCTCTTGATCCAAATCGGGGGAGGAAGATGATGAGGTCCTGAGCTTTTTCTGCAGATGTCCCTCCTTTAGCGCTCATTTTTGGAAGATAAAAATACCCTTTTTTTGTTCTTTGAGCATCCCAGTTTGTTTCTGGGAGAAGTGCTCCATTGTTTTTGTTCTGCTGTGGTTTCTTGGCAGCTGAAGACAAATTTTGCCGTTCTGACTCTCCCCTTCTCTCTCATTTTAGGTGTCTCTCTCCTGTTACCCGTAGCTGCTGGTTTTGGGGCTGCTCAGTCTGTTCCCAGCAGGAGCAGTTTGAAATCCATGTTGTTATTGCCAGTTTAAATGTTGCCCTTAGGTCTCTGAAGAGTGGAAAGGAGACCCTCCTGAACCTTATTTAATTTCATGCTCTTGCTGCTCAAGTGAGTCTTTGGCAAGGCTCTGTGTATCTGTGACAAGCTACACCTAAAAGTACACTACGACCCTATGGTTTCTATGGAAGCTGGGTGCAGGAGATTAGCTATTTCAGGAGCTGCTTTGGGCGCGCTTAGCATATTACCTGAATATTTTTACTAAAATGCAGAGCAGTGAGATGTTGCTAATTGTTTTGTTGTTGTTCAGTTTAGCAGAAACATTCAGATATTTACGTGACGTTGTTAAGCTCCAGAGTTAACAGCCTGCTGGTGTGATTGGAGTAGCTCATGCTCTTTGTCAAGCTGGGGGAAGGAAAACTGTTTCTGTCGAGAAAATCTGTGGAAATGTTGAGGCTTATGGACAGGTAATCTCCATGAAGTGCTTTGGATGTCCCTGTGAAACACTCTGTAGAAGGTACAGTTGTGATACTTGAGTATAACTACAGGGCTTTTCTGAGTCGTCAGAAGTAAAAGGCTAATGGAGCTAAATAATAATTTTCTGTTTATTTAGAAGCCTTGCTATTTTTTATACATAAATTTATATAATATTAAAAAAAATATATTTATAAATACATATAGTCATTCACAACTTAGAAGGTGCCTTCCTTACACTCCTCAGAGAAATATACTTATTGGTCAATTCCAGCTGAAAATGGGGGTGACATTAAGACTGGGCGTTCCCAAAACCTCTGTGCACTTAACAGTCAGCTTTCCTTCTGAAAAGAAAAGCTTTATTTCTTCCACAGCTGCCTTGGGCTGTCCCATGGTCGCTCTTGGCTCACTGGGCTGGAATCCTGCATAGTCATCGTCAGTCTTTGCCAATGCAGAGATCTCTAAAAAGCAGCCAGTAATGGGGATGATGTCTCTGTAAAGAATTTGAGATCTTTGCTTTCCCGAGTTAACTTTGAGAGATTCCTTTGGTGTAGGCCACGGACCTCTAAGGCTTCAGGGACCACAGGTTGGGCAGGAGTATTCTCATACTTGCTTCAATACATACTTGCGTTACCTAACTTCTATTTTTTCCCTTACAGAGGCAACCCTTAGCCTCCTTTTTCACCCAGTAGTAAAGCATGTGGCCGTCGTGGTAAAGGAGAGAAATCCCCAGTTTCCTTGTAGTAGGAGAAGCTGTGGTGACACAGTTGCACTCCTCTGACAGGTGGGACAGGATTTGGTGCAGCGTGGACAGCATATGGAGAGGAGTCTACCACAGAGTGCTTAATAACACATGGCAATTTAGAGAGGGCGTCTCCTCTGTGGACCACAAGCGTTAATCCGGCCTTGCCGTCTCCTCCAGCGTTCGTAAACATTATCATCTGCCGCGAACAGATGGCAGGACCAAAAGGGTTGCAAGTGGGATGACTTGTCCGTGGTCAAGACTTGTCCTTGGCATGTCTGTGGCTGAGCCGGGACTCGGAGTTGGGCGTCCCAGGTCCCTGTTTGCCGCGGCAAGGGGAAGAGCCGAGGGGGGTGCGTGGCTGGGAGGTGCTGGCCTTTCCCTTCATGTCAAGTCTTGCCCAGCTTAGCCGAGGAAGGACTCAGGTGCCCACGAGCTTGTCACTTCTTGCCAACTATTTTAATTGGTCTTAGGATAGGAAAAAAAAAATCCCTCTCCTTATGGAGCTTGCTGTGAATGCAGCTCCCTCGGACTGATTTATACAGCCTGCCCTTGCCATGGGAAAGCTTAGCTGCCGCAGGAGCTGCCTTCCCTGAGTCAAAGCAGGACCTGCAGGGAGACGTGTGTGGTTGCCATCAGCTTGCCCGTGACAGGGACCCTGATCGCTGAGGTTGCTTCGGTTTGTAATTAATTTTAAACAAAAGCTTCAGAACTTGCAAAATCCTGGAGGCACTGTCGAGGATGATTTCACTTAGCCTGTTTTCACCGAGACTTCAGCACTGCTGCCCTCTTGGCAAGAGCAGGTTTTTGGCTACACCTGGGGCACGCACTTGCTTTGCGGTTGTGTGTGCCAGACCCACGGAGGAAAAATAGCTTCTGTAGTGGCAGGTGTTACGTTCTGCTGCACGCCTGTTCGCTTCGGGTTGTTAAATGCCTGGGAGAAGCTGGCATTGAAAGCCGAGTTGGAGCAGCGATGTGCCTCCCTTCACTAGCGGTTGTATTTGGGGCCATTCCTTCACCGGGCAGGTTGTGGTAGCTGGTGCAGGGAAGCGAGAGGTGGGGTTGGCACTTGAGGAGCAGCGTGGGAGGTGGTGGAGCAGAAGTGCTTCATGTTGTCTCAGGTGTGCGGCTGCTCAGCTGCATCCGTTCGGGGGAAGCCGGACTCTCTGATCAGCTATGTCTTGCAATGCTGCAAGGATGACGGTTGGGTCCCCTCAGGCCATCCCCAAATTAGTAGGAAAAGGTCAGGAGAAGTTCTGGAGAAGGTGAAGACTTTACACTGGAAACAGCTTGTGCAAAACGTAGGTATGACTTTCTGAGTTTTGAATCTCTTGTGTTTGCAAAGACGGACTTGTCGTATTTGATCATTACAGCTTTTTAATGCTTTTGAACCGGAACAAAAATACATCAGAGAGATTTCTTGAGTCTTGGGTGTCATGATCACTAAGCAGGCATCCCTCGCTCGTGAAACTTGCGTGCTGCGCTGAGGGAAGCATCGTTGGCCCTGTACTACAGGTTGGGAAACTGAGGCAGGACAGCAGTGACTTACCTAAGATGCTACAATGAGCTGGTTGCAAAAGCCCACGTCCTCTGTGGCTCCGAGGGTGAAGCAGGGCGTTATTGCGTTGCATGAAATCTGAACTCGGGTATCCCTTTGCAGAGCTCTGTTCTCCCGCAGCACTGGCTACAAACCGTGTTTCTGCCACGAACCAGGCCGTGAGCACTGCAGCAAGGTCTTTGTTTTGGGACTAGCAGCATCTTCAGACTGTTCTGAAGAGCGTTGTGGTCTGCAAAAACACGTTTTAGGAAATAGCTAATGGGGGATCTTGCAGGAATAACCTTAGATTAAATTTTAAAGGTTTTTTTACTGGCTCCGGGCCTTTGTTTCCCTGTCAATACGCACTGCTGTCTGTTATCCGAGATTGTCATAGCTGATACTGAGAGAGAACCAGAGCCCTTGACAGTGCCTCTCTGCAAGCCAGCTTTCGCTGAGCGCACCTCCACGGGTTGCTGCGGAGCCTTTGATCTAACCATCCTGCTGAGGAGCAACCTGTCGTTTCCCATACCATCGTTCAAATTTCCCATTGGCTACGTACTGGGAAGGGAGTGAGGACAGATTTGTTTTGCTTTTTCCAAGATCGAAATGGGGGAAGAATGTTCTTTTTCCCAGGCTAAAATTGGTGGCAGCATGGTGAACGTTTGCCTCAGTTTTCCAATGAGTTGTAAAGGAGATGAATTGTCCTGCAGAGCAGTGTGCGCTCCGGTCACCATTGGGACTTCGTTATAGAGGAGATGCCATCAGCTGGCTTAAAAGCGGAGGTCTGGGCTAGTGGTGGCCATGCTGGAGAAGGGTCCTGGAGAGCGGGGAAGGCTGTGCTGGTGCTGGGTGCTGTGGTCAGAGCAGAGCGCTGAGAGCGAGCAGAGCCTCGGAGAAGTAAGCGCTTTTCTGGAGTCAGTCTGCGACGGGTGTTTTGCTTTGGGATGTGACGTCTCCGTGTGTCAGTTGGCCAGAAGCGAATTCCCACCGCGAGCCAGAGGATTCCTGGGCTCTACATCTTGACAGCGATGAAGCAGGAACACGGCACCCCTCTGTAGCTGGAAGAGGATTTTAATAGCTTGCCAGTATTGCCATCACAAACACCATCTTTGGTGTTTGTGCGAGAGAGAAAAAGAAATCAGGAACTGTTGTTGTGGTTCAGTTGATGTCTAATAATAGAAAAATGTTTTATGTTGAAAATATTTATTTGCTTTGTATGGTAAGAAGAGATTGGGGCTGAAAGCCTGTGTCCGCAGGAGCTATATTCACTTAGAAAAACTCGGAAGTATGTATCGGCAATCCAAGAGGTTCCTTTTCCTAGTTGGGTGATCGACTTGGAGACAGACGTTTGATTAAGCTCTCCTCGGACTCGGGAAGCCGGGCTGTCCGTCTTGTAACTCGCGTCAATAATGGTGCAGCGTTTTTGCGCCTGGAAGCTTTGCAGTTGTACGTGGAGGCTCGTGGTGCTTTTTGAAATTACTTTTTAGCCACATGCGCTTTTCATCGGTGCGTGCTGGTAAATTAATTCGGTTTCATTTTCAGGGGGTTATAAACTGTTTGCTTTGAAAGCATGGCAAAGAGGATCTCCCTTTTTGGTCGTTAAGTTAACGGAGCAGTCAGTGTGTTGGAGGTCTGCAGCTGCAGGAGGAGGGAATTCATTTAAAGGGAGGGTCTGGTTTGTTTTTTTTTTTTCCCCCTTCTCCTTTCTCCAAGCCCAATTCAGATGATGATTTTTTTGCAGGAGCATGGCAGAAGTTCAGGCCATTTATTCTTCAGTTTATTTTTTGTGTCGTGAGAAGCCCCTCTGCACATTTGGTTTCTTTAAATAGTGACTTGACATCTCTCTCTTCTTGTATCGGCTTTTTTAAGCACGACCACTTTGTCTTCTTTCAAAATATGACCATAAAACTGCACTTTGGCAGGCTGCTCAGACGTCGGACCTGGGATTAGTTGACTGTGATGTTTCATCATGGCAGCTATGAATCCATAATCTGATCACTCCTGGCCTTTGGAAGAAGAGCGAGTCTATTAAAACTCACAGAGAGGCCCATCTCTGCAAGGTGCACAGCCCTGCCGTGCTCACGGAGTCATGACGCTGAAGGGCTGTTTTGGAAATCCAGCTAAGAGATTGGTTCTGTACTGGAGCCTCTCAGGGCTGTTGCAATGAAGTGATAGATAGCTTTTTTTTTTTCCCCCCGCCAGGATCACTCGCCTCTAACAGGCTGAGCTGTCAGAAGAGCATGTTTTATAAGCATTTCAAACAAGTATTTTTTTTTTAAGCTGGCAGTGTTGCTAGTGTACCCTTAGGATTTATTTACATTTGGCTGACCGATATTATCTCTACTATGCAGCATGTAGGAACCTCAGCCCTGGCCTGCTACCCAGCAGTGGGCTGGCGCTGCACAAATACTAAACACAGGGATGGATCCTGCTTCAAAGAACTTAAAATCTTGGTCTTGGAAAGCATGGCTCCGGCTGGTGGGAGAAACCCCAGATGATGTGGGTTAGTCTGGTGAGCAGCCGTTTTAGCCCACCAGCGGCTCAGCCGCGGCGATTGCGTTGCTGAATTTTTGCTTTGTGACGATGTTGCTTCTGTGTTGGCCCATCGACACTTTCTAAGAGCAGAGCTCCCTGCTAGACTCCCACTCTGCTGCTCCAGGCTTTCAGCCCGTGGCTGGAATTTTTATTTTGTTTTGGTTTCTGCTGCCAGTAGGAAGAGACTTGGAAGAAGCTTGAGCCTTTTGCGTTGAACTACTTGCCTTTCACCAGGTTATACAGCTAGCTGAAAAGCCAAAGTTACAGATTGCAAATCAAGTGTTTTCTTTCCCCAAGAGCAGACGCATCCACTTGTAGACCTGGGGTGGTGCAGGAGGGACAGAGCATCTCCATGCAGACCCGAAGGTGGCTGCCCGTGGAGGATGCTCAGTACCACCTAGTGCTAACAGGGAGAGAAGGCACATAGCTCTCGTAGCCCACTTATGAGTCTGTCTGGATATGGGCACTATGAGATAATCTCCTGGAGGAGACTGGAAAGGTATCCTGCTCGGTTGGTGGTGTTACAAGTGCTCTCCCAGCACAGCGAATTTTCAGGAGAGGAGGTGTTTGAAGTCTCCCCGATACTAAAGAAATAAGTGTTTCTTGACTTGAAGTCCTACCTGCCAAGGCTGTGTCTGCACAATCCTTGGAAAACAGGTTCAAGCCCAGCCTCAGGACTAGATCACCTGCCAGCCACCTTACAGCCTGCCGAGGGGCCACCACTGCTTGAGCTTTCCGACCTCCTGGAGCAGGAAGAGCCTAGGCTACCTGTGGTGCTAGTGCAGGTCGCAGCTTCTTGGTGCCTGTCTCCTGCGTGCATCAGGCATGTGGGGGGCAAAGCATGCTGCGGCCCAGCTGGTTTCAGGAGCTCTCATTTTTGCAAGCACAGTGTGGATGCTTTGGTCCTGCATGTGGGTTGGTTACAGCCAGCCGTGTGGGTGGAAAACAGGTGAGGGAGGGAGGCTGGCATGGTTACGCTCCCGGCACTGCAAGGGGAGGAACAGGCTCATCATTGGAGGCTTACTTGGTCGGTCCCTTTGTCCACAGTATCTGTCCTCTCCCTGGGGATAAGACGCAAGCTGCTAGTAGACAGAATCATTGCAATAAAAAGCTAGATTCAAATTCTGAGACTTATATTTTGTCATCCTGAAGATGCTGAAATCTTGCGGAGACCATTCTTGTGGGACAACTTATGTCTTTAACGCTGACATTGTTTTACCTTTGATACAATCGTTCTGATTTTATGTGATCTGATGTTACCAGACTCGCTTCTCTCTATCCAGCAGAGATGGCAGCGGCAGGTGTGAATTGCACATCACTTATTTGAGTAGTTGCTAACATATAAACAGGTTCTAGCACTGTGGTCATGTGGAAACTATTTAGAAGTAACCGTGCTTTGCTCTCCTGCTTGTTTGTAGGGTGTGATCTGAAGGGTTTACAGGGTGCAGGTGTGCTCCCCAGAGGTGGACGGGACAGTCGTTATCCAGGAACTCTGCTTTTTCTTTTGGAGCAGAGGGGAGAGAGAGAGTGAAGGGTGCAAGCGCTAAGCACTTGCAGAAGAGCCATGGAGGCATGTTTGGGGTGTAACTGGTGCAAGCTCATTTAATTTAGTAAGTGCTGACGCAGATACTGAAGATGGGACAGTAAATGTTGGCACTTAGCTATTCCCTTGCTCCGCGAAGGCATGCGTGAAAGGCGAGCGGCCTCTTACGAAACTCTGCCAATGCGTTTGTCAGGGGTAAGGCTGGGGTGCGGAGGGTTGGCTGCGAGGAGCAGAGAAGTTGTGTGTGTTGGACGCAGCAGGTCTTCGATGCCACTGAGGAGCGTCACTGCGCTCCGTCCCTCCGGCTCTTGAAGGTGGAAGCTGGCTTGGAGGGTTGTTTTCCATCCCTTGGCGAGGTGTAACTGTGCAGAGGCTTTCCCCGGTGAGGGGTACCCCTCTCCATCACCCTAATTCCTTTCCCTGTCGTGGCTCTTGTTTCCTGAAACCCAGTAGGGTGTGTGTGACTTTTTCAAGGTGTTCAAGGGCTTTGGTAAACAGGGAGTAACAAGAAGTGTGGCGTGCACTGGTATTGGCGTGACATAGGCTTCGTCTCTGCAGTTAGACGCCTCCTGTTTGCTGCTGGTTGGACCTCAAGGCATCCCCGATCGCTGCATCATTTAAACTGAAGCTGATGAGTTTAGTTTTGGTCTTGCCACTTCAGATCTGAAAATCCAGTCATTGTCTGCCTGTGGTGTTGGCTCAGGGAAATGCTGTGGCTGCTGGAAATACTGGGACAGTAACTCCCCAGGAGGGAGTTCTCCAGTCCCCTGAGAGTCCACCATGTCCCTGTGCTGCCTGCCGTGGCTCCCCGGAGCAGCCTGGCCGGCCGGCTGCGGGGTCTCGGACCAGGCTGACGGATGGGAGAGGGACAGCAGCACGACCCTGTGAGCGGATGTAAGACAGGCTACCGCAAAGAGCACGGCATGAGGAACCGGCTGCCTGGAACCTGCCGAGGCTTGGAGGCACCTTCCAGCTAACCATGCAGTGAGGATGAGCCCTGTCCCCCCCGGGCCTTCCTTCGAGCTCTCCTGCCACTCAGGGTGGCTGCAACCAAAATGCCTGATCGAATGCTGCAGTCGTCATCTGTGCTTGGCACTTTGCTCTTGCCTCTTTCTGCTTCAATTCGACAGCGGAGGGTGACCTTGAGAAGGATTTGGCCTGTCACTGAAAAGACCATTAGCAGCATCTGGGCTGTCAGATCCATCAAATGCAGGAAATGGTTCTGCCCGAGCAGGAGCAGCCCTGGAAGCGAGGCAGCCTTTGCAGTTAACCGCGCAAACACGGTCACATCTGATGCGGAAAGCCGCAGGGCACGTCAGGGGCCGAGCCGGAGCCGCGCCGACGGGTGTTTATGTGCGAGGCAGCTGCCCTCACCTTATTTGGGGGCCAGCACTTTCCTAGCTCCTGATGGCAGCTCTTAAATTAAATGCACGTTGTTGGAAAGCTCTTTTGCTGCCTAGCGAGCTTTCCATCCTTTCCCTGCATCCCTGCTCTTTCCATCCCCGTGCTGGTCTGGTGTAGGCAGTGAAGCGTTTTTTTCTCTCTCTGGATGCTCTGAGTAGCATCCTCAGCAGGCAGCATGCTGAGAGGGAGGCAGAGAAGAAGAGCATTTCTGTGACGTGGGCAGTGCCTGTCGCCGGCAGAGCACCTCCCCGAGGGTCCCTCGAGGCTTGGGGGGTTATTCCCCGTCTGCGGGCAGCTCTGTGCGTGACCTCGGGTAATATTTCTGCAGTATTCAGTGCCTTGATTTCTCATCGTTACGCAGCAAGGGGTTGTCCTCCTTTGTCTCCTGCCTCAAGAGCTGCGGCTGGAAAATGCTCAAGATCTCGGCAGTAACGTTAAAAGAAAGCAAGCAACTGTTGGGAAGGGAGCAGGTAAAAATCTATCGTGGGGCAAGCGAGGGATCGGACAGTAGATTTTTGGGGGCAGGGAGAACAGTGGGGGTCCCGGAGCCAGGGAGCGGGGTGTGTAGTTTTATTTGCCGTGCTAGGCGATACGCAGGGAGGGACTCGGCTGCGGCGCGTCCTCCCCCTTCTCCTTGGCACGCGCGCTGGCAGCAGCCCCAGCATCCCTCCCCTCCGTGCCGTGAGCCGCCAACAGCAGCCCAAGCGCTCATGGAGCTCATTAACGTGGAGGGGGTGGAGATACCTCTTCCCACGCTGGCCTTGTGGGTGAGGAAGACCTCTCCCCGCCGCAGGGGCTGGCTCGCCGAGCCCCTCCGCGATGGCTTTGTTTTGCAGACCGCCTTGAAAACCCCGAGCGGTACCTCCGCAGTTCACCCAGCGCTGCAGGCTGCGGCCGTGATGCTGATTCTGCATTGGGCTGTCTGAGGATCTTAGGAGGTAGTCTAAATCTGTATGGTGAAAGCAGGGGGGTTGGTTGAAATATGCACCGTCTCGGACAGCTGGATAGTACCCTGTCCAAGCCTAACCATTTAATTGGAATCATAAATCCTGCAATGGGCCAATAATAAATGGCTTTATTAAAACCACAGGGTACTGGTTCCCCTCCCTTCCTCTCCGCTTGCTGGGTTTCTGGGGAGTCCTAGCACACACAGTCCTTCTAGGAATCGGCTCCTTCCCAGCTGCAGAGATCGGAAGAATTTGGTTTCCTTACCGAAATAAGGCTTTTGCAGTCAGACTGCCTGACTGTCGGTTGTTATTCCTCCAGAAACTTTTTAATCCAGGGACCAATTTCAGCCAAATTTGACAGAAGAGCATAGGTCTCAAAGATAACGTCCTGCAGGCTTTAAGAATGCTGAAAGAGGGAAATCCAAATAACTTCCTGCCTATGAGGAGAGGCAACAGCAACTGTGAGCTCAAATATTGCCTATCTGGGCGCGAGTGGGTTGGATAACACACTTCTGCCTGCTGGGGAATTGGAGTTTGTGTCACTGCGAACCAACCAAAATATGTTTTGCTTCTTGCCTTGATGGTGTTTAGGAGATCCCAGAGGGAGCTCAAGGTCCTGGGAGAAGGAAGAGAGGGTCCAGGCCTGTCTGTGGGGGGAAATTGTGGGGGATAGAGGGGAGTGTAGGGGATGTAGGTCACAAATCTATACGAGACTGGGCTTCAGTTGTGTGGCTGCTTGTGGACGTTTGCGTTTCTCTTGGACGGCCTAAAACTACAGAGGTGAAATGGGCTGGGCTGGGTGTTGGTTTTCAGACATGGATTTAGTAATGCGCCTCACAAAAATCTCCCTTTAAGCAAATGATCCAAATCTTGAACACTGGGAAAGAGGAGTGGCTGCAGGGATGCTGCCAGGCAGGGTATAACGTGCTGTGATGTTCCTACAGTGCACGAACTGTGGCCTTCCTGGCCCTTTTTCTGTTATTGGGACATAGTTTATTTCCTACCTTGTAAATAGTGCTAGGCAATGAACTACTCTTTGGTCTGAGCCCAGGTGTTATAGATCCCACGCAAGTCCTGGGGCCATGTGTTTCCTTTTGGCCAGTTCTGGGTGGCTCTCTGTTTTACTGAGACTGTGAAGAACTTCAAAGCCTTTAGAGATGCCCAGTTCCCTCCATCAGCTCGGAGCAGGGACTTTCAGTGCAATATAGGACAGCTGAATATGGCCTTTTTTGTTACAGGAGCACCGCAGGGCACTGAACCGAATAAAAAATCCACTGCAAAGAATTCATAGGCTTGGAGACGGCCCAAATCTTTGATTTCAGTAGGAATCTCTTTGTCTACCCCTCTGTATTTTACCTGGCATTTGAGCACTGTGCTTGCATGGTGGGCAGTGGGAAGGTGCTGTGATTGGCACTTCGCAGAGCAGAAGTTGATACAGACGCACAAAGTTGCAGCAGTCCAGCTTCCCTGGACTTGTTTGCAGCTGCAGAGATACTTCTGAAGGATGGAAGCATCCCCTGTAGAGGGTTCAGGCTGCAACTGCAGCATCCCGGGAATTTAAGGTATAGCAGGGGACAGAGGGCAAAGAAATGCTGGATGGGAAGGAACTGCTGTAAGGTCAAAAATAGAGACATAAAGCCCTGGGAAAGAGAGAGCCCTTGTGAATAGCAGAAGCAGATCCCGAGTCTTGGTGAAAAAGATTCAGTTGGAAAGCAATGAGGGATGCCAGCACAAGGCAGGAGGAATACGCTTCCGACGCTACGGAGTGACCAGCCAGGGCAGCTGAAGGCTGTGGATGGGGAGGCGCTGTGCTGTGGAGCTTGGGGCTGGGCCCACCCGGAGCATCAAGCCATCCGGAAAAGAGCAGCAAAGCCAACAGCATTCTGGAAAAATCTGCTCTCTGAACCTTTTTCTGGGGAGCTAAGTACTTATAACTTGGCTCAAAAAGCGCTGGGTGCTGGAAACGTGATAACCATATACAACCGTTGGTATGAAAAACAGCACGGAGAAGGATGCCTTGTTTAGTAATGCAAGGCGATAACTGTGGTTCAGCACTGCAGCCTTTAGGTGCCTTATGCAGAGCTGAGAGCAGCTTACTCTAACATAAATATTCTTGGGATATGTGAGGATATGTGAGCTTGTCTGGTCGTAGAGCTTGGCCAGTTTGAGCCTCTAGTAGAGATGATTTATCAGCACCCCATTTCCGAAAGAGCTAGGGTGCGATGCTGTGCGCCCCTCTGCTTTTAATGGCCTTTCTCATTACAGCTGCAGGTTGCTGTATCACACAAGGCTGCGTTTTCTCCCTTCGCTTTCTGCCATCACTGCTTTTCCCCTTTTTTTCCTTTTTAGCTGGGGATCTGTTCCTTTTTTTGTAAGCCTGAAGAATTATTTTCCTTATCTCCTTCTGTATTTAGGACTCTGGAGGAGGAAGTGACTCAGCCTTTCCTCTTCTGCTGTTTGCACAGTCATCCCTCGCCGGATTTGCTGAGGTTTTGGTTGTGCACCTCCAACTACTACCGCTTCATTCAGCAGCAGCCTGTCTGCCTTGTCACCGTGCGTCATGGGGTGGAAAGGCATGGTGGGGGAGGACAGTCTACAGGCAGGAGCAGTCACGTGCGAAGAACGTAGTAACATGGTGCTTTGCTTGGCATTCCTCAGCCAGAAGAATCATGTTGTCCTTTTAGAAAAGGGTTGAATTTCCTACAGCTTAGGAGCAAGTAGCTCCTGGAAAGGATACAGGTAGCCTAGTTGTGCTAAAGGAGATGGAGCAGAAAGGCATGGAGTCACCAGGGAGGGAGTGCCACGGTGACGGTAGACACTCTGTCAGCACCCCTGAAGGATGTCATGCTCCCTTGGGCACCTATGGGAAAGGTCTCAAGGATGATGGATGGATGGTGACACTCCACGGAACCGTGGAGGACTGCTGCTAGCTTGCCTCTTGCGGCAGAGTTGACCTGATGGCTAAATGCTGAGGAGGAAGCATCGCTTGCTCTCTGCAGGACTTTCAGAAACTGCTGCTCAGTAGGAGAGTCACCAAATCATCTACCACTTTAAATGATAGCAGGCATCTGGCTTGACAGTGCTAAGAGTGGAGTCTGAGTGGTAATTTGAAGGGTTTCCCAAACCTTTACTAGAACGACAATAAGTCCAGATGCTCACTGCATGCAGCCTTATTGAAGCTAATGTGCTGTGAGCAATACTTCTCGGAGGGTCAGCAAACTTGAGCTTTTTTGTTGTATATTAACACCTGATTAGGTACCAAGTGTTGTAGTTATTAATACAGATCTTCATCATGACCCCACTGTGCGAAGTGCTACGCAAAAACATGACCTCAGAAGTGAGTGAAGCTAAGGGAAAGTGAGAGGAACTGAAAAGCCAGGCCTCTTCACATGATGGGCAGTGGTCTCGTATCACGAGATCAGTGCTAGCTCTGAACAGCTTGGTGATAACATCACGCTTGCTCAGCAGGGCTAGGCCAAATTCTGGAGCGCACTAATACGGTACCTCCAAGTGCGTAGGGGCATCATCGCATTGAACTGCTGGTGCTGCTGTGCCTCTGTGCTGTGCAGTGGTGCTACCTCCCACTTTCTGTTTGCTGGTGGTGGGAGTATGCACATTCAGCTCCTGGGAGACTGGGCCTTAACTAGCCCGAGATCTTGCAGTAAGAACAAAAAAGCCAGGATTTTCAAGTTACATCTGATCTTTATAGGGATCTCTTTTGAATCAGACCTGCCTAGTTTGGTCAGAGCCAACACCAGGTATTTCTGGAGAAGGTGCGGTAAAAACAAACACTGAGAATTTCCATATATTTTTACAAGAAATCCCAGAAAATGAAACTTATTACTGCTTAAAACATCCAGGTCAAATCACATTCCTTCTGCTTCCTCAAGTTTCTCGGCCCTTCCCTTGGCCAGCCAGCGGCAGCAGGTTGGAGCTTGGCTGCCTGGAGACATTGTGTTGTCTTTTTGGTCCGGTTCTGGCCACTGGAGTAAACTGTGAGACCCTATAGTCATTAAAGTTTTATTGGAAGTGCTTTAGACTTGCCTGGTGTTAACGTGACGGCTGATATGGTGAAAAAAACCTCTTGTAATTGAAGTGTCATGGAAATTTAGCAGTGAAGGTAAATATCTCCGTGGAGGTGGTAAGGTGCGCTGAGAAGTCTGAAGCTGGTAATCAACTGGGAACATTTTCATAACCCTACTTGTGTTTTGCTTGCTGCTGTTCAGAGTAGATTTTTTTCTTCTTTTAAGCAGTCCAACCAAATCATGAACCTGTCAGAGGCTATTAGTTGGCCAGTTTATAGTTGTTGTAAAGCATAACTGTTTGGCATTTGTGGTGGTGTGAATCTCAGATTTGTCTTAATTGGATGTCAAGAGGCAGATTTGTTAGTGAGTCCTCTGCTCCATCCCTTAATGTTTCAGACCTTTTATGTGTTGTCTACAAGTATTATGCTCAGTGTAATAGGAAATGCCAGCCGGTAAAGCCTTTCTCTCTTTCTTTCCACAGACTAATAACTCCGGCTAAAATTTCCCACTTATTTACTTAATTCTGTTGTTTTATCCACTTCACACTACACACATCCATCCTGCTTCCAGCTCTTCTTTTATCGGCTTCCACGCCGTCAGGCAATATGAATGAAAAGCCATAGCCTTATCCTCTTGGTGCTTAATCTAAACCCAGCACGTATTAGGTCTCTTCTGAGTATCTATATCTATTGATTAAAACATTAGGAGGAATGTCAGCTGAGAAGCAATGTGTTTGATTAGCCAATTATTTTAGCAAAAAAAGCAGTGAACTTTGATTCAAAATACATAAGGAACTATAGCCAGTTGTTTCCCATGTGCCACAGGGAGGCCAGAGAACCGAACGACATAAGAGGCAGCCTGAAGAGAGGAGTCTGCAGGCTAAAGATGAACACGCTGCATGAGACCTTCTTTGTGTCCTAGTAATATGGAAGAACATTTGGGCATATTGAAGGAGAGGCTCTCTGGCATCTGCAGTTTTCTGGCCAGCAGACCATAGTGACCGCAGGAACTGAATGGTTGGGTAAAACAGACACGGCGCGTTTAAGTCTGTAGGATGCTCTTCTTATCTGAAACCTGAGCGCTGGGTTTAACTTGTAGCAATGCATCAGTGCAGTACTTAATATACTGAAGGACTTGATAGGTCAGTAGAGTATTTGGCAGCTGACTGTTGAGAAAAGCTGATCTCAACACACCTTGATTGAGGGATAGCCTTACAAGGAAGCCATGAAACTGCCCTAACAGCTGTGACTGCTAGAAGAGCTATTTGAATGGCCAGAGCCGTGGAGCTGTAGGGAGGATCCAGGCAGTGAAGAGAGAGGTTTGGATAGGCAGACATGCTGCTCCCTTTTGTAGGGCCTTTCCCAGGTGACCTGGATTTACCCCAGCTAATGGAGGTGGTGAAGTTAGGAGTATACTTCCCCTCTGCAGTCACTGGAGACAGAGAGATGTTGCAAGAGAGCAATTCAGTGCACGTAAGGTCTGGATCTGCACTGAAAGCAGGCTGTCAGGTACAGTGACCTGCCTGTTCCTGCCTCCCTGCTTGCGGAGCATCCAGGGAGAAGTATCCCAGGCGTGGAGCAGAGGGGTTTGCTGGCTGAGATCAGACTGGTATGCAGGAGGCTGTGATGTTTGACGGTGTCCTTGTGCCACCTTTGCTGCCTGTCCCTTGAATGAGATGGAGCCACCTCCATGCTCGGTCCCTGCTTGTGCAGTGCTGACGCAGCGAGGCCTGAGCAGTGCCTGGGAAGCATTGCCATCCGGCAAATGATTGCTGGTGTTGCAGCGTGGAGCTTACCTTCAGTCTGAGCTTCACCTGCTTTTTTCCTTTTCAGCCCGTAGGATGGGTGTGTTGTGTGCGTGCAGGGAGGAAAAACACGGTGCTCCTGTGCAGCTGGGTGCTACGGGCTGGGTGCGAGGCTTACCGGGTGAAGCAGCACGAGATGCAGGAATCTCTTGGTTTCACCGCTGCCACGTCTGCGGCGGCCTTCAGGGTGGGCAGTGGATGTCCATGCTGCCGGCTGTTGTTTCCCCGCTTGCTGACAGCGCTGCGGCATGCTGGCCAAAATCGCTTTTGGCTGTGCTGTAGCTGCTGCCTGACGTTGACCTATCTCCACTGTTATTTTGGAGCAGTCGCTCCAGAGTGACTGATGGCAAGGCTGGATTTAATGAGCTAAGAGAGAAGGCAAATTGCTACCTGTCTGCTTTCAGCTGCACAGCCTGGTTTTCTGTTGTGTTTCCAAGCCGATTTACCTCTGTGTACCAAAGTCATCTGTGATACAGCCGAGCCCGGGAGTCCCTCCTGTGCATCGCGGGCATCAGCTGTGTGGCTCAGCACCAGGAGGGGTTCTGCAGCCACTGCAGGGAAGCAAGAGGCTTCACAACAGTACCTCGGACCTTCAGTCTGTGTCTCCAGTGCCCTGAGACCCTTAAAACCAGTGAGTACCTGGACTTATTTTTATCTTCATCCACGTTCTTGTTTTCAACAGACCAGCGTCTGCAGTTTCACTTCCCTGCAAGAGTGGCCAGCTCTAGTCTTTGCTATGCCGGTGTTATGCAGTGATACAGGAAAGCAGCAAATACTGTTTCTGCCTGTTGGGTCATTGGCATAAGGCACTTTCTGCTGTTTGCACTTAGTTTCTGTTCTCTGCCCTGGCCCCAGCTGTGCGGAGGATGATATCGGGAAGAGCGATGGCAATATGCGTGTGGCGAGCATAAATGGTTCGACAAGGCGATAGAAAGTCAAGCTCTTGGCTCATGTCCTGCACTGGTTCATGTGAATGTTTATTCTGGATTTTGTGCCCATATAAACCCTGGGGAATAGCATTTTTTGCTCCTATAATAATAGCATCCGGCCCTTGTGGCACAAGCGAAGCTTTAGTATTTTTAGTGGATCCAAACTGTAAAACGTTTAGAGCCTGTTCCTGCAATAACATGTTCACTTCCTCAAGAGTCATTGGGGATTGGAGGTTTGGCCCCCGGTGCTGGGCTGCTATATTGGAGACAGATGATCGTCCTTGCCTGGTACAAACAGAGAGGAAGAAAGAACAGGAGGGGGTAGGACCAGCCCCAGCAAGCACATCCTCCTCTTTGGTCTGCCCTTCCTGTTTGCTTGGTCCCGTGTCAAACATCTGGATGTGACCAGTGTCAAAATTCCCACTCTGGGACTGTAGCTGGGGCCTCTGTTGGCCACTTAGGTCACATCGAAGCTGCTGAGATGGACAGAAGTGATGTTAAACCGGCCCGGAAGAAATGGTCTGGTAACGTAAAGCCTCCGATTTCCTTTTTACAGGTCAAAGTATGTGCATACCCTTATAGTGTTCAGTGTGTGGGAGCATCCTCTTTGCTCCTTGCCTTCTGAACCAGAAGCACCAGCTTGCCATGACTGTAGCTGTCATGGCTGAGCTTCACATTGGCATGTGTTGCCTCTCCTAAAGGTCAGCCTTGCTGTTGTCTCACCTGCTGGTTTTCCTGACTTTTCCCAGCGGCAAATGGCCTGGAAGGTTTATTTTGATTTTTTTTTTTGATTAAGCTAGAGATAAGGCCTAGCTTCAAAGTCAGATCGGGCTACTCAGGGCCTCGTCCAGTTGATTTTTGACGATGCGTTTGCAAGGATGGAGGCTGCACACCCTCTCAGGTCATCTGTCGTGGTGCTGAACCACTTTTGCAATGAAAAATTTTTCTTATATCCCATCAGTTTGCTGCACTGCAGCTAGTGCTCTTCAGAGCATGCGAGAAAAGGGACTGCCGTTCTCTGCTGCTGGAGAAAGCTTTGCGCTACAGTTTTCATTCTTGCCACTTGTGTGTTGCACTGTGCTGGCACAGATCGGCATGTCGCGTTTGGGTTTTTTGGCCTGTTGGGGCTATTGCCACTTTCTAGAAATGTAGTAGCGCTTTATATGCTCGTGTGCATTTGAGAGAAGGCTTATCACTAGCTGACCTAATTATTATAATCTGACTCCTCCCTAGATGGTGCAGGTTTCCCTGGCTCTTAGGAGGCTTCCCTGGCTTCTCCGAGCTACTGTTTGATTTCTCTTTTTTCTTTCTTTTAATAATAATGTTCATTCGCTCATGTTATTTAAGCCAGAAAATAAGATTTGTAGCAAGATACAGCGAAATACTTGTGAATTGCCTTCCCCTCTCCTGTTGGCCCTCCTGCTGCGATTTGGCTGCTTTGCTGCCTGCTGCCTTGCTGGGTTAGCCAGGGAGCCCAAAGCATGTTCTGCACACAGCCGGGCCATACAACATCCTCCACCTGCCTTAGTTGTGGAGGTATGGGTGGAAATAGCACATTATCAGTCTCTGCCCTCCTCGTGGATCCAGGGTTGTTCCCTGTTGCAGTTTTTCTCCTTTCTCCAAGACCCGTCTTGGTCATCTTCTCCCTTCTGCTGCCCTGACCTCAGTGCTGGGACTGGCTTGCGTCCCCTACCTGACTGCTTTCCCTTCCATAAGGGTTTATTTGGAGAGGAGAGGGGCAAAGCGGAGTGCTCTCCCTCTAGTTACACAAACAGAAGATCCTTCAGTGCAAAAATCCCTCTTCCAGTGCCTCGCCGAGGCGGTGGACAGGTCCCTTAGGTGCAGGTTGGTTACCTTTAAAGGTGCCAAATTCTTTTCCAGCAGGACAGGGATTTACAGCACAGTAATAGGATTTGACAGCTACTTTAAAATAAATAAATAAGTAAAACCAAGCCCAGACAAGGGAAGAAAAAACCCAACAAAACATTACATCTTGGGAGTGGGTTGTCCACTCATGAACTTCTTAGTCTCTTCGTGAAAACTAATGAAGTTGGGTATTGTCTCTGCACTGTCTCAAAGCCTCTGCAGAGCCCATTTTGCAGAGCATAATCACACGTGGGTAATTATAACTCCCCGCCTCCTTGCTGCGGTAGGGCTTACCACTAAGCTCCCGTGCTAAACCACCTGCTGGGATCACGGGAGGCTGCTAGCAACGCAGGGACGTCCCAGCGGAGGGGTCAAGAGCCAGCAACTTGGCATCGCTCTCTTCAGTGCCTGTTTTTCCCCGTGTCCTGCAGGATATCCAGCTGAGCCCAGTTTGGTCTGAAAGGGGTCGAGGAGGCAGGAGAGGACATTGATAAAAGGGTAAAAGCAGATAGCAGAGGGGAGCTGCTGGCTCTTGGAGTGGTGGGGCTGTAGCAGCCTGTGCTTGATCGCTGTTGGGGTTTCTGTGGCCGTTGGTGTTATCCTGGATAAGGTCTGAAAGCTTCTGTGGAGTAAATATTTTCCAGTCGGGCAGAACAGCCCATGTAGGAGCTGTTAAGAAGCCAAAGCAAATACGTTCCTGGGAGCATAGAGCTGGAAAGAGGTGGATGACACTGAGGTGGATCTTGTGTCTCACGTTGTCCTTGGACTTAAGGCTGCTGCGTGCAATGCTTTGCTCTCTCTTTGGGAGGTGTGTCACACTTTACCCATTTTGCCCTTCTTTTATTTTCTTTTTTAAGAAAAAGTAACTTCTGTGACCCTTTGCTGAGGTTCCTGCAAATTTCTAACTGATAATCTATATTTAAAAATTGCAGCTATACTTTAAATTACTTGTTCCATTTGGGAGCACTGCTCCAAAAAGGTTCATTTTTACTGCTCCAACAGAGGATTTTTTTTTTTTTCCTGGGGTCAATCAGAATAGTTTTCTTTTTAGCTTGGCTAAAACAGCAAAGGAAATAATGTCAAGTTAAAGATGTCTTATTTGGTCCAAACTGAAATATGGTGTTTTTGTGTATTCTTTGCCATTAGATGGAGACATGGAAATGTTATGTACATCACTGTGAAATAAAAGTAGAAATACTTTGTTAAAAATATCAAACCCTAAAATAAGTAGTAGTTCTTTCCAGCATTTTCTTCCCGGGGTTTTGGCTGAAATGGCTTGACCAAAACTATTTTAAATACACCAAGCCAACTCCAGGTTGCTGGCAAATAAGTGATAGAATTTTTATTTCTTTGGCTCTATGACATTAGTTTACTTGTGACTATTACAACATGACCATGAAAGGTTGTGTCTCTTCCCAGTGCTGACTTGCAGAGAAGGGGTTAAGCTAACTTAACATGTTCAGCTGTTTACTTCTGCACAAGTAGATTCAGTTCCTCAAGAGACTGCAGGCAAAGCAGGTAAGTGCATCTTGCCCTATGCTACGGGAAAGGACTGTGCAGCTTCAGAGAAGGTTGGGTCGTGCTAGCACAGCTGGCCATGGGTGCTTGCTCTGTACCCGTCCTCATTCTCGTTGTATTTGGAGGATGATTCAAAACTGGTGTTTAGGTCAGTGCTAGGTGTCCTCTCTATTTTCCGGTGTAGCAGGGAGTGGTCCTGGAAAGTGCCGGACCTCTTGTGCACGTTGCAGAGATGCTGCCCAAGTGCTGGAATCCAGAGTCCTTCCTCGCGCTGTGCTCAGTGTATAATGCACGCCACTGCGCAGGGACTGTTCATAGATAGTGGTGCTTCCGCAGACAGGTAATCCTAAGCAAATGCAGCCATTCTTCAGATTCACAGCGCTCCCAAGGAGGGAAAGAAAGCATATGTGGGAAAAGAAAGGAAACATAACTTCCCATTCAGCTGGAGGAACCTTAGGAGAACTTCTAGGGCTCGTCATTATCTCAGATGATTAAACAGTTGGGCTCCGGAAGGTGCCTTGAGCTCTGTGTATGTGTAGGGCATCGGGGGTAATGTTTAAACCTCCTCTGTCATGGGATGCTTTGGACTGCTGTGGAAGAATATGAGGGAAGGGTCACTTCAGAAAACACTTTGCTTTTTGTTTGCTGGCTTTGGAAGCCCTGAAAACTGTCTAATGGGTGAGGGGAAAGCCTGCAGTAAGCCATGGCAATTTGTGTGCCTTCCAACAGACCAGGCACTAAATCAATAAAACCATTCATGTAAGCATTAGTAATATTTTTACTGTAAAGTATCAAAGCGCCTACAATAACCAGGGGCTAGGTGCGGGTTTTATTTTCTTTGACCACTGATATTGTATAATTTGTTCTAGAAGTTCCTTTCCAAGGTTCTTGTTAAGCTCAGCTACTCAACTCATGGATTGTAAAGATCCCTCAAATGGTCTAATCTGACCCACCTAACATGAGCAATGGTGCTTCACCCAGTGACTTGGGCTGTGCTCAGAGCTGGTCTTTTGAATATACTCAACCACAGTCACTTCTGGCTGAACAAGGCTGTGTTTCACACTGGCAGCCTGTCTTCCTCCTTTTGAATGGTTTTGGAGATGATGAAATTACAATGTTTCTTGCTAGACGTTCCCATCATTATTTACCCTTCTCCCATTTCTACTTGTTGTTTTTTAGCTTCCTTTTCTGACTGTTGGGTAATGCTGTACTTCCACCTGCTGCTCTCAAAGGCCCTTTAATGTAAGATATCGCCTGTGTATATAACATTACAATGTTCCTTGATTAATCAAGTTTCCTCTTGTGCTTTTTCTTTGAGAAGCGAAATAGTTTGAGCTGTCTGCTTGTCTCACTAAGGCTGAAGGTATGGGAACATCAGGCTCCCTGTCACAAAAGTTTCCGCTGCAGTTGCAAGCGATTCTCCCTTTTGCTGCAATTAAAATCACGTTCTCATTCTAATTAACTTCAGGGATGTTAATCCCTAGTGTAATTAGAGGTCGGCCAATGCAGTGAGGTTTGGAAGGGAACTTTCTCAGAGGGCGGTAGAGCTTTGCACAAGCTCTTTTGATCCCTGCTGCGGTGTTTGACGCACGGTGGAGGAAGGTGCAGCTGGTGAAGTCAGAGCAGCTCTGAGCCTTCTGCGTCCCCATGGCCTTGGACTTGTTCCCCTGCTCCGGAGGAGCCTGTGCAAGTAGGATCATCCCACAGTTGTGAGCCCTTGAGGCTCTGTGTTTACCGTGGGAACAAGATGTCTAGGGCAGTACAGGCTCTGAATTTTTCCCTGCCATCAGGGCTAGTCATATAGACTTGCCAGTGAAAGTTTTAAATAGCTGTTTCAAGGGACAGGGTGGTGTAATGCTAAATGCCAGCTTACTTCTTGTGGCACATCTTGCATTCTGTTTTGAGCTCTGTGCTACAGCAAAAACCAGTTCAAAACTAGTTCATGGATGTGTATCTGAAGTGTCCGCCTAACCGCGGGTCCCCCAGTCGCTCCGTGGGGAGCAATTGGTGGGCATGGCTGGTGGGTTTCATTGCTGTGGTGTCTCATTGGGTACCTCAGGGTGGACATGGGTCTCCTGAAAGATAGATCTTGTTCATCTTGGATGTCCTTGAGTGGTCCTGGGTCTTCCACTCCTCATCTGGTTCTGTAGGAACTGTGCCTCCTCTTGGGTCAGGAGGTAAACTTAACCAAAATAAGTATTTCTGGCACTATTCCTGAGCAGTCTGTAAGTGTTTGTGGAGAAACAGCTTAGTGCATTCTTGGCCTGGTTTTCCCGAGCTGCTGTACGTTTACCCAATGTGGTTACCCAGAGGCGTTCTAAAAATTAAGGCTAAACTTCTAATATTTAATTCTTACAGAAAACCTCTAAATCTGTAATACTTGCCCTACAGTAGCACCGTGAAGCCCCGAGACCTCCCCCTCCCATATAAGAAAGAAAAGCCAGGAATTTAGGAAGTTGTCACAGCGCTTGTTGCATGAGGGCATTTTCCAGGGCAGGAAACTGAAGCACCTTTCAGCTATGTACATC
Organism: Struthio camelus; assembly: GCF_040807025.1. Classification (NCBI taxonomy): domain Eukaryota; kingdom Metazoa; phylum Chordata; class Aves; order Struthioniformes; family Struthionidae; genus Struthio; species Struthio camelus. The sequence goes on from NC_090982.1 coordinate 85,575,573, forward strand.
AGATACCCCAACCACAAGTGATCAGTGGCTCTCAGCAGCCATGCAAGAGAGGTAAATCCTTGAGTAGGAGGAGACCTAGAAGGGATAGGCAGTCTCACCCCTTGTATACAGAGGGTCTATAGAACAGTTGCTCCTTCTAAAAGATCATAAATTCCCTCTAGGCCTATTTATTGAATGTTACAGGGTAATATAAACAGGGTCTGTTTAGGTCTCTGAGATAAGCCTCTTTAAGTACACCTGTACATATGTAGCTTCAGCATAGTAAGTCAATAAGATGTTACACTTTTGTCTTTGTTTCAGGTGAGCATTTATCCTGCTGTGCCAGCTCAAATATTTGAGTATTGGTAGTTTTATCTATACTGTCAAAGCCTCTCAGCATGCGTGAGCTAAACAGTGGCACAAAGCAAAGGACCTACGTTGTTTCTGCCTCTGGGGGTTTTGAGAAGTTCCTGTCAAACTGCAGGCACTGATAGCGTTTCCCTGTATTGTGGGTAGAAGATATGGATCAAGCACACTGAAAATTGATATTCAGTTTTTAATTTGAATGAAGAGTTTGGCATAGAGTGCACATGTGCATGGCCATGCTGGGATCTACATCGAAGGAAGTGCTGGTTTGCAAGGAGGTCAGTTCATGGTATTTTGAGACTGAGCTCTTCTGCCTCCGATAAGAGACAAGTTCAAGGTTCTTGTCCTGACGCCTTCAGCTTAAAAAGCCTGAAGTCTAACATACTGAGCAGGGAGGCCAGCATGTTCAGGTTATCTTTTGGCGTTTTCCAGATAAGGCAGGTAAATGCTTTCCTGTCCTTGTTCTGAAGTGCACGCGTGCATCTTGGAGAGCACAAAGTGTACCTTCCACGTTGGTTTTCTGTGTCCATCACAGATGTCATCTGCGTTAAGCTGATCCCTGCATGTGGTTTAGCCTTTTCCCAAAACATTCCCTTTTCTAGTCAAGAGTTCAAGTTTACTTTGAGGTGATTTCTGCCTCAGTCTTTCAGACATAGTTTTGACATTGGTGAACAAACAACAGGGCAGTGCCAGGTCATGATGACAGTTGTGCCTGTTCATTGCTCACCGTGAAACTGTGTGTGAGTTTGAAGCCAAAAAGCTCTACCAGTTCGTATCTTCTGTCAAACTTCTCTTGGTAAACCCAAGTAGTGGAGACGAGCTCATGGCTATAGTTGTAGACCCCCTGCCCCCTTCGCTCCTTGTCGGCCTCTTTGCTTCTGACTCTCAGGTTTGGTAGTTCCAGCCCGTTGCTGGGGGACACCTGCAAGGGAATATGGGTCCATAGTCCAAGGGTAACTTCCTGGCAGGAAGTTACTGCCTCTAAACAGTAGACTTAATCTCCTATTTTTAGTTGTCAGTTTAGGAAGGGAGTCACTTACATAAACAGCACTGATTTACCATTTTTAGGAAGCTGTAATGCTGTTTGTCTGTCACTAGGTTTGAGGGATGTTGCTGGTTTTTGTCCAAGAGTTCTTGCTGATCTGGGGAGATACCACAGCCAGGCTGGCTGCTGCTTTCACGTGATCTTCTGCATAATCAGCACAGCTTTGCATGTCTGCCCGGTCCAGGGATCCGTGGGGTTTTGTAGCAAGGATCTGCCAAAGTGGCAAAACTGCCACTGGCCAAAGTGGCAAAATCAGAGTTTTTAACAGAATTCATCAACCCTAAGTGGATCTGGGCTCTAGACAACCACAGACCTGGACTGTGGTGCTCTAATTCCTCACTACCACCACAGCCCCAGCAGGAACTCTGAAGCTAAGCAGGTGTATCTGAGAGCTACAGTTTGCTGAAGAGACTAATGTCAAGGATGCTTTGACATTAAGTCATGTTAAGCTGGTAAGGGTGGAGGTTCGTGTAACTGAACATTAGCTGTCTGTATCTGGGCCAGCTGTCTAGGCTATCATTACGACTGGCGGGAGTAAATAGACACTTCCAAAGCTCACTTGATCTCATGCTCATCTCTGAAATAGGTCAGCTGTATTGTGTCCTGGAATATCCTTCTCTCTGTGGGCTACCTGGCGCGTCTGTGTCTTCCCTAGCTGGGTGGGATGAGCCCATCCCAAGAGTGTATGCGACTCCAGCTGTGACTGTCACGTCCTGTTCTTTGTGTGAGGGTTGCAAGCCATAGCTGTGTTGCAGGCTGTTTCTGCCGAGGGCAGTGGTTTTGCAGCAGCTGTTGCAGCTTGCAGTGTGAAGGCTGAGCAGCTTGTCTGCTCGTTTGGAAGGTGATGCAGAGAGAAAGATGTGTGCTGCTATAGCCTGTTTTCCCCATTTCCAGGTTTTCCCACCTCTAATCTGTTTGCGTTCTCCTCCTGATGGACTCCATAAAATAGTGTGCAGCCTTGCTCTTCATCCTGCTCGGTAGTGAGCTCTGGCTGCCTGTGGCTCTTGCCCGGAGCCAGAGGTGGCAGAGGATGTACAAATCATTGCATAACACCTATTTTACAGATGACTTTGTAAAATGTTTCCTAACCGGTTAGCTGAAGTAATGACATTGGCATGTAAAATGCCCTAAAGCTGTTTGTCGTTTACATTTGCTTTATATTACCGAAAGCCTCTCTGTCCTTCTCCCATCCACCAGGGCTTACCCAGTTGAGCTGCCTCATTTACTTTTTATTAATCAAAACTGGCGATTCCTCCGGCGCTAAATGTATCTACTTGCAGCTTCTTTACCTCCTGGGATTCAGCAGACTGCTCCTTGTTCAGCTCTCCCTTGCTTGCTCCTTGTTGCGAGCTTCACTGCTGCAGGGTGGGGAGCGAGCAGGGCAGCCGCTGGCCTGGCACGTGTGTACAGGGTGGCCGGGCCACGGCAGGGCCAAATAGTCTTTCCGTGGGACCCCACGGTGCCTAACAGGCTCCTTCCGTCCTGTCCTGCTGGTGCAGAGCAGCACTTGTCTGACGGGGAGTGTGTAAGTCTGGAAATGATTGCACAAAAATGCACTTCAGGCCTCAAAAATGAGGCTGGTGGCAGGCCAATAACACATTAACATTCTTGTCTGAGGAGTTTCTTTGCTTGCTGTTTGTGAGGCTGGTTCGTTAAGGGACGCGTTATCCTGGTGAGTTGTTCTTAACTCCTTTCCATGGCTCATGACACAGCTGTGAAAAGCTGCAGGTAGATTTGAGAGCAGGTTTAAATACATTGTGCTCTATGGCCCGTGGACTCTGTCCACACCACTTGCTGTTCAGCCTACTTGTAGTTGGGGAAAAATGAGACTTTATACACTGAGCGCAGTTCTTCTTTATTATGGGCCTTTTCACCATCCGTCCAGGCCTCGGGAGCTAGAGTTGTCTCCTGTGCTCTGTATCTCCAGATACAGAGCGACCCCACTGGAGAGGACAGTTTGCAGATAGGTGCCAAGGTGGAGGTGCAGTGAAGGGGAAGCAGGTGGAAGGATGAGGGTTGCAATATGTGTGCCTGTCTCTGAGCAGCCTGAAGGATGAACGGTGGCCTGATTCTGCCTTCAATGAGGTTTGGAAAGGCCAGGGCAGACTTCTTGCTCTCAGTGGAATTAGCAGAGCAGGTTGGAGCACTGCACCCAGTGTTTTGGATGGGCCGGAATAGTTCCTTCTGTAGTGCCTCTTCTTGTCTTTCCATCTCTGCAATGTCAGCTGTCAGTGGTGGCTTTGTGACCTCGTTCTGTTGACTTTTTCCTCCATGACCCTGGTGTGGTTGTGAATACCACACTTGGGTACCCCCAAATCACAGTTCAGCTCTCCCTCAAACACTCCGGTTTCCGCTTCTGCAAACTCGTCACCAGCAGCCAGCCGAGGCAGCGAACACCAACTCAGGCAAGAGGTCGTTTGTTTTGTATGTCATTACCTTACAAACGATGGTTACTCTTTAAACAGATAAGCAGTGTGGCATTGCTGGCTCTGCGTGTTCCTTCCTTGTCTCCTGATGGCTCTTCCCGTTGCTTGTGTCCTGCCTGAATTAGGCGGAACGAGAGCAGATTGTCTTCTAGCGCTCAGCTGAGCGTGGCTTTGATCCTCGTAGCCTCTTGCCACCGCCCTCGTGAAGCTAATCATGGGTGCTGAGCACTGCAGGAATGTCGAGGCTTGATGTTTCCGTACGCCGTGACAAAGAGCTTATCTGGGCTGTTCTGGCCCTGCATGCGGTGTGAGAGGTGGTAGGTCTGCTCAGGGCTCGGCTCAAAGCGCATCCCTCCCGTGCGGGTGGCTGGGAGGGCCGTGCAGTGAAGGCGACCTGCCGTGGGGCGAATCACCTAGAACTTCGCTGCTGTCCCCAGCTTTTGTTACAGCTGCAGCCTCTTCCTAAAATATCTCCAGAACTATTTGGTGGATTTTGTCCAGCTGAGTAATAAAACCCATATCCGGCCGAGGGCTGTGCTTTGGGAAGGCAGGGAGCTCTGCGGAACAATGCTTCTGCTGTAGCGCCTTGTTTCTGGGCAGTGGTTCCTCGTTGATAGGTGTCACTGGTGGAAATTTGGCAAGATCCGTGTCCTGCTGCGCCCGCCTCTGTACCGCTAGTATCCTGTCATCTTCTGGCGCTACTGGTTCGGGGAGCTGGAGCTGAACGGCAGAGCTAGCTTGGGTCTGGAGCAGCCTGTTAGGTCGTGCTCCTCTCCCAACCTCAGCAGGGATGGTTGTGCCCCAGCTGGCCTCACAGGATCAGAGAAATGGGGTGCAGGCGTGTGCCAGGCATCCCCCAGAAGGTATTCAAAGGCCTCGTTCCCTTGGCCAAAGTGGCATGCATGACTCCATCCCATGGACCTCCTTCCCTCGGGGCTGGACAGTCTTTTCTGGCGAAACAAAAGTAGAGGAGAGCTATTACTTATCTGGATGTCTCCTATTTGGAAAAGCTTGCTGCCAGATGTTTTGCACCTCTGCGTTGTCCAAGTTTCCCGTGCCGAGGCTGAGATGCTGGCTGGCTGCTGTCGCTCCTGCTTTCACGCTGCATAGACTCGTCAATGCTTGGAAAATGCTGACACATTTTCGCGGCGCAGACAACAGCTAAGATTGAGTGGGTGACAAAATGAAGGCAGCCAGCTGTTGGTGTCTCTTGCTCTCTCGTGCTTTCACGTGACGCAGCAGTGCTGTGACTAAGAGCAGCGTGGTGCTGGGGAGGGAAGCGATGAGATTGCAATGCCCCGTCGGCGTACGGCAGATCCTCGGCTCAGCGCTAGTGTCTTCAGCTGCTGTGCTGCCCGCCGGTGGTTAGCGCTGAGTTGGATCTGTTCTCAGCACAGCTGCCGGGAACCTGATGGAGAACCTGGGTCCCAATGGGTGCCAGAGGCACTCTCGGAATTGCTCCTGGAAACTAGGTGGGAGACCGGGGCAGGTGGATCCCATGCTTCCTTTTTTGCCATGGAGGGAGTGAGGATCTGCAGGAACGCCTTGACGGCTGCGCGCGCTGCATCCCGCCTCGTCTCTGTTAGCTGGTGGTGGCGGGGAGAGTTACCAGAGCCCAAGGCGGTGGGGTGGCAGGACTGTGAGCTTTATACTCCGTGCAGCGTTTTGGTGGTTCAAGCATTGCTCGGCTGCCAGCTCCAATCCGTTAGGATCAGTTGCGAATGAAAGTTGTTCCTGCCAGATGGTCATTTATTGTCTGTGGGAAACAAAGCAATGTCTCTGCCTGGCGACTGGCAGACAGGTGCCGGCATAACTGATGGGAGCTCTCCTGGCTCCTCTTCTGGGTTGCAAAATCTCTCTTGTATATAGTGATGGAGAAAATAATGAACCTTCTCAGAGCGGTCCTGCTAAATCAAGCCATCAGTTCTTTATTAAATCACAGAGAGAATTTATTGCAGAGGGTGGAACAGTGATTGCTCCCTAAGTGAAAGGACAGACCTACTCTTTGCTGCCAGCAGTCTGGTGCAATAATAAAACAGTATGTTTGAGATGGTCCCTCTTTGTCCAAGGGAATCTGAGAGGTTGATGAATTGAGATGATCTGTCTGTTTGGAATCGCTGCTTGCCACTGTGGAAAGCGGTCGCTTTTCTAGATTGACACCCACTGTCTGGACCATATCCAGTCCATGTGGCAAGGATCAGGTACAGGAAGCCGAGGAGGACAGTGTTTTCCAGCCCTTTCCAGCCCCGTTTTTTCCTGTCTTTGCAAGTAGCTGTAGCTCTTGGCTCGCGCTATGTTTAAATCTGGTGGAAGCCAAAAGTGGAGACGCCAGTCCCATAGGGCTGTGCTCCCATGACACTAAGCTCCTCGTTCCTCAGCCGACTGGGTGCCGCTTGGGGCCCCCTCGCGTGGCATTAACAACAGATCTCTATCGCAACGCAGCGCACAGGGGCTAAACGCTGGAATGGCCTGAATATGGCTTCGTTCCTGGTGCTCTTGGGCTTCCCCATGTCTTTGCTTATTTCCCTGCCTCTTATTATTAGACTGGAAGCGTTTGGAGGAAGGGGCCATCCTTTGTTCTGCGTGTGCAGAGTTGCCACGTTCCCCAGTTCCTGATCTTTTTCCCTCAGAACGTTTGCAGAATCTCGTGGAATGTTTTGGGGTTTTTTTGCTTTTTTTTTTTTTTTTGTTTTAAACAATGAAGGTGCTGAAAGATTCAGAACCTCCTGGGAGCAGAGCAGAGGTTGCACTCATCCACGCGTAGGGTCTTGCAGATGAGTTTAGCTCCAGATTTGAAGTCAGGAAGGAATTTTCCCCTTGGTCAGAGCAGCAGAAACCTAGGACTGATTTATTTCTTCCCCTCCGTTGCAGCATCAGCCGCCTTCTGGGCCGTCAGCGTAAACCGTGGGGACGTATCTCACTTACTCATTTCCATTCTGTATTTCAAGCTCCTTGAGCAGTAGGAGCACCTCAAGCTCTGCAGCTCTCTGCCTGGAGCATGAAACAGCTTCATTTCTGAAGAACAGAAAGGTCGTGATTAACCGAAGCAATTGGCTCAATTTAAGCGTATATAGGCAGATTGCAGTGGCATGTGGTTCCTAGGAAGAGAGGACCTACCAGTGGCTTCTAGCTTAAAATCCCTGCAACGAGGGAGCTTCACACAGGAAGTGCTTATCACCCCAGTTCTGCGTTTACCTGTCCAACTTTTCAGTGCGTTCATCTTTGTAGCGGGGTTGTCTTTTAGGTTGTCGCTGGTGTGATCCTTAATTGCGTGTTTGTGTGCATGTGACAGCGAGATGGAGAGAGAGGCTAGGTGGCAGCCTGGGCGTTTTGGCTTGCAGCCAAGGTATGTACTCTGAACGCTGCTAGAAAGCCTGCATGCAAGCACAAAAATTCTCCCTGCCAGCGAACTGTAGGCACGGTTTAAAGGGATTAAGCGCCCTCCCCGATTGCCTTGCTGCTGGCCATGGGATGCCGTTCCCGCCCCGTCCCTCCCCTCCATCGATGACTTACTGTGTGGATTACTTCAGCGAGTTGACATCTCAACTCGAGTTGGATGTGTCTTTTAGGATTATGGGGCTTTTCGCGGCACAAGTGGCCATTATGTTGCCTCAGTGCCTGAAAAGAAAAGCTTTAGTTTCTGATAATGGTCTCCCTTCGTTTATTTGCAAAAGACAGCGCAGGCTGGCTGGAGCTGATGCACAAGCGCATGGTTGAAAAGCGCGATTGTGTGGATCAGCTCATTATCGCCGGGGCATGCATTGCGCGCTGTACGTGCTTTGATAGCAGGGTGATCCTGGGGCGTGGAGTATGTCCTCTGCTGCGTGAGGAATCGGACGCTACGGATGCTCCTCTAAACGCGATCGTGCTCGTAAACCTCGGCTGCAAAGGAGCTCTTGTCAGCAAAGCGGACCTGGCACGGGCTCGCGGCAGCCCTTGGGAAAGCGCTCGCCTTGGCAGCCGAAGAACTTGCCACCTGCCACCCTTGTCGTGCGTGTGTGTGTGCGCGTGGTGCACGCGTGCAAACACGCGCTCCCCGGATGCCTTTTGCGAGGAGAACATCATTCATTTCCATTTCCGAGTAGGTGTCTTGTATTAATTCTTCAGGCTGTGAGGTATTAGCAGCGTGCTAGTTTGAGCACCGTGTACCAGCAGCAGTTTTCAGATCTCGGGGGAGAGATGATGCAGCTCCAGTGGGGAGCTCCTGGGGCACGTGAGACATCTGCATTTTTGCTGCCTGTTCAAATTGGGGTTTTTGGTGCTGCGTTCCCTTTGGAAAAGGTGAAAAATTGCAAGAAGTGAGTTGTAATGTGGGCTTTTGTTTTATTCTTAGCAGAAGCAAGGGAACGTGAAAAGAGATGATATCTAAGTCACAGTTTGTAGTATCAGTCAATGTATAAATAAGTCGCAGTTTCAGAACTGAGGCTGTTCTTTTTTTTTTTTGCTGTTTTTGGTTTTGTTTTTAATGGCCAGGTTTCAAATGTTATTTCTAGAACTGCTGATATATTTCCATGCTTCTTCCGAGGCCCTGTATGATTTTAAAAAATCAGAGGATAGACACCGTGCCTTGCTGTCGTGCGGCAGCCAGAGGACGCGCCTGTCTGGTGATTCCATGGTCTGGAGCATCCCACCGTGCGGGGATCGTGTGGTCCACAAGCAATTTCCCATAACTCAAGCGGTCTGCTTGAGGTGGTATAAGGGAGGGATTTAGCAGTTTCCTATTCTGCTGTTTGAGACTATCCAGTCAGAAAATGATTAGTTTGGTTCCTCTTGCGGAGGAGAGCACAGCAGTTCCTGAGAATAGGAAGTCAATCTAAACAAACAGAATAACATCTGTAAACAACGGCAAGCTAGGTAGTAAATTGTTGGCTGGGTTAGAACAAGGAAATTTTGCTTTCTAGCTGTTCCTGGGCTGCTTATCCTTTTTTGATAGATGACTGGATTGAGAGGGCTGTGTTAGGTCAGATTTTGTGACCTTTTGCACTAAGAGATTGGGTCCTTTGGCTTTTGCTTACTGTTATCAAGGTCAGCAGCTTTTGATTACATCGGCATAAGCAGACGTGCCTTGCTCATGGCAAGTAGAAAAGTCACATGTAAGGCAGGGTGCTGGGATGGCCGAGGACACTCTCCAAATCGCCTGTCCTGCCTCTTGGTGCAGCAAGACGAGAGCAGTGCAATGTGAACGCACCTTGCTGGGACCATTTTCTCCGTAGAAGGATGCCTGAGGAGGAACCTCCCTGTGTAGATGAGCTTCAGGCACCATCAGAATGGGAAGCTATCTCCTCCCTGTTGAGTTTTGTGGGATTTTTTTTTATTGTAATGAGTGGCTTTGTTTAGATTTGCTCTGGTTTTTGCCCGCTCGGCACTTTGTGGCCTGCCAGGCTCCTAGATGTCACTGCAGCGTGACAGCTGTTTGGCTTCTAGCACGTCACGCAGGCTTTTCTGCATCGCCAGGTAGCAGAAACCAGATCCGAGATTGGAAGGATGAGGAAATATATGAAATGCTCAGCCAGCCATGGGTGCATAAATATCTGAGAAGCCCAAGGCTAGATCCAGTGGCAGTCGTTCAATGTAGTTTTCAAAGGTGTTTAGAGTTTAATTAGAAAGGGGTCAGATGCAGAATGCAATAAATTCTGTTGCTGTGCTTTACGTTTTGCCAACTCGAAACATATTAGCTGGGAGGCAGCAAATCCAAACTGTGCACGTGATGCTTCATCTGTTCTTGCAGAGATATGATAATACCTGGATGCAGGGAAAAGTGGTTCATCTTGATTATTTTCGTTTTCCGTAGTGGTGGTTTCTGCAGTTTGCTCGATATGAAAGTTGGCCTTTGGCAATGAAGATAACTGCTCATTTCATTCACCAGGACACTCGCACCATTTTAGACAGACACATTGCTAATTGCTTGTTGTTGGAAATCTGCTGGATTAGAGGAGGGAAAATATTGCTGCGAAAGGAGCTCATTAAAAGGAGATTCTGGGAAGCGAGCCGGCTGCCCGACGGCTGAGCTCAGGTACCATGGTGATAGGTGGTAGTTCAGACCCCCAAGTGCACAGGCAGCCAGAAGTCGTTCTACGCTTACCGCTTCCAGGACATTAGCTGATGGCCAACTGCTGCTTGTGAAATCAAAGTTAATGAAGGGTTTCACCCCACCTGAAGGCCCTGGTAAGGTTGAAATCGACTTCAGCAGAAGTTGGAGGAGGCCCACGCGACTGCCATGTGCTTGGTGCATCTTTGTACGATGTTTTATCAGGAGACCAGCAGCACCACTGGAAATGAATCCTTGGAGCTGGGCTGCCAGATGCAAAACGCTCTGGGAATGAGTCAGAAAGACTGGCTGTGAATCTCTGTGGATCCCAGCCCTCCTTGGAGGGGAAACTCTAGCTATACTGGCTCGGCAAGAACTGAGCTAACCGATGTGACCCTAGAAGTGTGCAATATTGCAGGGCTCTGGTGTCCAGTTCATGGCTTGATGTGTCAGTAGAGGTGTAAGCATGTTCTTGGTGTACCCTTCCTGCACACTGCACAGTAAAACACCAGCTGCTCATTGTAGAAATACCCGAGCATTTCTTAGCAGGTATGTATCATGGACCCGCAAAGGCTAGGAATTTAGAACAGGTAAGTCGTGTGCCTTGGAGCTGGAAAGCTGCCATGCTCTTCTGTGCTGGTGGATGCTGTCACCATGCAGTCATGCAGCATCTCTTACCTTCTAGGTTTGAGTGTGAAATTACCTGTCTTACTAGAGAGGGATTGTGCACATGGGCAGCTCCCTTCGAAAGGCTCATGGGTTGTAAAATCGCAACCGAGCTCAACCTGCAGTAACCCCTGCGTGTGTCTATGTCCCAGGCAGCACCTAGGAAGAATGATTTAGATTTTTAATCTAATGATTTAGATTTTTAACTCTTGACTAATTTATATCCTACTTGTGAGCAGTAGGAACAGGCAACAGCGAGGAAAGGGACTGCTTTTACTACTTGACTTGAATACTCAGCCTGCTTGGAGCCAGATACTAACCCGAAAGTGGGTAATTTAGGGATTTTGGCCAAGCAGTAGCCAGAACCATATGCCCTGAAAGAGCTGAAATACAGCTTGGAAAACACAGCGAGGGAGAAAGGGAGGGAGCGAGGCTTTGCCTGGGTGTCTCTTTGCTTTCTGCCGCTTCCCAAAGCGAGGGAGTGAGCAGGGCAGGGTATCATCTCACTGGCTGGTAAGGTCCCACAATGGTTTACTGTAGAGAACAGAGAGCAATGGGGTGAGTCAGAAGTCAGACAAGAGCAATAAAAGCTCACGTTGGCGGCTCGTGGGCAGAACGCAGTGTCTACCAGCTTGGTCTGGGCTGGAGCCTCTCTCCTGATCTCTCCAGAGTATTCATTGGAGTGGGCCTACTTTTTTATACTGTGATCCTGTGCGGTCACAGGTAAATAACTCCCCTTTTTTCTGCTGGCCGTGGTGTAAAAGCACTATAGTGACTGATAAGCTTAGCTTTAAACTGGAGTGCTCTAGTACGATAGTCTCAGTTCATGCTGGGGCCATGTGCCCACCCCAGGAGGGCTCGAAGCAGATGCAACTTGTTGGATTACAGGAGGCTGCAGGTATGGAGAGGCCTTCTGGGATATCTTTGTCCTGCTTTCCCCCCCAGGTTGCTGCAGTGGGGCATTGTGGCATTTCATTTCTTCTGCCTGATATGCTTTGTGTAGCCACTGGCAGGTGGACCAGACTGCACTGCTACGGCTGGCTTGAAGCACATCTGGTATCACAACCTCGGGCTTTGTTCCTATCTGCTTAGCTTAAATTGGGACTTTTTCTCAAGGACTATGATGCCCTGGGTAGCTTCCATGAGGAAACAGTGGTGCTATGTATCTGCCACAGGAGAAAGTCAGGCTGTGGGGTGCTGATGTTGACTCTGAGGCCTTAGCATGCTGCCCTGGAAGTCCCGGGGATGCTCTCTGAGAACGTTTGCTTCACTGAGTGCAAGTTTCTGTCGTTGGGATGAGGCATGTGCTGACCGCATGGCTGTGAGATGTGGCCGCACAACGCGTGCCTAGCGTCTGGCACTGGCATACAGAAGGATCCTCTTGTCAAGCCACAGAAGATGGCACTTGGAGGCAAGGGAGAAAAAAAATATATAGACAGCCCACCTAGAGCCTTTACAGAGGGGTGCTGCCACAAGATGCATGGCCTTCCCCGGGTGAGTGCTTGAGCCGTGAATCATGATTACCACCCCACAGCAGAGAAGGAGGTGGCTGTGTTGATACAAGAAGAATTTGCGCTGCAGCTTCCTTTTATAGGAAGCATCTCTCGTTCTTACCAAAACATGAGATGATAAATCCCATATGGCAGAAAGGTTTTTAGTGATCTCTCAGAGTAGTTCTGAGGTCTGTCAAAACTTGCCTCTGAACAACTCGGTGCAGTGCCTGGCCGGCCTGAGGCTTTCTGTAGTGTTTCGGGAAGTGCAACTAGCAGAGAGAGCCTGCGCCCTGTATAAGGCTTCTGCAAATACGCTAGAAAGTATTTGACTGCTCTTTGCTCCTGCTGCCCTGCACTTTAATAATGGAGGAACAGCAAATTAACCTGGGAGCTTTTCCAGCACTTAACTGAAGGTTAAGGACTGAAGAGGCCTAGATTTCTCTAACTAGGATGTTTCAAGTGAGTCATTCAAACCCATATCTAAACACCTGTGGCAAAGTGGTTGGAAAGATGGGCTGGACACTTGCCATTTGTTGGGATTTGGTGGCAGTTGATCCTTTTAATAATTGAACTTTGATACAGGTACTGTATTAAATCTTGAGATGCCTGATTTTAGGTGCCTACGTTAGGAAATTCTGCCTGAACTCTGTATGTAACAGATCTTTTCCAGCTGTCTTACTTAGACGTTAGCATTAAGTAAGTATTAACTTCTGGCCATGTAGCTGGGCAGAAAAATCCTTTTCAAACTTGCACTGTGTGGGTATGTGCAGTAGCATGATTATCTGTCACAGACTTTTCTGAGACATGTTGTGGGTGAGAAATCATTTTAGGTTTTCAGCATGCATGCTATGGAAGCAAAAAAAAGGGTAGAAGCAATTTCTTTTTCAGTTTCCTTCTCTGCCAAACAGTAATGGTACTTACTGACCTTCTTGGGATGTTTTGGCACTTAGCTGGTGATCTTCACTGTGTCTTGACTGGAGTCTGCAATCCTGGTTCTGCTGCTGAATTCACCTAGCCCAAGTAATAGCAGCCCTACTGCAAATGAATGTTGGGTTGCTGTGCCCTCAACCAGGGCTAAGACTTCTGGGGAAACAGCCTATGTTTTGTTAGCTCTACTCAAAGCTGAGCCTATCTAAAGTCTTTGTTCTGCAGCAATTTGCTATAATTTTCTCCTTTTGCAGGCAAATGATGGTGAGTTATGGGAAGGCACTGGAGAATTGCAGGCACCCCAGAAATAGCCTGCACCCTCACTACAGGGTGGTCATGTTAACACCTGCTTACCTGAGCCCTCCCTTGTACCACTTTCTAAGTGAGTCAGCTTTGGTGAACGTGTTAGAACAGAGTATTTTGAGTATGGGTCCAAACTTAAGCTAGGCCCAACACCGGAGTCATAATTCAAGGAGGCTTTGGGTCAAGACAAGCCCACGAGTGCTGCTTGAGTGTGGATGACCGCTCTGTCTGCGAGAGGCTGTCTCTCCCAAATCCTTGAGCTTTACCCCAGCTGTATAAGCTTCATGACTTCCCAAGGCATGCTTGGGTGCAGCAGCTACTCAGTGTATTCCCTGGTCTTGGCATTTCTATATGGAAAACAAAGTTGGCATTCGGTTGTGTATCTGTATTGGGTCACATGCCACTAGTTGATAAGAAATTGGTATTTTTGTTCTTGCGGTGGCACACTGGATGCAGTTAGCTTGCCTTTTGTGTACTCAGTGGAAGCTGATGACAGAGTTAGCGCTATCAGCTGTCACGAAGGCTGATATCCTAACCAGGCTGGGCCTTGGAATAGGGCAAGAGAGCGTGCAGTTGTTGCTGTAAGGGTAGGTTGGGATGTGAGTTTGTCTTGCTGAGATGGAGCAAGAATTGTTGGGCAGCATTCTCTCAGCCTGGGCAGCAGTCTTGCTGACAGAGTTGCTATGTCAGCAGTTTCTGAACCAAGAGACCCTACTCTACACTTAAGGGAAGGATTTTTCTAGGGGACTCATCAGGTGGTTCCTCCAGTTCAATACAAACATGGAGGACTTTTTGGAGGTGGGGGATGTGTTGGGCTTGGCATCCTGCATGGTGGCCTAGGGCTGCAAAATAGATCAGGCTAGTCTGTAGATGCTGCTTCTACCTTCTCTCTACTGGATGAAGCATGTGGAGCGTTACCAAACACACAAATGCCATAAAAATGCCCATTCTACTGAGATCATTTGCCAATTAAAGGTAAAACTGTATAATTAGAGGGCTAAAGCAAGAACCCCATTTAGGTCATTTTTTAAAATAGCAGCTATTAGCAATAACTATATATTGCAATAACGTCAACAATTAATAGGTAACAACGAGCAGTTTGCACATCTATAAACTTTCTCTGCTGCTGATTCCATGTTATGTGGTCATACTGATGAGTGTGACGTGGGCTTCATAGAAGGGGTTTGCGAGGTGGTTTTCAAGCTCCAAAAGCATATAGCCTTTGTGCTTTGACAAAGTAAGTGAATTTTCTTTGGTGGAAGGCAGAGGGGGGAGGAACAGAGGGAGAAAAATAGAGGTTGGAAGTGGATCCCTATTAATTACCATATAGAACCATATCTGAGATCTGGAAATCCTTGGCAGTAGGCCCTATGCTTCCTTGGCAGTAGGCCCTATGCTTACACAAATTCAGTGCTCCCCAAGAGCTCACAAGAACCCACGTTTGCACGGGAGGCTGGCAGAAGTGACCCAGCTCTGCTGTGCAGGCAGGCTTGTCCTAAGGCACCTGATTCAGGGCTGGAATCATTAACCCTTAGACTAGACAATTGGTGAGTGCGATCCACCTTGTCCTTATCTGAGCTTCAGGCTCTGCGCACTGTCGTGTCATTAGGCGAAGTAGTGATTCAGGGCAGTCACAGGTGTAGACACGCTGCTAGCAATAGAGCCGTAAGGAAGACTGTTAACTGGCTGTTTGTGAAGAGGTGTTTCTTAACTGTGGTTAGGCTGAGATGTTCTCCTGGTGGCTTTTAGAAGGAAACAGGATATAAAGCAATAGTGAGATAGTAGTTCTCGGGGGTCAGTGGATGGTGAACGTTAACTCTGGAAAGGGAGAAAAGGTTTAGCGTTAGTCGGACATCAGCATGGAGAGTAAATCTATGCTGGTGGACTTGAATTGGTCTAGATATAGACCAGTATGTCACTCAGCAGATGAGTTTGGGAATTCTGGGCTTACACTGTGAAGCATATTTCTCAGAAAGTTTTCCTTCAAGCGTGGAGGAAATACTGCTGACAGCACAAGTGAATCCTGTAATGCCCCAGATCAGGGAACCAGCAAATGCACCTGTGTAAACCTGTGACTGTTCTGGTTTTTGTTTTAGGGTATCAAGCATATTCAGGGCACATGCATTTCGCGCTTGGTAGAATTAGGCAAAGTACAGAAATCAGTAGGTATCATCTGAAAAGGCCCTACCTTGAAAAGGTCCTAGAGGATAGAGAACGGTGACCAATGCAACCCTCGCCTGAGGGCGTTTTTGGGAGCACTGGGGCATCTCTGAGCAGGTTGGTGCAAGTGGGGAAGACAGTTGCACAATAACTGTGAGAGACTTTTCTAACAGGGAGCCACTACTCAGAATGAAGCTGAAAATGGAAAAAGTAAGCTAAGAGCGGATGAGGCTTGTGAGCCATGATGAACTGCTTGAACAACTTCTCCTAGAAGCATAAAACCACTCAGGTTGGAAGAGACTTCAGGAGATCCCTAGTCCAGCTCCTGGCTCAAAACGGGATCAACACTGAATCTGGGTATTTCTTCTTAGTGTGGTCCTAACCAATGAACCCAGTTGTAGGGAGAGAGCGCCATCAAAATGTGAATTCAGAAGGGTGGGTTTTTGGCCGTACTTGCATAGACACGTTGGTCTTCCAATTTGAATGTGTCAATCCCCAGGCAATGCACGAGGGTTGAAGGGGAAACCTCAGCATCTCAAGCTGATTCTGTGCTTATTGCCTCTTTATTGAAGTGCTACATTTGGCGGCAGTGAAGTATCAGTCGTGGATCGAGTACCAGGTTACGGAGCTATCACTGGAATAACCATGTTGGGTTGTTGGTCTCTGTGTCATTACATGATTCACATTGACTCTGTGCAGACTAAGCACATAAAGAAGATTACATACTGCGAGATGTTAGTCTTTTATCTTATTATGAGAGTTGTCAAGCAACTTACTACCCAGGCTTTCTGCTGTCAGTGTCCATTCATCTGCTCTAAGGGCGTTTGTGTAAAATGACAATCCTGTACCACGCGGATGTGACAACTCATCGTCCTTAACCACTAGGTAATTTTCTTTCTGCTAAGCTGTTTTTTCCAGTTTCCTTCAGAGAGAGATGAAGGTACTGGAACTTGGCTTGTTTTTGTGGACAAAAGAGCTTCTTCCTAGGGACCTAGAAACATCCTAAACCTGTAATTTGTTTGTTTGCTGAATTTCATGACTTTGGACAAAACAAATGTCACACGAGCATATCTTCCCTTTCAAGCCAGAGTCTTTCATGTTGCTGGTCAGCAAAACGTTGACATATCATGGGGCTGACCCCTTCCCCCCGCCCCCCAGAAAAAAAAAAAAAAGTGGAGTGCTCACTCATGTATTTTACATCCCAGTCACATATCAAGATCTTCCCTTGGCTTCATTTCCACTAGTGTCGTTTACGCAAGGCAAAATCCTCCCTGGTGCTCATGTGGTCCCAGAGGGTGGAAGCTACCCTCCAACTCTGCCTGCCGAGCCCCTGTGGCAAGCTACAGCTCGGCTCGGAAGCAATGCCGGTCCACCTGTATCAGCTGCTCCCTCCTGCAAACTGCCACCGATTTGTCATCTCCGCCCCATTTCATGCCCTTGAGGATGCATGTTATGGCCACCTATTCTCACAGCTGAGTTCAACTCAATCTCTCTCTCTCTCTTTCTCTCTCTCTCTCTCTCTCAATCTCTCCCCCTCTCTTTTTAAAGCACCTTCTATTTAATAATTAGTGCTTTCCATTCCATAATTGGCACTAATTAGCCAGAGGGTGAGAAGCATGCCCTTCCCCAGGGCTCCATGATCTCTGGGGCTCCTTTCTTTTTTCTTTCTTTTTTTTTTATTTCTCCTTTCTTTTTAACATGCCACACAATTTTGTTCAGGAGCTGATGTGTGATATTGATCTACATAATGAGCGCTTTTGACAGTCTGGGCACATTTGGGAATAATTCTATGAGCATATGAAAAGCTTAGGCCAGAACTGCTCGTTCTAAGCTGCTTCCAAATGAAGCCACAATTGTTCAGAAGTGACAGATGAGCAATAGTTCAGGAGCTGGAAATTGCATGAGTTGGGAACAGATTTTTCTTCTTCCTTTCCGGATGACATGTGACTCATTTAGGATTTGCTTGGTGATTTTCTACTTGTCTCAAAACAGACTGTAAATACCAGTTTCCAGTGAAGAGGGTGAGGGATGAAACCTTTGTGGTCTGTAACGTGGTAGGAACTCCTGTTTCTTCTTCCTGGGATAAATGGGATGTTTTCTGTGTTTGTTCCTTTTCCGGATCCTGATGAGCTCCTAAGCCCCCTGATCTCTTGTGGCAGAGGGTTCTACAGGCTTTATATCATGCGGAAAATACCAGTTTTGATGGCTTTTCTTGTCTCTTGGTTTTGCTGCCCACCTTCCTCCTTAGCCAGAGGAGTCGAGAGCTGCATTGCCCAAAGGTCTCTGCCGTTTTTATGGTCTCAGCTACCCACCAGCTGGGATGCTCTGTGCCTGCTGCTGGGGTTGTGGTGTTTGGGGGAACTCAATGCGTTTGCTATAAAGAGATTTATGTTCTGGGGTTATTGTGTGTATTTTGCAGCACGTAGTGAGCTGTAGTAATTGTCGACTCTACTCGCGCTGTTTCCGTTTTTAATTTGCGAAGACTCCCCAGGGACTGGGAGCTGAGTGACGCAGAACGTGCTGTATGGTTAGCAAGGAACCTGCAGCTGTATGAGCTTATGCTGTGAATTCAGCCAACGTTTGCAAACGGAACAACGTGTGCTGTGGTCAGGAGCTCTTGGAGAGACCTCCCAGGAAATCCCGAGCGCTGGCAGCAGTAACGTGCGTTCAACGTGAAGCTCTCCTCCCTCCAGCAACTTGCCTGTTGAGGCAGCCGTGCTGGTTCTGTGCGCTTGATTTGAGCACGCACGTGAAATCTGGCGCATCCCGAGAGCGTCAGATTTATTGTATGAGCAGTGAGCAGTGAATCAGCGTTTGTACAGTAAGTCCTCAGGAAGAAAGCAACTTGGCCCGGTGCTTTGAAAGTCATATAAACCCAAGTCTTGCTGAGAGAAACATTCATGGCCATTTTCATGAGGGTGAAGGTGTCTTGGTGTCATGAGGTTCACGAGGTGTGGAAGTGTCTTCAGGAGGCTGCATAAGTGTCTTTCTGTGCCTTTTCTGTGCTTGTGGAACATGCCTTTTATTTCTGTCCCCCGTAAAGATATGGTTTGGTAAGCACCTGCCCTGTTCTGCACCAGAGAAGGTGGCTTTTCAGTGACATGCAGGGAATGTCCTGTATGTTGGTAGGAAACAAAGTTGACTATCTTTGCAAAGGAGCTTTATGGTATTCTGGGATCAACGCGCTGGTGGTGCATGTGAGAGCATCAGCTTGAATATCATTAGAGCTGCCCTTACTAATAATGCTGCATTTGGGGTTTTGTCAGCTTTTCTTAATTTAGATGCACAATTGTCAATTGGTTTGGATGGCACCTGTTGAATTCCTTATGTATTCATTCACTGGTTAAAGAACAACTGCAGGATTTGCTAAAGGCTCTTATTGTCTCTTCAGATCAGAAGAGGTGAGAGTGGTTTGAGTTCAGTCTCTTACCTCGCTTGAAGTAAGTGTAAGAGTGTGTGTGTATGTTTGCGGGGGGGCTGTGTTCGCATATGTTGGTTTTGGGAAGAGGAGATGGGGTTATTGGTAGGCACGGTAGAGAGGATCTGTTTTTGTTTTGCAGCAGAACCCTTAATTCTGTGATCATCTGTGCACTGAATAAGACCATCCTAATAGGGTTTGTAAAATAAGCCCCTGGATAATGGCTTCTTATGCTGCTAGCTATAATCTGCATGAACATATTTAGCCCTTCCTGTCTAAATAGCGCTAGAAGACCAACTGGTTCAGCTTCCAGAACAGACATCTAATGGTTATCATTATCTAAATTGTGTTTTGGATAGGATCTGTGCAGATGAGGAGCTCAACTGCGCCTCATTTCCATTTCAGGTGCAAAAGCTGGGTCTGTGCTGCATCTGAGTACGTCTTGAGTGCGTCCCTACTCATGGAATGCATGGGATGGGCAAGTGCCTGGTGTGGGGGTCTTCGGTGTACTGTGAGAACAAAAGAGTGACCTGGGTCGGACCAAGAATCCTTCTTTTCTGTCTATCTGTATGTATGTGTGTATGTCGTGTCTTCTAAAGCCGTATTTTCCCAATACGTTATCACTGCTTTCAGGACTCAGTTTTCCTAACCTGGAGTTGGTATCTTTGTGTTTACAGATGTCTGCCCCATGGAGCTGTTACGTGACCAGTGTCAGGCAGATCAGTTGCTGAGAAAACTCCTTAGAAAACTGCAGAATTAAGGGCAGGGAATGAACTGCATGACCTTTGGAAGTCTCCCCCAGCCTGTGACTCGCAGGTCACATGCTGGGCCGTCTGAGATAGCTATATTCCTGGACTATAAGCTGGAGGCCAGCATACCCTGGGCTTTCTAGATGATTAGGTAGCTGAATGAAGCCCTGAGACCTGATGATCTAATTTGGTATCTGCATCTGTTGGTATTTTCACAGCCTTCTTTGCTTTCTCTGCTCTGTATTTTGGCTATAGCAATCAAGACTATGTTTTAAATCCACATACAGAACACTTAGTGATTCACTCGTGTTCTCTATCTAAAGGTTCGGCATCTTGGCTGAGATATCCACTAGATTCCTAGAATCAGGCGAGGGAGATTTTCACCTCCTGAGGATAGCTTGTGTTAAAACATCATAAAGTCCCAATGTCCTCTGTAGAGTATTTCACCTTTAGATCTCATGCTAGCTTGCTAATGAGGTTGGCAAGGGGTTTGTCCACCAAGAAGCACCCTTGTGGCTGGGTTGGCCCCCAAGGCTGGGGGGGGGCAGGCGGTGTGAGCCTATGGGCCGGTCCCGTTGGGTTTGCCCTGTAGCAGGGAGACAGGGGACACGAGGGAGCTGCTCAATTCACAGCTCTCTACGGAGAGGCAGCTCAGCAGACAAGGATATGATTTGGGAGCAGAAGGGCCAATGTCTGGTCAAAGCAAACCTGGGTTTGTGCCTTTTGTAATGGCAGAGGAGTGTCTCTGGGTGCAGGGGGGACTGCTCTGACTGAGCCTGCGGATAAAGCTGTTGTCACCAGTGAATGCGGCAGGTTGTGTGTAGGGGATTTGTACTTCCTTTCCTTGGAGGTGATACTGTTACTGCCATGGGCCTCAAGGTCCGTGCTAGGCATTAAGGTCAGCCTGAGAATACCACGATTCAGACATGCATGGTTTCTTCCATGGTTTCCAGCCAACTGGCTGATGTAGCAAATGTTTCATTGCTTTGCAGGATTTTTCCCTTTTTCTCTTTCTAATGCATTTTTAACAACCACGGATTTTAAAAATAGATTCTGATGTGATCTCTGGTTCTTTTCCACATGCAAACCTCCTCCCTGACCCTTATACTCACGATGTTGAGTCAACATCATCTTTACTGCAGTGCTGTTTCTGGGGCAGCTAACCTCAAGGGCAAATATGTGCTTTATTAGTTTTTTCTCTTGTGCTTTCCATATCTTTGGTTTTAAGGAGGAGGATAAACAAAGTCCTTCGATGGAAGAGTATTACCGTTGTAAAGGACCTTTTTACGCTCATGCACGCTCTTCATGGAGCTCAAATGCAATCGGTGTTGTACAGTCAGTATTGGTGGTAACTCTGCAAAGATGCGTCAAGGTCACTGCAAATCTGAGACAGAAGAGATGGCATTGGAGCCTACGTCTGCTGTGGCTGGAAAAAATCCTTGTTTATGCTGGTCTAGGGCTGCACGTGGCAGTTTCTGAATGGAGTCGTTCTTAGAGCCTGATCCTGTGTTCTTACGTTGCTCCCACCGTAAGCTGTTGTGAAGGAAATGCCCTCGCAGTTATTGGAAAGTATAGGGCTTGTTTTCTGGTCAATTGTTTGAAGTGTTGGAAACACAGGAGCATAACAAAAAGCATCCTGCCAGCAGTAACCAGTAGACTTTGGCTGCTCTTTTTCTAACCTGGCTTCTTTTTATAATTAGTGGATTTGTAGAAAGTAAAAATAGATGCTCATGCTTATCCCTCAAGGAAGGCTGGAGCGTCTGCGTGGGTGTGCGACAGAGAGGTGTTGCTTGGGAGGCTTGACAATTCAGAGGATGAGGAATTAATTGCTATCTTTTTTTTTTTTTTCCCCTCAGGCCCCCTCCATTCTCACTTTCTTACCTGGAGTGATGGAAAACTCGTCTGTGGCGTCTGCCTCCTCTGAGGCAGGGAGTAGCCGTTCTCAGGAAATTGAGGAGCTGGAGAGATTCATTGACAGCTACGTCCTGGAGTACCAAGTCCAAGGCTTGCTGACCGATAAAACGGAGGGGGACGGCGAGAGTGAGAAGACGCAGTCCAACATCTCACAGGTTAGTGAAGGATGCGGTTTAAAACGGAATGCAAAATGAGGGCACTGGGGTTATAGGGAAGCCAGTGATTTGTGCAAACGGCTTGTTGCCTCCGTTAGGGAAGCAGGTTCAGCTAAAGCGACTTTGCTTTTATAGGAGTGTGAAGCAGGGCAGAACAGCATATTGGATTTTTGGGCAGCTTTCTTGTTCAGCCGGATATGAGGACTCAAAGTGGTTAGCAAAGATCTCCTGCCAACCGCATTTGATTTTTTTCCATTAAGTGGTCTAGAGATGTGCCCTGAAGTTTGGACTTCTCCGGGATTCCTGTTTCAAATAAAGGAAAACAAGACATGGCTGTAATGCATGGCTGTCCCACGCTGTCCTCCTGGGGGTGTGCGGTGACAGCCAGGAGTACGTGTGCACGCACCGTGGGATGCAGGAAGGGGCCAAGAGAGCAGAACCCGTCTCTCTGCCTCTGGTCAACCCGGTGGTGCTTCACCAGAAAAATGCCAGAGGACTGTTTTGCCTGGCCTGAGATAAGTTGCAGGGACTCTAGCTGAGGAGTATCCAGTACCAAGAAGGGCTTCTGCAGTCCTAGTGTACTGCTTCCATCCATATACAGAAGCCTTCAGGGATTTTAATGAAAAGACTGAATGAATAAAAGCAGTTGAAAGCCCCAAACGCTCCCTAACAGCATTTAACTGCTGCGCATTTCGATATATACAATAACCTATTTGCTTGCTTCATAATTGTTATGTCAGAAAAGAAAATTGCGCTGTTACAGAGGATGCAAATACCAAGAAAACAGAGGGATGGTTTAGGGAAGGTGTGGTTTGGTGTTGTCATTAGAAACAGCTCTAACAGGGATCACGTCATTTTTCAAAATGGACATTGAGGTCCAAGGCAAGGAGGAATTTCATCTCCTGGACCATTACTGTTCTGAGGGAAATCCTGTGAGTCTGGTGCCATGGGTACCAGACACTTGCCGAAGATGTGAACTGGCAAACTGCAGTGTAGATAAGCTTGTACAGGGCGAGCTGTGAGCATTAGCCCATGCCATTTCATAGATGTGGAGCCTGACCTCAGTCTGCCTTGATCCTCCATTTATAGCGTGAGGCTAACAGAGGTGCTTTCCTACCTTGCAGGCTTCTTGGTAGAATAAAGTGCTTGGGTGATAGAGCACTTGCACACTGGTTATGGGGACCAAATAATAAAACAAGCCATTGCCTTGAAGATCGTAAGAGCAAGGGTATGGACATCATTAGATATCTGAAACTGGAAATGCGTTTAAGCTGCGCCAGGTACCGCTCTGACCCCAGCAGTGGAGCAGGGACTGTGTCGTGTAAGGTCCTGCGCAAGCACCGGTGAAAGACTGGTCCCCTGCAAAGGGAACCCTTTTTGGGGAGTTTGCCAAACCCTGACTGTGGCTGCGATGTGGACGATGCTCAGCTGTCACGTTGCAAACCTGGGTCCTTGGATGGGTATGGTGGGCACTGGGGAAAGCTGTCTGGGGATGCAGGCGTCACGCAAGTGTCACAGGGCTGTTCCCCGGCCAACATGGGCTGAAGGTACGTGGAAAACATTTGCTTGGGTCCCAATGGCCGCGGCCCTGAGTCCTTGGTGGGCCTTTGTCACAGGCCGGATAATGGCAAGTCGGCACTGCTGAGTCCCTCCCTCCCCTGCTTGTGGCACTTGGCTAACGAAGCAGTATCCGTTAAGGCTTGTCAGTGCTTCTGAAAAAGCACGGGAGATTTTTAATAATGGATGGGATACCGATTCCTGGGGGAGAAGTGAATCGTTTCCCTTTGCCCAGGGATTCGGTCCAGAGGGGGCTCTGGCTGGGGCTTTGCAACGCTTTTTAATCATCAAATGCTGCCTGGCTAATTAGGCTGCAGCAGCAAAGCTCAGACTGCAGGCGGCTCGTGGAGAGAGGGAAGGAGATGGGGGAGAAGGTGCCGGTCCGTGGGAGGAGAGCGGGACTGCCCTGGGAGCCGTTCCCAAGCCAGGCTTGTGGATTCAGTGGCTGCGCATGGCATTTGTGGCCTTGGCAGACCTCTTTCCTCATGCCGGTATTCCTGGGACCGTTGCTCCGCAGTCAACTGGGCTGCGTCCGTAGCTCTCTTGGCGATCGCTTGTGACCAAGGGCCGGGCAAGGACACGTGGTCCCGTCTCCATCTGATCAACCCCAGCTCACAATGCAGAGTTTTACCGGCTTTGTGCCGCTGCAAGGGTTGGGCGAGACCTCCGCTAGCCCAAAGCTAGAGCAGCGCGATCGCTGGGCAGCCCTGCAGCAAGCCTGCCCGGCTGCACTCGACCCAGCAAGAAGACCTTAGTGGAGAGGGTTTGCACTGAATCAGTACTTACCACCTCGTTGCTGTGGCTTCGTTCATGCAGTGCTCGGATCCCTCAAGATGGACCGACTCTGTTGTGAAGCCGGGCTTGGTGTCCGCAATGGGAGCGGAGCTGGGTAAACCCCATCAGGGTAATGGCTGGATGGCTTCGTTGCTTCCTGGCTTGTTTCTGAAACATCTGAGTGATGAATCCTGCCAAAAGCCATGCTGTTTCTGTACAGGCTACAAGCCAACTGAAAACGTCGCGGTACGAAGGCTGCGTTTGCAGTTTATGAAAAACGTGTAGCGTTGTGCAGCAGGAAGCGGAGAAATCCAGTTTCTGTCTTGTTTTCTTGTATTTTTGGGTTTTTTTTTTTCCAGGTTGTTTTCTTTCTCATTTCATGCTCAGGCCTATTGATTGCTCACAAATGAAGCCCTGCTGCTGTTTCAGCTGTAAATTGGGAGCAGCGGTTGGCATAGCAAGTGAAAGCCTCTTTTCCGTGAACTGCAGGAAGGGCTCAGTTCTCCCTTCCACTGCACTGTATTTCCGAGTTCAATTGCACTGCAGATCATAAAAGCAAATGTCCTGTGGTCTGTCGGAGAGAAACTTGCTTGAAAGAGAGATATGAACGATCCTGTCCTTATCTGATGCAAGTAGCACTTTCTTGATTTATCTGAGCTCTGCAGATTTGCTGTAGCTGACGATCTGATCCAGCGCTTTGGACCCTTTATATATTAACTCTGCCTAAAGAAATTAACCCTAAAAGGAACTTTTTTTTTTCTTGAATAAATTTTGCTATAAAGAGGTCTTTACAAATTGAGGATCCAAGCCATTAGATGTGGGAGAAAATGCATTTAAAAATCAAGTGATCCAAAGTACTTCATAGTGCCATTTTTAAGCTCAGACTGGAAAATGGCTGTGTTTGAAGTGATGCTTTGGAGGGGCTTCAGGTCAAACAGGCAAGTACTGCTTGCTTTAATATGCCAAGTTTAGAAATGCTATTGAATTAGAAATAAATTAGTAGTCTAAGTTCTACAACCGCTTCACGGCTCAGAAGAGGCTTAATTCTGGATGGTGCACAAATATTCATCCTGATTTCCCCCCTTCCATTAAAGGAAAGGATAAATGAAATCTGGTGTTCACTGCAAAGTTATCACACTGACCTGAGGGCAGTCAGCCGAGGGCAGTCTGTCCAAACCTTTGCCGCCAACCCTGGGCTCCCCATGGCATCTCCGGCACAAAAGCTGTTAGTTTTCATGACAGCCCATTTACAGTTTCCGCATTGAGATCCCTGGTTGCCACAACTAAATCCATCTTCTGTTTGTGGAAATGGAATTTTAACTTTCCGTGTTCAAAGGGAGCTGCTGAATTTTTTTTTACATCAAATCTAGGGGTAGGGTCTCTGAAATAAAACCTGAGTGTCTTGGGGGCAGCGAGGGGGGGAAAGGACTAATGATGAAAGAGCTGAACATCCAGCCTTTTAATTAAACCATTTTTAAAGGCATCTCAAGTTAAGCAGCTAAATGTGCTTAACACCACCTCATTGGTGTCTACTTGGAAGTGGGAATTTTAGGTGAAATTCCAGCCAAATGCAGCATTTTAGGGCTGCGCATGGGGCAAGAAGCGAGGCAGAGACGTTCCATAAGTCATCTGTGTTTATCAAGTTGTCTTAAGGAATGCATCAAGGATGATGCATATTCTCTGGAAAGGATACTTGTGTTCCTACCTCTTACCCCAAATTTGCCTAAGAAATAATCAGAAATAATGTATTACTGGTTTTCTTTTTCCAGTCGCTTCTTATCAAAGCAAAAAATAAACATGCATGTATCCTGCTGCTCACTGGAGCTGCTGGGTGGGAAGCTGGCTCAGACTCTTAAATTGATTTGAAGGTAGCACGTTTGCTTTTAATGAGAGCTGGAGGAAGAAGGATGGTTTTATGGCTAAGGCACTGGACTGAGACAAAGAAAATTGTTTTTAACTGCAAGGTTCTGCCAGTAACTTAATCTTTAACTTTGGGCAAGTTACTTAATCTCTCTGTGGCTCGCTTCCTTGCGGCTATAATAATGCTTTCGCTATCTGAGAGAGGATAAATCCACTCAACCATGTATATGAGATGCTCAGCCGGTACAGCATCCCGGGAAAAAAACTGCTGCCCTGAGAAAGGAAGGGCATGTTGTATTGTCCTGTATACTGCAAGCCACTTGCAGGGAAATTGAGTCTATAGCCAATCTAATGAAGGCTATACCTATACGTGGAGATACCCACGTTCCCATCACGTGGGTATCTCCAACCTTGCTCCCATGAGAAAAGAGAGTAAAGTCAGGAGAAAAATGCCCTTTCCTCTCAATTCTGTACGGCAGTGGAGGCTGTTAACGTAATGGGTGAGCCGTTCCCGTCTGTCGAGAAGCTCTCAGTTAGCTGCTGTTTATATGGAATTGATTTTTTTTTTTTTCCTTTTTTCTCAGTGTCTCAGCCCTTGTAATGTCACCCAAGCAGCAGCTCTCTCTGCAATGCTTACTCAGTCAGGCAGTTCCAGGACGAAAGAGCTCAGAAATGGGACTGGTTGAAAATGTTCAGTCTCAACTTTGGGGGACACCAAAAAATTGACTTTGGATTAGATGATATCTTTCATGTTTGTGTTGTGAAAAAGGCTTAATTTTTTTTTCAGCATGATATATTGCCCCTTTTATTAGGAAAAAACCCGAAATGATCCCTAGCGGAATTATTTTGGTACAAGCACCTCACTGTCAAACTTTGGAGGAAGTCGTAGTCATTGCATGGTTGCTGTCCTCTTCAGTGTGCTGTGCTGGCCCGCTAGGCTCGAGAGCGTATGATCCCTTATGGTTGGAAAGCCCCATGACGTTCACCTCCTTCATCATGAGGAAAAGCCAGTGTGGACTGGAGAGATGGAATCGAATCAGATAGAATATGCAATTTTGGGCTATGATTTTGGTTTTTTTTTTTTTAAAAAAAAAAAAAACTTTTGTGGAAATGATCTCTCCATCTTTAGTAAAATTATCTGTAGGTGGTTAGCCAAAGAGATGGGGAGGATCTGTGTCCTTGCCTGTTCTGCTGCACGATCCTGGGTGGTCGTATTGAGCTGATATTGTGGCAGCTCTGGACTAATATGTGTTATTAAGCTAAACAGGGTGGGGAGAAGCAGAAGCTGTGTAAGGCTCCATGGGAAACAGTAATCAAGACAAGCTGGGTCTGGGACGTAGTGAGCTGGCCGTGCCATCCCTAATACACCAAAAACGCTACTGGAGCCTGCAAGGAAATACTGAGGATGTTTGTTTAACAAAGTTTCCTTATGCCTGCTCCTCTGGGCATGAAAGACGCTGTTGTAGGCGGCGTTTGTGCCGGGAAGCTTCTCCCTGGACGTATCCATGTGGACACGTGAGGCTTTCGGCGGCGACAGCTTCTTTTTCAATTTCTTGCAATTGTTCATGAATCTTCCCTCTCACCATCTACTGCTGGACCATGTCGGGGCCAAAGCCTTTGAGATCTTCCCTCCTTTCCAGTGGGGGCCCTGTTCGGTGATTCCCGTGGCCTCGGAGAGCAGCTGGCCGGTGTTTGCTGTGTGCTGTGGACTGACTCAGCAGCGTCCCCGACCCAGGTATTATTTTACACAATGCCTTTCTATCCCTTTTGCAGTGGACGGCGGATTGTAGTGAGCAGCTTGATGGCAGCTGTTCCCCATCGAGAGGGAAGGGCTCGTCGGCTCACGAACACAATCAGGTAGGGGTTGTGTTTAGCTCTTCCTCACCAAAGCCTTGCTTTTATCTCTTTACTGTGTCATCTAGGAGCATGGAGGCTTTCTGTGCCGTCAGCGTTCCCTCTCCCAGAGAAAGAGATGTGCCGGGTGTTGCAGCAATGCCTTCTAAAGGAGGCCCAGCAGGGATATTTAGGCTTAGTGAAAACCAAGTGTGGAGATTCTTGATTTGCACTCTTGAGAAGCAGGACTTTTGGGTGGTAATGACTTGGACATCACTATGCTTTCATCTTTTTGCTTTCGTGCACCTTTTTTTCTTGTGGTTTTTGTACCACTTAGCCTTTGTTTATTGATACCTCATCAAGCCCCAACAGGAAACTTTGCTAGATTGCTAGTGCTCTGAGTGCTAGAAAATAGGGAGGAGAAATATTTATTGAGCTACCAGACCCATTTCAGAGCTGAGGTGCTTCGCCTGGTGTGAAGGGAAGCTGGGGCACAAGGAACAGATTTATGTCCCGGTACGTGTCCTGAGTTCACGTTCTGCTTCACTGTCCTTCCTGAGTTGCAGTCCGATGCAAATATGCGACAAGAGACCTTGTCCTTTTAGTCATCATGGAAAGCTCACCCCTGCTGAAGCCATGGGAGATGAAGAACTTCCTGTCATGCACATCACTTTGACCAGAAGCTTATTAAATATAGGAATTTAGGAACAAAGGAACAGAAGCGCAGGAACAGAAGGAATAAAGGAACAGAAACGCAGAATATTCCATTTATTCCTGAAGAGCTTATTACAACCTTTGTGAGGGAGCAATTTGCAGCATCAAAGCGGAGTTGGAAGCATGAGACATGGCTGAGATAAGGGAGCTCCGAGTAGTTACGTGTCTAAGTTATGTGCCTGCTGGGATATTAGCTACAATACAAGGGTGGTGTTGCAGGCAAGAGGATTAAAGAGCTGAGAGGGCTGACTGAGAGAAGAAGCAAAACTGCAAATCCTGAGAGCCAATGTTGAGCTTGCAATGATAGCCCTAGTGGAAGCTTAAGTGTGAGTTATTTTTGGTAATTGCATGTGATGCAAACATCAATGAAGAGTATCTACCAAGTACTCCTGGCATCACTGGAGATGGATTTTCCTCCTCAGCACCAGCACCACTTTGGGAGAGGACTGGCAAGGGAAAAGGTATGGATTTGACAGTTGTCACGTGGCTCAGGAGCTGCCATGCCACAGCGAGACCATCAGCCCTTTCACTGTAAAGGCAGTGAAGGCAGTGTTCCCCAGAGGAGATAGGAGGCTGAGCCAGCTGGAGGGAGAGCGGGAATCCTGTGAGTCACCCGGAGACGGCAGGCTGTCTCCTTCCAGAAAAAGGTCTGGCAACCAGAGGGAGGGGACCGGCATTTCTTTTAACGTTGCCCTCTTAACTGCGCTCTGTCGTCATCAGCTGCTGCCTCCAAACCTGAAAAGCAGATTATTTGTCTTAAAAGTATGAGCTCCTCACAGGACTGGAAGAATTTAACCTACAGCATGACATAAAACAAGTGAGGAGAGTAAAAACCTGTAGGATAATACCAGCTTTCTTAATTCCTAATTGTGGAGCTGTTTTTATGCCAGCGATTGTCTGGTGGGTCCCGTGCTATGGGCTGGAGCTTCCTGGCTTGCGAGTCTTGCGGTCTAGCCCTGGGACACTCCTGGGCTCTGTTTCCAGCCCCAGGGAGGGGACCAAGGAGGAGCTGAAACAGAGATGCTAACAAAGGCCCTTCCCATCCCAAGGAAGATGGGAAGAAAGCCACAGCTGAGTGATGAATGTGGTGAAGACTTAAGGAGGTACTGCAGTTAGGAAAGAGAAAGCAAAGAGATGTGAGAGCTATGGGGAGTGCTAGTAAATCTGTGCAGAGAGAAAGGAAGGGAGAGTTGGGAGAAAAGAGGAAATAAGAGCAGAGTGAACTTGTTCTAGTTACAATTTCTTGCTGCACTAAGAATGAGTAAAGCGATATTCGCAAGTGCAGTTTCCACAGTTGCTGGATGCATCTCCTAGGGCAGGTGCTTAAGGCAAGTGATTTCTGTACTCTTCCCCTGCTTGCTCTCCTCCAATTCTCAGTCTCGTGCACGGGGTCTCATGCAAAAGCGTCCAAGAGCCCCTTCCCCAAAGAGCAAGCGGAGAGCCTGGGTGTGCGGGAACCTGCAGCTTCACAGCAACCTGTATCCGGTTTCCATTCCCTGCTCCGGGCACAGCTTTTCCCAAGCAGATTCCCGTCCAAGTGAAGAGCACTGAAAATTGCTCAGCTGTGGGACAGAAATTCAGATTTCTCTTCCATGCTTTGTACCTTGATATGAAGGAGCTGAGAACCCTCAGAAAAGGGAGATAAATATATACGAACACTTGTGCATAACAGAGACAAGATGCAGAGATTTTATCATCTTGGAAGTTGCACGTTGTACAAAGACGCTACTTCAACTGAGCCTCCGAAGGTGGCAAGCCTAATTGTGGATTCAATTTATTACAGCTTTGATCTGCCGTCTTCTGGCCGCTCGGAACTATTCAGTAGCAAATCCTCAGTGTGTTTGCCTCCCCCCCAGTCCGTGTCGCCTCCTGCATGCTAACTTGGCCGGCTGCTTGAAATTCAGATCGGAGCCTCGCGGTTTCCGTAAGCCTCCGTGGGTCACTCAGGATATTAGCAGGATTGTGGGGGTTTTTGTTTCTTGGGTTTTTTTTTTTTTTCCCCCTCCTATTGAAGAATGTCTCAGGTTAGTCTCCCGAGCCAGAAGCAGCCAAGCAGCAATTGGCTTGCGGGGCTCAGCTGATGTGCTGACACGAAGGTCTCCCGGTGGATTTATGCCGCGGGAGAAGGCGGAGGTCAAGCATCAGTGATGCATTTCTGACTCAGATCGACGCAGACCTGACATCTTTCATCTGCCTTGCGCTTGATTTTTTTTTTTTTTTTTTTTCCCCCCCCCAATTCCGTTTTGTTTTTTTTCCTGGCTGCTGAACCTTTTTGATCTCCTCCAATGGGGAGCTTGTTTTGTATATACAAATACCATTCACATATGTCCAAGCTGTGCTTTCTGATCTGTTTT
Source organism: Struthio camelus (assembly GCF_040807025.1). Classification (NCBI taxonomy): domain Eukaryota; kingdom Metazoa; phylum Chordata; class Aves; order Struthioniformes; family Struthionidae; genus Struthio; species Struthio camelus. The sequence continues at coordinate 85,606,294 of NC_090982.1, forward strand.
CCCAGCATTTGGGTTCTCTCCTAGCCTGTAGCAGAGCTAATAATTAGCTCTTTCCACGTTTGACTTCCTTGAACAGCGAGTTACAAATTTTCCTTGGCACCAAAGGGGAGCTGCAAGCTATTGTTCTTCTGCCCAGTCAACATTTCACTTTCCGTTACTGATATACGACTGAAACACTGCTGGGGAGAATTAGGTTCAGTTTATTATTGTTTCAGGCTGTTGATTTTTGACTGGTAGCTTTAAACATAAAAAATAATGCATTAATAAGGTATTTATCTTATATGTAAATTACCAGTCGCTGTTCAAACCTGCTAGGGGAAAAAAGGCTCGTTAATTATTTCCCAAGGGATGTTGTTAAGTTTTTCTGTTGCAAATTTAATGGATTTTGAGAGGTTTTGTTGGAAAAAGGAATTTTCCATCTTCATATTTTATTTCCCGTTGAAGTTTCTATATTGCCAGTTGTGCAAGAAGTGCCAGTTTGCATCGGAGTATTTCTCAGCTAAAATATTTACTGGCTTCAGCTTCTGTGAAACCATGGGTTGCATATCACTCTCTGCACTGACCATGATATTCCTCGCACTGGAGATGAGGAAGGGCATCCTCTATGGAGAGCTGTGAGAGTCCTTCCATTTACGATGGAGACCTGTGAAATCACAAATGCCAAGGGAGGAGGGCAATAGGGAGCAATTTTCAGTTGTTTCTTGCAACACGAGAATTGGGGCATACTCCATGGAATTGTCTGGTAGCAAGGTTAAGGCAAACGAAAGGAAGATTTTCTTTTCTCAGCAGGGTAAAGGTACATTATGTATTTATATAGGCATTCATATATATTTTCAATGTATGTGTATGTAAGCATCCACAGGATGTTGTGCATGTGAATTCACAAGAGGATGATAGGAATTCCTGGATAATATGCCCGTTTATGGGTAATAGTATGTCTTGATGCAACCTCCAGTCTAGGGTGTTGTTATATTGCTGTTTTTCCTTGGGGTCTCGGGTGTCTCCGGGAAAGATCACCCCATACTTGCCCTGTTTCTTATGCTCCTTGGTTAGATATCTGCTGTTAGCCACTGCATGAGACTGCACTGGAGTCGGTGCCCATAGGGCAGCACTCTGCAGTTTGCGTAGCCTGTGCAAAATAGTTGTTCATAAACGGACAAAATTTTCCCTGGAAAACTTTTACTCTCATCTTTCCAGTTCTGTGGAGAGGTGACTATGAGAAGACGATTTGTGGGGAAGAAAGGCTCAAACTGGTTACTTGTGGTCATAGAAGATCTCATGACACACATGTCATGAGAAAAATCCCAATCATATAATTGCATTCTGCTCATCTACAACTCTTCTTGTTTCCCAGCGTGAGCAGTAGCATCTTTCGTTTGCTGCATAACACTGTTGTGCTCTGCTAAGCCTCCCTGCGTTTGAGTGGTGGGCTGAGTGCTCCCCTTAAAAAAGTCCATTAGTGTGATGTGAGCCTCTGGGGTGAAAACTACTCCCATCGATGCATGTAAGATGCTGTCTGTGCACCATAATGCCCATATAAATGAGGAAAGTTTAGATAATGGAATCATTTTTAATCTTTTTATGTTTGAATTTTTTTTTCTAAAAAGACCCAGTGGGAAAGCAGGAAAATTATAATATAATACTTTATTTGCATTCCCCTTGTGAGACTGTTGCAAATAGGAAACTCTTTGATGTGTTTTTGAGAGTAGTTCATTAAGTAAAAGGCTTCTGGTATGGTATGTCTTTAGAGGTCCAGCAGAGCTCTTTATCCGCAAAAGGGCTGTCAGCATCTCCATCCAAGGCCCTTCGTATGGAAGGGGCATTAACAAAGAACAGAGCAACTCTGTGGGCTTGTCCCTTTTCTCTAGGTGGAGGGAGAGGGTGGGTTGAAACTGCTCTTTCCTGGCCAGATGTCACCCATCATCACCAAGTGAAAGCCTGCATTCTTGGGAATGAATGGGACTGCGATTCATTTTACTGCTTATGGGTGTGCATTTGTCTCACCATGTGCAGCAGGGATGTGTTGCATGACTGGGGACCTCAGGAGATTCTCCTTGACTTGGGATTGGTAGAGTTGGCGATTTTAAAACTTCATCTCTTGGGATGAGAAGAAAATGGTGCATTTCCTTAAAGAAAGCCCCATCCTCTTGGGCCAGAATATCTGATGCTGGAAACAGAAGGTCAAACAAATATTTTACTCTTCAATTTGTCCCTAATCCACAAATAGCTTCTGGGAAATGGAGGGGAACTGGAGATGCAGAAGAAAGGTGATCCTATTTTTGTGGCCCACAGACTTATAAAATAAAATGAAACTGGAAGCAAATCATGAGCTCGATGTTAAAGGAAGTCTGGCCTGCCTTCCAGCTCAACAGAGGACATCCTCTAATGTTCTTCTTAAGTGCTAACTGGTTTGCCTCTACACTGTCTGTCCCAAACTATTAAGCTACCTCTGTGCTGATAAGCTAAATGCGTTTAAGACTGTTCCTTGATAACTGCCACAGAGCAGCACCCACGTGTGTTATTAAACACTCCTAGCATCCAGAATAGGGTGCACGCAAGGAAGCTGCCTTTTGAGAGCAGTCCCTCTGCTCATTCTCTACCGTGGCTGAGCATTGTCTGAGCAGGACTAGCTGACCTGGGCCAGAAGCGTCCCAGCGACAGTCCTAACAAGTTAACAGCGTAAAACGTCAAAGTCTTGGTGCCTGGGAACATTCCCTGGGCTGTTCAGTAGCACAGACAGAGCTTTCGAGGGCTTTGCCGGGATTGTGTGCCGTTGTGACTGTGTAGCATATCCTGCCGAGGATATCTGAATATACGCCCAAGCCTGGCTGATAATGTAAGTGTGAGAAGTTTCCACATCTCCACAAAATCAAAATTAATCTTACATAAAACCTTATCCCCAGTGTCTCCATCACTCAAGGAAGCATAGTGCTGTGCTGATGTGTCAAAACGCTCCCTCATGGGAGGTGCTTCCCGTTGTGTGAGCTCAGGCTGTAGGCAGAGAACATCTGGCCCGCCTGCATCGGTGAGACATAGCCTGGGGGAGTTGTCTTCGGGTGGGGTGGGGTCAGAGCAGATCCAGTTATAAGTGAGGGGACCCAAAAGTTACGTGACGCGTCTGAACTTCAGAACCCCCCTCTGGTGCTCAATGCTTGGCTGACCCTATGAAGTCGTGACTGAAAAGGCTGTTATAGTGCCAAAGCAGAGGCGTTAGTACGGCCGTTGCCCAGGTTGTCCTGAAGCAGCTTCAGGATGGGGTGATGTGTGAAGGCTATTTCCGTTGGGGAGCAGCAGGTTTCAATGTGCAGTGAAACTTAATTTTACAGAAAGTGAAAAAAGCCAAGTCAGGATCATTATAGATTTCTCACGTCATAGAGGAACGTTGGTGGGTTTTGGGGAGGGAAGATTGATGGTACAGATTGCTGTTCGGATTTTCTCTGACCCACAATGAAATATCTCAGCAATAAAATGTGAGTGACTACCACAGAGCAAGCTGCTGTGCTTCGGGTGTCATCCTCCAAGAAACGCAGTCCTGTCCTTTGCAGTACTCTGTACAGGACTATTTTATACTTTACAGTGCTGTAATACTATATATTGTAGATAGTATAATTAAATACTGTGATATAGTAATACTTAGTATTCTTTTCCTAGCATTCTAGGTTCTAACACGATAAGTGAGAGAGATGACAAATGATAGCTTTCTCTCGCAATCCCTATTTAATCAAACAGTGCAGAGATTTTCATCGCAGACATTAGTGCTGGTTGACTGCCTTGGGTCAAACGTGAGGAAATTTTCTGTAACGGATACTACAGAGGCAGACAGGATCTCTCTGTCTCACGTAGTGCTACACTCAGCCTGACTTCAGCTGCTCAGACTCCGTTACCAGCAGCGCCGTAGCAGAAACTCGGGTCCGCGGTGAAGTCTTCTGCTTACTGGCTTAAATCAACTGGCATCAGTGGGCAGAGTAAAGCCCCAAATCCGTGGCTTCCAGGATCAGCTTTAGAGAGTGGGTGGCCTCTGTAAAGAGGCTGAGGAGGTCTCCGTGCTTATGATTTAATTCACTTCCCTATGCTGGTTAGACAGCTTCTGGTTTAAATTGCCCATCCTTGGGTTTGGAGCTGAAGTGCAATTATTTGCTTGCTCAGCAAAAAGTAGCACGTGATCCCCGGGGGCAGTTTGGGATTCCCCTTCTCTGCGCCAGCAAGAAGGCAAGAAATGTTTTCCTGCAAGCTCTCCAGACAACAACTTAGAATCAGGGCTGGAGAGGTCTGGAATGGTTCAGTAGCATCTGATTTTGGCAAATCTGTGTCATTTTCAGAAATTTCCCATGGTTATTAGTATTCACACATCTCCTTCCTGACAGAGTGAGATCTGCATATGGGAAATCATCTTCCTCCCCATTTGAGATACGACCACTTTGCAGAAAGCAAAGAACATACCCTGCTACAGCGCAGCAGCAGCAGCATACGCACACTTGAGGAGATGGAGAAGACACTTACCTCTTCTGCTTGAAGCTGCAGTGGGGTTTTCACTATGAGGGTATACTGCCCTCAGTGAATAACTGTGGCCCATGGCAACTTTACTCTTCTAGTAAACGTCCTTAGATTTCTGCTGACTGGTCAGCCAGAAGCCCTAGGATCCTTCACAGTGTCTAGTTTTCTGCGCATGAATGTTCATCTAGGGCACGAGTATACCAAGAGCGTGTACTGCGGAAAGGTCACCGTGATCTTCGTTGGTCTTATGCTCTTTCCCTACATATCTGCTACTGACTGCTGGTAGAAATAGGCTAGATGGACCTTTGATCCGTCCTAACTTGGCTGTTCTTACTTTCTTATGACCTTTCTCCTTGTACATTTGCAGTTACTGAGATTTGTTCTGTTCTTCATCCATAACTGCTTTAAGGGTGATCTTTGCTGTCCAAAACAGGCACTTCTGTGCCTGCTGTGGTGTTGTGTAGGTGATACGTAGAGAACAGTGAGTAAGGAGAAGAGTAGCGTAGAGGAAGACTGGTGGATTGCGGGCTCAGTGTCTCCATCTGGCATGGGAACGCATGTCCTCCTGCTCCTGCTCTGTGCTCGTTTCAGGATGGCAATGTACTAGTGTGGGCTGAAATTAGGTTAGGTAGTGGCTTGCAAAGAAAGGAGTTGATTTTGGAGGGGGATGGGATGAGTGTGGAAGTAACTTGTGACTTTTAATTGCATCCTTCTGCGCCACACTGCTCTTGCCTGGTGGATAAATGCAACAGGGAACTTTGCTCTCAAGGCCCTTAGCCTTCTCCCCATTCTGAACATTGAATTATTTACTTATCTTTTGAAGGAATTTGTCTTCTTAGGTTGTTGTGTCAGACTGCTTCAGGCATGGAAGCTTTCAGGGGTTTCTGCGAGTTGTACGTAGCTTTAAAGCTGCTCCTCCTTGCCCCTTATGTGTAGGCGGAGAATGAAATGTTCACTACTTTGCCTGATGAGAAGAACTGCTGCTGCTTACAGAGGATGGAGAAAGGTGTCTCCTAGGTGTGGTGTCACTAGGGACTTATTGTGGAGGTCCTCTGGCAGTTTGATTTTGTCATCCTCAGTTTCCATTTGTGTAAATTGGGCAGAATGATGCAGTCTCCTTGGCTTTATGAGCCATACAGCCCAGGCACCCAGTGAGAGAGCAGGGCTGTGGTTGGAGACCAAGGAGGAAGCACTCCATCCCTTGAGATGATGAAGTGGCGACAGCGCTGCACCTATGCTGGATCCAGTGCTTGAGGGCCAGGCCTTTGTGTAAAAAGGGTAATTGTGCATAGCTGCAGATCCACAGGTCTTCTAGTTTTCTCGTGCCTACTTCTTTCCTGTCAAGTGGATGCAGAAAGCATCAGTGAAACATGAACCTCTGCCATGCAGAAGTTGTAATGCTCTGCTGGCTGGGGTAGAAGTGGTACTGGTCTCCGAGACATGGTTGTGCAGCCCTGCATTTCCCCTCTGAACACGTGGCTGCTTTCAGAATGGGCAGTGTTTATGCAAGGCTGGGAGAGGGGTTTGGTGTCACTTCTTGCTCTGCCATTACTGACGCAAGGAGCAGGTACTACAGCAGATTGGAGGCTGGGAAGGAGTGAGGAAGATGGGTAAAGAATGAGAGAGGGAGTTCAGATCGTTCTGTAGAGCTCTGTTTGACAGCTGGTGCTTCTGCGTTAGGTGCGTCGCGTCTTCTCTGATGGATCAGTCTAGATAGCACGGTAAGGGGGATGGCTGGGTCCCTCTGAAGTGCGTCTCCGAAAAAGGAGTCAGAACCATCCTGGCTTTGAGTTCATGAGATAAATGAGTCAGGACATCCTGCTTGCTGGCCTGACGGTCTCTTGCACAGCTATATATGTTGTGAGTATGGCTTTAGCATGTCTTGGTAACCCTGTCTTGACTGTTGCAGTTTCTGGTGGAACTGCAGACCCTGCTGCTGGCAGCTCTCAGACCCCTGTGAGCCCCTCGTTGCCTTTCACAGGCCAGACGGAAATGGGCTGGTTCATTAGTGCTTTCCCATAGCTGTTTTCTGAGATGGCTTCTGATGTTCTGGAAAAACATGCAGTCCCAGAGCTGCAGTACCCAAGTGTCAACTGACTAAGTCCGGCCACGGGACTTCTCATCGTGCTTTAGAGATGTGCCAAACAAACTAAGGTAGTGCTTGTCCACCTTTACTCCCTTTCTGCCCCAGCACAAGTGACCTCCCTGCAGTCACCCATCAGGCTCTCTGTTGGCGAGTCTGCACTGTTGCAAGCCTAGTTTTCTTTCAGGTTTTGGGTTCAACTGCACACTGTCAACCTGTTTCAAGAACAGGCCAGAACCATTTTAGTTCTCTTGGTTTGGAGGTAGGTGGTGTACCAACTAGGTTGTTGGGCCCACCTAAGTTGTTTTAACCCTATAATGAAAATATTCGGTCTTCCTTCAAAGAAAAACCTACTGTAGAATAAAATCCCACCCAAGCCCCCAAAATTGTGTCATTAACACTTGCAGGTAACCACAGAGTTCATGCCTTCTGTGCTTTCTCTCTCTAGGGCACAGTTTGGCTCTCTACAAGGTATCTGGAAGCAGCTTGTAATGCAAAGGCTACCACTAACACCAACAACAGCGTAGCTATGTCAAACCAGCACCAGAAGATGATCTCTAGCAAGGGCTTTCCTACCTCCAGAATAAGCTGTTGCTTTATTCACCTGCCTGTTGGCTGGGAAGGGCAAGAATAAAACATATTTTGCAGTATTTGCTTATGGATATGATGCCTGAAAACCACAAATTTCCAAACTGGCGTTTTCCTTAAAAATGTCCTGCCTTCTGATCTCCCCATGCAAACACAGTGTTTCTTGGGTTGGTCTGAGCAATGATGCCAATGAATTATTTAATGAGAGGAGATATTCAGACAGGCAGTAAACAGAGCAGTTAGGGCTTTATAGGTCAAAATGACCATGTTTAACCTGGAAATCAGGTGGCGGCTGAGTAGATCACAAAACATTGGGCTAATGTAATTGTACGCAGTGTACTGCGCTGAGTTAGAGGCAGCTGCACATCTATTACAGCTGTTGTTTCTAAATGGGTTTCAGGAACTGGTGGCTGGATGAGGGGATCGGTGGAATAAACTTAAGGTAACCTTACAACCAGTTGTAGTAGAGACTGGACCAAAACAAAGAGGGCCAAGAGGACGTTTTCTTTGCAACAGAGAAAGCATGGCTGTAATCGCGTGGATCTAAGGACATAGGCAAGAGACAATTGATAGCTAAAGGCCATACCTTTAGTTAGCCAATAATATATTTGGGGAAAGTGAATGTGGTTTCAGGCACGTGGGGCCTCCTGCAGATTTTGTTTGCCAAAAGCTTGCCTCCTTTTCCCATCTGAATTCATTAGTCTAAGAAAAGATATTTTTATAAGTCATCCAAAGAGACGCAGAGAAGCAAGGTAGCCGCTCTCTCTTCTGTGAAGATCTCCGTCTACATTCCGTGCTGTGGGAGGTGGTGGGCTGGGCTCCAGGTTGGGTGCTGATAAGCAGCTCTGGCTTACAAAATCCTCACAGTTTTCTTGTAAAAGCTGGCAGAATGGGGAAGAGAGAACGCATTAGTATTTCTCTGAGGAAAGGAGGGAGGAGGTAAACAGGAAAAATATCTTTGTGCCTTATGTTGAATTTGCTTCACATCCAGATGTGCCTGTATGAGAGAGATGCTGAGAGTGCACCCTTATTAGACGTCAAGGCATCAAGAAGCACTCAACCTTGAGACGTAAATCCTTAGAAAACGGAATTGTTTTTTTCAGCGCTGTTTGCTTAACTGCCTCTTCTTTTGTATATGGTCAGATCTTTTGCATGAAATTTTTAGAGTGGGTGAGTTTTCTGTAAGGTTTTTTATCACTTTATATAATGCACTTGGAATAAAGAAGCTGGGAGTTTGTCCCTAGCAGACTGTTTTGGGCAAATTCTTCTTTTCTTTTCCTTAAAAGATGTCTTCTCAATTATTTATTATCCATGGAAAAGACTGGAAGAACAGCTGTTCTTGAATAGATCTAGGAGAGCAGGGAGTTGTTGAAAGAAATACTTGGAGTCTGGTGTCAAAATTTTACATAACTGGAAGACTTAGCTGCAGCAGGAAGTGGGCGCATAAAAGTTGCTGCTGTGGAGAAACCTAAAAAAGGACCTTTACATGATAACTACCTTCTCCAGTTCATAACAGGATTAAGGATCAAGGCTTGTTTCCGTACAGCTTCTGGGCATCCAAGGGAGCATGAAGGTTGTGTCATTGCCATGTGGGCAGGACAGCCAGAGCCCTTTGGAGGACTCCCCACCGCTTGTTTTAGGGAGCTCCTTGCAAGCGCTACGATGGGTCAGTGCTAAATGCTAGGGGCTATCTCAGACCCGGACCTTGAGGCTCTGGTGTCTTAAGAAGTCCTCTAGTGTTCCTTTCTCTTCCTTTTTTCTCTGGCCTATCTCAAGCTATATATTAAATGCAGAGATTTTTGCTTACAGTTGAGCGTGACTAGGAAGTTCGGTGTTGTCTCCAGGCTGCTTGAGGCTTGTGGCATTGCCGTACTTGGCCTACGTTTCTCCCAGCACAGCTGACTTCGTGCTTGCCTTCAGTCAGGGCAACCACGTAGGCGGTCACTGCATTTCCATTTCTGCACATCTGGGGAAATCATCCCCTTTTTCTATGAATAGGATTTTCAAACCTGTGCTGAAGCAGCAGAAAGAGTTAACTCTTGGGCTGGGAAAGGAAAGAGGCTTAATTAGTTCATGCTGCAAAGAGCTACAAAGATGAAAATTGCAGTGTAAGTGAAACATATTATTATTGTTAATTAAAATGCAAATGTTAGATTTGACAACTAGTTTCTAAAGGAGGATGGTTGGCCGTGTTAATGTACCCAAGCCTTGCTATTCCCAATGGGTTGCAGAGTTGGCTGGAAGGATTTTCATGGATTAAAGCAGCTGTTTGCGATTGCTCTCTTGAGGAGGCACGTTCCCCTCCGAGGCCCAGTTTGTGGCTCAGGGGTCCCTTCGTGGTGGAGGGGATAAATTTAGAAAGGTAGCTGGGGCCCAGGTAAGAGATGGGAACAAGAGTTCAAGCATTGTTTTGGGTACTGGAAGAGGCTGGAAGAGTCTTGGTCTCTTGTGGAGCACCTCAACAGAGAATGGTGGAACTGGGATATGGGGGTGTGACTGGTTGGTGTGAAGCAAGGACAAGGAACACAAAACTTTTTGCCATTGCAACCATTTCTTTAGCTACTTTCAGAGCTGCAGACAAATCAGGTCTGTTTCTTCACTTTGCTGGCCTAATTTAACAAAAATATCACGTGGGAGACTTGTAGGTAGTCCCGCTGTTGGCTGGAGGTGTGAGAGCACTTTATCTAATCACCAGGGAACGTCTGATTAATGTTAAGCCCAGTTACTGACTTATAGAGGGGTTTTTGAGGTTGTTTTGGTGGTGATAGTGATGCTGGTGGAGGTTGTTGGGTTTTGTTTTTTTTTTCCAAATTTAATTACTATTTTAAAGGAATTTTTTAAAACATAGATATTAGAAGAGAGTGATAAGGATAGCAAACACAAAAGATAAGGAGTATAGCAGAGCAAAGGTCCACGGGCCATGAGTTACAGCCAGAAGACAAACAGATTTAGTAAAAGCAGCATCAGTGATTTTTCTCTCATTGTTTCATGACGCTTGTGCTGTCTTGTCTCAGTGAATTTGGATGTTAAAGTATGGTGGAACTAATCCCCCCCCTTTCTCATGATTTGATTTTGGCCAGCTGAATTTCTGGCATTTGTGCAGGTACATGCTAAGTTGCAGCCCAGGTAGGTGTTCAGGGTGAAGGTATTTAGCCTGGCAGGGGATCTCCGGCGCCATCTCCATGAATCCCCACGGCCGTCTTGCAGGCCACCGTGAGCAAAAGTCGTGCTTGTAAATCTAACCAACTCCGAAAGGGCTGGGAGCTGGCGGGTGGATGGGGCTTGGCCTTACCCGAGGAGTGTCGAGAAGAAACTCAAGGTGTGAGTCACAACTTCAACGGGTGGACTTGACTGGTCTGTCTTCGTGGTGCCTCCGGCGGGATGTTATACCCTTAGTTTATTTTTTTTTCAACTCGCTCTACAAAGCGGCCACCATTTAAATGGTGTTTGGTTTTTTTGCCTTTTTTTTTCTTCAAATTTCAATGTCTCTTTTAAAGCGTAAGGAGCTTTGGAGCAGAAATATATTTTAAAAACAAATATTTTTTTCCTCCAAATACTCCAAGAAATCCTCCGTGTGCTTCCTAGCTGCCCAAATACATCCTCTAATGTTATCTTGGAAACATCAGAAGTACAGCTCCGAGTGCATTTTAGAGGTGACTTGAAAGGCTCCCACGTCGGCTCTGTAGCCCATGTATTGCACCTACCAATCACCGACACAGATGAACAAGATACTCTTTTCTGCAGCCTTAGCGTGTAGCATACAGTAAATTCATCACTGATCCTTCTCTAACAGCTAGGAGGTGAAGAGTCATTTCTCCCCTTTTCGGTCTGTGCTCGTGTCTTCCCCACATCGAATGAAATTGTTCTCACTTCTCCAGATGCCTGCAAGACATGCTGTTCCCCATGGTGTCCCAAGCTGCCATCTCCCTGCATCTCACGATTGGCACCAGTCCAGTTTTTTCCTCGGTGCCAGTTTAACAATTCCCTTAACTTTGTGTCACTTGCTGTTTTTTGGCCATTGAGAGATTTAGACGGCACTATGGCAAGGGGGGAAGAAGAGCCCTTGGTGTAATATCTCTTGGGAATAGCCACAACCCCTCATATTTCCTCTATGCACAACTTTAAAGCCATTCAACCTCCTCCTCCGTCAGTCAGTGCTGATTTGGGGCTATGGCAGTCACAGTACAGAAGAGCTTGCTTGAGGCTTGCTAGTTTTGAGCACGGAGAACTCGCTAGTGATGTATTTTGCCTCCAGTCCCTGGTGCTGGGAAAATACTCAGGTTTCACGTGCTCTACAGTCCACATTGCCGTAGCTGGATAACGTGGCCTTAGATAGCTTAGAGTCAGCTGATGCGTGTCTTTACTACGCTGCAGTTGCTGTGCGGACCGCAGGGAAGATGCACTAATGTGGTCTCACTTAAGCAAAGTGCTGCTTAATTAGGTAAATAAAAATTGATGCAATCTTCAGGCATGAGCTGTGAAAGTCGAGTTAGAGGAAGCTGTGAAACTCCAGCTTTGCGTACGCGTAATTGTGGTCAGCTCTGACACCAGCCCTTCACCGCGTATTCCAGGTTTTCAGAAGACGTGAGAGGGATGAACATGCTGTGCTTTGCGACTTCTGTTTTTTAAAATCATCTTGGGTCCCTTCAAAGCTCTTTCCCGAGCTTCTGAGCAAAGCTTTTGAAGCTTTTTACGCTGACAACTCCACCCTTCTTCCCCGGCTGCCACGTGGGTTGTTTGGATAAATGGTGGAATCACGAACTCTGGTTGCCTAATGACTCCTCTTGGCCCACGGGCCGCTGACTGAACAAGAAACCTGCCGGTTCTTTGACAGTATAATACGTGTTAACGAGAAGAAAGGCAGAACGTGAGGGACGACTGCTTAATAGACTAAAATAGTTACTCATTTGATGCATTTGGCTGGCGAAGTCCAAATATTCAGGTGTTTGAGGAGCTGGAGTCCAGCTGTGGTCTAAGCAGAGAGAAAAACTGACTGAGGGTTTGATTTAGGTTTGTGGGGGGGAATTAAGGGTATAAGCAGTTTTTGAAGATGTGGGGTTGACGAATGTGTGTGATTAATCCTCACGAGCGTAAAGCAGGTAAGTATTATTTTCCCCCTTATATAGACTGGTGAACTGAAGCACAAGAGCCAAATCTTATCTTTACTTAAGCCTCCCACAATGTCATCCCTTGGCAATCGGTAAATATGAGAAAATTCGACCTCGAGATGTTGAAGGACTCAAAGACAGCAAAGCACACACGCAAAAAAAAAAAAAAAAAAAAAAAAAGTCCCCACCGGGCCAGGAGACTTGGGTGGCTTTTCCCAGCTGGGGAGCCGCAGCTCGCGTGGCTCCCTGGGCTGGCGGTTCTCGCGGGTCCGGGGCCGCGTGCGCGTGACTAAAGCGAGCTGTTTGTCGTTTCTAGGAAGAGTGGGATCACAGCAGCAGTGGCAGTTCAGGATCCCGGCCTAGCTCGGGCTCCAGGCGTGGGTCTGGCTCCAGGTCTGGCAGCCGCGGGAGAAGCAGCCAGTTCAGTCACTCGACCAAGGTATATCTAGTAGTGATGGCGGTGCGAGCTGACGGAAGAGTGCTGAAGTCGTGTCCTTTGCTTGCTGTTCCTCGGAGGCGTCCTCTTAGCAACGTGATGTGTGTGCGAGTGTGTCTCCGTGTAGGGTGTGAGCGTGTGAAATATGAACTATGCCGAAGAGGGCTATCTAATTCGTGCATCATCCGTGGCTTGGCTACCAGGGAATGTGGCTAGCAGGCAGGCGTGAGTCTGCTTAGGTGTGTCGAGGGCTTTAATATCAGGACAGAAGTCCCTAGCCGATTAGCTTAGTGCAAAAAAATGATCTCCAGAGGTCCCTTCCAACCTAACGATTCTGTGATTCTGTGAAAGGAAATACATGTGTTTTTTTTTTTTCTTGAAATCTCAGAGTACTTTA